>NC_064920.1:1040618927-1041243927 GCF_023897955.1 Schistocerca gregaria
CTCGACCTTGTATATGACTGCAATGATTCAATGATACAGCGTCATAGTTACACGTGGTCAGTAACAACGGAGTAGTGAGACGCGTGGTGTGAAACAAAGAAATTAGAAATGTTTCAAGATAAAAGTATGACAGAAAATTAATGAAAAGGAACTGAGCTCTACGTCTTATGTTACACGAGCAGGTCAACAAAAAAATAATTACCTGCAGAAAAACACAATCTTGTTTTTTCTGTTTTTTATTCTTCTCGTAAACAATGGAACCTGGACAGAAGAACATACAGTTCATCTGGATTAACAATACTTCTACTAAGAAAGAGGTTCATCTCAATGTTCTGAAATGTCAAGAATTCGATGTGGTCTTTCACAATGACTTAAACTAAACCGACAGAGCAGAGGAAAATTATAATCGGAAAGCGTGGATTTCGTATCCCTACCCAGTCGTCCTGTTTAAGACTCTCTTTTATTCCCTAAATCAATTCGGACAGAGTTCCCTGGACACGTCAACCGCCAGCTGCTCTCCTCACGTTCTCCACACTACGAGTAGCGTATAGGCCTGATAATCCTGGTGTCGACAAGGCACGGAATTTGTACGCGAGTGTCTCACTGATCAGATCGCTGTACGCCGGCCGCTATGGCTGAGCGCTTCTAGGCGCTTCAGTCTGGAACCACGCAGCTGCTACGGTCGCAGGTGCGAATCCTGCCTCGGGCATGGATGTGTGTGATGTCCTTAGTTAAGTTAGCGGACTGATGACCTTAGATGTTAAGTCCTATAGTGCTTGGAGACATTTTTTGAGATCGCTTACACCCTGTAAATAAGCATCTTGCACATGAATTTATCGACAGCTGGAACATATCGGTAATGACGTCTATTAAACGCCTAAGCGGAATTCCTATGAGCGTCTTCACGATCACGAGAAGCACACACGAAAATCTTTTTCTCGTGTTGTAGCAAGCATAGTTTTTTTCTTTCTCTCTTGCGCGCTCTACTTCGATAACATGTCTGTGGCTATCACCATTTCTAAGTAACTTGAGTCAGGCATTGGACACCTATCAGTAAAAAGTCGCTTATGATAAACACACTGCTTCACTCAGCACACAAAGATTCATTAATCAAGATATGGGATCCAGAATGAGATTTTCACTCTGCAGCGGAGTGTGCGCTGATATAAAACTTCCTGGCAGATTAAAACTGCGTGCCCGACCGAGACTCGAACTCGGGACCTTTGCCTTTCGCGGGCAAGTGCTCTACCATCTGAGCTACCGAAGCACGACTCACTCCCGGTACTCACAGCTTTACTTCTGCCAGTACCTGCCCGCGAAAGGCAAAGGTCCCGAGTTCGAGCCTCGGTCGGGCACACAGTTTTAATCTGCCAGGAAGTTTCAAGATATGGGATGCAGGAACTGACGGCGTTCCATAAATATTCCATCGCTTCAACTTCTGGTAGTTATACTGATACGTACATGTGGAGGGGAGAAAACCGTTGTGCTGAGAGAAAAAAGACGTTGAAATTTTATTAAGGAAGTTAGAGATTCAAACACATGCCCCAATAGCCGTGCTTGTTAAAGCGTTACTTTCAAGACTGGGAGCGGCGCCGGCTCCACATCGAATTCGCCTGGCGGATTATTGGCGAGGGTCAGAGTGCTGGGCAGCTTGAATGTGGTTTTCACACGGTTTTCCCCATCCCAGTAGAAGAATACCAAGGTGGTACCAAAATCCCAACTCAGTTGCATAATTCGTAAACATTTAGTAATCTTTAACTCACTTGCACATGTGTTAACATTACACCTAGACGGTTGGAGTACACGTGTTCTCTCCCATCGGGTAACGACTTGGCGACAGAAAGTGCATCAGGCAACCTATAAACCAAACATGCCAAATCCGTTAACAGTCATGCCTATCCAGCACAAAGGCACAAGAAAAAGAAGAAGTACGATCCAGATTCAGATCACCATTCGGAAAGCCGAACAGACTTCCCACTTCAGACAAATGTAAGGATGTTCCTTCCATCGCGCCGCTGTGGCCGAGCGTTTCTAAACTCTTCAGTCTGGAACCGCGCTGCTGCTACGGTCGCAGGTTCAAATACTGCCTTGGGCATGGATGTGTGTTGTGTCCTTAGGTTAGTTACGTTTAAGTAGTTCTAAGTCCAGGTGACTGATGACCTCAGATGTTAAGTCACATAGTGTTTAGAGCCATTTGAACCATTTGATGTTCCTTCTATATTATTACAGCCGATATCTATTCCAATTCCATATTCGTTCAGCTGAACTACTAATGCACTAGATTCCAGTCGTACATTACCTCCAACTTTCCTTCTCCGCGTCAAAAATACAATTTACACCCATCAAAGTCGTCCAAGGAAAGAACTATTTTTCTCTTAAATAAAGTCTATGAGGTTTATGGTACACGTGACTTTGTAACAATATTCAACCATTTCGTTACATACGGACTTCGTACAAATATTCAACCATTTAACAGAATAAATAACGGGCATAGAGTTGTAAAGAAACAAACAGCATTGTGACTTCCACAAAACCTTATCACTCTCAGTTGTCGGTACCTTTTTTGCATCAGTAAGGGTTAGGACCTTCTTTTGAGTTACGTACAGCTCTGCAGCTCCTTATCATTGACGAAGTAAGATACAAGATCTCATCTTCAGGGATGTTCTGTCGGTGTAGAGCCGATCCTGACACTGGGTGTTGTCCGCAGTCTCCGAAAGTTTTCTTCGGAGGCTTTCCAAGAGCTACTCTGCGCGATTTGATCTGGAGAGTGAGCGGCTCGCTGTAGCACCTAGATATTACGTCTTTCAAACCATTCAGCCCCAATTCCGACAACATATGGTCTGGCATCGTACATGTAAAGGAATTCAAGCACATACTCCTCAGCGATCGGAAGCACCAAAAGTTGAAATATGTTTCGAATGTAAAGATCTGCTCGCTGTGCTTCCCTTAAAAAAACGAGGTCCGTTTGCTATTGGTCATCATTCTTCTCCAGAAAATTCTCCTTGAAATTTGTTGATCTCCTGTAAGTTGCCATGCCTTTCTGCGTCACGTGGTCGCCGACGTATGAGAACTCTTCTTGAACCTGGGTCCATCTGAAGCCTGATTCGTCTGTAAACACGCCTTGTCTCCATGATCCACTGTCCAATTCTGATGTTGTAGGCACCCCAAAATACGACGTCCATGGTTTCCATGACGCATACCTGTTAACGTTACAGGTCGACTGACATTAAAGCCTCTTTCATGCAGTCTACTTCTGATAGTTTGGGCTGAAACATTTGCATTACTTACATGTCGCAAGGCACTACTTAACATTCTGCATATGCACGTTACTAGATCTGTAAGTGACTTATTTAGCTGCTGTAGGATCCGATGCCACGTTTTGTAATAAATGTCTTGTATATACAAATTTGTGTTGTTGGATCCAATGGTAAATGTGTGATATTTTAAAAAGTCTGAAGACAAAGCCCTGCAGTAGAGATCTATTATTTTTAAAAATGTATTTTAAATGATGATTAAGTGGACGACACACACATGTCCTAGACAGAGTCAACGACTTCCACATTAGATACAGATAATGTGATTCTACGTAAGCTACCTTCTGAAGAAAACAGTTTAAAACTGTCGAAACCACGTTCAAGGTTTATTAGTGGTAAGTTCCTAAGGGACCAAACCGCTGAAGTCATCGGTCCTTAGGCTTAGACACTACTTAATGTACCTTAAACTAATTTAATAAGGACAACACACATACCCACGCGCGAGGGAGGGCTCGAACCTCCGACGGGGGAGGCCGCGCGAAGCGCGGCAAAGCACCCGTGGCTTCAAGGTTTAATAAACCTTTATTTTGCAGCTGGTGGGCTGTTATTTCCAATTCATTGAAGCTCTTGAACTTTCTGAAATAGCGTAACAAATTGCATACCCAAAATTGAATTGATTTTGAAGGTTTTTCTTCCGCAGTACGATGGGGTACAACTATCGATATAACATTATTTTCAGAAGTTGGATATTAAACTGAAGCTCTTCAGTATAAAGCTTTTTATTTCGTGGTTCCTTAGCCGATTATTCAGTTTGATAAAATGATAAAATGAAGCCCGCACCTCGTGGTCGTGCGGTAGCGTTCTCGCTTCCCGTGCCAGGGTTCCCGGGTTCGATTCCCGGCGGGGTCAGGGATTTTTCTCCGCCTCGTGATGGCTGGGTGTTGTGTGTTGTCCTTATGTCAGGTTTAAATAATTGCCGGCCGTTATGGTCTAGCGGTTCTAGGCGCTTAGTCCGGAACCGCGGGAGTGCTACGGTTGCAGGTTCGAATCCTGCCACGGGCATGGATGTGTGTGATGTCCTTAGATTAGTTAGGTTTAAGTAGTTGTAAGTTCTAGGGGACTGATGACCACATATGTTAAGTCCCATAGTGCTCAGAGCCATTTGAACCATTTTTGATAAAATGAAGTACAGTGGTCCGTAAATGTATTTCTTTTGGTGTACCGGGACTGTCGCCACTGTCCTCCGCAAGGAGATCGTTAACGCTTGCTTATGCAAAGAATTCTAAGGTATTTGGTTCGAAACTTGACGGAGAAAGAAATTTATACCACCGGTATTTGACCGACAAGAGGAGGAGAATTGGTAACTTGCAATTCCTCATCATCAGACTTTGCGCCAATGTTCTCCGTTATATTCGAAACCACACAGTCTCTTAATAGTTAGGGCAAGTGAAAATGTTGATGGTCCTCAATTCCACTCCCTCGTCTCAGTCACTTACACTGCGAAATGAGATCGTCTTCTTTTAAAAGAGTCTTCTTGCAGTTGTACACCGAAGTGTCAAATGGGATAGCGTTCCCGCCTGAGGTTCGAGTCCTTCCTTCGGCATGGGCGTGTGGGCTGTTCTTTGTATAGGTTAGTTCAAATTGGTTTAAGTGGTGTGTAAGTCTAGGGACCGATGACCTCTGCAGTTTGGTCCCTAACGAACTTTTGAACGTGGAATAGCGATGTGCACATACACAGGTGGCCGTGGTATCGTGTACAGGAGATATAGGGCAGTCCGTTGGTCGAGCTGTCATTTGTACTCAGGTGTTTCATGTGAAAAGGTTTCCGACGTGTTTATGGCCGTACGACGGGATTAACACATTTTGTAGAGCGGAATTGTGGTTGGAGCTAGACGCATAGGGCATTCTATTTCGGAAATCGTTAGGGAATTCAATATTCCGAGATCCACAGTGTGAGGAAAAATGCTGAGAATACCACATTTCAGGCAGACAACGCAGTGACCAACGGCCTCCACTTGACGACCGAGAGCAGCAGCTTTTGCGCAGAGTTGTCTGTGCTAACATAAGAACAACGTTGAGTGAAATAACCGCATAAATCAATGTGGACGTACGACAAACGTATTCGTTAGGTCAGTGCGGCGAATTTCGGCGTTAAGGGTTGGGTTGATTTGGGAGGAAGAGACCAAACAGCGAGGTCATCGGTCTCATCGAATTAGGGCAGGATGGGGAAGGAAGGCGGCCGAGCCCTGTCAACGAAGCCATCCCGGAATTTGCCTGAAGTGATTTAGGGAAATCACGGGAAATCTAAGTCTGGATGGTCGGATGCGGGATTGAACCGTCGTCCTTCCGAATGTGGGTCCAGTGTGCTAACCACTGCGCCACCTCCCTCGGTAACGGCGTAAATTGGCTATGGCACCAGACGACCAACGCTAGTGCCTTTGCCAACAGCGCGACATTGCTTGCAGCGCCTCTCCTGAGCTTGTGACTATATCAGTTGGACCCTACACGAAATTAGTGGCCTGGCCAGATGACTCCCGATTTCAGTTGGTAACAGCTGATGGTAAGGTTAGAATGTGGCGCAAATCCCACAAAGCCATGGGCCGAAGTTGTCAACATGGCACTGTACAAACCGGTGGTGGCTGCATTATAGGGTGGGCTGTGTTCAAATCGAATGGACTGGATCCTCTAGATAAGGTGAACCAATCATTGACTAGAAATGGTTTTGTAAGAAAATGAAACACCTACAGCCGTCCTTGTCGTGTCATATATTGTATTGTTACCAGCTTCGGTGCTTCAGTGCACCATATTCGAGCACTCAAGCAGAGGGGGTTAACACCATCCGTATACCTGATGCATCAGTGGCAAACATCTGTAACTGGTTTTCGTAGACTAACTGTAACCACGATGTTGTCTCTACAACCATCAACAAGTTACCAATTTTGCGAAGGACAGGTGCCATTCCACGAGAATAAAGAAAACATTTCCAGTAAGGTTACTGAACTACTTTTCCGAGACTTGTGGTCAACACTGACTTGACTTCCCAAGTGAGAACCAGAACGCTTGTAATAATTACTTCGTGTCAAACCTGTCAGTCGTTCTTATATTTTTGGTTAAATTTATAAAACTATAGCATTTATAACCATTATGCTGTTACACAGGATCACTTCATGGGCTTGGACGTGTTAACCCTTAAAACCTGAACTGTCACATTATTCGTGATTTCCATCGAAAACCTTTTTCTCTACACTAGGAGAATTACATTTTCTGTAACTAAAGACGTAATATCTAAGACAACTATTGATTCATTCCGAAAAAGGCTGCGACAATAAGTAAGTGAATACACGAAGACTAACGACTTTGATGCACTATGTCGCCTCCTAAAGAGTATTCAGAGTCATTTTTCTTTAGTTCATTATCTTTGCATTGTTTCTGCCAAATAAAAATCACAAATTTAATTTGTCTGTGTGATCTAAATTGCAAAAGCTCAGTTCAAACCAGTTTTCCACTGTGGATGTAAGCTGTTTTACTTCTTGCATGAAGCTTCGAGGACTACGATTTTATTTGAAACCATTTTCTGTTCAGATGAGAAGTCGATTGTTGTTTGGTTCTTGAGGTTAATAACGCCAGCATACTGCTGTGCGTTCATTAAAAGTTTAACGAAAAATATTTAATTGGAAACGATTTTAAAATACTGTTTATATAGTGTGGAATTCTGTTTTCATCTAATTGCACATCTTATTTTAAAGCAGCGAGAATTCTAACTATAAATAGCTACGGCAAGAGTAATCCCAGTTACACGTCTACGTAGCAGTTTAATAATTTAACCAGCATTGACAGACGAAAGCCGCAATGTAGCTGACGTTTTAGTAGTGCCAGAGGTGATGTGCTGATAATATATCCAAAATGTGCTTCTGATATCTTCCGCGGACATCTTGAGTAATTTTATTTCTCCGATAGGAGTATATTTTCACTTCCTCAGTTTACTGCAGCAAGACTGGAACGTTCTCCGCAAGTGGCTTCGGTATTTCTACCAGACAAATGCCAGAAATTGAAGCTGACATTCCTCGGAAACCCTACGAGAAATGACTTTGGATATAACATCAGCTACACTTGGAATTCTTTGCGGGCACTTCTACACCGCGCTTCCGTGAACTCCGTAGTCAGAGACTCAACTGAAAGAGCGGATGCCATTCCGTCAACCAAAACAAACGCTCCGCGCAACTCGTAAGCCGGCACATGTGTCGGTGGTCATGACCTTGACTCGCCGCTCAGCGGAGATCCGTGACTTAGGACGCACCAAGGCCCAGTCGTCCACGCGCAAGAGTAGCATCTTGGCGTTCATCGCCTTGAAAACTCTCCACTTAATGATAGCGCCTCACTTGTCGAACTGTTCTCTGCGCCGCGATAAGGCGACGGATGCTTATCGTAACCTGAGCTATCTTTATTGCGACGCGAGCTACTAAAGATGTCCGACATCCCGTTGCGAATGCCGCGTAAGGAATCTGTCCCATGCGCTTTATCTTACTTCCCATTTCACACTAGATTTAAACGTTTCATGAAAAGAAAACATGAGAAGAAACGAGATGCATTCGGACCAAGGTTTGTATCCAAATCAGCACTTTCTCAGTGACTCAGAGTACAGGCGTTTTTGCCGCACAATAACCCGACGACTGTATGAACAGGAATGAAGAGTTCTGTAGGCTAAAAACGCAGTATTCATGTCCCTGTTTTTCTCTACGTCGAAGTCTGAGAACACGTCTCATATCATCTTTCTTTTCTTTTTCTTCATCACAATTCTGACTGGTTTGATGCCGCCCACCAAGTCTTCCTCTTCAGTGTCAAGTTCTTCAGCAAGAAACAACTTATTGGATTTCGGACAGAGACACTCTATTCACAGACGTTTGATACTAGGAGCAGAAATTAATGTAATCCTTTTCGGGAAATAGCTAAGTTGATGCAGATACTTCTGCAACTAATATTTCTGTGACGAAAGACTATACGTCTTTTGGTGAAGACATTCTTACAGTTAACCGGACTGCAAACAGAATTATGATATCCTAAAATGTTCCGGTAATTATATATGTATGGTGTCCGTTTTTTGCCGGCTGCGGTGGTCTAGCGGATTTCACGCTTTACAAGAGCTTTCGCCTTAATCGCTTCGGCTACCCGAGCACGTCTCATGTCGAATCGAAATCTCCAAACGTCGCACACTATAGCGTAGTGCCCCCTACCCATTATTCCTCGCCGGCCGGGGTGGACGAGCGGTTCTAGGCGCTCAGTCCGGAACCGCGCGACTGCTACGGTCGCAGGTTCGAATCCTGCCTCGGGCATGGATGTGTGTGATGTCCTTAGGTTAGTTAGGTTTAAGTAGTTCTAAGTTCTAGGGGACTGATGACCACAGCTGTTAAGTCCCATAGTGCTCAGAGCCATTTGAACCTTTTTTTTTTTTTGTCCGTTTTTCGGACATGCATATCCGAAAAAATAGACCCCTTACCTACATAATAAATGCACATGACAGCAAATCGATGTTTAAGTACAGATGCACAATACTGTTCGATTGCACCCAGGAATAAGGTAGGGTAGCGAGCAAAGAGGAATAATGGTTCAAATGGCTCTGAGCACTATGGGACTTAACTTCTGAGATCAGTCCCCTAGAACTTAGAACTACTTAAACCTAACTAACCTAAGGAAATCACACACATCCATGCTCGAAGCAGGATTCGAACCTGCGGCCGTAGCGGTCGCGCGGTTCCAGACTGTAGCGCCTAGAACCGCTCGTCCACCCCGGCCGGCGAGGAATAATGGGTAGGGGGCACTACGCTATAGTGTGCGACGTTTGGAGATTTCGATTCGACATGAGACGTGCTCGGGTAGCCGAAGCGATTAAGGCGAAAGCTCTTGTAAAGCGTGAAATCCGGGTTCGAATCCTGGTCCGGCACTAATTTTCATTTGTAGCCATTGAGTTATTTCAGCGCTCAGTTGTAACAAAAGTCGGAATTTTCTTTCGTCAAGTAAGTTCTGATGGTATTTCACATTAATATCTCGGGATCCCAATCCTGAAAAAATCACTTCGAATACTGAAATTTATTCAAATTTGCACTGATAATCGGAAACTCTCGAGCAGCTATCTCAGACCCTATTGGAAAGTCAGTGTTCATGAATGATTATATACTGGAAGTAAGGAAGAATTACAGGACATCTTAAATGGAATGAACAATCTAATGCCGTCAGGTGGCTTGCGGAGTATGGATGTAGATGTAGATGTAGAATGCTGCACGGGGTTAGCCGAGCGGTCTGGGGCGCTACAGTCTTGGGCTGTGCGACCAGTCCCGGCGGAGGTTCGATTCCTCCCTGGGGCATGGGTGTGTGTGTTTGTCATTAGGATAATTTCGGTTAAGTAGTGTGTAAGCTTAGGGACTGATGACCTTGGCAGTTAAGTCCCATAAGATTTCACACACATTCGAACATTTTTTGAACAATCTAATGACCTTGGGATATGAACTGAGTGTAGACCGAAGGAAGAGACGAAGAGTAGCAGAAATTGTATTAGCAAAAAACTTATCATCAAAATTAGGAAACACTTGGCAAACGATGTGAAGGAGTTGTACTACCTTGGACACAAACTAGGCATGACGGCAAAGGGGATATCAGACCCAGACCAGACGAATACAGGCAAAGAGGGCATTCCCAAATGAAAGAATTCTACTGGTATCAAATTTAGGTGTTATATTGAGGAGACAAAAGTCACAGGATACCTCCTAATAGCGTATCGGATTCCTTTTGCCCGCATAGTGCTGCAACTCGATGTGGCATGGACTCAGCAAGTCTCTGGAAGTCCCCTGCAGAAAATTGAGCCGCACTTCTGTATCCGTACATAACTTCGAAACTATTGCCGGTGCAGGATTTTGTGCACGAATTGACCCTTCTATTATGCGTCCCTTAAACGTTCTATGGGATTTATGTTGGGCGATATGGATGGCCACATTATTCGCTCGAATTGTCCAGAATTTTCTTCAGACCAGTGCTGAACAACTATGGCCCGGTGATATGACATCGTTGTTTGGGAAATTGAATCCATGAATAGGTGCAAATGGTTTACAAGTAGCAGAAATAACCATTTCTAGTCAATGATAGGTTTAGCTGTGTCAGACGACCCAACCCATTCCACATAAACAGAGTCCACACCATTATGGACCCAACACAGGTCCTTTTTCACAACTTAGGTCCGTGGCTTCGTGGGATTTGATTCGATCGCTATCATCAGTTCTTACCAACTCATACCAGGACTCATCTGACCAGGCCACTATTTTCCATTCAATTTGGGTCCAACAGATAGTGACACGACCCCAGGAGAAGAGCTGCAGGCGATGCTATGCAAAGGCACTCGCGTCGGGCGCCTGCTGTCATAGCCAAGTAATGCCAAATTTCGCCGCACTGTCTTAACATAGATGTTAATCGTATGTCCCACACTGATTTCTGCATAGATTTCACGCAGTGTTGCTTGTCTGTTAGCACTGACAACTATAGGCGAAAGCTGCTGCTCTAGGTCGTTAAGTGAAGGCCGTCGGTCACTGCGTTGACCGTGGTGAGAGGTAGTGCATGATGTTTGGTATTCTCGGCACACTTCCTACACTGTGGATATCAGGATATTGAATTGCGTTGCGATTTCCGGAATCGAGTGTCCCATGCGTCCAGCTCCAATTACCAGCGGATGCCCTTGAGAAGCTCCCGGAGTTGGAGGAGGAGGAGCTTCATTTCATACATACTTGTAGCAGTCTGTGATGGTGTGGGAGCAGTTCGTGGGCTTTGATCGGGGTAGCCCCAACGTCGTCCTGCCAGAGAACTCCCGTTTTATACCTTGTGTACGCAATACTGCCGCCATATGTATGTAGCCTATTTATGTATGTATGTATGCATGCATATCGCTATCGCATGACTTTTATCACCTCACTGTAAAACTACGGACGCACGTGAACCAGCAGATATACTTTACATATAATTGTGAATCGCTTGGAAGAACCAATTTGTCATTGTACAATGTTCTTCAACTATCTCACAGTTGCATTTATGGATGGAGAATAAGGATGTTTATGTTATTTTCAATACGGCGTTGTTTGCCGTCTATTACTGGAGATAAATGTAGTTCCAGATCTTGCAAATTAAAATCGAGTTTTATTTTTATAATTTTGTAACTTAATGTTTAGGAAACATTCAGATTGTCTCCTCGAGCGTCATTTTCTTAAGATTGTTCAACATTTTTCCAGCACTCTCTTCCAATTTAACAAGCACGAGGCTAATCCTACACTCTTGATTAAAACTCCAGGATGTTGCCGTGAGAAATGAAGTGAACCGCTAACAGTTCCTTGCACAGGCCGACTTGTATTTTCAGCAGTCAGCTAAGAAACCGCAGTTTATCACAACTGATCATTATTTGACTGAACCGATTCCCGTCCTAAGTCATTCCTATTTTCGAGCAGTTATATGACGTTACTGATTCCAAAAGGCACTAAGTCTTCCGATAGTCAAGGGCTACTAAAAATGTAGACACAGGGTGTTCAAAAAAAAGTATCGAATACTTCGAGAGGTTGTAGTACTCATCGACACAAGAAAAATAAGTTCAGTGAAAATGGTTCCGTAAACATATATTTTGCTAGATAGACACGTGTTTATAGGAAGGGCTGCGCGACGCTTGGTTGCGGATATTATCACAGTTGTTGCATTGGCGCTCCGTCAAATGTGTTGGCAGGGTATTGTGACATCTTACTCACAATATTTACGTACCATTAGGTTGTCTGCGGTCAGTTGTGCGGTTCGAGTCTTGTTCCAAGCTACGTTAGTTTTCGTCGTGTTTATGTGCTTTATTGTACAGTGCTGTCAATCCTGCCTATTTATTATGATGTTTTACTCACTTATGTTTTTACTGTCATTGCACTGTTTGCACGTACAAATGGTGTAGTACATTTACATTTTCTCCCTTCCGCCATTTGTTAACAATGGAGTCCTGCTACTCGACAAGTGAAATGGCGGATATGAAACTATGCTATGGTTTAATGATTAGACGTAGCCTGCAAGCCCGTGCCCTCTACGCTGAAAAATATCCACAACGCAGAGTGCCCTCCGATAAACTGTTCGGCAGACTTTTCCAGCGTCTGAGGCAGCCATGCAGGTTAGGAGAGTGCCAGTGGAAAGCCCTGCACAGTCCGCACGCCAGACATGGAGGAGCGTGTGCTACGTTCGGTGGAAGAAACCCCTGCGGCCAGTGTGCGACGATTAGGAGCAGCAGAAGGCGTGTCTCACTCATTTAACTGCGCACGTACTTCATGAACAATTGCTATATCCATATCATCTACTGCGCTTTCAGGCCGTTAGACCACAGGATCTAAGGCGCTTACAGTCATGGGCTGTGCGGCTGGTCCCGGCTATACTTCAAAGGGTGCGCAATTCCTTACGCCGGAGGCAGAGGGGTGCACCGCCACGTTGAACACCTCCTGTAAACACGTGTTTGTCGCGGAAAGTAAGCATTTCCGGACCCATGTTTATTGGACATATCACAGAAAATATGCAGTTCCGGACTCATGTTTATTGGACTTATTTTTCTGTTTCGACGAGTACTACCACCTCTCAAAGTATTCGAGACCATTTTTTTTAATCACTCTGTATAGCTAAGTGTACAAATTTAGACTGCCAGACGTTCAGAGCAATGCTGAGAACTCGCGATTAACACGATGAAGATTTACTGAAGGTTTTCTCATGCCACTTGCATAGTCATTTCGAGGCAGTGATGTAACGTAAACTCATTAATGTTATCCTTGTAAAATTTTTCTGCAATATCGTTCATGACAATTGCAAATGCCTGATAATTTCATCGTGGAAGCTCAAATAAATTGGTATAGAATAATAGTCTTTCATGTCAGAATTGTGTTAAGTAGCCTATAAGATAAAAGTATAGTCGGTACTTGGTAGTCGGGTGAAGAAATATTACGAAAAAGGTTCGTATTTCGATAACGATTTCGCCCTCTTTACTTTCACTTTCTCCTTTGTAACTGCTTTGTATATGTAAAAAAAATGTCAAGTTACACGTTGATTAGGGTACGACACCAAGCTTTAGGTCGTTCACTTATATGGAAGGAAAGACGAAATATGGGAGTTCAACGTCACGTCGAAGTGAGGTCATTTAGAGACAGAGAACAAGCTCGGACTACGAAAGGATGGGGAAGGAAATCGGCTGTGCCTTTTTCAAAGGAACCACCCCGGATTTTGCTTGGAGCGATTTACGGAAATCACAGAAAACCTCAATCTCGATGACTGGACGCGGATTTGAAACATCGTCCTTCCGAATGTAAGACCACTGTGCTAACTACTACGTCATCTCGCTCGGCCATTCACTTCTATTCGGAGGAAAACAAGGGCGTTCATTCTGTGTTACATGGAATCGGGTGATCCAGACTGCGCGCAGACCGTGATCTTTACGTGCTGTTGAAGTGTTCAATAGTGCGCGCGGTCACTTTGGAAATAGGTCAACCGGACGTGGTGGTCAATTTTTGAGACAAGTCAACTGGGCGCGAAGGGAAACAAAAGTCAAGTTGGTACTGCAGCATTTTCCCTCCCATTTTCAGAGGGTCAGAACTAAATCTCTCGTAGTTATAGTTAAAGATGCTCGATAAAATACTTTTGTCCGTAATGGGGCACTCGTCAAGGTGTTTAAAAAGACACAGAAACTATTTTCATTCAACATGAGCAAGAACCAAGAGGGAACAGTAAAACAGGAAGACCAAGAACGGATTAAAAATGGTGTAAGACAGAGATGTTGGCTTTCGCCCCTAACGTCCATCTGTACTACGAAGAAGCAATGACAGATAAAAAAGGTTCAAGGGCAGGATTAAAACTCATGATGAAAGGACATCAATGATAAGATTCGCTGATGACATGGCTATCCTTAGTGAAAGGGAAGAGGAATTACAGGATCTGTTGAATGGAGTGGTCTAATGAATATAGAATACGGATTGAGAGTAAGTGGAAAAATAGACGAAAGTAATGAGAAGTGGCAGAAATGAGTGTAGCGAGAAACTTAACATCAGAATTGGGGATCGCGAAGTGGACGAAGTTAAGGAATTCACACATAGCAAGGCATTCTGAGAAAGTGACTAAGGATGACAATGCTGCCAAAAGTTCAAGCAAACATCACCATGCAGCAAATAAAACACTCACGCGCAGACGACCTGTTTATAATGTGCCTCACCGGCGCGCAGTCGACCTGTTTGCTGAGGTAATGCTGAAATTGGTCTCGCGCATTTTCGGACGCAATCGATGCCCGGTGCCCATCCAGTAGAACTATGTATAGCAACGCAACCACCGTCGTCACATTCCACTGCTCTGCCCCCTCCCCTCTTCCCCCTAACAAAATTATAAGTTATAAAAAAGTGAACCAAAGGATTGAAATAATATTTCGGCTAAACCTTACAAACTGGAAATATTCGGATTATGAAATCCGTTGTAGAGATAGCAGCCATGGTCAACATAGGTTTCTGCAACCGCCGGCCGCGGTGGCCGAGCGGTTCTAGGCGCTTCAGTCCGGAACCGCGCGACTGCTACGGTCGAAGGTTCGAATCCTGCCTCGAGCGTGCGTGTGTGTGATGTCCTTCGGTTAGATAGGTTGTTTCAAGTGGGTCCATCGTTTTACAGTGAGGTGACAAAAGTCATGTGATTCTAAGTTCTGGGGGATTGATGACCTCAGATGTTAAGTCCCATAGTGATCAGAGCCGTTTGAACCATTTTCTGCAACTCATTTCTTCTTTTCCTTTTTGGATGTCATGTAGTAGAGCTCATTTTACCCACCATCTTGTGGTCTCTCATTATCGGACATGACTTACGTCTTTCCTTTCACAACGATAAGAGTCACGAAGGAATTCCGAAGCGCTTTGCGCCGTAGTCGCCACACACACAAGTAAAAGGAATCGACGTTCAAGGACACTTGCGTGCCCTCCATATCGTGGAACAGCATTTCATCTGATACGTGAACAGAACTCTTATTCCACCCTTCTTAATTTTCAAATGTATAGAGCCTGTCAGATAAATCACTGTGCAAGCTTGAGGAAGTCGTTTCTACGATGTAGAAACATAAAAGTATAGCCTAATATCCCTCTACTTCGAGATAATAGTTCTTAATGTGACTGACAAATGCTATTCCCAAACTTTTTTCAGGTTCAGCGTTCCCCAAGGATCAGAAATAACTTTTTATGTTTACTCAAGTTAACACAGATTTCTCAGCGGCGATGTAATGTCTGTCTTGCTTTTACTAAGATTTCAGGCGCATAACAAATTCTGCCGAACATATGGGCAACCAAAGTTCGAAATCATACATTACATTTAACTGAGTAGCATAAAGTAAACATCCGGTATGACCCTATATGAAGAAAATACTTTGAATAGATGTCTGATGATTACGTTGGTCACAACATCGTCCCACTGCAACTTCATGCATCAGACAAGTTACACCATTTCCGCCGTATCGGAATTTGTAATGTCACGGCTGGCTGTATGAATCATGTCCGTTTATCACACTAGCTGGATTCTCGCAAAGGGTGCATCTGACTCATTCTGCCGCAGTCTGACGCAGCGGTAATGGTCAAACTGCGCACAACGACGTCGCTTCCACTAGAGAACCTCAATAAGTGACTGACACACGCAGGCACACGTATGGCAAAATGCTTGGTACGTCTTCCAACTCCAGACACAGTTGTGTAAATGCCTATTACCTCAAAAGAAAGGGATTTGGTCCTTATTTTTATATGGAATTTTCTACCTTGTCCCAGGACGTTCCCTACACTCCTTTTAACAAAAGCTTAACATCCTTGTTCAAAAGATTAAGAATATGTTGGTGGGACTTGTGTTTACGTTCGCGTTAGGGCTCTAGTGATGTTGATGATTGGTTTATGGGGCGCTCAACTGCGCAGTAATAGCACCCGCACAAAGTCCTAATCGTTACGAAGTCCAAATTTTACACAATCCAATCTAGGGCTATAGTGAGAGCCTATGTCTCGGGGCCGTTTCTAGCAAAGAAAGCTCACTGCTGAACCAACGGTAGTGTGAAGCGACGGAACAGCGAAACACAAGTGGGAGATTCTAAACTAAAACTAGTACTTTTTATCATGATAACTTAATTTTTTCAGTTACTTTGAAAAATTCTGGCACTACTGACTGATAATTTAGACAAGAACAGCCAAATAATGACAGCGTGATTCTCAAAACATGTTGTGCAAGGTGACCCACGTTTTAAATGAATTGTAAGCCTGGCAGGCGTTGCAAAAATCTTAGGGTGCCCTCCAAAATAACGAATGGGAAATTTATGACTCACGTGAAATAGACGTTCAAGATGGAATTAGTGAAGAAGTGATCACAAAAAATGGTTCAAATGGCTCTAAGCACTATGGGACTTAATAACTGAGGTCATCAGTCCCCTAGACTTAGAACTACTTAAACCTAACTAACCTAAGGACATCACACACAACTATGTCCGAGGCAGGATTCGAACCTACGACCGTAGGAGCAGCGCGGTGCCAGACTGAAGCGCATAGAACCGCTCGGCTGCAGCGGCCGGACAAAAGTCATCTCTGCTCGAATGTTTACTTCAAGGAAACCCCCCATTACCGTGTTTTCCATCTGTCACTGAGTTCAGGTTGGCTAAGCTCCTTAGAACGTGCTAGTCCCTTTCCCTCGCATCACCTCTATTTAGTTAATTAATACCGATTGTTCCACTGCCTTACACATGTAAAAGTCGCTTCTCTCTCTCTCTCTCTCTCTCTCTCTCTCTCTCTCTGTGTGTGTGTGTGTGTGTGTGTGTGTGTGTGTGTGTGTGTGTGTGTGTGTTTCTGAGAACAGAAGTGGTCATCATCAGCACGGGCGAGCTTCTCTGCCTAACCTATAGTTTATTTAAGTGAGCCAATCCAATCCCTGAGATTCTTATGTGCGTAAAAATTTGTTTTTGGTGGAGTCAATACATCCAGCGGTCATTCACATTTTCTAAAGCCTAGAACTGCTGATCTCCATACCACTTTCGAGATGTAGATCCGTAGCATTCGGTGCTGTCCAGAGAAAAGGCCTGCTTTCTACATTTTAGCACAATACTGCCTTCTGCAACGAAGCTTTGCTTCACACTCCACTCCCAGGTTGTAAAATGTTTTCGAAAGTGGTTTGCGTCCGCAGCCGGTGCTCTAGTGGGTAGCGTTGCCGCCTCTGGATCACGGAGTCCCGGGTTCGATTCCCGGTCGCGTTGGAGACTATCTATGCCCGGGGATTGGCTGTTTCTGTTGCCTTCATCATTTCATCATCGTCATTCGTGTCTAGATTGAACTGTGTCAAAAAACTGGACTGTGACAAAAATTGGGACTTTGTACGGGCGCTGATGACCGCGTAGTTGAGCGCCCACAAACAAAACTTCTTCATCGAAAGAGGCTTGCACCACTGGAGATCCTACTGATCTTTATGTAAGAAGTTATTTGTCCCAGGTGGCATTACAGAAGGCTGGTATAGCCAGTGAGCTGTCGACCCTCACATCTCCCTCAGGAGGCGTTCTATACAATGGATCTAAGGGTGGCGGCCAGCTCTTAAGCCGCTCATTCACAGCCTGATCGGTGCGTCGGCTTGCTATCCGAACCGTCTGACTGTGTGTGGGCAATGATTGGCAGACCCTACGTGCCTTCACTGACGGAGTGTGAGCTGATAGGCAGCGGTCAGGACTTGTAGGTGCGCCGTCATATCGATGCACCATGATGGGTCATCCACTATAAAATCGCCCACACGCACGCAAACTGGTCAGGTTAGACCCGCTCGACAGAAAGAGTCGGCCAACTTATCGGCGTGTGTGTGTGTGTGTGTGTGTGTGTGTGTGGAGGGAGAGGGGGGGGGGGCGCTTTATTGTCGATGCGCCACTCAGAACACTTTCAACATTCTTTCACTTCAGAAGATACGCAAATCTGAATTAAGAGTAAATGAAAATTAAGGTTACATTACTCACTTATCGACAATCACTATTACTGTTGTTTATCATATCCTCACCATCAATTCAGTATTCTGTTCAAAAGGGTCTTTCATTATCAATTTGCATACGATACGTGACTGTTTCAGGAAAACCATCTGCAAACAGTTGCTGTGCATAAACGTTGATTTCAGCGTGCTGTGTGTTGAATGGTGTATAAATGTAACAAATATGATAGTCGCCTTGCCAATAGAAAATGTCTCTAACACAGTAAGTGCGTCCAGTCCGACTACTCATGGCTGTACATATTATGTGACCTCTCAGCTTTCCATTTTTGTGATGTTTTGAAACGTCCCCTTGGAAAAATTATACAAGACTGTGCTTAAACTGACACACAATATTTTTAGCCCAACGCATTCTGACTTTCAATAATCCCTACAAAAGAATGGCCCTGACTAACGTTAACCTATACCTTTCACAAATCACTTACCTCACCAAAAATCTTCGTTACTCAAGCTACTGTAATACAGCGAGCGCCACTACTGCCAGCTAAATAAAAGATTCAAACTACTGAAGCCACTAACTACTGACAGGCATAGTTAGCAAATGAAAGATTTTGATAGAGAACAAACAATGTATTTAACTTACTAGTGTTCAAAAGTCATAATGTATATAGCAGTTCATGACATCCGCCGGCCGCGGTGGTCTCGCGGTTCTAGGCGCGCAGTCCGGAGCCGTGCGACTGCTACGGTCGCAGGTTCGAATCCTGCTTCGGGCATGGATGTGTGTGATGTCCTTAGGTTAGTTAGGTTTAAGTAGTTCTAAGTTCTAGGGGACTGATGACCACAGCAGGCAGTTGAGTCCCATAGTGCTCAGAGCCATTTGAACCATTTTTTTTTTCATGACATCCAGTCTTACAAATTTCAAAACTCCGCCATCTCTCTCCCCACATCCACCACTGCTGGCGGCTCACCTCCAACTGCGCAACGCTACGCGCTGTTAACATCCATATGCCCAACACTACAGTGGCAGACAACAATGCAAACTAGCCACAGACTGCGCACAGCACAGCCAGTGATTTTTCATACAGAGCGCTATGTGGCGTTACCAATAAGAAAACCTAAACATCCTACTTACAGTTTCAAGGTTATTCAGTTCGATATATAGAGTGTGAAAGAAAAGCGGTCCATGTTTTGAGAGGCGGTAGTATGGACCAAAACAAGAAGAAAATGTCCAGTACCCGTGGGCTCTAAATTGCATACATAAGAGCTATGAACAAAGCACTTTCTTGACACAAACGACCTACGGAACTGCGTAATCTTCTTGCAATACTCACTCCTCCGCAATAGTGGTAAGATCCGCCGTTGGAGCAGTAGAGCCATAGTCTGAAAAGACGACTGTATAGTTGTGCAGATGGCACCCTGCGTTCTGCATATTTTTCAGTAAGCAGGATACGAACTTCACAGTTGCTTCCATTTGCAAGACCACAACAGACCATGTTTGCCATTTGCATGTGGAATGGGAGTCTCCCACTATGCCGGTAAGCGCAAAGATAAAACTACAATGTAAGTGAATTTCACATACTTATCAAAACAAAAACTTGTTCCATTAGAAATAATGCATCTGTTGCACTAACCCAGAACTGTGAATACTGTTCACAGTAACAACACTAAAAGAAGTTTATTGCATACTGTATCCACGAACACTAACGGAAGTTTACTGCATACTGTATCCACGAACGCTAACAGAGGAATGTGTCCTAATCAATTTACTGCATTTTATAGGTCGTTCGTAATAGCAAAGAGTTTGCAGTAGAAGATATGTGTTTCACAGTAACGAAGATGAACAAGTGTTCGCAGCTCTTAAGGTACGTATTTTAGAGCCCATGTTTTCTGGACGTTATTGTCTTGTTTTGATCCATACCATCACCTCTCAAAATATCGAAAACCTTGTTTCTGCTACCCTGTATAATTGCAAACTTTGGTTCTTTACCGTTAGTCAGACATTTTCTAATGAATTTTCTAATAAGGTTTAATATTTCGACTGATCTTTGGCTATCTTGCACTGAACTTTAAAGTTTAACGTAATTAAGTAGCATTCACTAGGATGTACAGGTCATAAATAATACTTATGGCATTACATACTGTGCCGACTCTATAAATGATTCTTTACATACATAGGAATAAAAAACTTCTTATTCTCTTTTACGGCAAAGCCTTTCCCCATGCCCTTCGTGTTTGCATTTCCGATTACTGCCTTTGTGATACACTTCGTTCATAAACAGAGCTCTGCTCTGTGTAAATATGTTGTTTCTTACTTCATTATTTCCGGAGGCTGATAAACTTAGGGTCAAGTCTGATATAACGCAACATCTCATCCACAGTAGCAGTTCGTTATCCAATTTGCAGCGCAAAAGTCAAAGAGGTCGCAGTCGCGTTCGAATGTTTTACGACCATATCGTTTTTCCTTTAGAAACGAGAAAACACTTTCTGATGCTTTATTTTTAACTGTTCTTCTGACATCATATAACACAAGCTCACATACGATACCAATTAACTAAGAGCAAATTGCGTCGATACCTGATACGATGTTACGTGACGTGAAGATTTTTCAGTGTGATGAGACATCTGTATCGTACGTCTCTCACTAGTCAACATACACTAAGTCAGAGACATGGAGGCAACGACGATACCAAACCACTATTAGCAATATACAGTCTGTAGAAATTTTTTTGTTCACTGTGAAGCAAAATTTGCAAGGAATATTTACAGAAGAACTGTGTGCAATAACGGTGGTTTCAACGTGAAGAGGTGACGAGAAAGCTTCAAACAGATGACGTCATTGTGCGATAAAGTGCTCGTTTCACAGCCGTGACATAGAGAGATGCCCTCCTTACTGGACGTTTCGGCGAATAGGGATGTTTCTGTGGCGATCCTAGAAAGTAAGATTACTGTCTGAGGGTTTGTTATTACATCAACTAGAGACTGTGGAGGCAACTGAATGCTGGAAAATGTGTTGCAGTATTTTATAGTCACTATATCAAGTTTAAGGCGCATTCATTTTTCATTTACGTAGAAATACAAGGAGAAAATCTCGCTCTGTTACTGTGATCCAAAATGTCAAAGATAACACAAGGCGTAATGACTCATATTCCCTCCTAAAGGCGGCCTCATGGGAAGAATTTTTATGAGGTAGGAAAATGGAGATCCCTTGGCCTTGTGTTGTGGGCTTTCAAACCTGTTACGTCATTTGTTTTATGCCAAGCGTCTGTAAAGATAAAAGTGATGCACAGAGTTAACCAACGCTTTAATACAAATACAAGTACAAATACTGATGTGGACGTCCTCTGAGCGTGTTTTAAACCTCCGTAACAATTACGAGCAGACTATGCAGATAGTTTCCAAAAACGTTTACTAGCTCTTACCTAATGAACTACCCTATAACTACGCCTTATGGTGTTTTTATTTAGGAGAATCGTCGACAAAGTACATAAAGTTTATGACAGAAATTAAATTTTTCACGGTAAGTGATAAAAAATTTCGGTTGCACCACTTTTTGTGCCAAAGACAACCTTAATGGGGAGCAATGAATGTCATATTTTCTTCTAGTATTATCGTTATGTACATCATTGCTTCCTTTGAACTGCAGTGGATGATTTACAACAAACTTCACGAGGGAATAAATACAATGTGAAGCAATAGTCAAAATGCCTAAATCCTTAAACAAAGTTGATCGTGAGTAAGCACCACATATTGTTCTTACATCACATTTTCGAGCGATGAAGATTTTCCTTCTTAAAAATGAAGTAACCCAATATATCATTTCATATAACATTATTGAATGAAAATATTCATATATGTCATCTTATTGATTTGCCCAGCCCCAAGTTTTGCAATGATTCAAAGTAAAAATGTGGCTAAACCACGCTGTTTTAGGAATTCCAAAATGTGTTTTTTCCGTTTTTTATTTTCTCACACACAAAATACAAAAATTTTCAAGTTTCCAACCTAGTTATTATCTCCTCACCATGTGTACACACTTATCACTGGTGTAGCACCTCAAGATGAACGAGATTGAATAACTAGTGTCTTTTTGAAATTGAGAGTGAGACCATTCGCAAAAAAACAATCATTAATATTTTGAAGAACGTTACTTACCATTTCTTCTGTTGCTGGATTTACGTCTAGACTGATTACAGTACAAGTGTCATCTCCGAAAAGAAATAATTCTGCTTGGTTTGTGTTAAACGGGAGTCCCGAACATGATTTCCCACCAAGTCAGAAGAATGTGCCCTGCTTAAATTGGCTGAATTCTGAAGTATAACATGGCCGGCCGGGGTGGCCGTGCGGTTCTAGGCGCTACAGCCTGGAACTGCGTGACCGCTACGGTCGCAGGTTCGAATCCCGCCTCGGGCATGCATGTGTGTGATGTCCTTAGGTTAGTTAGGTTTAAGTAGTTCTAAGTTCTAGGGGACTGATGTCCGTAGAAGTTACATCCCATAGTGCTCAGAGCCATTTGAACCTGAAGTATAACATTCTGTATTCTCTTGCTTAGGTACACTATCCACTGGTTGACCGTACCATCAGTTGCACAAAACCTGAATCTATCTAGTAATCAGCTGCCGTAGACAGGTCCAGCTCCGCTTGAGCATGGCATAGCATGAGATCTACAAGACCTTGAAAATACCGCGAAGCCATCGCAATATGTGATTGCTCAGCCGTAATCCACAACTCAGGCGTGTTGGTCAGAGCAAGGTCAAAGGCGCACATACATCGCTTGCTTGCATCCAATGTATGCTCAGTAGTACCGAGGCTAGGTAACTTGAGGTCACGCGAACACCATTACGTCTCTCCAGTGTTCCTCAAAGCTAAGTGGCAAAATCCAGGGCGATAGATGAACATTATTTACGAGGTTCAGTACAAATGGACGCACTTAAAACTGGAAGATAGATTTCTGTAGGCCGCCGGAGAGATAATATGCCACACGTATCAGGGGGCCATTTCGTCCGATAGAAACACCTTCCAGACGAGAACCTCCACCACCAGCCTGAAGGATACCGCTCTGACAAGCACGATGCACTGCCACATGTGGTTTCCGAAGTGCGTCCTAGGATCTATCGGTATCAGTGTATATCAATTTGTAACTCATCGGTCCAGGTGAAATGGTTGCACGGTTTCGGCATCTAATGGTGGTGTTCCCGTTCCCACGTTAATCTATGTTCCCTGTTAGAAGCCATGTAAAGTTATACATGTTTGGGTGGTGGCCTTGTCTCTCCTAGCGAGGAGGTAGTTCTGGGTGGTTTGACTACTTCCTAGCTGTTGTCCAGTATTGAAATGGCAACTGTTGGGGTGTATTGTGGCTCACCCACCTGCTGATACAAACATGATAGTCGAGGTCACCCATCTCATCAACACATTTTTGATCATGGCACAACATTCTGGCCCCAGTAATTTGCCGGATGCAGATACTCGGAATAAACCCTTGACACGAAAGAACAAGAAAAGCCCAATGTGTCACGACCTCGAAAATGGTATTTACCAAGCGCTGAGTGCCCGTGGTATGGCCGTGATGAAGTCGGTTGATATCGAGCCTCTTGCCCTTATTTCGCTTGTATGCCAGCACAGTGTCTGACGGCATTCCACTTTCGTAACACACCAAACAATTCCACTGGTCGCGGCGACAAGAAAGCTCATCGCTGCTAAACATAGCAGGTATCTCTAATTCATTTGCACATGAAGTACCCCGACAGTACAAATATTTTCGACACTTGATTAATAAGAAATGGAGAGTCAGTAGCACGTAGTCTCGTGGTTAGCGTTGCTGACTCTCGATTACAGGGCTCTATCTGAATTCCATTCCCGCCGGGTTGGGGACTTTCTCCACTAAGAACTGGGTGTGTGTGATGTCTTCATCGTCATTTCATCATCACGAAGCGCAAGTTGCCGAAGTGCAAATAAAAAGACTTGTACCAGGCGGCCGAACATTCTAGAGTCGGTCTCCTGGCCAAAAACGCCATACGCACATTTCATTTCATTTCAAAAAATGGAGAAAAGCCAAGGTGGTTTTAATACTTCATGTTTTCTACATAGGCCCCACGTACATCCCCTCAACCTCCCAACTTCAGTAAAACGCAGAGAAATGTTCATACACTCATGTGGACGTGTCACAGAAGTCCATCTTTGGGACGTTGTTCAACTTGAGCGTTACATTCGTATCTTCTTCGGTCTTAGCGGACCGACAGAGACCCGATTTTCTCTTTGTTGTTTTGTGATGGGTTCGTGTCGATAACACAAAGTCTCCATCCGTGATGATTTTTTTCCAGAAAAGAACTGTCTGCGTTTTTCACTTCAATCAAGTCGCGCCAGGCGACCATACGTCGTTGTTTTTGTTCGGAAGTGAAGCTGTGCTAGACGAACTTCTCTTCTTCAAAACACTGTCATGAGCAGCTGATTTGGAAATTTTCAGCTGGCCGCTGTGACCGAGCGGTTCTAGGCGCTTCAGTCCGGAACCGCGCTGCTGCTACGGTCGCAGGTCCGAATCCTGCCTCGGGCATGGATGTGTGTGATGTCCTTAGGTTAGTTAGGTTTAAGTAGTTTTAAGTTCTAGAGGACTGATGACCTCAGATGTTAAGTCCCATAGTGCTCAGAGCCATTTGAACCATTTTTCGGATATGTTCAGTTCGTTGCTCCACTGCGATTGTGACACAACAATGCTGACACACTCCGGTCCGAACGACCAGTACTAAACACTTACTACGACATTTGAGTGGGCGGATGCATATTTCTTGTTTCCATTCTTAGTTCCGCCACCCCTATTACTGCACTGATTTCGCTTGTAGGCCATGGATGAAATCGATCTCGTAACTTTTTGGACAGACAGTGTAGAATGATTATAACGAGGTGGTGGGAACAGCAGTGACAATGAACGTTTGAGTCATGTCTGGAGGCACGGTGAGATAGGCTAATGGCTAAACAGACTGCTGGTGACTGTCAGGAAATCTGGATTCATGTCCTGAACTGGCGAAACATTTTGTTAGTAGCGAAGTCCTGATATAATAAAGCGGCTTTTTGGATATTACTCATTGGCAACATACTTTTCTACCTACGTTGTTTAATTACACGAAATGGGATGTGCCGAGTCGAACTTACATTTTTAACACGTCACCACGAAATTACTGATAAATATGATAGCACTTATCGTAATTTTCTTACATCAAAACACTTATCCAATATCCCTATATGATTTCTCCATTTTTGTCTTTAGATTGCTCATCTATAGCGGCTGCTTCACATCTACCACAAAGGCACTTTTTTATCCGAAACAGCGCATCCGATCTTTATCGTGTACAATCCAAACTGATAAGGGCGAATAGAACGGTGTACCTTACTTTGTCTGGAAGCTATCCGAAACTGAGATAACGAACTCAACTTCAGAATTTCAAAAGAGAATATAGGCAAAATTAGTACAGTTGAAGAATGCTCTCAGAATTTAATATTTTGTATGAAAAGTTTTTTCATATTTTACGCTATTTCATTGATGTCATCAAAAACTTCATTCTGATGATAACGATTTGAACAAGCCTTCAGAAAAGAAAATGGAAGTTTGTAGGATAATGTATGTGCTTCTTAATGCTGCAGTGAGGGAAAACTTTTCTCACACTTTTAACTTTGAATAAACTTTTTAAATTTACTAGTATACATTCTAATTTGAACACTTTCTTTGATTCCAGAGTCTCGTCAAGACAAAGCATATCTCCATGTCTTAAAAGAACATATTATGTCTTTCTGTAAGGCTCTGTTCTAAGTATTTTTTTTTAACGTTCGAGAGAGTCGCATTCAGCTGATACGATGTCTGTCATCTGCTCTCCACAGAGGTGTGACATCCAATGATCCTTCCTTAGAACGTTGCAGCGATTTCCTCGAGACACCACTTCAATGTAATTCACGCATCATCACCAGCGTATATGTATTGTCAGTCAAATTCCAAATGCGTAGTTCCGTACGCGAGTACCCATTCCCATCTACATACTCCCTGACATGAATGACTCAGGTTTTGCATCTGATATGACCTGAAGTTGGCAGTGTTTAATGTATGATTCAAACATAAAGAAACCGCTTCATTCGATCCGTTAACTTCCATTGTTATTCGTAATGTCTATGACGCTGTTGGCCCAGTTGTTGAAAAGCTAAAATACAATCGCAAATTGGGTATTCCTATAGGGCCCCTCACGGCAAGTAATCTACAATTTGTTCAAATCAAAGACATTTTCAATGAATTCCATTGAAGAACATTCGTGAAAATAGTAATATGGAACATACGGCTACGACACACAGCATGGCATCTTGAACGCAATGTGATACGTGTTTCGAAAGAAAAAGAAATAAAAGTTTAACGTCCCGTCAACAATGAGATTGTTAGAGACTGAGCAGAATGTCGAATTGAGGAAGAAGAATTATCCACGTTCTTTTCAAAGGAACCACCTCGCATTTGCCTTAAGCGATGTACTAAACACAAAGCTAGCTGGCCAAACGGGGATTTTAACCCTCGACTTTCCGCAGGCGACTCTAGTGACTTGCCTGTCGACTGCACTTCCTCGATTCTTGATAAGTTTTTGGTAAACATATAACTTAAGTTCCAATTTCGGGTTCAGTGGTCATGTTTATGTGAGCGCCAAACGCACCTGTTGTGCCGCGTACAACTAATAACATATTTATATTAGATTAGTGCGTGAATTCGTAGCGTTCTTGTTTTGCATGTTGGAGTTCTTGTTGCTATTGGTTTATTTATCGACTGTCATTTCTTATTTGTAGTTCACTGTTGCTATTTCATTTTGTCATTTGAAGATACTGAGTGGAGCTGTGGACGCTAGAACATAGAGTGCCAAGTGGAGAAATCGGAACATTTCCGGCATATTCTTCTGTTTGAGTTCAATAGAGGAGTGTCAGCAGCGGAGACAGCCAGAAACATTTGCGTCGTTTGTTGGGATAATGCCATCGGACAGAGCACGGCAAGACAAGCTTTTCTCTCCTTAAGGAGGACCTTCGGGGTTTGATTAAGACCGTTTAAATGCATTAATCCACAAATATCCAAGTCAGAGTACTCGAGAACTGGCAAATATGGTGAACTGCAAATCATTCCACTGTTGTGCGACATTTGCACGCAGTGGGAAACGTTCAAAAATCGGGTGTATGGATACCACATGGTCCAAGCGAAAATCACAAAAATCAGCACGTGGCCATCTGTGCGTCTCTGCTTGCTCATCATCAATCGGCTCGTGAACAAAACCGACCATTATCTCGTGATGACTGGGTGTTGCGTGATGTCCTTAGTTAGGTTTAAGTAGTTCTAAGTTCTAGGGGACTGATGACCATAGATTTTAAGTCCCATAGTGCTCAGAGTCATTTTTCAAAACCGACCATTCCTGGCCTGTGTCGTTACTGGTGACGACAAATTTTGTCTTGTCCAATAGTGCTCAGAGCCATTTTTCAATACCGACCATTCGTGGCCTGTGTCGTTACTAGTGACGACAAATTTTGTCTTTATGCCAATGGTAACGAAAAGAAAGAGATGACTGAGCCCAAACAAAGACCTGCACACATCCACAAGAGATAATGTCATGAGTCTGGTGGAACAGTGGCGGTGTGGTGTACTTCGAATTACTTCCTCGAGGTGTAATAATCACTGCTGACATTTATTATCAACAACTGAGAACAACGACCTGAAACACTGCATGAAGTGATGCTACTCCACTATAATGCCAGCCCGCAATCTGCTAGAGAGACAGAAAACATCATACAGGTGTTGGTTTGGGAAGGAAGTCATTCCTTACTCACCTCATTCACCTGATCTTGCGCGCTCAGATTTTCACCTTTCCCGCTCTGTATTGAAAATCCTTCAAGGAACTTCCTTTCCGGATGAAAATGCGCTCCCAACATTGCTCCACGAGTTCTTCGCCTCAAACCCACACGATTTCCATAGTCGCGGAATCGGAAAGTTATCCCAACGTTGGCAGACTGTTGTAAATAGTGAAGGAGAATATATTATTGATGACTAAAGTCATCATTATGTGTATTTGTTTTGATCATTACACTTATGGAAATACGTTACTAAATTCTGCACCAAGTCAATAATTCCATAAGTGTGGTCCTATGCTGTGCTGGATGACGAAGTCTGCTGGTGTGACTGTGTAACTCTATGACAGAAGGGTATCATATATAGTTACATTTACAAGATCTGATGATGCCCCAAAATGGTGAAACGTCGTGCTATTAAAATAAATAACTTCCCAACCCGGACTATCTTCAATATGAAATATTTATTATACGTTAGGTCTTCCCTTCCATCTTTACGTAATTAAAGCTATGCTTCACTGACATGAAATCTCATGGATCATTTAGTTCTTCACAGTTTCCTGTTGTACTCCTAACAAGGAAAACTCGCCATCGCAGCCGGCAGCTCTGCCCGAGCGGTTATAGGCGCTTCAGTCGGGAACAGCGCTGCAGTTAGGTTTGAATCCTGCCTCGGGCTTGGATGTGTGTTGTGTCCTTAGGTTAGTTAGGTTTAAGTAGTTCTAAGTTCTAGGGGATTGATGACCTCAGATGTTAAGTCCCATAGTGCTCAGAGTCATTTGAACCATTTTCGGCATCGCACCCCCTCAGATTTAGTGGTAAAGTGACCCAGTGGATAGCCCGTCAAAAACTGAACACAAATCAAGTATGGAAACAGGAAAAAGGTGTACTAAACTGAGAAAAAAGAAGCAAAATATAAACAGCGAACGGTCCAACATTAACATGTGCCACACCGATTGATTCGTAAGAACCACCGTGTCATGGCTCTGTGGTCACAGTGTTGGACTGCAAAGCAGTGGATTAGTGTTCAAACTTCCCTTGTGCCCTATAATTTTCACAAATTTATGAACTGCGCGTCCGGTCATTGATGTGTCTGTCCTCCTTCTGTAGTCTTGGCAACTGTCATTATATATATATATATATGGTGTTACGAAAAGGTACGGCCAAACTTTCAGGAAACATCCCTCACACACAAATAAAAGATGTTATGGAGACATGTGACTGGAAACGCTTAATTTCCATGTTAGAGCTCATTTAAGTTTCCAACGTGATCAAATTGTAAATTTTCACAATCAACATGTGTGGGCTGACGAGGATCCGCACGCAAATGTGCAATCACGTCACCAACACAGATTTTCTGTGAACGTTTGTGCAGGCATTGTTGGTGATGTCTTCATTGGGCCCCATGTTCTTCCACCTACGCTCAATGGAGCACCTTATCATGATTTAATACTGGATACTCTGCCTTTGCTGCTAGAACATGTGCCTTTACATGCACGTTGGAGCTCCTGCACATTTCAGTCGAAGTGTTCGTACGCTTCCCAACAACAGATTCGATGACCGATGGATTGGTAGAGGCGGGCCAATTCCGTGGCCTCCACGCTCTCCTGACCTCAATCCTCTTGACTTTCATTTATGGGGGCATTTGAAAGCTCTTGTCTACGCAACCCCGGTACCAAATGTAGAGACTCTTCGTGCTCGTAGTGTGACGGCTGTGATATTATACGCCATTCTCCAGGGCTGCATCAGCGCATCAGGGATTCCATGCGACGGAGGGTGGATGCATGTATCCTCGCTAACGAAGGACATTTTGAACATTTCCTGCAACAAAGTGTTTGAAATCACTCTGGTACGTTCTGTTGCTGTGTGTTTCCATTCCATGATTAATGTGACTTGAAGAGAAGTAATAAAATGAGCTCTAACATGGAAAGTAAGCGTTTCCAGACACATGTCCACATAGCATATTTTCTTTCTTTGTGTGTGAGGAATGTTTCCTGAAAGTTTGGCCGTACCTTTTTGTAACACCCTGTATATATATAATCTGAGTCACGTGGTAAGAATACATTACCGTCGCAAATAAGTGTGATGAATATTGAGAGCAGACGAGATGGCACGTAGACCTCTTACAGAAATTAAAACAACAAGCAAAAGTTAGTGTATGTAGCAACAAAGAAATTCAAGGGTCAAAATTTCCAGAACGGCACACAAGAGTCATAACATGGTGTACTTGTCTAGAACAAATAGGAGGTTCGTACGTCTGGAAGTACCTTCGCTACACATTGCTGTTGCAAACGGACGTTGCACCACGATACAGACACAAATTTGAATACAGCGAACAGACACGTCATGACCGGACGGACAGTTCATAATTTTGTGAAAAAAGAAAGTAAGGCAGGAGGTAGATTTGAACCCAGATCTCCCCCTTCATGATCCAACACCGTGACCAGATGATCACGACGCTACACTCAGTGTATGTCTCTCGATGTTGCACGTTTTGATCTTGGACCTGTTCACTGCTTCCATGCCCGAGATAGGACACGAACCTCCGACGGTGGAGCCGCGGGGACCGTTACAAGGCGCCTTGCACCGCGCGGCTACCCCGCGAGGCCAAGGTTGATCTGTGTTCAGTATTTGACGGGCTATCCGATGGGCTTTCCACTAAATCTGAGGGGGGGGGGGGGGGGGGGGGGGTACGATGGAGAGTTTCCTTGGTAAGAAAACTCTAGAGAATATTTTAAACAAGACTCCATCTAGCTCTGTAAACTAGAAAATATACTGCACCTGTAACTGGAGAAATAAGTGATTCCAAACAAAACAATTATACGAGGTGTAGCAATAGAGTTTTAGTTATCATTCCGAAAAGGTGTCGTGTAATTAGTTTTTTTTTTATTTTTCCACACGTACATGCCTGTAGTCCAGGGACATAATGAAGTCGCCGCGTCAGAGTACCGTAGCGCCGATAGAGCAGCCAAAACAAAATGGCGCATGAAGCAGAGTATCGTGCTGTGATTCATTTGTTTTCGTCAGTAGCGGAAATGTTGCAGCTGCGTCAGGCCAATCCAAATGACGTCTCTAGTCCACTGTTATTTCTGTGTGTACCAGGACTGCTGACATGTACCTACAAACAAACAAGATTAATTAAGTTTTTTTTTCGAGAAGAAAATGATTACCCCTTGTAATTTACACTGGCTGCAGCAGACTCATTCACCACAGGCAAGCAAAAATGTCCCTGGGTGGTGCATCCCCCGGTATGGTCGCAACATTACTGCTGACCCCAACAGGGAAAACGTTGGCAGTCGACATCGTACGGGAAGGCAGGGGCTTCCCAGGAGCAGCCAGTGAATTACCACCTGACCGTGACGTTGGCGTCGATCAGAATCACTCACAGACTGATACAATACTTTCGAAACTTTACGACTGACGACTAAGAGTTCCTCGTGTGAATTTCCAGGAAGGACGTCTAAAGATGACTTGGCATTAAATGTACTACTGAGAATGACATCAGTCAATTCAGTATGCGTCCTGCAGTTAAATAGTAGTTGACGCCTCGCAGCTTACGTAATGTAGACGTCGGTCTGTCAAACTTCTGTTGTTGGAAACAGTTAGGGGAATTCGGGGCGGAACGGGATGCTTAGTGGTTTAATGTTTTTTGCAAAAGAAAGGAACACAAGAAAACACTACTTACGCGTATAAACTATCGTCTTGTGGCATAACCTAATGTATCTTATTTGAAAATCACTTAAAACTGTATGTTATGTATTTTTTTACACTTTTTGAAAGAAATGCTTGCATATTTCGCGTTCTTCACCACCCATGGGACAGAATGGACTAAGACAATTTTTTGTGAAACTATTGCATAAACATTTCAAGTGTTAGGAATATCATCTTAAAACATAAAGTTGTTTAATGAACAATTTAGACTGAGGAATATGCAATCTTCAAAAATTGTTAACAAGAAGGGAAAATTTTAATGTCCTTCTGTAATATGTACCGTTATTTTTAATGCGTAATACAAAGTTATTGCTACTGTTACTTTATTGACTCTCATTGCTCGTGCAGCAGATGTATTTTGTAATTTGCAAATAGGCAACGTAATATGCCTAGTAGTAAATCGTGTAAACCAGTCCCGCCTAGCTAAAAAAGTATGCTGGCAACTCATCTTCTGGTTCTTTAGTGAACACATTTTTTTAAATTCCCCATCTGATTTGTCAACTCTAAAGTAAGATAATTCTTAGCTATGCAGAAGCATCATTCCAATTTTGGCTTGGGTATCTTAACCGCCTTAGGTGCTTTTAAAACTCCCATCACTGTCTATAAGTCTTTCGAATGAAAATTTACATCGTCTGCAGAAGCAAGACAAAGAGAGAATTATATAGTTTGAAATCTACTAGCATCAAAAAATGACTGGGCAGAACGGTTCACTTCCCATTCTGCCGCTTCCCGTTCCGGCTCAATGTGCAGGGTAGAACCTTTTACGGAGCATAATAACTGAAGAATTTAAAAGTACTACATAATTTACGTATAGCGAATAGTTTGCACTTTAAGATTATGTGTCATTTAAGGACGTGTAATCAACAAGCAACAAAAAAAATGAAATGATCGAATAGCATTGCTGGCCGGGTAGCCCCATCCGGGGAAGCTCGACCGTCAAGTGAGAGTCTCATTTCAGTTGACGCCAAATTGGGCGACTCGCGTGCCGGTGATGATGAGGACAACATAGCACCCAGTCCGCGAGCGGATAAAATCTCTAACCCAGCCCGGAATCGAACCCGGGCCCGCTGCATGGGAGGCAAGGACGATACCACTTTTTTTTGGATGATCTCATTTTGTTCTATATTGTTCCGATGACACCTGTTTAGGTTCTCCGTTGATCCATTTACTCTGTTTTTTATTACAGAAAGTAGCTAACCCTCTGACCGAACACGCTGAGCTACCGTGCCGCTTAAGTAGAGGAGGCCAATGGAAATGAGCGAATGGCATCGTTACCCGGGAGGCCAATGAAATGATGATGAGGTCAATACGAGACCCAGTCCCCGAGACGAGACAATCTCCCACCCTGCCGGGATGACTTGCAGTTAACAATCAACTTATTATTCAAGTTGAAACTCACCAAAATTTTTAAAACGCAATTGGAAACGTCAGCGACAACCGTTCATTTACAAGCAGCACTCCAAACCAACTCAAAATGGCTGCCGCACCCTCCCTTCCATTCAGATACATATTTACATGTCACTACAGTAAGTTGCAGCGTTCTTCAATCTAGTTGGTTCAAATGGCTCTGAGCACTATGGGACTTAACGGCTGTGGCCATCAGTCCCCTAGAACTTAGAACTACTTAAACCTAACTAACCTAAGGACGTCACACACATCCATGCCCGAGGCAGGATTCGAACCTACGACCGTAGCGGTCGCGCGGTTCCAGACTGTAGCGCCTAGAACCGCTCGGCCACTCCGGCCGGCTCTCCAGTCTAGAAAACAGCACAATTCCATTGTGGAAACATCCCCCAGGCTGTGGCTAAGCCATGTCTCCGCAGTATCCTTTCTTTCAGGAGGTTCGCAGGAGAGCTTCTGTAAAGTTTGGAAGGTAGGAGACGATATACTGGCAGAAGTAAAGCTGTGAGTACCGGGCGTGAGTCGTGCTTCGGTAGCTCAGATGGTAGAGCACATGCCCGCGAAAGGCAAAGGTCTCGAGTTCGAGTCTCGGTTGGGCACACAGTTTTAATCTGCCAGGAAGTTTTAATTCCATTGTGCTTCGCTATCTCATTGTGCCCTGAATTCTCCTACACAACGAATGGACTCAGTAACGTGAACAACCTGGTAAGAACACTTACTTCCGAAATACGTTGCTTTACTTTCTGTAACGCACAAATAGTTGTCCTTTTTTATGTAACGCACGAATCCCGTCTTCTGCTGCTCTTTGCAAAACAAGTCTAAATTGTTCTGATATTCTAGTTTGTACTTGTACGCATCAACCTTTACGTTACATGTAACTAAGTTCCGGGGAAAAAATCATCCGTGTCTGCTGAAATGGTGCAGCCAGGTCGATGATAAGGAATCTGCTAACGATACATAAAACCACTGTACCTAGCGTCATGACAGCAGAGTAAATTCGAAAACGTCTTCTAAACTTAATAGCAGAAGTAGGAACATTGGCAGGAGGACATAATACAGGATTTGTTACCTAATAATGCAAACTCAACTCCATATGTTTCTAGAAAACACAGCGTCAACGACAATAGTGACGAGAGTTGTATTCATGATAGACATTCAAGGGAACATTAAAATGAAATAGATAAATCGACTAAAGCAGCCATCGCAGACCCACGCATCTGCCGTGAAAAATGAAAACTGAAATCGATTCAAACCCGAATCTCCTGACTATCGCGTGCAATGCTCTTAACCAGTTAGATCATCCAAATACACCTCCAGGAGTGCGTAAAACATATCTGCCTCTTCTACACTGCAACTACATCTACATCCATATCAACACTCCACAAGAGACCAGACGGTATGTGGCGGAGGGTACCTCTGGTACCACTGATTGAGCCCCTCTATTCGCGAAGGGATCGTGGAAGAGTGTTGATAAGCCTCTGTATTGTCTCTAATTTCTCTAATTTTCGCGTTATGGTCATTTCGCGAGACGTCTGTGGGGGGGACGTAATACGTTCGAGTCTTTCTCTCGAAATTTTGACAGTAAACCTCGCTGATGCAGAATGCCTCTCTTGTGGCGTCTTCGTTGGATCTTCACTATCTCTTTTATCACTCCTAGCTGGTAAGAACCCCAGACTGATGAATAGTACTCAAGAATCGGTCGAACAAATGCCTTGCAAACGTCACTTGTTTCGTGGGTGCGTTACGATTCATTAAGATTCTTGCTATGAATCTCATTCTGACGTCTTCTTTTCCTACTCTTTGTTTTATGTGGTCATCCAATTAAGGTCGCTCCGAATAGATACTCTTCGATATTTTATGGTGGTTGCTATTTCAAGCAATTTCTCTTCCACAGTCTTTACCAAATTCGTTCTCACAGTGGGTCTGTTCTCGGGTAGCTGAAGCTACACAGAATTGAGATCAACGCCACTTTGTATTCCTTCTAAAGTTTTGGACACATCAGCTCATGCTCTTGTTTACCGGAACCACAGTATGGAAACTTAAAAACAAGAAAATGGGTGTTATAAATAGACCAGCAGAAATCTACATAAAACCACAAGTAGCTCAGCCCAACTGGCAATCCCAGCTTCGAAGCTCAAAAGCTACACATGCCTCACTGGTCTCTTCCACTGAGCATGTATCAGCACCTGATATCTTATTATCTTACTTTCGTACAAACAGTGATTGGTCTATTTATTTTTGGTGCCATATCTTTCTAATGGCTCAAAAAATGGTTCAAATGGCTCTGAGCACTATGGGACTTAACATCTGTGGTTATCAGTCCCCTAGAACTTAGCACTACTTAAACCTAACTAACCTAAGGACATCTCACATATCCATGCCCGAGGCAGGATTCGAACCTGCGCCGTAGCAGTCGCGCGGTTCCGGACTGAGCGCCTTAACCGCGAGACCACGGCGGCCGGCCTTTTCTAATGGTCTTATTTCTGGCTTTATTTAAGGAACACAGCTTATTAAACAGGAAAGTTCTCTTGCTACTACTGAAGGCAGAAAAATCTTGTTCCAAAAATTACTCTTGTTTCTTTCATTTTTGCTGAAATAATGAAGGCTGATTCTTATGAAAGTTTTATTTTTCTCAAGAAGATTTATTTTTACCCTTCCAAGGAACACGGTGTGACTAAAGACTACAATTTTTGTCTTGCCATCTAAATGCAGGTACAGAAAAAACCACGCCGACTGCTTACGATAATCAGGTCAATCTCGGTTGATACAAATTTACAGTTTATGGTAGAGATCGTACCGACAAATCTTCCCTAAACCATGGAAGTGCAGAGAAGAGGCATCAGCGTCCACAGATCCTGTACTACGGCCCATTAGTAACATGAAGTGGTGTCTTCACGTCTAGTTTTATATTGCATCCCACAGCAGTCTGGACGTGTGGCGAACCCTAACCGCGCCTTTCTGCAACTGTGGAACATGGTGGTCATCTCGTGTGTTTTCAGTGTGTGTTACAGCCACAATGAAAGGAAAATTGAATAGTGAGGTCTGTTAAACCTTTAGCGTTGTCGTATTCATTCAGCAGCTCACGCTTTGTGTCCAACGGAGGACCTTATCTTCCAAGATGACAATTCTCAATGTCATGTTGCTATATCTGTCCAAAACCTGTTTGACGGTGTGAGGAACATAATAACATGCCTTCGTTAGCTTCAGAAATTGTAGAATTGTAATATTACCAGCGTTTGTAATCCGTATTATAAAAAACAGTGTTGGTTCCAATGCTCTCCCATGGCATGTTCCAATAAACGGACATTGACTACGGTTAGGGATTTCCACACTTTTATTTCGATCCGAAAGAGGATCATCGTTGTTTTGGACATTTGTTTACTTACTAGCTGACAATATCGGCATTGCACTGGTATTCCTTTTGCCAATTTTCTATTAAAAACGAGCCAAAAATTACCTGTGTTTGTAATGAAAAGTCGAAAAAATTCCATTTACATGAATTCGTAAAACACATTTGAGATGCAAAGCGGAATCTATTAGTTCTACAAAAAAATGAATAGGACCTTTTTGTAGGCAATTTTATGTAGCTTATTTTCATGTCGAAAAACATTTTCGCTGGAAGCCGTGAATTTCGAGGTATTCGAGGAAATATAAAAAAGTTACCTTTAAATGACCCCTCACCCCAACGCCCACACCCCATCGGTCAGGATTTTGACACGTTGTTCAGAACACTCGCTCCTACGACTGTTCAAATATTTGTGACTACACGATTTCCCCCCCCCCCCCCCCAAATTTCCTTTCGAAGAGTGGACTAGTCTATATAAGCTTAGTTTCATCCTAAATGATCCATCTGAATTGACAGCCGAAGATTTTTTGGCATCTCCCTCGTTTGCTTTGCCTTTTTCCACTCAGTTGTATTTGTGGATGTAAAATTTACTTGCTTCCAATTTCAGAGTCAAACTGAAGAAAACATATTTAGAAAAACATGACAATGATGTAGCGATTCCCTACATTGACCGACACAACCGAACGTATTTATGTGCAATGGATTCTTGGAAACAGTCAGAAAAAAAGAACCGTGGGATTTGTACATTTGAAGGTAACAGAGACATTCTCTTTCGTGCAATACAGTTAGTAGTATATGTGACCAATAATAATAGGAAGAATCACTAAGTCATACCTCACGAGAGGACAATAGTGAAAAATTTCGAATTTTCTCGTGTGGAAAAATTAGAAGGAGAGATTTTTTTACTTAGTAAAAAACATTCAGTAAGCAAGATCGCATAAATTTGTCTTTATTTTCTACGACCGGTTTCTACAGATACAACTGTCATATACTGGTTGTCAAAAAAATTGTTACTAACGTGTTCATTGTGAGTTAGAGCCTCGTGTCACATTGTCATTATGGTGCATAAATATAGCATACAAATGTAAATGCTTCATCTCTGACAAACCTCTGGCTGCGTTGCTATACTTTATCCATCATAAGGACAACATGGCATGATCACATTTATTAACAAAAATTTAGTGAAGACTAAAAAATGACAGTTATATATGTCGAATCTGGCTGTCAAACACAAAACGAATTTATGCGATCTTAACTACTGAAAGCTTTTTACCAAAACAAAAAAAAATGTAAAATATCTCGATAACGGCAATATTCCTCAACTAACGTAACGTCTATATTATCGATACTTTTCTCTTGATTCATTTTATGTTTGCATCTGTATCGGTACCATTCTTTGTGATATCTAGTACCATCAACCATTCACAAAATCTGGTTATCTTCTAAACACAATGCAAAGTATATGCTTACACACCAGCTGTACTTTGGATCAAAAAAGTTATGTATTTAAGTAGCTTAAGGCAAATAACAGTGAGTTCTTCAGGTGTACTTTTGTTGCAAATACGAGTATTTGCAGAGTCATTCAATTTACGTCTTACAGCCTTACAGACAATATTATTTGGCAGTCATATGTGCCACAGCGAGTAAATGACGTCTGGCATCTCTAGCAATCAGAATTTCTCACTTTGTAACTAGCAGTATCTGGTTGTGTCACGAGCAGTAGCTATCTATTTCAGCGATACTGCACCTGTTTGAAAATAAATTATGCGGCGTCACTGCGTGTCAGCTGGTAGAGCTCGCTGGTTCTAGAGTTTAACACACACGTAGCTGAGACACGAACCACAGTTGCAAGTTCCCTGGCTTATGCATTAAATTATTCCTTCACATACTTCATTTCTCTCTTTTTCAGATTCCATAGTTCTCAGCATCTACAAACGGAGAATCGTTTGCGAGAATATTCTATCGCGATTATTTAACGGAGCTACGGCCAAAGGTAGCATGTGGCATTCGATCGACGAATAATTTACCCTTTGGTTTAAATAGTCTCATCAAAGGTAACAGACAGACTTTTGTTACGGACCAGAGACTAAGTGCGCAATTCATTCTCTAAGACTACATTTACGTAGACACTCCGCAAGCCACCGTACGGTGCGTGGCGGAGGGTATCCTGCACCACCACTTGTCATTTCCCCTATGTTCCACTTGCAAATAAAAAAAAAAACACTGTCTGTATACCTCCATATGAGCGCCTAATTTCTCGTATCTTATCTTCGTGGTCTTTAAGCGCGATGGCCGGCCGGAGTGTCCGATCGGTTGTAGGCGCTACAGTCTGGAACCGCGCGACCGTTACGGTCGCAGGTTCGAATCGTGCCTCGGGCATTGCTGTGTATGATGTCCTTGGGTTAGTTAGGTGTAAGTAGTTCTACGTTCTAGGGGACTGATGACCTCAGATGTTAAGTCCCATAGTGCTCAGAGCCATTTGAACCATTTTTTAAGCACGATATATGTCGGCGGCAGTAGAATCGTTCGGCAGTCAGCTTCAAATGACAGGTCTCTAAATTTTCTCAATAGTGTTTCTCGAAAAGAACGTCACCTTCCCACCAGGGATTGCCATTTGAGTTCCGAAGCATCCCCGTAACACTTACGTGTTGTTCGAACCTGCTGGCAACAAATCTAGCAGCCCGCCTGTGAATTGCTTCGATATCTTCCTTCAATCTGACGTGGTACGGATCCGTAACACTCGAGCAGTAATCAAGGATAGGTCGCACCAGAGTCCAGTGTGCGGTATCCTTTACCACTCTTTCCGAAAATTCCCCCAATAAACCTAAGTCGACCATTCGCCTGCCCTACCATAGCTTTCCACCACATGTCGCTTTGCAACGTTACGCCCAGATATTTAAACGAGTTGACTATGTCAAGCAGGATCTAGTAATACCGTATCCGAACATCACAAGTTTGTTCTTCGTACTCATCCGCATTAACTTACATTACTCCACATTTAGGACTAGCTGCCATTCATACATTAAATGGAAATTTTGTCTAAGTGTCTTGTCTCTTCCTACAGTCACTGAACTTAACACCTTAACGTACACCACGGCATCATCAGCAAACAACTGCAGACTGCAGCCCACCCTGTCCTCCAAATCATTTATGTGTATACAGAACAACAGCGGTCCTATCACACTTCTATGGGGCACTCCTGACGATACACTTGTCTCTGATGAAGACTCGCCGTCGAGGACAACATACTGGATTCTATTATTTAAAAGCCTTCGAGCCACTCACGTATCTGTGAACTTATTCCATATGCAGATTTGCAATGGGGAACCGTGTCAAATGCTTTCCGGAAATCTAGAGATATGGAATTTGCCTGTTGCCCTTCGTATACGGTTCTCGGTATATCATGTGAGAAAACGGCAAGCTGAGTTTCACATGAGAAATGCTTGCTAAAACCATGCTGATTCGTGGACTTAAGCTTGTCATTCTCAAGAAAGTTTGATATATTCGAACTGAGAATATGTTCAAGGATTACGCAGCAAACAGAAGTTAGAAATATTGGTCTGTAATTTTGCGGGTCCGTTCTTTTACTTTTTTATGTACTGGAGTCACCTGCTCTTTTTTCCAGTCGCTTGAAACTTTGCGCTGGGAGTGAGATTCACGATAAATGCAAGCTAGGTAAGGGACCAATGCCGTGGAGTACTGTTTGTAAAATCGAACTGTGATACTAGTGGTAATAACAGACCAATCAGAGAGTTCTGAAGTTCGTAACGTCTGCACCCAGATTTTGAAAGATCTGAGGTAATTTACTCAGTATGTGAGTAACTTGTGATCATCAAAAGATGAGATTCATCTACATTTTAATTGTTGTTTTTTTTTGTCACAAATCTGCAGATTAGTTTGATGTGTTTCTCCATCACTGCTTGCCCTCTGTCTTCGTTATTTCAGCACAACTGCAACATCACACGTCAACGATTTGCCATACCCACTCAAATAGAGACCTGGCTCTGAGATGCTTTTCTTGTGACTACAGTTTTCAGCGATGTTGATGTCATACTGTTCATCCAATAATTCCGTCATTCTTGAATACTCCAGCATGCCTCGCGTAAAACGGGATTGCCACTGTACCCCTGCAGCTGAAGCACACTAAGAATCGAAAACATTTTCCTCCTTGTCGTATTATCGAATCTTATTTTTCCTGATTCCGTCCTCCATTATTAGCTGCAGTTGTCAAATGGCTTTTCGCGTTCATTCTCCTCCTAGAACCAAACTGACACCTACACAAGAATATATATATGCTGTAATGCTGATATTTTGTTGGTACTGTTAGTGCTGCTACTGCTGGAACTCCATATCATGATGAATGATAAAGACGATGCTGCTGCAATGGTACTCTGTTTGATGCTGTGAAGTTACTGCTGCATGTACTCCGGGTGATACTGTTGGGCGGGGGGCATCGGTGGCTCCAGATGAATAGCTCGTGATTGCTATGGATGCATGAATTAAGAAAAAGGAGGCCGAGGATGGAGGAGTCTAGCAAGAGAGGACTGTATACTGTATGTTGCGGCGCTCAATGGGCGCATGTACGATATGGAGGGTTGGAGTTTGGGAATAAGAAATGGACATAGATAACAATTAGAAAGGAGTGGGACTGATAAGCTTCATCATGAAGCTGACGGAAGTGTGGGAGGAGGGAACCATCTAAATAAATGTGTGGAACAGGCTGCAAACAAAATGTGATTGGTTATGGAAATACGTTGTCTACTTACAATGGGACCTTGAATTTGTATGTGGGACACTATGTCGGATGTTCTGCAGGACAGCATATGTATCTTCACCCGCAGGCAGAGGGAACAGGGAATTGTTTGGCTGCAGAGGGGCATCATCTGGTCGTATAGATATTGTGAGATCTGGTTTTGTTGGAATATTTTTGAGTAATCTCGTAATGTACCTTCAGTTTTCTTTTCCAGTCTTCGATAAAATACTCTTATGAGTATTTTTGGTACATGTGAAACTAGATTTATTGCACAGTAATTATCAAATCCATCTGCTCCATCTTACTTTTGGAAATTTTAGTTCTAACTGTAAAAACGACTACGTCACATTTGTTGATCAACACCACAATGACGGCATTTTTACACCGAGGTGAGAAAAGTCATGGAGTACCTCCTAATACTGTGTCGGACCTCCTTTTGCCCGGCGGAGAGCAGTAACTCGACGTGGTGTGGATTCAATAAGTAGTTGGAAGTTCCCTGCAGAAATATTTGGCATGCTGCCTCTATAGCCGACCATAATTGCCAAAGTTGCCGGTGAAGGATTTTGTGCACTAACTGACCTCTCAATTAAGTCCTACAAATGTTCGGTGCGATTCATGTCGGGCCATCTGGATGGCTAAATCTTTCACTCGAATCGTCCAGAATGTTCTTCGAACCTATCGCGAACAACTGTTGCCCCGTGACGTAGCGCATTGTCATCCATAAAAATTACATCTTTATTTGGGAACATGTAGTCCATGAGTAGCTGCAAAAGGTCGCCATGTAGCCGAATATAACCATTCCAAGCCAATGATCGGTTCAGGTGGACCAATGGACCCAGCCCATTACATGTAAACAAAGACCACTTGCACAGTGCCTTGTTGACAGTTTGGGTCCATGGCTTTGTGAGGCCTGCGCCATAGTTGAATTCTACTATTGACTCTTAACAATAGAAATCTGGACTCATCTGATGGATCCAGTCTAGGGATCAACGGATATCGTCACGAGACAAGACGCGCAGCAGGCGATGTCGTGCTGATAGCAAAGGCACTTGCGTCGGTCGTCTGCTGTCATAGCTCATTAACCCTAAATTTCGCAGCACTTTCCTAACGTTGATGTTAATCGCACGTCCCACATTGATTTCTGCGGTTAGTTCACGCAATGTTGCTTGTCTGTTAGAAGTGACAGCTCTACGCAAACGCCTCTGCTCTCGGTCGCTAAGTGGAGGCCATTGATCACTGCGTTGTCCTTGGTGATAGGTACGCCTGAAATTTGTTAAGATTGGCACTATGGATCTAGGAAATTGAATTCCCTTACGATTTCCGAATGCTTCTAGCTCCAATTACCATTCGTGTTAATTCCCGTCGTGCGGCCACAATCACGAAAGCTTTTCAAAGACATCAACTGAGTACAAATTACAGCTCCTCCAATGCATTGTGCCCTTTTATACCCTGTGTACGCGATACTACCGTCATCTGTATATGTGCATATTGCTATTCCATGACTTTTGTCACTTCAGTGTATAACTTAAGAAAAACAAAGACTCGTGGCTGTCAGGTGCGCAACAAGTGCTGAAGTAGCTGCGAGAGAACTCAACGGCTGTCAGAGAGCCAAAGTTCGAGGCCCGCTTATCGATGGAGAGTTCCTCTCGACTCGCCGGCGATACGGCGCTGCTTTACGTCAAGTGTTTGTCTGACTGGCCTGCGGCAATAACCTGCGACGGTATCGCAAGTTGGCAGGGCGCCAGCGAAACACGGCCACTTGTCGCCAGTCACTTTCTAACATTCTGCGTGGTGTTTGTTTGTTCTATATCGTGTCTCCCTACCACTTTCGCGCAACGACGCTCTGAGCGAGTTTTTTAGGGAATTGACTAGTTTGAACCTGGGACCTGTTGCTGGTAAGGAGACGCAGGACCACACATGACATGTAGAATTCAGAAGAGTTCAGTGAGACTAGCGATGATATAACCAAATACTTAATGATTTCAGCGTCAGCTCCAGTGCACTACCTGTAAAAGAATCTTAATAATAACTAAATTTAGTGGAAGGGGTTCAAGGCTTTCCTATATTTACTTAGCTGGTAAAATAACGTCTAAAAAGCAGTTAAGTTTACCATTGGAAATTTTATTCTACTCACAAAACAATGTTTATAAATTGCGCTATTGATAAAAGGAAAGTTTTAATACAGGATGGTAAAAACCAACTGCGTTCAACAAAAATGTGAACGAATATTCCATGAGTGGGTTTCCAAGATCTACAATGGATCGAAGGACGACCTATGCCAAATCACATCTATAATCTAGGTTTAAATTAAGTTTCACAAGAGAGAAAACTATCAAAATGGTCTACAGTGATCCTCAATTATCTTTAATTACTTATCTAACTTGTCGTAAATTACAGTGGCTGATGTGGCTTCTCATTAAAACAGAAAAATCATCGCGTTTCAGATTTTTACTCCAAGTGGCAAATGTGAACACCATGAGCTTTAATTGACGATCGACACTAGTATTACGCAAAAAGGGGGTGTAACAGATGAGACTTCTGCAGTTCTGAATGAAGCTTTATACGCTGTTATGCGGCATTGGTGCGTTCATTACCTTGTCGGTGTTTGTCAGGGGGGCGGCGGGCAGCACAGCTCCGCTCACCTCGCTGTCTCGGAAGCAACTCTCTCCTAACTTCTCCTTACTGCAATTTACCGAAGTTGGTTTTAAAAAAACTATCTGGCTGTGTTTTCGTCTGACCAATCAGGGTCTCACTGTTAACCTTAAGCTCTGCCTACAAAAATTCTGTCTATCCAATGAGAAACATTATACTTTTCGTGGTGGGTCAATGTTTTTAAAGTTTGCAACGTAACAGAGACGCGAAAAAATCTCACGCTAAAACTTGCAGCTGGTGTGGTCCTTTTAGCATTATCGTAAGATCTATACTGTTTTCTGGAGGGCTTTATCTTTTAACATGGGCTGGGGGTGGTCCTAACGTAACAGAGACGTGAAAAAGTCTCACACTAAAACTTTCGGGTGGTGTGGCCCTTTTTGTGTTATCGTAAGATCTATACTGTTCTTCTGGAGGGCTCTAGCTTTTAACATGGGCTGGGGGGTGGGCCGGACGTAACAGAGACGCGAAAAAGTCTCATGCTAAAACTTGCAGCTGGGGTTATCCTAGTGGTTAGCTGACGACGAGGGTGTCCAGTCCGTCCCTTATCGTAGGGCCTTCTAGCTTAACACAGTTCTGCTCTCGGCTTCTGTTCTCGTTTCACCCCTTGGAACTGCGTCCGTCTCACGGTGGGAAGGTATGACATGCATTTAGGCATTCTTGTGTTAGTCTGTGCTATTTCATTTGCTCACTCGTTACTTTGGTTAATTTAATGTCACGATTTATTCGGAGCTATGTGACATACTACTGGATTTGCTTACAATGTCAGGGTTTTCATGGAAGGTGTCGGATTTGCCTGACACCTTACAACTTACCTCACAGCGTGCAACTCGACACCGAAAGTGAGTCTCTTTCTGCCATGTGCCCACAGTGGCGTGATGTACAGAAGGTCGATAGCGTCGATTTTATAGTGACGTAACCCGTTTGCTCCCTGGTCAGAAACAGGGTCTGCATTCGTTGATTATAGTATTGGGTAACAGCGACTAATTTGTCTGTCTGTTTCTTAAGGGTGATCTCTTTCAGCAAGAAACCTAATCACGCAGTCTACGAGTAACATTGTCTAATCGGCAGTGATGTAAATAAAATGTGCTACTGTATTCGTACTTGCCTGCTTGTGTTCCTTCACTAACGACCACATATATTTGTCGACTCACAAATGTATTTTTTTTTTCTTTTTAATGTTTCTCTGCAACATTTTCACTTCCAGAAGCCGCACTTGCGGTGAATGACTATTTCGCTAGCTGACATTCTTTCTTGAGATGCTGTGCCACTGTGAACGCAGACCTGTTTTGTTCGCTTTGTAAACGTTTTTTATGTTTCCGTACAGCAACACTGAGGAGAACCAGCCAGAATGAACAAGTGGAGGACGACAAGTGTCGTTCACAGATTTGGATGAATTATCGCACAAGCTCCACTTAGGTTGACTTTAATCTCAATACACTGCAGTTTTTTGCTAACATTAACATAGTTTCAGCGTGTCTTACCTTTTAATGGCTATTACTATCGAGCAAATGTACGCCGTGGGTGGTAGTGTGGACGTGTCACACATCCTATTTGGAGTCGTGTTCAGTTACTCATCCCAAATTCGACAAATTTTCTCCCTCTTGTAAAAAGAAAACATATGTTTTTCACTTAATAACCAGCGTTTCAAAGTTAAACAGCTGTATTCATTTGGTGAGAGAAGAGCCATGAATATTAATAAGCAGCATTTCAAAGTTAAACAGCTATATTCGTTTCGTGAGGGAAGTGTCGTGAATATTTGCACTTTCTTTTACTACTAGCAAACATTTATTTCATATAGAGTCGATAGCGTCTTGAAATGAGGTTTTAGCATGGACATTTACAAAACAAGGGGATGAAATGTAGTCAAATTAAATCAGTTAGAGCTGAAGGGATTTGATAGAACGTACCATGATATCCACTCTGGAGATTAAGTGTTAGGCAAGAAAAACATTTTAGTGTTACTTGGGACGCGGACTTAGCTACGATTCCACTAATTTGGTGTCTTCAGCGCTCATTCAACGGATTGACTTGATGGAACGTTTTAGTCAAGACTTCAATGACAATGGAAACTTCTGTAATGATGTTCTAAAAGTGTCGCACTAAAAGTAAAAAGTTTTGTTGCGTTTTCCTTAGTAACATGCGTGGGCGATCTCTAATTCACAATTGGTGACTTCCACCTGTAAGTAGTCCTCAATGGCAAGACCCGTACAATTTTTTTCTTGGATAGATTTTTTTTAGGCCGTTTTTTCTTCTGAAACGATCCGCCGTCTCCACAAGGGCTTCGCGATTTTTTCTTCGCCTACTGAACGTATCAGTCGGTTTCGTTGGTTCTTGAGAGGCCATCACAAATTTTTATTTGTGGACTTCTTTTTTTTTTGTTCACGTGGTACTATCTCTTGCCACTTTATTATCCAAGAACTGGAAATTTGAATGAAAAACACTTGTTTGCAACCTATTCCTTTGTTACCAACGCTTTCCCCTTTCGTGGGACTTTTTCAGATTATCTTCAAATTTTCCTTTTACACCATTTTAAAAAACCGTTAAACGGCTCTGTGCTAGACTGATGCACGCATCGAATTAAATGAACCCGCAGAGGGGTCTCCTGGAAATAATCTCCCGAATTTCGTTCTTCTGTAAAATTAATAGCGACATGGATATTTCATACTTTTTATTGACGATATCAGTGAACTGTTTCTTAATCACTGTGGCATTTTTCCTCACCATCAGACGGATTGAAAACTGTGTTCGTATGTTTGGCTACTGCCTTTTCGATTTTTTTAGTGGTTGGGCTTTTATTTCTTGCGGGGGTAACCCACCAATACTGTCATTTCAGTGCCGAGTGCTTAACTTTCATTGTCCAGTACAACTTTCCTACTCATTAATTCGATGTGATTCATTTCCCAGAGTACGAGGTTTCACTTAAGATCACTGGACGCAGGAACAGTTAGCTGCTTTTACCCTATTCGTTTCTTTCACCTACATTATGCCTTTGTCAGAGAAAGATATTGCATCATTGTTGTGTACTTGCGGTTGGATGTGTGCTCGTGCTTGCATTACTGCATGTGCTTCCACCAGAGATTCTAAAAATCTTTCCCACGTCCTGCTTTCGTGTGAAGAGAATCCATTTTCATATCAGTTCTCTGTAAACATTTTAAAAAATTAAAAAAAGGTCAAATATTTTGTGAAATGATTTGTCTACAGGTAAGTAATAAAACTGATTAGAGAAACATTTGATGGATTTGTAAATGATGCTCGAAATCATATAGAGCAAATGAGGTTTCAATTGAGAAATAAAAGTTCAATCCTTAACTTAGAATTTTACAGAAGTGAAGGATATTCTTCCGGTGGATTATGCAGATCATGCAATATTCTGTTGCGTGGCCTTAAGATAGAGTGCCTATGTGAAGACAAGCAGTAAAGTGTTTAATCAGTTGAGATACTATTGTTTTGGGAAGTGAAGCGGTTAAATATTTTATCAATAGAGTTATTATTGCTACGTAAATCATTAATCGTAGCAGCTGAGATGCTCATACATTAGTGACGTAAGGATACGTCTGAGTGAAATTCGGCAATCGATTCCAAGTAGTGATCGATTAACCCTTTTCTATTGAAAATCCTTAGTGAGCTAGAACATTGTCTACGGCAATGGGAAGAGATACATTTCTTATTTCACCACATCCAACCTTTCGTGTAATATTATTACAGTTCTCTAGTGAATAACTTTTCACGTTCAAAAATTGTTGAAGGTTTTTCACATCTATTGCTACAGATCATAAAAATATGTCATATCAACTCTGAGTAATGTGAGCAATATTCATCAAGCAAATATAAGTGACGATAATAGCGTGAGGAGAGATCAAGGTTGGTGCTCGAGTGCGCGATTCCTATGCGGGTATATAAGCACCGACATGTGGGCAAGGAATTAGTGAGATATTCAGGTCTCTCTGATGTGCGTGAGGTAAAAGCGGAAAGGTGACCTATAGTGACGTTATTACCAAATGCGTCAAAATAGGAGTAATGTGTTGTTTTCTTTTCTTGGCTGCCGAAGTACACACATTGGTAGACATCCATCGCAGAATGAAAAATGCATGTGGGGCAGCATGTCTATAGGATACCACTGTCATAGGATGGTGCGCCAAATTCCATGTGGTCGCGATTCGTCCCCATATTGCAAATGTAGCAGAACAGGAGCTACTCCATCTCAAATTGGAGGCACTCGAGCACCAAACCTGATCTCTCCCCACGCTATTATCACACATTCGTTTCCTTAATAAAGGCCATGAATGGTCGACGGTTGCTACCGGAAGACGGTGTTGCGTACATCTTCACACGACAGGACACTGTGTTGTAGCAAACGGCTATCTCCGACATGGTGCGTCGGTGGCATGATTGCCTCGGTGATCACAGCAGTTTTGCCTGATTGGTGCACTGATTCTGGACTGCACAACCCTCGAACGGGAGCTTTTTGATCGCCACTTATATTTCCTAGAAGCTTTGAAAATTTCAATTCAATCATTGAAAAAATGTTGTTGTCGTTGCTACACAAAATCACTGATTTATGGTTCCAGTTTCATTCTACTTCTATGTTTACTTTTTTTATCTGGAGAAGTTAGTGAGCAAGAACAGTGACGTCGAGTGTACTTGTAATAGACACATGAAATTTTACGCCACACACATTCTCCTTTCTTACATTCGAACGATTATCAGCTGAAAAAAATTTTAAGACTGAAAATTTGTTGGAATTTTATTACATCTTCAAGATATATGACAGAAGTATGTCAAGACCACACAACAAGAGATTTTCTATCCTCGTTGTAAAGTGGAACGTCTATATCGTCAAAGAATACTATCTACCCTCTCGACTTTCGAATCGCACTTGCATCCTCTTCGCATGATGTGAAATAGACATAAAAGAACATGATCGTTTACTTGCATCTATATGTACCAAATTAATCTGGCAACACAAATCTCTAAATGGATTACTTCACATATATAATTAACGTAAGAAGAATTTATTTTACCTTTTTGGTTTATTATGGCTTCAAGCACATAATAAAACAAAAATCCAAGCTTTCACTTTTGTTAAATTTGAAATACAGTATATTTGACTTTCGTTTTCCGCAATGGTGTTCAGATACTTATGCCTCGTGTAATGGTGACTAATTCTATGTGGCGGAACCTGTCACAAAAGCGTGTAAATCAAGGAGATGATGAACGCATACTGCTCTCTCTAGTGTCGTCCTCGTCTTCGTGAAGAGACAGCGGAATATCCAGAGTGCAAAAATACATCGTTGATTTCTTGGAGGTATAATAGTGGGAGGTGGTGCTTCGAATAGCCATGTTAGTAGCCCCTAAACATTAGCAGACTACTGATTACAATGGCTTCTTGTTGTTAATTCCCGTTGCGTCCACGCAACAGTTGTTTTAAGTAGTTCAAATCAAATGGCTCAGAGCACTGTGGGACTTAACTTCTGAGGTCACCAATCCCCTAGAACGTAGCCGAGGCAGGATTCGAACCTACGACCGTAGCGGTCGCGCAGTTCCAGACTGTACAGCCTAGAACCGCTCCGCCACTCTGACCGGCTGTTTTAAGTAGTAAATATTACAGTGGCTTCGTGAATAACACAGTGACAAGAAGGCAAAATTCAGAAGTTAAGCTGGTCCTAAATGCATATTTGATCCAGTAATACGATGCATTTAGCCTCGTTAATGGTACTCTGTTTGTTACACGTTTCGAATAACCAAGGAGCGAAGTATGTGATGTAGGAAGGTGGATTCGTAATCCATCATTTTCCTTAATACGGAATGACGAAACATGTTCCGTCTATGTCTTCTTCCCGAAAATTCTGGGAATACATTTTGCTATGTTGAAAATGATATATCCTGGCTGTGGCGCCAATGCTACAACGTCTGCTGCATATTTTGCTAGGTCTTTGTGGTTTGCAACATTTCCTTCTCACAGCGTACAGCTAGAGTGCTCTTCGATTTATACTGACAGGAAATCTAAAGTCGAATTACAGAAATAGAACCACTACAGTAAAGTAACCAGCACAACTAAAATTTGTCTATATGAAATAAAATATCACCAGCTGCAAATGAAATGTAATTCCTGTTCACTGTAGGCCATAATCATAACGACTAGTATAAATGTAAATGATGCAAGCTGACATTTTTAGCAAAACACTTCCACCAGAAGCTAATATTTGGCTCTACAATCACTGAGGACACCAGCTTCAAGTCTGTGACGTCGTGACACCTCCCCTTATTATACATCCATGGCTGCCTCACTATAGATCACAGAGGACAATATCTTTAAAGTACATGGTAAAAATTTGAAACTTGCTACATTGGAGGCCTAAAAATGACACTCGGACACAATAGAGTCCACAGTGAACATAATCCACGAGATAAATTTCTCTAGTACCCTTCAAAATTGTAAGATTTTCGGTGAAGTACCGAACTTTAAGTTCTCCATTGGCACCTCTTTTTCTACACAATGATTCGAACATTGTTAAGAGGAACGTCAAACGTTTTTTTAATCTGTTGTATTTCTTACTTTTAGGCAAATCATTTCACAAAAAATTTGACCATTTTTCAATTTTTTCTTTTCAAGTTTTTTTTATGTGACTAGTTAAAACAAATGTTTACATTGTCGCGTTGCAGTTGAATCATTACATGGGGAACTTGAGTGGCTAGCTATGGGCGATGGCACAAAATTTTCGACTATTATGACTCTTTTCTGGCAACTGCTCTGTCTCAACCGCTCTGAAACAGTAACGTGTTAGGAGCTGATGAAGATTATTACGAAATTTCGGAAAATCTGGGGAAATATGTTTTGTGGAAGTTGATTACATAACACATTTCTAGCAGATGCGTGAAGACGGAGTCATATCACCACGAAATAAATGTCATTATGAACTGAACAGAATAATAAATAATAAAGCAGCAACGAAAATTGGTTTTCATAATGGCATGTATAACTATGAACCTAGTATAAATAAACGTAACATACTGTAAACCTGCACTTTCAGAAATTGTGAAACTAGAAGAGGAACGTGAAATGGACGTAGTCTGCATTCAGGATCAACTATCAGACATGCGTATTGTATCGTCTAAATTTCAAACGCAACTCAGGGCACTAGTGAACCCGAATACAAACACATGCATATAGACAATATTAATACAGAATCGAACCATTTTTAGAGAAAACGAGATCTGCTATAGAATACGGTGATGCAGAGGTAAACAGTATACTAATGGCAGCGCAAAGCCGTTTTGTGACGTAGGCGAAGGACAGATGAAAGCAGAACCTTACTGCAAAATCTAATTGGTGAGCTATATGTATTAGTATTGAATCCTTCACAGTGTGAAAGACTAGTGTAAATAGGAGTGATGTGAAAACAAATATAGATGTGTCTTTAGCAACTAGGTCACCTACAAACATGATAAAGTCCCGATAAGTTTTTAACGTGGCTGCAGGGCAGAAAAATGGAAGCCTCCTCTTAACGGAACGGCCCTAGAGCGTAGTAAATAAATCACATCAGTGTAATTAAAAATTAAATAAGACGGGATGGGAACTTTTGAATGCTATAATAGAGTCACCATTAGCACACCATGTGATATATAGCGTTGACCATAGAACCCAGGAATTGACAACTACGGAGCTAAACGCATTGGATGACACCCTGTCAAAGTATTGGACGTTCTTACACTTAGATACCCAATGTGAATACACGTACATGATATATTAGGAAACTATATCAAAGATCACTGGGATCAGAGGGAAGGCAGATGAGAGTATCGGGATGTTAGTGCTATAGTTACTAGAACAAGCAATGAAAATAGGAATTGGGAAGAATATGTTCGAAATCGGACTGAAACAAATCCATGAGGTTTCTCATCCAGTGCACGGTGCTTCAAAAGGACTCGTTGACAAAGATGAACACACGAGAATCTGGGTTTTGTCAACGCTTACGATATAAGCCAATTACGGAAACGGGTACATTGTGCAAAATGATTTCGATTGTATCGATCAGTATGATATACCCCCTAATCCTGCAGAGTACTGCAGACGATGCTGTCAGTCAAACCAAGCGTATGCGATTTGGTTCAAGTACTTGTTGAAGAGTTCTGCACATCACCAAGAAGCGAGGACTCTTCAGATACGTCTGTAGGTTCGCTGCTGAGAGCATTACACTTTATATCGTCATCATGGATATCGATCTGTTCATTTACAGCCAAATTGTAATTTTTCCATATTTCATTCAAAAATCAGTAATGAATAAATTAATAAACCTTGAAAAGTTTTCAATAGTGAATTCTTCTTCTTCTTCTTCGTCTTCCAATACTGGTGCCTTGATACGCGGTTTCGCATAGTCGGCACGCTTAGGAACGGATTTGGGAAGGTTAATTTTTAAGGGGTGGCCAGATGCCATTCCTGCCCCCCCCCCCCCCCCCCCGGATGGAATTAGTGAACCCAAGCTGTCTGCATCTAGCGTAATCCATGGAAGAGTGCGAACGTGTTCAGATGTCTGCCAGTTGTGTAACTGAGGTGGACCGAGGGTTCAGCCCGGTATTCACCTAGTGAGATGTGGAAAACCGCCTAAAAACCACATTCAGGCTGGCCGGCACACCGGGCGACGTCGGTAATCAGCCAGGCCGATTCGATCCGGAGACGGCGCGCCTATCCGACTCCCAGGAAGCAGCGCATTAGCGCTCTCGGCTAACCTGGCGGGCCATCTGCAATAGTACGTAGTATTCAAAATATATTTTGAAAATCTGTTTCCCTGTAAAACATTTTGTTGGATACTATATAACTGTTTTTGTAGCTATCTTTATTTGGCACACACTGGCAAATTGGGAGTCGTAATGTAGAGTTCGTAGTGAAGCTTCGAATATGAGAGCTCACAACGGATAGCTGGAAGAAGTTGGTAGAGAGAACAATTAACGAATGATGGAATCGTCTAATTCATACCCAATTCCATTTTTGGAAGACTCATGAACATGAATCTGCTATATAACAATTAATTACTACAGTGAATATGGGGCTGCATCGAGAAAACATATAACTTTAAATTAATTTTAATACTTTTTCTCGAACATTTTGTAATAAGTGCAGAAAAAGTTTCGTATTTTTTGGAAGTTACACATAGGGCTGTCAAGTTTCATTGTTAAGACAGACCAACTAAGTTACGAATCGGACATATTTCCGGTAAAATAAATCTATTCCTTGCAGGCAGTGACTATCTGTTACGTAAACGTTTAAAATTACACCAATTTATTTAGTAAACTGACATCTAGCTTCTCTGAACAGAACCAGCAAGTTTCTGTGTTTGAGCATTAGTCACGCAACAGGAAATACCGCTCGATTCATCAGTCACAGCATTCCACAGGAAGCAGTATCGTACACGAGTTAATCACAGCTCCAAGTAGAAAGAGTACAGCATATGTGACACCGACAGGGTGTGTGCCTTCTCCGACCCTAATCTTGTTGCAAAATGCGCCCAGAAGCAAACGTCTGTCAGCTCTGTAATTCTGCAGAAGTTGACTTTTTTGCACTTTATTTAAATTAGTTCTGCTAGTTCCACACAGACAGCAAGTTATCTGTTTCGTTGCCAGCTGAATTTCATAAAAGTACATAACGAAAACTTCGCATCATCCTGTTAATGACCAACACTTCCCGTTGGCTGTGCAGCTGATATCTCAATCGGCAGTCATCGGAGATTTGCCTGAAATCTGCTTCATAATCTTATCAGCTGCGCTGCTCGACGACCACTGGATAGAACGAGCGCTGCTCAACGACCACTGGACAGAACGACACAGTTAAACGGTTAATTATACACAGGAATTATTTTCACGATATTTTTCCCAGTACTTTATTTCATGCAATTAAGACAAAGAAATTCGTCTGGCAAAAACATTCACAGTGATGCCTCATACGACAGCAATAGAGACACTTTTCTGCTCTCCGTAAGTGTTGCACGGCACACGCTATTTTGTTCCACGACAGGTCTATAGTTTAACAAGAAAGAGATTTTAAGGTATCTGTAACTGCCGTCGAGTATTCTCATTTTCTCAAATGGGTCCTAAACCCGTCTTCTAAGCTAGTTGTTATGCAGTTTTGTTGTGTAATTGATTAAGTGTGTATATATACATATATAACAGTTTTAGAACACCTTCTGGTATTGTCCAAAGCCTAGTTTCAGTGATTCTCTATCGTCCCATTGATCTTCTCTTCAGTCTCTTGATTTCAGTGCGTTTTTGCAAATTTTTATCGGCTTCCACGTCATCTGTGATCAGTTAGTATTCACAGCATAGTCTTCTTAATAAGCTAGATTCATCCATCCGTTGGACATGATCGTATTGTGCTAACTGTTTTCGTTCCATGTCAATTATTAACGACCCTTTTACAACCGTTCGCAATCTAACCTCTTCGTTGCGTATTTTCCCTCTTCTGGATTCACCGATGGCCCTCTAAACACATCCGCTTCAGTGGCCTCCAACTATCTTTTCTTATTCTCCATAAGTCAATATGTCCCTTCACCACACAGCAAGAACTTTTAATCAGAATAAGTGAACACATGGCAAATATAAATCCCAAGAAATTTCTCGGGGAAACCACAGCTGATTTTGGAGGTCCTCCAGCTGATTTCATCATGAAATGCGTGAAAACATCAAGTGAAACATACGGCAGAGGAGTCAGGAATGCTGTAGCTGTTGTTCCACAGGGCTTAGTAGGCTACCTACGCCGTAAGCCCTACAGAAATACTGTATTAAGCTGGCGGGACGAGAGTTCTCTCAGTTGAGCAAGACAAGGCTGCACTTAAACAGCTGAAACTTTATTGCTACTGCTAGGAAGTTATAGCAACAAGCAGACTCAATTTTTAAGGGTTTGGAAAAAAACTTCTATAAACATGTTTCTTTCAGTTTAGTTCTTTACGCATATCGAATATGAATTTTTCACAAACAGTTTAACTGAGCCCTCAAAAAAGATTGAACTACAGTTCAACAAAAGTTTTGATACAAAAAAAAGAGTAGAAACTTGAAATGTGGCCCTGCAGACGAATGTTGAAATTTGAATGGGTAGATCGAATATAAATAATCAGGAGGTACTGACTTCAATGATGAATTAAGAAATTTGTGGCACAACTTGACTAAAAGAAGGGATTTGTTGATAAGATACATCTCCAGGTATCAAGGAATTGGCAGTCTGATAATGTAGATGAAGGTGGGGGGGAAGGGGGGTATAACTGTAGCGGGAGACCGAGGTTTGAATACAGAAAGCAGGTTTAAACTGATCTTGATTTCAGCGAGTATGAAGAACCGAAGAGACTTGTACTGGATAAAATAGCCGTATCAAAACATTCTTCGAAAAGAAGGCAGCAACAGCAACATACGTTTCTTAATGCCGTGAACTAGTAGTGGGTACTGCACTCAAATGCAGGCAAATAATGCTGCAAATAACATTGTTCGGACTCCTGATATTGTCCATAACACCACACAAACATATTGAAAAGCTACAGTCATTAAAGAGTATATTCGTCGTTAAATCACTAGTTTCACTCTATTCCTGGTTTCGTTTCAAAAGCTAGTCTTCACACTAATGTGAAACTTTAATATATAAAACACTTCTAAGCAGAAATCGGATGGCTACAGAATCTTTCAATCACTGAAATTTATCACACCAGTACTGTATGTCTTACACACACTGCTTACAACGCAGAGCAGAAACACGAGACAATTTCTTGTGTTGCAACCTATAGTGTTCTATCCATGCGTTCTCTTTGACATTTACAGCGGTAACAACTTATTGTCAGCTCTTTCTTTATACTTACTACGTTTTTATTAACTCTTGACTGCTGGTGTTTTCCGCTACAATTTTGGTACTCTTTTACCTTATGTTGAACTCAAGGTGATCGGAGATGTGGCTAAAGTTGCGTTTTCATAGCGGTCACAGAAGTATGGGAAAGCGTCATGTTCAAGAGACGACCTCTGCATTAAACTCTAACTGTATGGAAAAAATAAAAACAGCATGTAGATTAAGAGTTCAACACAACTCTGCTTGAATTCGAAGCCAGAATTTTATTTTTGCAGCCAGTGTCTTCTTTCGTCGAACATTCTTCTTACAGGTCAAAAGTGTTTTGTGAAAGATGACATGCGATCTAAACTCAACATGATATTCACATTAGCGTCTTATCAGTAATATATGTTTACCTTCTGGGCGGTGCAATACAGAGAATCATCCGATCAACCGTTGCTTTTTACCTCGGCGAATAACCACAATTCCAGATAACGCAATATAACTGCATACGGTGTTAGCATCTACTGAGCTTCACAAAAAAGTGTGCACTGCAATCAACTATTGCAAACAGTGCCGTCGTGTGTTCGCTTCAGTTACGAGGTTGGAGTACATACAGCGCAGCAGCATCCAAATTTGATCGGTAACAGAATGTTAAATATGTCCTTAACAATTCGTCTTGTTTAATTTGATTTCCGGTAAGTGGGTCAGAGCTACTGAAAAGATCCCTATTGAGAGGTTCAAGCCTGACAGAGATTACACTTTATCTTTGTTTTACGTCACATCCGTTCTTTTGTGGCATCAGAGAACCTCAAGTGATCAGACTTCTCGTTCTGGATCCGAGAAAGCGAAACTTTTCCAAAGAATTGCGAGGAATGTTATAAATGTGAAGAACACGGTTACTGGTACAGTCGTTAACACCACTTACTCTCATTCAGATTATTATATAGATACTAGTGTTTTAACGTGAATTTTAGTTGTATTTATACGTATACATTAAACCTCCATAACTACTGTTTAAGTGCGGGAAGAATCACGACTATCACTCGCAATAACAAAGGAAAATGATCTGCCGAGCAACGATCAAGGCGGTGGCTGAAGAACAGGATATCAGACGTCTCCCAGTATTAAACTTCATTATTTTTATAACTACCACAAACGACTTCCACACAGGACTAAATAACGTGGGGGTCTTTTTTTAAGGTATGTGACAACTATAATCAGCAGTTGATCGTTGCTTCATTCAACACAAAGACAAAGAATATTAGCTCCTCTGATGAACATGTGGAGACATAGCTTCAATCAACACAGAGATAATAAAGAATATTAGTTCCTCTGCTGAACATGTGGAGACATAGCCTTGTTACCCGCATTCAATCTTTTATTTATTAGTTATTTATTGCTTATTTAGCCTGACCAAATCATGACCTTATGGCCCTGTTTTACATCTGTCCAAGAAGAACACATACAAAAAACTATTACATAGATATCAAAATAATAATAATTTCACCATTAATAAAATAATAACCGTCAATAATAATAATAGTAACAATGACGGCCAAGTAATGGAGAAATTAAGAATGATGTTGATTAGTTTAGGGCTTTTGAGGCTTGTTTGGTATTCGAAGAAGTAGAAAGGATAATGAACGAGGAGAGGATTGAAATGTGCCAATGGCTGCTAGGAAAGAAGAGAATTGTAATAGAGAACTCTGTAGACTAGTCGCGAAACAGTGGTGGGGGAAGGAGGTTTATGGTTCAAATGGTTCAAATGGCTCTGAGCACTATGGGACTTAACATCTTAGGTCATCAGTCCCCTAGAACTTACAACTACTTAAACCTAACTAACCTAAGGACATCACACACATCCATGCCCGAGGCAGGATTCGAACCTGTGACCATAGCAACCCCGCGGTTCCGGACTGTAGCACCTAGAACCGCACGGCCACCGCGGCCGGCGAAGGAGATTTAATGAGAGTGACCTGCAAGAAGAGATAGCCATTGTGATAGAAGGTGGGACATTAGTTGTCTATTGAAGTTAGAGAGGATTTTAATTTCTCTAGTACTTTGAGGAAAATTGTTCCAAAGTTGGGTTCCTGACACAAAAAAGTATTTAGAGGACATGGCAGTGATGTGTCATGGTGCGGAGAGGATTTTAATTTGTTGAGAACGAATATTCCTGCTGCGTTGTTGAGATAGTAGCTAATTAACTGATCGTTGGTCCGCTCAACTACCAATACATACTTTGAATGTTAACGTACACACTGATAGTAATATAAACTGACGACATTTAAACTTTTTATTGGAATGTGTACAGTTCAAATGCTGTTATGCTTTAAGGCTGATGTTACTTGGTCTTCGGCTTAGCACACTTAGCACAACCTCGTGAAACAGGGTGAAGTTCAGTTCATTATTTTGTTAGCAGTAAAAATAAAAATCTTAAGTTTTTAGTTTGACACGAAGATACAACAAAATGGCGCTACATGTCATTAGCACGATTTGAATAGGGCGACCAAGTGTTTTACCTATAAATGATAGAAGTGTAATTTATGCATTACTGGCGTCCATAGAATTACAGTGACCTTCGAATTTACTACATAATATTGCAAGACTGCAAGTTCTGCAGCCCACTTCAGTTACTTGTGGTCAACGTAAAGATTTTTCTTCAAATCACCATCGATAGCTCGTGGCAGGTAACAAAGAAATTTTAACCACTCAAATTCCGAGGTTGTTAGCGACAGAAGGCAAGCTCGGATTCCGTAAGCAAAAAGAAGGTAAATAACTTTGACCATATCTAAGGAGCCATCCTGACATCCGCCTCAAATGCTTCAGGGCAGCCTCGGAAAAACTGAATCGAAGTAACCGGACAGAGATATGAAACAAGGTCATTCCGCCCAGTGCAGTTACTGGGCACGAGTCTAACTGCGCCTCGCGGCATATGAGAACGCTGATCTGCTTCACTGCATCATGTCTACGTCTAGATCTACATTCGTGGTCCGCAAGCCACATCGCTGTGTTTGGTCAAGGGTACTCCGTCTCCCATTAACATTTTCTCCTCTTTTATTCAACAGTGGCTAGGAAGAATACCTGTCGGTAAGCTTCAGTGTGGGATTGAATTTCTCAGATATCACATCATGACATTTCAAAGAGTTATTTGTGGAGTGAAATAGTATGTTTCTTTTTGGAACGTACATACCTCTCCATGCTTCACAAAACTTTAAAATTTATTCTGATACATCACAATACTTGGGAGACGAGCTTTAAAATAAAATCTGCAACCTTACTGTGAGATGCTATACAAACCCATACTGGACCCATAAATCAATATCGCCACGTGTGGGGGCATTTTCAACGATAAGCAAGTACCAGAACCTGGTTCGAAGAGCGCGACGGCTACCTTACTTTGAACAGCAGTAAGAAACTTTCTACCAGGTGCTGGATGTACGTGTTACTATGGACTATTCTGAGAACCCAGTAATTAATAACATCAATTTAGAACGCCTTCTCCAAAAATGGCCAAGTGCTGTGTGTTTTGACCGGCCGGAATCAACAGTAAAGTCGCTTCCAGGCGTAGCGAAATGGCACCAACAATCTGACCAAAGTCGCACAGACGGGGCTGATGCTGATCGGGAGGAAAGGTCACCGCCATCGCCAACAGTAGACCATGACCAGGCAGTCGAGGAAGAACATCTGGGAAGGGAGGAAGAGATTTTCCAACGATGAAGACGTTCACACAGCGATTCTCGAATGACTCCGTGACGAAGCACAGTGCTGCTATCGTCGAGGAACTGAACGATTGGTGGAACGTTCCGACCATTGTCCAGAGAGGCTTCGTGATGAAAAATACTGTCACGTATCTGTGTCACTATGTATTCTAGTGCATTATTCAATAAAACTAATTTGGCTTGCCAACATGACGTGTAACTCACTTTTTAAAAAATACCTTCACAGATATAATAGTGAACCATACGGTCTACTCGCATCAATGTGGCCATCTCTCAAAAGCCTGAATATCCACCTTTCGCGCGGAAGGTGCAGAAAGGGAGTAGATAAGGTTCTGGAAGGTACGTAGGCGTGTGGAGCTACGCCGACTCAAGTGCCGTGGCCAACCGCGTTAAGTTTCTTATAGCCTAATAACGGAAGCGAGGCGCTCCCACAGATTCTCGCTGGGGTTTAATCCAGGAAGTTGTTGGCAAGACGAGTACGGCAAACTCTGGTGCTCTTCGAACCATGCACGTACATTACAAGCTGCGTGACAAGTCGCATTGCACTGCTGCTAGATGCCATCACGCCGAGGGAAAAAAAGAGCTGCATGTAGGGACGGACGTGGTCCTCAAGGATAGCTGCATACTCGTATTGGTCCACTGTGCCTTCCAGAACGACGAGATCACCCAGGGAATGCCACGAAAACATTCCCCGGACGATAACGCTCCGGCCATTGTTGTATGGCGTTTGCTTTCAAACATTTCACGCCGTACACGCCAACGGCCATCTGGCCGATGGAGCATAAAACGTTATTCATCTGAAAAGCCCACCTCTCGCCACTCATTGGACGTCCAGTTGCTGTATTGGCGTGCAAATTCCACCCCCGTTTCTGATGAACAGCAGTCAGCTATATGAACCGGGGGCCTGATGCAGTGGCCGGTACGCAGCAACGCCTGCTGAACGGTCGTTGCGGAGACACTGGGTGACAACCCCTTGATTTATTTGGACGGTCAGTTACTCAACGGCTGCACGTCTATTCGCCTGCACACATCTCCGCAGCCGTAGATCACCCCCGTTATCTGTGGCTCCATGCTCGATGCTGGTTTTGGATAGCGGCATTTTGCTATGCTTTAACCACGCGAACATTTTACCAACTTAGCCTCTTCGGAAAGACAAATGTAATGTATTGCGATTACATAGAAAGAAGGATCCTTTATTGTATGATTATATGATAGCGGAACAAACACTGGTAGCAGTTACTTCTGTAAAATATCTGGGAGTATGCGTACGGAACGATTTGAAGTGGAATGATCACATTAAATTAATTGTTGGTAAGGCGGGTGCCAGGTTGAGATTCATTGGGAGAGTCCTTAGAAAATGTAGTCCATCAACAAGGGAAGTGGCTTACAAACCACCCGTTCGATCTATACTTGAGTATTGCTCATCAGTGTGGGATCCATACCAGGTCTGGTTGACAGAGGAGATAGAGAAGATCAAAAGAAGAGCGGCGAGTTTCGTCACAGGACTATTTGGTAAGCGTGATAGTGTTACGGAGATGTTTAGTAACTCAAGTGACAGACTCTGCAAGAAAGGCGCTCTGGATCGCGGTGTAGCTTGCTCTCCAGGTTTCGAGAGGGTGCGTTTCTAGATGAGGTATCGAATATATTGCTTCTCCCTATTTATACCTCACGAGGATATCACGAATGTAAAATTAGAGAGATTCGAGCGCGCACGGAGGCTTTCCGGCAGTCGTTCTTCCAGCGAACCATACGCGAGTGGAACAGGAAAGGGAGGTAATGACAGTGGCAGGTAAAGTGCCCTCCGCCACACACCGTTGGGTGGCTTGCGGAGTATAAATGTAGATGTAGATGTAGAAAGATTTCCACCCTTGGCCCGGAAACCATTTTGAACGACAGGTAAATCGCTCCATTTGCGTATAACGACAACGACTGCATTGTTTTCCGCGTCGCCTCCCCTCCCCCCCCCCCCCCCCTCACCCCTCCTGCACGCTTTATTTACCCAGCACTGCTACTGCTGCTACGTGCCGTCTATAAGTGGTTATACACGTTGACATCGAACAAAAGCGGTGGTCACCTTAATGGACTGGACCGTGTATTTCGCTTATCGAAAGAGCCGTCAGTTTACATTACTGAATTTCTACTCATTGAAAGGGCGCTAAGAAACATATGATAGCCGCAGCTACTCGTATAGAAATAATAGCTGAGTGTAAACTGTGGTGTCATCGCCAGACACCACACTTGCTAGGTGGTAGCCTTTAAATCGGACTCGGTCCGGTAGTATACGTCGGACCCGCGTGTCGCCACTATCAGCGATTGCAGACCGAGCGCCGCCACACGGCAGGTCTAGAGAGACTTCCTAGCACTCGCCCCAGTTGTACAGCCGACTTTGGTAGCGATGGTTCACTGCCTACTTACGTTCTCATTTGCGAGAAGATAGTTTAGCATAGCCTTCAGCTAATTCATTTGCTACGACCTAGCAAGGCGCCATTATCAGTTAATATTGATATTGTGAATCATGTACCGTCAACACCGACGTTCGTCATTAATGGATTAAAGTTAAGTATTCCACCAACTACGTCCATTTTTCTAAATTCTAATTTCCTTGTCCTGTTCCAGACCTCACCCAGCCTGCGTGAGCTAAAACGCGTGCCTTTAGGCCTCCTCTAGTAACACGGTGTTGGTTCTTCTGCCAACCACAACATAAAAATTGACATCATTTGGTGAAGATAAAGGAGCTGCTGTTTACCGTACCAAATAGTTGCTGCTGAACCATAACGTTGCAAAGAATAGGTACAGGCATATTTTGAATAGCTCAAAGGGAATTCTGGGATTGTGGAGAATGAAAAGGCTGACATATCGACAAAAGAACGAAACAAAGAAGGCAATACAAGAACGATGTATTCCAGCGGATGATTGATTGATTTGGGGGAAGGGACGACACAACGAGGAAATCGGTCCCATCAGATTAGGGAAGGATGGGGAAGGAATTCGGTTGTGCCTTTTCAAAAGAACCATGCCGGCATTTTCTTGAAGCAGCTTAGGGAAATCGTGAATCAGGATGTCCGGACGCGGGTTTGAACCGTCGTCCTCCCGAAATCGAGTCCAGTGCGCTAACCACTGCGCCACCTCGGCCCAGCAGATGATCTCATTGATGTATAAACATGGCCGAAGGCGACTGGAACAAGGCGTGGCGGCCCAAAAATCTACACAAGGACACCTGGTACACACAGATCCATCAACTTTTATCGAAGGGCCAATGGTACGTGGAAAAGTGGGATACGAAATGTATCTTATCTGGTACAGGAACAAAAAGCAATTGGTAAGGACAATCATCAGTTTGAAGTTCGACTACGGCCGCTACCATCAACACCTCTATAGAATTCAAGACATACCCTCGACAAATTGCGACTGTGGAGAGATCCTGGTTGTCAACAGTGTATACTGGGTTTGGTAAAAAAATATGGAAACACAGTAAAAAATATATGCTTCAACATAAGTGCAGATGCTAGCCAAGTCTGCAGGTTGCACTGTTGTACTTGACAACGAAATGGTAACTGCACAATGTCCTCAATACTTTAAAAGTGACCGTCGTGGTCAGAACAGTGTTCTGCGTTGATCTGAGTGCATTATATTGAAGCAAAGTGGCTTTGAAATTTGGCAAATTGTACGCCTTCGTATGGTGGTCCTTCCAAACCAAGATATCTGAAGTGTTTGGTGTGTCAAGCCACCATGTCGAAGATTTTTACCACATACGAGGAGAGCGGGAAAACATCGCCCGCTAAGTAACAACGTATACGAAAGCGGGTAGTGAGTTGTCGTGACAGACAATCATTGAAGAAGATTGCGATAAAAATAAGAGTACGACAGCTGCAGAAGTCACTGCAGATCTGAATGTCGCGCTTGCGAAACCCGTCAGCACGAAAACCACACTAAGGAAGCTCCATAAGCTTGGAATTGCAGGGCGGACTGGAATCCCAAAACCACTCATCTGTAATGCAAATGCTTGTAATAGCAAAATCTGTCGCCTAAGCCATAAAATCTTCACTATGGAGCAATGGAAGACATTCATTTGGTCGTTTGAGGTTTCTTTTCACATTTTTCTAGCTTCTGGTCAAGTTTACGATCCGAGTAAGTATGGTGGGGGTTCGTTAATGATTTGTGTAACCATATCATGGTATTCCATGGACTCTTTGGTGTCTCTGCAAGATAGCATTACTGCGAAGGATTATGTCACCATTTCGGCTGCTCGGGTCCATCCAATGGTACAATGTTTGTTCCCCAATGGTGATTCTGTTTTCCAAGACGACATCACCCTTGTTCACACAGCTCGTATCGTCCAGGATTAGTTTCGTGAGCAGCTCGCATCGCCAAGGACTAGATTTTCAAGCACGGGGATGAAGTGTCCCATCTCCCCTGGCGACCACTGTCACCAGATGTTATTATTACTGAGCCTTTGTGGTATATTTTGGAAAGAAGGGTGCGTTATCGGTATCCATCTCCGTCATGGTTTTCTAAACCTGCCACTATTTTGCAGGAAGAAAGATATAAATTTCCCTTGATAACCATACATGACCTGTATTTCTCTAATCCGAGACGGCTGGAAGCTGTTTTGAATGCCTACGGTTTTCCCACGCCGTATTAGGCGTCGCAATGTGTCGTGTTTTTGGTTTTGCCATATTTTTGTCCACACCCTATACTTTTGCTGCGCTAGACAGAAACGAATCAGACTGGCTGCTTACATGCATGAAGAATCCCTCGAAAGTGTTTACACTTTTTGTAACAATGATTATAGGCTTTTATAAATTGCTGGGGAATTCGTGATTCGTGTTAAAAATTAGGACTAAACTGTAACCGTTCATTTTGTATGATGATGAGGAGGGATTAACCTAAGGGACCACTGTCTTTCATTTTATGTTGTTAACTATGTTAATGGAATTTATGTTTTAAATTTCTCAAACAAATTTATCCCTTCAAAGGATAGAGATCCCAGGAAGTTTCGGTGTACCCACATGCGACAAAAAAAATGAAGTAAAATAAATACGTTTCTTGTGGCGTCTGCCACTAGAGGTGGATAATCATCTCCGTGACACTCTCGTCCATAATAAACAAACCGCTGACAAAATACACTGATCTTATTTGTATCACCTTTACTGATCCTATCCAGAAAGAGGGTCTGCTAGCTATCTCATTTGCCTTTCGATAGAATTCTTCCAAATATGCTCATTCTGGCTTCTGTTTCTCCTAAAGCAAGTGATCGTTAAAGTTCGAATCGTTGCGTCCACTTGCTGCTTCTCTATAAACACCAGCGTCAGCCACCAAGAATCTCATGTACAACTTCCAACGTGCAGTATTATTTGTTTCCCCATACTCACTTAAGAACTTCTTTCAAAGGCCACAGATAAATGTATATGGCACCATTAGAAACCAAAACAAAAACAAAATGGATGGTAATTCATTGGATATAAACGATAAAAATTACTTATGAACGTCGTAAATTTGCCATGTTGTCCTCCATAGCTTGGCGAAAACGGCACCTCACTGTATTTATCCATTCTGTATATACACTGTCGGAAAAAAATCATATCACGAAGGCGTGTTTCTGCATCTGAAAGATAACGTCTTTCCACATTTCGCGCCAGTCGCGTAAGAGTGGCGATAGTAGCGCCATTATGTGAATGGAAATCAGGTTTGCTTTAAATACACGGAATAACGGTCGTGAGTTTCAGTTAGTTTTCCTTGAGACTGGACGTTGTGAGTTAGTCAAGAATACCTTTAAGGCGACAAAGAAGCCTTTATCAGTACATCATAGAGATTGAACGAGATCGTGTAATAGGGCTACAAGAAGCTGGAACTTCCTCCTGCGATTATCCCACGCACCTTGACTCCAAAATCGTGCGTCAGTCTGGTGATTCGATCTGTTGCGCTGTCATTCATAAACAGAATTCCAAGGATGTGGTTTTCCGCTCGCCTCCATACAGCTGTTGTAGCCCAATATGCTCTACAGAGTGTCAACGTGTTGTTGCCTTGGCCGGTTCGATCACCAGATCTGTCCCAAGTCGAACTCATATGCGACATCATCGGACGACAGCTCAAGAGTCATCCACAGCCAGCATTACCATCTTTATGTTGACCGACCGAGTGCAACAGGCGTCGAACTCCATCCCGCAAAGTCACATCCAGCACATTTACAACAGAGTGCATAAACGTTTGCATGTTTGCCTTCAACATTCTGGTGGTTACATCGATTACTAATGTACAAGCATTTCACATTTGTTCAAGTGGTTCAAATGGCTCTGAGCACTATGCGACTGAATTTCTGAGGTCATTAGTCGCCTAGAACGTAGAACTAATTAAACCTAACTAACCTAAGGACAACACACACATCCATGCCCGAGGCAGGATTCAAACCTGCGACCGTAGCGGTCGCTCGGCTCCAGACCGTAGCGCCTAAAACCGCACTGCCACTCCGGCCGGCTCACATCTGTAATCGGTTATCTCGCGCTCACATTACCCTGTGATCTTACAATGTTAATCACTTAAATGTGTTACCTAGACAAATTTATTGTCGAAATTTCCTACTCTATATGTTGAATTATGCCTACTCGTCAAATGTGCGGTATCTAGGAAACATGCTTTCTCGGATCACTAGACAAACAATTGAAACAAATCGTAAAATGAGTTTTCTTACGAAAGGAAAAAATACAATACTTAACGTTGTGTTAAACAGATGTACCGCATGCAATGGGCGACAGATAAAATAAGAATCTGTTCAATATAACAATTCCAAGTTTGAGGTACATAGAATGTGCAAGGTGACGAGTGCTGATGCTTCTGTTCTAGTTGATAGTCTTGATGCTGTTGTATAACTGCTTCGCGGCAAGTCGGGCGCGGCGCGTATGTTCTCCTCGCATAGGGGCTGCTGCTGTTGCGTTGTCGTCCTGGAGATGGGTCGATCAGCATGCAATACGCCGCAACACTACATTAGATATTATTTGGTGTTGTGGTTTTTTTACATCTGTATAAATGGCGTTACTCCTATCGACTTTGTACGGTTGCTCTGAAATGATAATCCTTTGTATATCCAAGTAGCGGGTGGTTATAATTAAAGTGCAGCTACTCACAGAGGTCGAGTGTGAGCGGTAATTATCGCATGGTAGCGAAACTTGGTAGATATGCTAGTACGATGATGCGGAACCCATTTACGCTGGAAAAAATTAATTCCATCTTTGGCCACCGGATGCAAATCTGACTATGTAAATGCAAGAAAGACAAATATGTTTCTATATGTAATGGGTTAGGAACGGGTCATGGGCAAAAAAGGTCAAACAAGTGAGAAAGACATAATTTTGATTTTAATATTAACCGCCACATAAATCGTTCAATTAGAGCACTGGAGACGTCGACAGGGTCCTGCTTCTGTCAAATGACGTGATCAGCAGTTGCTAGCAGGAATTCCAGTGGAATCTAAGCAACGTGTTACTGTGTACTGTCCTTCAGGTCAGGTAGAGCCCGAACATGACCCTGATAAGCACATTCTTTTAGGTATCTCCGGAGCCAAAAATCACATGGATTCAGATCAGGTGGTGTTGTATGCATCTGCAAAACCTCTGGAGATAAGACGTTCGTCGAAGGTTACATTAAGCACATCTTTCACTGGGCGACCAACACAAGGTATTGCCCCATCTTGCATGAAAACAGTCGTTCACGGGAAGAGCTCGATAAAGTGCAGAAGTCAAGGTACACCTGACAGGCCATCTGGGTGCATTCACAGCAAAGAAGTATGGGCTGAAGATAACCGTGTTTAGGACTGCACACCACACAGTCACGTACGGCGAGCGCAGTGGCTCTTTTTGTACAACGCACGGTTCACGGTTTAACAGTACCCAGAAATCGAGAGTTCTACACCTTGTAGTGTAGAATACGCTTCTTCGCAGCTTAGAATATTACCCGGCCACATGTCATCAACTTCGATCCGTGCCTGAAACCGAAGAGCAAGTTCAGAATGTTGCTACGGTTACAGTTGCTGCACCGTCTTGACCCTGTATAAGCACCAGTGCAAAATAAACCGCAAAACTCTCCGAACTGTTGACCATGGGATAGGCCTAAAGAAATTCTCGTGACACTACACGAGCACTGGCACTACGCGGGACACGTGCTGCATTGTCACTTACAGCGACAGCATTCTTCTCGGTAATTTCCACCGGAATAGGACGCGTTTCTCTTATATGTGCCACTCCAAGCTCACCCGTGTTTTCGAACTTCATTATCGTCATCTTTAAACCAATTAATGTCATCGGGCCTCTCCTCAGACCTAATTTGTTCTCCGGCGTAAACCGGTTCCGTATTAACGTGTTAGCATATCTAACAAGTCTCGCTTCCATACGATAATTACGCCCCACAACAGACATCCGTGAGTAGCTGCGCTTTAATTATGACCACCCAGTATATGGCACACTTCATGACAGTCTGACGTTTGTAGGCAACAAGGCAACGCATCACCTACACTTCACCCGAAGATAACGAGTAGGAAACTTGTCGAAACGTTGCGACAACATGACGCTATGACTCGACTGACAACACGAGATAATTTCATCAACAAGAGAACAGATCATGTAATTCGAAAGCGTCGGGATTCGATCTTGAGGGTAAGTGACTCGTGTCGCTAGAACCAGTTCAAGTTTCGCGCTTTCTCTACCCTGATAACGACATTGACCTCTCAAGGTTAGGCGAGAACGAAGGGTGGAGGGCTTGAGCCCTGCGGCTCGCTGAGTTTCGCTACTCGGCGGCGCCAACAACCAGCTCAGGCCGGCTTCCGCTCGTTAACTCCTCCGTGACAGAGCTGTAATTGCTGGCGATCATGCTAGCTCCTCCCGTTGTCAACACGAGCAATTGTCCAATTGGAGCTACTCGGTGCGGTGCAGCTCTCTGTGCGAGGTCGCGCCCCGCAGCAGCAAACAAAATATTATCCTTCCAGTCTGCGACCTTGACTAAACAGTCGCCGTCAAATGTTGACTCGGCGCCGTGCAAACACTTGCCGCTCCGTGTCCAGCCATGCCAGCCAGTAGAGACGTCTTATGACTAATGGGCCGCGAGGCCCTGCTGTGTGGTAGTCTGCATTCTGGCAGGCATATTAGGCGTACGCGATCTGTGCTTAGCCATATAGCACGCGTATTTTGTAGAAATTAACTTCTCGCCGTTTGAGATGGGCAGGTATATGTCAACCTACAGATCTAACAGTTCGTGATTCCAATCACCTTCGGCAGTACTGTTTGTCGCTAGCTTCAATTCTGCCAGTCTTCATGCATGTGAAAAGTTATTAGTTATAATTCTACTAAACTGCCGATCAACCCAAAACTGCCTGGGCGATCAGTTCCCAAGCCAAGGGAAGGTATGGCGAAATACCTCCAATAGGACTTGCCCTGGAGGCTCTGTGTTCTTCGGACCCCCATTCGGATCCATAATACTTTTACTTCGGTGTTCAACAAAAGAATGCAGTCATAGATAAGAAGAATAGAACTATCACTCCTTTAATTTGTATAGTTTGAGGTCTTCTGTGTAGTGGTTCCTGAGGGCTAACAATTTTAAATGGTTCAAATGGCTCTGAGCACTATGGGATGCAACTCCTACGGTCATCAGTCCCCTAGAACTTAGAACTACTTAAACCTAACTAACCTAAGGACATCACACACATGCATGCCCGAGGCAGGATTCGAACCTGCGACCGTAGCGGTCGCGCGGTTCCAGACTGTAGCTCCTAGAACCGTTCGGCCACCACGTCCGACAAATAATTTTATTCTACTGTTTTAACTGTAGATGACGTCTCTACATCAATTCCTTGCTCTTTTGCTCAAAAGCAATATTGAGCAATTATTGTTTCAGTAAGCCTTTTATCTATATTTTTTGTCCTTTATTAAGATAATTTACTGGACACTCGTATTTTATTTGCAAACTGTTTGAACAACAAATTATTTATTCAGTAAGGCAGATCCTTGACTAACCATGACGATCAATTTGAGTTTTAATTTTTTTTTTTACTTTTTAAGTAGGCAAGGTCCAGATAATGTTTTCTTCAATCATAATGGAAGGACAGTAAAAGTAAATGTTAATCTCTCGCTACTTACTTTTCATAATTAGCCTCAAATTTGTCTGATGGTCTGCTCACCGGAAGTGCTCGAAACAATAAATAAACGCAATTCAGACTTCTCTACAAACAGTATACAGCAATCGCTGCAGACATTGTGTCTAAAACTAACGTCAAGTAATTTAGTTTTTTTTTTAAATTTGCTGTTTATTTGAATTTGGGGTTCTTATGTGCACAATGAAAATACTCAATTTACCCAAATGCTACATGCAGCATGTAGCGTCCTGTGGTATTACAGTTTCAAAATGACATTACATGAGTGCAATTTACATTTCTTATAATAGTATTTGATAATATTCAGCGTTAATGTTAATCAGGTTCTAGCAGCTGAGAATTTATATTTAAATCACCGAAGACTGCGTTCGTGGTTCTCTCGACAGAGACTAGAAAGTAACAATGACTTCTTAGAGGTGAGCATTTTATGGTAACACACCTTCGTTGGTGTGCACACCTCTGACTGTGCGGCTGATCGCGGCGGAGGTTCGAGTCCTCCCTCAGGCATGGGTGTGTGTGTGTTTGTCTTTAGGATAATTTAGGTTAGCTAGTGTGTGCTTAGGGACTGATGACCTTGGCAGTTAAGTCCCAAAAGATTTCGCACACATTTGAACATTTTTCTACACCTCTACACGGACAGCCACAACATATTCATAACAACTTACCTTCAACAGATTAAAAACAGGTAAAAAATTGTGAGTACATTCAACATGGTGAATAAATAATAACGCGGAAGAAATGTTATTACCTTTTATTTTCTCTGTGTCTATCAGTAACTGCGTTCAACAAAATTAGTATATCAGCGTCTGTGCTCCTAGCCTATCAATATAGCAGTTAAAATCCAAAAGCGCATTAACTGTTTCTTATTTTCGCACGTGAGTGTTTAGACATTGAGGAATGTTTTAACTAATTTATACTTTGACGTTACAAGCAGTTACATTAAAGTGAGCTTATATGACATATAGCACAGTGGTCTGCCTATTTATCACAATGAAGACCTGTATCGATCATCATGATATTCGTCTTGAGAGAAGAACAGGACTACGTACACTCACCCTCACAAGCGCATTTCCTCACTTGTAACATGCAACGGCTAAATTAGGTTGAAGTCGTCATACATGATTACATTTCACCTTCGTAGCGGCCTGCATATGAATCACAGTCAAGATGTGGATTCGAGCATCATGTAATTCATCTTGAGAAAACAACAAGAATCGTGTACACTCAACCTCATAAGCACAACTGAGATTCTAAGAGGAAGGAAGATTAGAATTTAACGTCCCATCGACAATGAGGTCATTAGAGACGCAGCACAACATCTGAATGGGTAAGTTTGGTGAAGTAGGTACACCACGCCCTTTCGAAGAACCATACCGGCATTTGCCTTCAGCAGTTTATGGAAATTATGAAATAACCTAAATCCCAATGCTGGACACAAATTTGCATCGTCGTCGTCCCGAATGCCTGTGTGCTAACCATAGCACCAACTTGCTTGGAAGTTGAGATTCTGTTCAAAGGAGAAGTAGATGCTTCAGTTTTGAAAGTCGAAAATTAACTAACGGGAAAGTGGTGTTCTGACCGTGCATACCACCCCTATAGCAGGCCAGTGCTACATAATTTGGTCTTAACGGTAACAACCACTGACACTAAACGGTGTGAAACATTCGCTCACTTATAGCTACAGTTATCAACGTTTTGGTGTCCAGCTGTCTGCAGGATAAAAAAAAATTATTCTCTACAGACAATGGTTTCATAACACGTCATCATGTACCTGACCTGTCCATAACTTGTAATATATTAATTCTTAAAAGATCTTATCCAATTAGTTATTGGATGTCAAGTTGTTTAAAAGTGTTTTGACAATGTTATCATAAAATAAGTTTAATGCAACATTCATGTAATACGACTATCGAGCTACATATTATTATTTTCGTCATTGCTTTCTATCCATCAAGGACCCTATACGCTTTGCTTTAAATTGAATGGAAGAATATAATTTTAAGGTAAGTTGTGTTTAATAATGTTATTGTTCAATAAATATAGTGTAGCATGTATGTAACTTAGACAACGAACTAAGTGTTACAGTTCTCGCAATTGGTTGTAATCTGTCTGAATCTTACACGCTCTGCCTGATAATACAAAGTAAAGGAGACAGTCTATTGCTGTATTGACGTAATGTCTTCTGCATATGGCCGATACAGATATGTATCCTGAAGTATAACATAAGGTTCTCTCTTGTTGTGTATTATAATACTGAATGTGTTATCACGTAATAAGGGAGAGAGTGTGGCAGATATGATACGCGAGTTGGGATGGAAGTCATTACAGCAAAGACGTTTTTCGTCGCGGCGAGACCTTTTTACGAAATTTCAGTCAACAACTTTCTCTTCCGAATGCGAAAATATTTTGTTGAGCCCAACCTACATAGGTAGGAATGATCATCAAAGGTTTAGGTTTTCGTTTTTCCCGCGCGCTGTTCGGGACTGGAATAGTAGAGAGATAGTATGATTGTGGTTCGATGAACCCTCTGCCAAGCACTTAAATGTGAATTGCAGAGTAGTCATGTAGATGTAGATGTAGAATGTCTGGCCAGCCGCGATGGCCAAGCGGTTCTAGGCGCTTCAGTCCGGAACCGCGCAACTGCTACGGTCGTAGGTTCGAATCCTGCCTCGGGCATGGATTTGTGTGATGTCCTTAGGTTAGTTAGGTTTAAGTAGTTCTAAGTTTTAGGGGACTGATGACTTCAGATGTTAAGTCCTATAGTGCTCAGAGCCATTTGAACAATTTTTTTTAATAATGTCTGTTGCCTTATCCGGCACATGCCCGGCAGGGACAGGTATTCTAGATTTACTGTTAACTAGAGGCAAGTGCGCAAATAGTTAGTCTCCGTTCCTTCTTACATAGTACGCTGTCATAGTCTGTAAATAAACATTTTCACGTACACTGCAGGTCAGTCTTTAGAACTGCAACATCTGGAGGGATAAATAATAAATAAATTTTATTTATTGTGCATACACAGAATAGTAGGAAGAATACATGAATGCATTTGTATGTGATTTAGTGGTTTACAGATTGCGAAATTTAGTATACAGATCTGCCAATTCTGGCAGCATCAATGGCTCTAACCCTACTGGGCATCGAGTCGCATTGAGCTTGACTGACAGGTAGGGAAACGTTATTTCATGTTCCTTCAACCCTTTGCCAGAGTTCATCAGTCGAAGAAGCTGGCAACTGGTGGCGTGCCAGTCTCCTGGCAACCCACGACCAGATGTTTTCAGTGCGTGAGAGATCTGGATAACATGCTAGCCAGGGCAACAAATGAACATTCTCTGCATCGAGGTAGGTCGGGACAGCACGGCGGACATGCGGTCTAGTGTTCTCTAGTGTTCAAAAATAACCCCACGCAGATCCTAAAAATAGGATACAGCGACCGTTATTAACACGAGGCTAAGGTAAGGGCTGCCATTCAGATTGCCAGCCTTGTGAACCAGAGATTGTGTGGTGGTTCTGTTTGACTATGGCGAATGCACTGTAGTAATGTTCGGTCTCGTCGGATCCTCCATACTAGGGTGGTCCACAGTGAGGGTTTCAGCCCATCCAGAGCGTGTGTGTCGCGCCAGCGTGTAGGCTACAGGCTACCCTACCTGAACCGCTGTGCTGGCGTGTCGATTGTAGCACGCTGGTCTTCACCAGTTCACTGCACTGTGCATTCCAACCCACTAATTGTACTGTGACACACCTTGTGTCCGTCTGCAACGTAAGAAAACTTAAAGAGGGAAAAAATATGACATAGCGTCATGTACTTCTTGACTCCAACTAGGTGTCAATGTCTACTAGGGTATCGTGCCGCTAATTTATTCAATGCGTGCTTCAATTGCACTATTTAGAGAGAGCAAAGACACGCAGTAATTTACTACTGTCACATACATTCTTCTAATCACTTGGAAAACCTGTCTTGGTACCGTAACTGGCCGGATGCAGAAAAAAAATTTCAAGTATTTACTGGAACTATAGTGAAGCATCCAAGCTGAAACAATTCTTGAATCTGGTACCCATATGTCCCCGTAAATTTCATCGGAATAATAATACAGGCGGATTTTGAGGTTTTATAACTAGTGCAGAACAAAACATACCAGAGGCAACAGACTGACCTCACAAATAAATTCAGTGCTCAATTTGGTAGGCAGAGGAAGCGACGACTGTGTACATTCGGTTGGAGTCCCGTAAGTCACACAGGAAGGCCCATGTTCCAGATATGCTGAATCCTGCACTGTATGTGACTCTACTCCACACCTGGGTATGTCCACTATGATGCTTTATGAAGAACTGTGATTCATCTGAGATGTCAATGTAGTGCCTCTCTGTCCAGTGTTGTCCTTGGGAGAACAACTCTCAGCATCCCTCCTCTGCTGCCATATCAGGACAAGCCAGCACAATGGCCGCCATGTAGGCAGTCTGTGGTCGACTATACATCGCTCACCTGTCTGAGAAGACACTACTCTAACTGCAAACAATCCCATATCCTGACTCAGGGTCCGTGGTGTGGCTGTACAATCCTTCACGCCATAGCGAGCAATAGCGTCAACTCAGGTGTTAGTAGCGTGGGACCTAAGAGATCCTGTATGGAGTTGAGTACGGCCCTCCGGAAACCATAGATTCCATATTAACATGACAGCTGTGAGATTCCAACCACTGCAAGCAGCAATAACGTGACCTCCTGTCGAATCCCGACATGTGCTTTTGGTCGTTTCTGCGTCTTACTTGAGGCACTCGCAACGTGCAAACGTAATTTCTGAATGACAAATCTGTTTCATAATCTTTCATTACACACAATATATCTCTCAAGGAATTTCAAACTGTACAAAAAACTGATCGAACTTGTAGAGCTGTATGGTTTGGAGCCTCCGGAAAACAGATTTAAATAATGTTCGCATTTTCGAGCGGAAATTATTAATGAAGATATTCAGTTCTGTACAAGATGAGATCACTGGGAATGGAGGATCCAGTACAACTGTGAGCTGGATGAGACCAACAACAGCCCAAATATTGTAGGCCTGATGACAACCAAACAGCTTTTATCAGCACATATGGTGATTAGCGTTTCACTAGTGCTTCATTCGAATACTTGAAGCAGTTGTCATCAAGTCTTCGAATGAAGCACCAGTGAAACGATTGAATTCACAACATCCAGCGATTTATCGCATTATATGACACTGTCGTTTGTTTGGAGAGATCCACATGGGTCCTGAAGATAGAATAGTGGAATGTCAAAACCGGTAGCCTTTAAAATAAAATATTTAAAAAAACATCTCAGTTACACGACTGTTAGAAAGTTTCATTGATATTGACAATTAATTAACAGGCCGGTGTCCCCTGTCCATGATGGATCGACAGAGATTGATTCCTCTTTGCGATGACTGTCCTGTTTTCTGCATCGCCCCCCCCCCCTCCCCCACCCCTCCGCCCACGCCCCCGACCGGGTTTATACCCTCCACTGCAAATGCTGCCACCTGCCGTTAGGTGCTTATTGGACGCTGACATCGGCTATAGGCTGTGGCAACATGAATATGTTCAAATGTGTGTGAAATCTGATGAGATTAAACTGCTAAGGTCATCAGTCCCTAAGCTTACACACTAAGGTCAAACACACACACCCATGCCCGAGGGAGGACTCCAACCTCCGCCGGGACCAGCCGCACAGTCCATGACTGCAGCGCCCTATACCGCTCGGCTAATCACGCGCGGCCAAAATTTATATGACTGTACCGTGTTTGTGCTATAGACGCGAAATTTAAGCGACAGGAAATAGACGCTGTGATATGCAAATGATTAGCTTTCCAGAACATTCACACAAGGTTGGAGCCGGTGGCGACACCTACAACGTGCTAACATGATGAAAGTTTCCAACCGATTTCTCAAACACAAACAGCAGTTGACCGGCGTTGCCTGGTGAAACGTTGTTGTGATGCCTCGTGTAAGAATAAAGGTCTTCAATACAGGTTGTATACATGGAAGAACCCTGGAGAGACTAAAAGGTATCAGATAGATTATATAATGGTAAGACAGAGATTCAGGAACCAGGTTTTAAATTGTAAGACATTTCCAGGGGCAGATGTGGACTCTGACCACAATCTATTGGTTATGACCTGTAGATTAACACTGAAGAAACTGCAAAAATGTGGGAAATTAAGGAGATGGGACCTGGATAAACTGAAAGAACCAGAGGTTGTACAGAGTTTCAGGGAGAGCATAAGGGAACAATTGACAGGAATGGAGGAAAGAAATACAGTAGAAGAAGAATGGGTAGCTTTGAGGGATGAAGTAGTGAAGGCAGCAGAGGATCAAGCAGGTAAAAAGACGAGGGCTAGTAGAAATCCTTGGGCAACAGAAGAAATATTGAATTTAATTGATGAAAGGAGAAAATATAAAAATGCGGTAAATGAAGCAGGCAAAAAGGAATACAAATGTCTCAAAAATGAGATCGACAGGAAGTGCAAAATGGCTAAGCAGGGATGACTGGAGGATAAATGTAAGGATGTAGAGGCTTATCTCACTAGGGGTAAGATAGATACTCCCTACAGGAAAATTAAAGAGACCTTTGGAGATAAGAGAACCACTTGCATGAACATCAAGAGCTCAGATGGAAACCCAGTTCTAAGCAAAGAAGGGAAAGCAGAAAGGTGGAAGGAGTGTATAGAGGGTCTATACAATATTATGGAAATGGAAGAGGATGTAGATGAAGATGAAATGGGAGATATGATATTGCGTGAAGAGTTTGACAGAGCACTGAAAGACCTGAGTGGAAACAAGGCCCCCGGAGTAGACAACATTCCATTGGAACTACTGACGGCCTTGGGAGAGCCAGTCCTGACAAAACTCTACCATCTGGTGAGCAAGATGTATGAAACAGGCGAAATACCCCCAGACTTCAAGAAGAATATAATAATTCCAATTCCAAAGAAAGCAGGTGTTGACAGATGTGAAAATTACCGAACAATCAGTTTAATTAGCCACAGTTGCAAAAAAACTAACACGAATTCTTTGCAGACGAATGGAAAAACTAGTAGAAGCCGACCTCGGGGAAGATCAGTTTGGATTCCGTAGAAACACTGGAACACGTGAGGCAATACTGACCCTACGACTTATCTTGGAAGAAAGATTAAGGAAAGGCAAACCTACGTTTCTAGCATTTGTAGACTTAGAGAAAGCTTTTGACAATGTTGACTGGAATACTCTCTTTCTAATTCTGAAGGTGGCAGGGGTAAAATACAGGGAGCGAAAGGCTATTTACAATGTATACAGAAACCAGATGGCAGTTATAAGAGTCGAGGGGTATGCAACGGAAGCAGTGGTCGGGAAGGGAGTAAGACAGGGTTGTAGCCTCTCCCCGATGTTATTCCATCTGTATATTGAACAAGCAGTGAAGGAAACAAAAGAAAAATTCGGAGTAGGTATTAAAATCCACGGAGAAGAAATAAAAACTTCGAGATTCGCCGATGACATTGTAATTCTGTCAGAGACAGCAAAGGACTTGGAAGAGCAGTTGAATGGAATGGACAGTGTCTTGAAAGGAGGATATAAGATGAACATCAACAAAAGCAAAACGAGGATAATGGAATGTAGTCGAATTAAGGCGGGTGATGCTGAGGGAATTAGATTAGGAAATGAGACACTTAAAGTAGTAAAGGAGTTTTGCTATTTGGGGAGCAAAATAACCGATGATGGTCGAAGTAGAGAGGATATAAAATGTAGACTGGCGATGGCAAGGAAAGCGTTTCTGAAGAAGAGAAATTTATTAACTTCACGTATAGATTTAAGTGTTAGGAAGTCATTTATGAAAGTATTTGTATGGAGTGTAGCCATGTATGGGAGTGAAACACGGACGACAAAAAGTTTGGACAAGAAGAGAATAGAAGCTTTCGAAATGTGGTGCTACAAAAGAATGCTGAAGATTATAGGGGTAGATCACATAACTAATGAGGAAGTATAGAACAGGATTGGGGAGAAGAGAAGTTTGTGGCACATCTTGACCAGAAGAAGGGATCGGTTGGTAGGACATGTTCTGATGCATCAAGGGATCAACAGTTTGGTATTGGAGGGCTGCGTGGAGGGTAAAAATCGTAGAGAGAGACCAAGAGATGAATACACTAAGCAGATTCAGAAGGATGTAGGTTGCAGTAGGTACTGGGAGATGAAGAAGCTAGCACAGGATAGAGTAGCATGGAGAGCTGCATCAAACCAGTCTCAGGACGGAAGACCGCAACAACAACAATAAAGGTCAGATTGTAGCCTATTGCGATTGCGATTTATCGTATCGCGACATTGCTGCTCTTGTTGGTCGAGATCCAATGACTGTTAGCAGAATATGTAATCGGTGGGTTCAGGAGGGTATTACGGAACGCTGTGCTAGATCCCAACGGCCTCGTATCACTAGCAGTCGAGATGACAGGCATCTTACTTCTGTAACGGGTCGTGCAGCCACGTCTCGATCCCTGAGTCAACAGATGGGGACGTTTGCAAGACAACAACCATCTGCACGAACAGTTCGACGACGCTTGCAGCAGTATGGACTATCAGCTTGGAGACCATGGCTGCAGCTACCCTTGACGCTGCATCACAGACAGGAGAGCCTGCGATGGGTGAACTCAACGACGAACCTGGGAGTACGAATGGCAAAACGTCATTTTTTCGGATTAATCCAGGTTCTGTTTACAGCATCATTATGGCCGCATTCGTGTTTGGCGACATCGCGGTGAACGCACATTGGAAGCGTGAATTAGCCACGCCAAACTGGCGTATCACCAGGCGTAATGAATGGTCTGGGGTGCCATTGGTTACACGTCTCGGCCACCTCTTCTTAGCATTGGCGGCACTTTGAACAATGGACGCTATATTTCAGATGTGTTACGACCCTTGGCTCTACCCTTAATTCGATTAACGCGAAACCCTACATTTCAGCAGGATGATGCACGACCGCATGTTCCAGGTCCTGTACGGGCCTATCTGGATACAAAAAATGTTCGACTGCTGCCCTGGCCAGCACATTCTCCAGATCTCTCAACAATTGAAAACTTCTGGTTAATAGTGGCCGAGCAACTGGCTCGTTACATATGCCAGCCACTACTCTTGATGAACTGTGGTATCGAGTTGAAGCTACATGGGGAGCTGTACCTGTACACGCCATCCAAGCTCTGTGTGACTCAATGCCCAGGCGAATGAAGGCCGTTATTGCAGCCAGAGGTGGTTGTTCTGGGTACTGATTTCTCAGGATCTAAGAACCCAAATTTCGTGTAAATGTAATCACATGTCAGTTCTAGTATAATATATTTGTCCAATGAATACCCGTGTATCATCCGCATTTCTTCTTGGTGTAGCAATTTTAATGGCCAGTAGTGTATATTGGCACCGCCTATACTCTTTCAAAGTAGTGCAAGAAAATTATCAAACACGTGACTATACCTGCAGAGTCCAAATAATGTGTGATTTTCTGCTCCATACACTGAGTGAACCTTTTATTTTCCGGGCAGGAACCGCCTTGCAGATTTCTGAATATATTACGCCAAGGCTGTCTGTTCACACGAGGAGTGACTAGCAGAAACATGCGTCGTTTGCATCAGCATGGTTCTGTCGTTTATGCTTTATTACAGTTTCGCTATTGTCCAGAGCTTGGAGGATAAGGAAAAGTCCTTGCGCCGTCATCTACCACCTGCGTTTCTTCTGTCCCACAACAGTCACAATCACACACACACACATCTCTGTATACCGAATAATTCGAAGCCTGACAGGGGAGGTGTGAATATTTCAATGGGTGTAGTGCAGACTAGCATTACTCCTATTCGACGCACTCTATACGGAAAACAAAAGAATGAACACCATGAATGTGACAAAAATAAACAATTTCAAAAGTTTCAACATTTATTTTACTTCTTTCTGTGCAGTTAAGAAACACTAACATCCTTATGCAATTTCAAGTACCTCCAGCATTTCAACACTTAGCACTTCCACGTTTAATATTCAGCAGTCTAGGAGATATTACCAGTCATAATGGACGCGAAAGTTAATATTAACATCCAGTCTACCCCAGCGGTTGTCAAAACTAAGTACCCACTTCATTTACTTAACGAAACCTTTGTAATACTGTAACGTAAAAGATCTTTCTCATCAAGCTGTAAAACTGATTTCCATCTTCTGCAGCATACAAGATTAAGCACGTTGTTGGCAAGGTAAGATAGCCCTGTCAAGCAAAATTAAAATGAGGTTCCACATCTAGTTACGGGGCGGTCAGAAACAGTCTGAAGAGCTTGTAAGGGTGTCGCAGGGTGGGTTGCGCTGATAAATAATAGTTAAGAAACATATTCAATACCTTCTGCCGTTTCCGAGTAAATTAATTTGGAAGTTAGCCAATCAGGCCGTCGCTCGCGCAAATTCAAGCGGTACGCCAGATACAATTAGTTGTTCTCGTAGCGTAGATGATAGCGCACGAGACTGCCCAGGCTTTGGCTGGGGTTCAGTGCTAACTACAATCCATGTCCACTTTTTTTATCGCTCTCTTGTTTGGTTTAAGGAAACCAACTGAAGAACAGCTATGGCGACATCTTCTCTAGTGGGCAGCTTGAATTTACACGCGCAGCAGCCTGAGTGGATGATTTCAAAGCTAATTAACTCGGAAACGGCGTAACGTACCGAAATTTTTTCTTGAAAACTCTGTCGTAGCACAGCCTATCCTGCAAAACGCTTACAAGCCGATCAGGCTGTTTCTGACAACAGTGTATACTTCGCAAGGCGTAGATCTGGAAGGGGAGTAGTAACAAGGAAACTCTCCATCGTACCCCCCTCAGATTTAGTGGCGAAACGGATCAGTGGACTGCACGTCAAAAGCTTAACACGGATCAAATATGAAAATAAGAAGATTTCTTTTTTAAAAAAATTATGAACGTTCCGTTCGGTCATTGATGTGTCTCATCTCCTTCCGTAATCTTAACAATTCTCGTACTATTATTTTGGGTATAAAATATGAATAATGTGGTATGAATATATTACCGTCGCAAGTAAATGTGATTAACAGTGGGAGCAGGCGTGATGCCCTATAGACCTCTTACAGAAACTAAAACACAAATAAACGGGTGTGAATTACGTTACAACAAAGGAATGCAAGAGTCAAAGGTTTCAAAACGGAATGCAAGAGTCATAATATGTGGCACAGGTGTAGAACAAATAGGATGTAAGTACATCTGAAGAACGGGCGTTACACCATAGCACAGACACAAATTTAAACCCAGCAAACAGGCAGATCAATGTCTGGACGGACAGTTCATAATTTTGTGCCAGAAAAAAAAACGAAGGCCGCAAGGCAGATTTGAACACGGATCTCTCCCTTCCCAGTCCAACAACGTGACCACATAAATAGGACGCGGTGGCTATTCAAGATCGCTGGATGCTGCACATCTTGAGCTTGGACCGTTCACTGCTTCTACATTGAAGCGCAAAATAAACGGGTATAGGCATGCGTATTCAAATACAGAGATATGTAAACAGGCATGATACGGCACTGCGGTCGGCAACGCCTACGTAAGACGACAAGTATCTGGCGCAGTTGTTAGGTCGGTTACTGCTGCTACACTCGCAGATTATCAAGATTTAAGTGAGTTTTAACGTGGTGTTATAGTCGGCGCACGAGCGATTGAACACAGCATCTCCGAGGTAGTGACTATTTCACGAGTGTGTCGTGAACACCAGGAATCCGGTAAAACATCAAATCTCCGACATCGCTGCGGCCGGAAAAAGAGCCTGCAAGAACGGCACCAACGACGACTGAAGAGAATCATCCAACGTGACAGAAACGCAATGCTTTCGCAATTGCTGCAGATTTCAATGCTGGGCCATCAACAAGTGTTAGCGTGCGAACCATTCAACGAAACATCATCGATGTGGGCTTTCGGAGCCGAAGTCCCACTAGTGTACCTTTGATGACTGCACAACACAAATCTCGCCTCGGCCAATCAACACCGACATCGGACTGTTGATGATTGCAAACATGTTATCTGGTCGGCCGTGTCTCGTTTCAAATTGTATCGAGCGGATGGACATGTACGGGTATGGAGACAACCTCATGAATCCATGGACCCTGCATGTCAGCATAGGACTGGAGGCTCCATAATGGTGTATTCCGTGTACAGTTGCAGTCATATGGGACCCCTGATACGTCTAGATATGACTCTGACAGGCGACACGTACGTAAGCATCCTGACTGATCACCTGCATCGATTCATGTCCATTGCGCATTCCGACGGACATGGGCAATTCCAGCAGGACAATGCGACACCCGACACGTCCAGAATTGCTACAGAGTGCCTCCAGGAAAACTCTTCTGAGTTTAAACATTTCCGGTGGCCGCCAAACTCCGCAGATATGAACATCATTGAGTACATCTGGGATGCCTTGCAACGTGCTGTTCAGAAGAGATCTCCACCCCATTGTACTCTTACGGATTTATGGTCAGCCCTACAGTATTCATGGTGTCAGTTCCCTCCAGCACAAGTTCAGGCATTAGTCGAGTCCATGCGACATCGTGTTTGCGGCATTTCTGCGGGTTCGAAGGGGTCCTACACGATATTAGGCAGGTGTACCAGTTTCTTTGGCTTTTCAGTGTATTTTGCTTCTTTTTTCTCAGGTCAGTACACCTTCTTACTATTTACATGCTTGTTCTACGTTCAGTTTTTGACGGGCTAGCGATTGGGCCACCTTTCTACTACATCAGAGGCGGATGCGATGGGGAGTTTCCCACGCCAGAAGAAAGATTATACACTTTCCGTCCAGTTACATTAGTGTGTGGATTGAGGGACAAATGACTCTCTACGCTTATCTGTAGGCGACCTCGTCTATTTTATTCTCAAGACACCCGAGCAAGATGTACGACGGTAACATAGTATTCGCACAGTCTTCCTCGAATACAGTATCACCAAATCTGCAAAAACGAGTCTCAGGTGAAAAATGTCACTTTCCTTCCAGAGTTTTCCTTTTAAATTGCATATGCATTTCTACTGCACATTCCTGAGGGCTACGAGGGGCCGTAAAGATTCCAGCAGCGCGTCTCTGAATTAGTTCTACATCAGCTCTGCTGACAGTGAGTCTCAAACTGATTCCACATTTCTGGATTTCCAAAAGGCTTTTGGACACCGTTCCTCACAAGGGGCTTCAAATTGCGTACCTATGGAGTATTGTCTCGGTTGTCGCGATTTCCTGTTGGATAGGTTAACATTCGTAGTAATTGACAGAAAACCATCGAGAAAAATATAATAGATATCTGGTGTTCGGCAAGGAAGTGTTACTGGCACTCTACCTTTTCTAATCTATACAAACGATTTAGTTGGCAATATGAGCAGGCCCCTCAAACTGTTTGCAAATGAAGCTGTAATTTATGGTCTAGTAAAGTCATTAGAAGATCAAAACCAATTGCAAAATGGTTTAGACGAAGTATCTGCAGGGTGCGAAAACTGGCAATTTACTTTAAATAATAAAAAGTGTGAAGTCATCCACATGAGCACTAAAAGGAATCCCTTAAACTTCTGTAGCACGTTAAATCACACAAATCTAAAAGCTGTCAATTCAACTAAATACGTAGGGATTACAATTACGAGGGTTGGAACTTTAATAGTGGCAACTATTTAATTATAACTTGTACAAAATAGATACGTGTTTCAAAGTTTTACTGACCTTCAGAGTAGTCACCAGCATTGTGTATAACACGTTGCCAGCGATGTGGAAGCCGTAGGATACTCTTAGCAGTGCCAGTTGTGTTGACAATCCGAGCGGCGCAGTATTGCCTGCCGAATTTGTAGAAGTAGTCTGAACATAAAATGCATTTTAACCATCAGTTGTTAATTGCGTAATTAGTCAATCAATGGTTGTACAGTTGTGGATAACTTGGATACGGTTCAGCTTCAAAAGAATATGGGACGTTTTTAACTAATCTGTTGAACCCTACATCCTGGATGATGGTTAACAACCGAAACCGGTAAATAACTAATGGGACAAGAAACAGCTGACGGTTAAAATGCATTTCATAAAATACTATACGACTGTTGAACTTCATCTTCAGGAAACATTGCAAATAGTCTTCCTGGTATTTAAGTGTGAGTTCCAGTGCAGTCATTTATATGTAGATGTAGAATAATGATGTAGCACTTGAATTAAATCTAGATGCACTACTGCAAAATGGAAAGGCCTTACTACCATATTCTGCACATATTATTGCATGTAAATACACATTACAAAAATATACGCTTTAAAAATGTGCCACAGCGTCATCGACGAAACTTTTCTTTTCCAATCTGAAAATTATAGATGTAGAGAGCGGGATATTTATTACTAATCCGTGGGAGAAACTGTATATGACGATTTTGTTGATTATTTGTATGTACATGATCATACAACTGACAAAATGGAATATTAGCAAGAGAAGTGATCAAGATGGCGCCGTGTTACATGTGCGTCAAGATGACGTACGCAAATTAAATTAATGCCTGAGGAGTAATCACAATAATTAATTGATACTACGTATTAACCTCGAAATAATCAAACAGTAAGTATACACCACGTGTGCCTTACAACACAAGTGAAACATGAATAGAACTTTCAGCAATAACAGAAACTTAAATTTTCAAAGCTTGTATAACCTGAAGTGAAGGAGAGAATGACTAAACTGAGTGCATAATGTACTACATTGAGTAACTACGACATGGTGCTATAATCAACTTACAACTTACGAAAAGTAATCGATCTCTGAATCTCAGATTCATCAAATCTACATCTGCAATCGCCACCTGAGACTACCTTTCAAATCAGGGCTCTCATATCCAGAACGAAACGTAATTTCAAACTCAGTCGTCCACGTGAGCGGCTCAATCGCCTTACGCTGATTGGCTGGCTCCAAGCAAAACTCGATGAAGGTAAAAAATACTGCTATCACACTGCCTCTCAAAGAGATAACTTAAAGAATTAGCATTACCCATCGACACTGATTGCAATACATCTTTTCGAGTAGTCTGCGAGATTATTTCGTGCTCTAAAGAAAATAAAACTGAGAATTAAAGGAAAGTGCTGTTTAACACGCATCTTTCAAACTTTTTCTTCCAATCGCCTTTCCTAGTACTTATTTCACAGTTTCAACCCGCTTCATGGCGCTTCATTAATAATCAAAGGATTTCAGTCTCCTGTATTTTACCAATGACAATGTAATTCGATCTATCGTATCCTTCACCTTTTTTATGGATCTTATGTTGTATTTATCTATATTTAAAGACAGCCGCTAATCATAATATCAGGTGCAAATACTAAGTCATTCTGAATTTCTTTGCACTCATCCAGCAATGATATGTACTATACAGATAATAGTATCGTCAGGTAATAATCTAAGTTTTGCTGACCATATCTGAAACATCATCAAAAATTCTTCTAACCCGACACATATTTGCGTAGCCGATTTGATCTTTTTTTTTGTTACCATTCGACTATGTGGTACAGTGACGAACCGCTTTCTGCTATCTATAGAGATGGAATCTACCTGCTCACCTCCATTTACATGTTATTGCAAAATATAATGCACGAAAGAAACAACATGTGATTGACTCGAATGATTTACCCTGAGGCCTCGCCCATCCTTTGAGGCCAATTTCTTTGACACACAGAAGGTTTGAATCGTAACAAGAGACGTTCTCTAAAAACTGAGTTGGTAAAAGCAATGCCTTCTGAATGCTAGGTCCGGATATGAATCCCAGACCTGCACGCAGACCACTGCCCGAGCTCTCTCCGGCGGAGCAACGCATGAGCTTTCCCAACATATCAGCGTCGCAAATCCAAAACCAGAGACGAACACTGGAGATCCTTGGGCTGACATTGAGACACCACATTAATCGTTGTTTTTCATAGCATGACACTTCTTTAATTTCCTGGCGAATTAAAACTACGCCCCCTCCACAACTCAGTTTTCACGTTGTACGCGCAAAAGGCACAAATTAGGTCTGAAGCTCTTTACGGTACAAACAAAAGTTTAATAACACAAAACGCGAAGATCTGTTCTGAAACCTGCGTATCCGTACAAGGGAGTGACTAATAGCATGCTCTATTTCCTTCCCTATCCTTCCTTATTGCGAACTTCTGCACCGTCTCTTATTTCGACGTCGACAGAACTTTAAACACTAATCTTCCTTCCTTACTTTACCCCGTGACGCGGTTGGAAGCAGTGCCCCCGCCCCCCCCCCCCCCAACTCGTTGTGCAGAAAGAAACCTGAGAATCGTGGAAACTTGCGCTGAGCCATCTTGAGTTGCCTGCTTCTCTAGTGCATGTTGCAATGTTTTGTTCCTAAAATATGAGAGTTGTCCAGAAAGTACTAAGTTCCGATAGGTCGCAAAACAGAAACCATAGTGAAAACCAAAACGTTTTATTTGTAACAGTTAGGTACACCTTCCACCTACTTCTCTACATAGTCGCCGCTCCAACTTCGAGTTTTGTCGTAGTGTTGTATGAACTTTCCAATATCCTCGTCATAGAAAGCAGCCGTCTGTGCTTTCGGCCAGTTATCTGTACTGGTCTGCAGCTCGTTGTCTGTGAAAAAAATTTCTCTTCATAGCCAGCGGTTCTGGTGAGTAGAGATGAGACGCAGGGGAAACCAATTACGGACTGTACTGCGGGTGATAAAAAACACTTCTCATCGGAACCGCTGCAGGAGCGTCTTCATTGTCCCTGCAGTCTGCGGCCGAGATTTGGCATGAAGAAGGAACTGCTCGACAGTTGTGTTATGTGGGCTGCACGACACAGGCGAAATTTCTAACCAGGCACTCAGGCTTGGCGGGAGACGCTATTCCCTACGCATCTTTAAGTGTTCACTGGTCACTCAAAACTGAAAAGAGCGACGCGACGCGACGCGATCGACGGGCATACTAGAGACACTGCCCAACACATTTGTGCAAAGCTTTACCGGACTTTCCCAGTGGTTTCCGTTTCGCGACCGATCGGAACTTACTTTCTGGGCGACCCTCGTATATAAAAGATTTACACCGCCTGAAAAAAGGAAGCATCCAAAAGCTATGATACATGTACACTAACGGAAAAAATCGTAAGAGCAAGAAGCAGTTGTGCGACATAAACGAAAGCTGGTAGGCGAGTTTCTATATCTGAAAGATGATATCTATTCAGATTTCGTGCCAGTCACCAAAGAGTGGCGCTAGTAGCGCCGCTATGAGGATGCAAATGAGGTTTGCTTTAAATACCTGAGGTAACGATCGTGAGCGTTAGTTACCTTTGAGGTTGAACGTGTTGAGTTGATGTTAGTCATGAATGCCTTTAAGGCGACAAAGGCGCCGTAATCAAAACCTCACTGAGTTTGAACGAGGTCGTGTAATAGCGCAACGAGAAGCTGGATGTGGATGTTACTTGTGCGACACTCCAGAAAGACATGGCCGGAATGCAGCCACTGTACATGACTGTTGGCCACGAGAATGTATGGCCACGTGGCACTACCGAGAGGGAAGACCATCGTGTTCAGCGTATGGCTCTGGCGCATCGTACTGCGTCTCCAGCTGCAGTGTGAGCAGCAGTTGGCATGACAGTTACGCAACTGTTACTTCAAGGGTAACTGCGAGCTAGGCGCTCTGTGCATTCCACTGACCCGAAACCACCGCCATCTGAGACTTCAGTGGTATCAAGCTAGAGCTCATTGGAGGGCACGGTGAAGGTCTGTTCTGCTTCGGTGTCAGCGATGGACATGTGTTGGTTAGAAGGAGGCCATTTGAGAGACTGGAACCAACTTGTCTACATGCAAGACATGCTGTAGCTATACTTGGAGGAATGGTGAGAGATGCGATTTCGTGTGGCAGCAGGAGCGTTCTCGTGGTTATCCCACGGATCCTGACTGCAAATCTGTACGTCAGAGTGCTGATTCGACCTGTTCTGCCACCAATCAAGAACAGCATTCCAGAGCGTGTTAACCAACAGGATAACGCTCGCCCACGTACCGCTGTTGTGGCCCAATTTGCTGTAGAGAGTTTCGACATATTGCCTTGGCCTGCTCGATCACCTGATCTGTCTCCATCCGAGCACAAACAGGACATCATCGGACGACAACTCAATCACCATCCTCAATCAGGATTAACCGACCATGTATTGACCGACCAAGTGGAACAGGCATGAAACTACATCCGACACCTGCAGAACAAAATGCATGCACGTTTGCTTGCATGCATTCAACATTCTGGCCGTTACACTGGTTATTAATGTACCAGCATTTCGTATTTGCAGTGGCCTATTTCGCACTTACATTTATATGTGATCTTGCAATGTTTATAAGTTACCCAGACAAATTTCATTATTCTACATAAAATTTCATTATTCTACATAAATTTCATTATTCTACTTTTTTTTGTTGCGATTTTTTTCCCATCTGTGTATATCCTCTAAACAGACACACCATCGGCGGGTATGTAAATGATTAGAATTGTAATTCGCTGTGACTTGAGTGTTGTTCGTTTTTAGTGTTGTTACCAGGAATAATGGGCAGGGAGGGTGTGTGAAAAACGTTAGGTATTGAGTGATCCCTGTGAAACTGGCGCTAAAGACCTTGCTGTCGTGTGCCCAGTACAAACATCTCCATCATCCATCCATCCCTGTGAAAGATATGGAGATGCCGCATACCCGTGTAAGACTGCGTTGGTAGCACCGCACAGAGTCTGAAAATAATCTCATTTTGGATCTCCATTTGATCGGCTGGTCGAATCATGCCATATTTAGATTTGAGGGGCATTCTGATGTGACAGTGGCACGATATTGGACTGCTTGGTAACATGAGGAGAGGAAGCCTCATCAACAAAGATTCAGTCGATCACGTCTCACCACCCCAAGAAAGGATCGCTATACTGTGCCCCATAGACATCTGCGCCTGCCGTCCGAGAACAAGTAATGAACTCCCTGCATCATTCTGTCTCATTGCGCATCACTGCTTCGAGACTCGCAGCAGCCGGACTAGCGAATTACCATCCCATGCGTAGATTTCCGTTAAGACCACAACACAAACGGCTGCATCTGAAGTGGTTCCATGACCGGGATGTATGATCTGTTGATGAATTGTGTCGCGTTGTGTTCAGCGATGAACCGCGTTTCTGCACTACCACGTATGACCTTCGTCGGGAGTATGGTGACGACCTGGGGAGACGTCCCATCTTCCAATGTTTTTGGGAGGCACAGTTGCGTTACTCCTGGTGGCGTGGTGTGGGGTGCCATCGGTTATGCCTTCAGGTCACGGCTGGTAGTGGTTGAGGAATCTCTGACCGCACAACAGCATGTGACGAAATCCTGCTACCTCATGTGATATCTCACATTCGACAATATCTCTGTGTCATTTTTCAACTCACCAATGCTCGTACACACGTGGCACGTTTCTATATGAATTGTTTGCGAGATGATGAAGTACTCCTGCAGCCCGCAAAACACCCAGCCCTGTCTCCGATAGAACATGTGTTCTCAGACGTCAGCTCCATCTCAGTGCCAGCATCCGGAATATCAAGGACCAGTTACAATCGTCGAGCGCCTAGATGCTTCATGTGAGGATGCAACGGCATATGACATCCTACCCAACCGATTCAGCGCATGTATCCAGGCCAGAGACGATGCAAAGTCGTACTGCTTAAGGAACTCACACTGTCAACTTCTCTGTAAATCTGACGTAAAAGTATATATAAAACCACCCACGGATTAGACATTAGGCGTGTGACGAGTGGCCAATTGCTGCACAGAAGGCAATACGAGGGGCGATCTGTGATCGTGAGACATGAGATCAGCACGTCGTCAGTCACTTCAGCCGCTATCCCCTGTAGATGAGTACAGGTGAGGATGTTGTTTCTTTATTCACGCAGCTCATCTGTCCTCAAGAGGCTGAACTGGCCCCGTTCTCCACTTTTCCGCCTCAGAAAAATCGGAGGAGGAATCTCAAATCAAACCCGAGTCTTTCCGAAGGGACTATAGCCTTTCGGCTAAGGTGGCTGTAAATTTGACTCAGTTTTGTAATAACTGAAATAACATCACATAGCACTGTTCAATGCAGATGAGAGAGCGTATACGCGAAAATAGTACACTTAAGAACTCTAAGAGGAAGAAGACTTGGCTAATGACGTGATAGAATAAGACATCGATATAGAAAAGAAAGGGGATCCAGTATTAGAATCAAAATTTAAAAGAGCTTTGGAAGACATAGAATCGAATAAGGCAGAAGAGATAGATAACATTTCATCAAAATTTCTGAAATCGTTGGGGAAGTGGCAACCATACGACTATTCACGTTGGTGTGTAGAATGTGTGAGTCTGGTGATGTTCCATATGACCTTTGGAAAAACATCATCCACACAATTCCAAAGCTAGCAAAAACCGGCAAGAGCGAAAATTATCGCACAGTCGGCTTAACAGCTCATTCATCCAAGTTGTTACCAAGAATAATAACAGAAGAATGGAAAAAAAATTGAAAATCTGTTGGGTGACGATCGGTTTGGATTTAGATAAGGTAAAGGCACCAGAGACGCAATTCTGACGTTGCGGTTGATAATGGAAGCAACACCGAAGAAAAGTCAAGGATTTGTCGACATGGAGAAAGCGTTCGATAATGTGAAATGGTGCAAGATGTTCGAAAATCTGAGAAAAATAGGGGTAAGCTGTACGGAATGACGGGTAACATACATTATGCACAGGAGCCAAAGAGGAACAACAGGACTGCAAGACCAAGCACAAAGTGCTCGAATTTAAAACGATATAAAACAGAATGCAGTTTTTTGCCACCTACTGTTCAGTCTATACATCGTAGAAGCACTGACGAAAATAAAGGTTCAAGGGTGGGATTGAAATCAAAGGTGGAAGGATATCGATGGTACGATTCGCTCATGATATTGCTATCCTCAGTTAAAGGGAAGAAGAGTTACAGGATCTGCTGAATGGAACGAACGGGCTAATGAGTACAAAATAGGGATTGAGAGTAAATCCAAGAAAGTCGAAAATAATGAGAAGTAGCAGAAATGAGAACAGCAAGGATTGATGGTGACGAAGTAGATGAAGTTAAGGAATTCTGCTACCTAGGCAACAAAACAACTCATGTTGGACTGAGCAAGGAGGACGTAAAGAGCAGACTAGCACTGGTGGAAAGGACATTCCTGGCCAAGAAAATTCTACTAGTATCAAATTATATACTATAATTAATTTGAGGAAGAAATTTCTGAGAATGTACGTTTGGAGAACAGCATTGTATGGTTGTTGTTGTTGTTGTGGTCTTCAGTCCTGAGACTGGTTTGATGCAGCTCTCCATGCTACTCTATCCTGTGCTAGCTTCTTCAACTCCCAGTACCTACTGCAAGCTACATCCTTCTGAATCTGCTTAGTGTATTCATCTTTTGGTCTCCCTCTACGATTTTTACCCTCCACGCAGCCCTCCAATACCAAATTGGTGATCCCTTGATGCCTCAGAACATGTCCTACCAACCGATCCATTCTTCTGGTCAAGTTGTGCCACAAACTTCTCTTCTCCCCAATCCTATTCAATACTTCATCATTAGTTATGTGATCTACCCCTCTAATCTTCAGCATTCTTCTGTAGCACCACATTTCGAAAGCTTCTATTCTCTTCTTGTCCAAACTATTTATCGTCCATGTTTCACTCCCATACATGGCTACACTCCATACAAATACTTTCAGAAATGACTTTCTAACACTTAAATCTATACGTGAAGTTAACAAATTTCTCTTCTTCAGAAACGCTTTCCTTGCCACCGCCAGTCTACATTTTATATCCTCTCTACTTCGACCATCATCGGTTATTTTGCTCCCCAAATAGCAAAACTCCTTTACTACTTTAAGTGTCTCATTTCCTAATCTAATTCCCTCAGCATCACCCGACTTAATTCGACTACATTCCATTATCCTCGTTTTGCTTTTGTTGATGTTCATCTTATATTCTCCTTTCAAGACACTATCCATTCCGTTCAACTGCTCTTCCAAGTCCTTTGCTGTCTCTGAGAGAATTACAATGTCATCGGCGAATCTCAAAGTTTTTATTTCTTCTCCGTTGAATTTAAATACCTACTCCGAAGTTTTCTTTTGTTTCCTTCACTGCTTGTTCAATATACAGATTGAATAACACCGGGGAGAGGCTACAACCCTTCCCGACCACTGCTTCCGTTTCATACCCCTCGACTCTTCTAACTGTCATCTGGTTTCAGTACAAATTGTAAATAGCCTTTCGCTCCCTGTATTTTACCCCTGCCGCCTTCAGAATTTGAAAGAGAATAGTGTAGTCAACATTGTCAAAAGCTTACTCAGCGTCAGTATTGCGTCACGTGTTCCAATATTTCTACGGAATCCAAACTGATCTTCCCCGAGGTCGGCTTCTACTAGTTTTTCCATTCGTCTGTAAAGAATTCGTGTTAGTATTTTGCAACTGTGGCTAATTAAACTGATTGCTCGGTAATTTTCACATCTGTCAACACCTGCTTTCTTTGGGATTGGAATTATTATATTCTTCTTGAATTCTGAGGGTATTTCGCCTGTTTCATACATCTTGCTCACCAGATGGTAGAGTTTTGTCAGGACTGGCTCTCCCGAGGCCGTCAGTAGTTCCAATGGAATGTTGTCTACTCCGGGGGCCTTATTTCGACTCAGGTCTTTCAGTGCTCTGTCAAACTCTTCACGCAGTATTGTATCTCCCATTTCATCTTCATCTACATCCTCTTCAATTTCCATAATATTGTCCTCAAGTACATCGCCCTTGTATAGACCCTCTATATACTCCTCTATATACTCCTTCTCCTTTAATCAATTAAATTCAATATTTCTTCTGTTACCCAATGATTTCTACTAGCCCTCGTCTTTTTACCTACTTGATCCTCTGCTGCCTTCACTACTTCATCCCTCAAAGCTACCCATTCTTCTTCTACTGTATTTCTTTCCCCCATTCCTGTCAATTTTCCCATTGTATGGTAGTGACACATAAACTGTGGAAATACCGGAAAAGAAGAGCACTGAAGCATTTGAGTTGTGGTGCTACGGAAGAATGTTGAAAATTAGATGGACTGATATAGTAAGGAATCACGGGGTGTTGCGGAGAATCGGCGAGTAAAGGAACGCATGGAAAACACTGACAAGGAGAAGGGACATGACGATAGGACATCTGTTAAGACTGTAGAGAAAGACAGAGGTTGGAATACATACAGCAAATAATTTAGGACATAGGCTGCAAGTGCCACTCTGGGATGAAAAGATTGGTACAGCAGAGGAATTCGTGGCGAGCCGCATCAAAGCAGTCAGAATACTGATGGCTCAAAAAGAAAAGAAACCCTCACAACCTGTAAAGTTTCCTTTCGCTTCATCCTCCCTTTCTGGGTGCTTCACGTTTCTTTGTCAGCCATCGTATTCATTGATAGCCCCTACCTCTGAACTGTAACTCAATCGGCGAGTTACAAATGAAGCAAAGAACGACAATTTTGTGTAAATAAATGTTCCTTGTGCCACATCAAGGCCGATCATATGATTAAATTGAAGTTTTTCGATTCTTCCTTTCCGCAACAGCGTCTAATGCATGTGGTTATCATCATGAGATAGCAATATTATCGTCAAGTAGAAAAGCTCTCGATTGCTTGAAGTGTGCTCACTTATCGTGACGATCGCCAAGCGTTGGCCCTTATGACACCTGTGCAAGTCGCAGCTGTGCGTTAGCCTGAAGACAGAATAAGTTAGTTGTCAGCAGCATTACTCAGTTATGTAACTAATAGGTGCAATACAAACTACAGATGGTTGTAAAATGAGGAGTAACGAGGAGATCTACAAAAATATAGGGAAAATGTCTGAAGTAATGACAAAGCGAAGATTAATCTTCTTTTGACACCGAATGAATGATAACAGGCTAACACAACAAATATTCCTACAGTTCTGGGAAAAAATCGATTGTTACATGAATTACAGAAGTAAGAAAAGAAATAGAAAGAAACATAAAAGAATCGGAAATGACTGAAAAAAAACTGTTTAAGAATGTAATAGTCAATTTAGGTAAGTTTCATGGTATACGAAATGATAAATTGGAAACAATATGGACAGAAGAAAGGATAAAAGTTACATTAAAAATTTAGAAAGAACCGACCAATAAACCTATAAAAATAAAAATAAAAAATGAAGTACACAAAAAATAAGAAATTAACGGAAGCTATCTTTTCTAGAACAGCATACTTCCATTATTGCTGGGTATTATCTCTTCTGTTTGGCGTCATCTCTTCCAGCTCTGCGCTTCCCGCATCCAAGCGTCAAAATAGCTAGTGAAGTTATATTAGTTATTATATAAAATATGAAAACCAATCCGTATTTAATTAGCCTAGCATTGTTAAAGAGTAGAGTACCTATTTATTTTATATCGAAAATAGTCAGCAGAAGAAACTTGTTATTTTATATCATATTTTTACATAATTACGTACGATTTTAGCTTCATGCATTAATTAGTCTCACGAGACCTATGTCCTGCAGTGGTTTGATGATAGCCTACTAACTGACAAACTGCCTATTGGCTTCTGTCTCGGGTTCTTCGGTCGACGTTCATCTAATGATTTTACTGACGTTTCGCCAGAACGAGTGGCTGGCACTGTCAAAGCTTTATCCTCCATTGCCGGTGGTGAACTGGAGCCGAGCTCTCGGCCGCAAACTATATGTACCTGGCGAGCCAAGGTCCGAGGGCTTCTCCGCGGTCATTTCCGGTGCGGTTCTCCTCTTGCTACCTACTAACTCATTCTTCACTAACCAGTGAGCGTGAATCTCGTGGTGTGCGGCGCGCGAAGCATGTCCAAATGCGGCGAACCGGATGTGCAGTTGCTGTGTCTCTATTGCGAATTTTTCGGAGTAAATTAATAAAGAGTTATAGTCAACGACTTGATGCTGTTGTTTTGATATTTACCTATGTTGCTTAGGTATTTCCTTGTATTTAAATTTCATACTCCATCATTTTTACATGTATTCTGTTTTTATTTTATTTACCACGCCTGGATCAAAATATTAATACTTATATTGAACTCAAAAGGGCCAATACATATTTTTTTTACTTTTCAGAGTTTCTTTAAATTTGTAATTTAAGTTTTATTTCATGTTTTTTTTTTAAATTTATATTTTACTAGTAGTCACGGTACGATCGACACGCAGTGCGCATACTGAAACAAAATACCTTCCTGGAGGAAACACGAAATTGCAATGCGAGATCAGGCCGCCTCAAAATCTGCATATTTGACAGTAGATTATTTTATAAATAATATTACATTTGCAAGATTCTGGCAATGCAATATCGCACGCGCAGTTTTGAACTACTATTAGTAATTAAAATGCGTTAAACACTATCATCGTATTTTACCATTGTCACTTAAACGATTTAAATACTTCTTTTCGTAATTCACACATATAATCATTGCCTATGTTTTAGTATATATCAGGCTAATTTAGGTAACATAAGCAGTAAGCAGTGGTGACGATTATAAATCAAGTCGGAAGAAAGTCGGCTGCCATTGCGCTCTCTTGCAGTAGGCTGCCTAAATTATTAGGGAAAAACCGTTTGATTTAGAACTGAGTTGTACACCTCAAAAAGAACTACAAAAAGTTTTACGAGAATATATGTTTTTCTTTTATACGCTGAGTCACAATCACAGTTCTTCTCCTTTGTAGGCGAAGAAATTGCTGACTTCAAAAGACGAAAATCATCCTTATTGGCCAACCGTAAAAGATAAATATAGTTTAAGTGAGTAGCCTCTACTTGTGTTGTGTTATCGTAAGCACAAACCTGGGAATGTGAACTGACATCTTAAATGTGCTATTGAGCTCAAAGCCACATCACTTACATTAAATTGGCCGGCCGCGGTGGCCGTGCGGTTCTAGGCGCTGCAGTCCGGAACCGCAGGACCGCTACGGTTGCAGGTTCGAATCCTATATCGGGCATGGATGTGTGTGATGTCCTTAGGTTAGTTAGGTTTAAGTAGTTCTAAGTGCTAGGGGACTGATGACCTAAGATGTTAAGTCCCATAGTGCTCACAGCCATTTTAACCATTTTTGAACTTACATTAAATTGAAAAGAATCCTGTGCGTGCGTGGAAACCGATCTCATCCACAAGTAAATAAATAGGCAAACCAATAATTTCAAGCTCAGTAGACTTGGTCCGTGTGAACTGTTTGAAAAAATACGTAACTATATAACAAAAACTGTGATCTCGGCCTGTATAAGAATGTAAGCTGAAACAAAGTAAACTTTTGCACTGACGTACGGCCCTGGTAAAATAAAGAAACTGACAGAACCCACATTGTGCAAAGGAAACGAAACAATCACTTATTCTGAATCTCACCTGTTAAATGAAGTATTAGCAGAAACAGCAACACAGCAGGACTCCGCAAAAGCTAAAAAATACTGCTAAAGGCTCAACACAGCAGGACTCCGCAACAGGTCAAGAAATACTAACTACAGTTGGTCCTGGGAAACTGGGTGCATAATCTTGACACTGAACACCAACGAAACACATGAATCAACTTTTAAGTACTGAAATTTCAGTTAGGAAGAAACTTATCAAAGAAAAGAATTATAGACTCTAATTTAAAAATTCATTTAATGTAATAAAAGTAGACACTTCGTTTGGCAGCTACGATGCCGCAGACAGATAGATACACACGTTAAATTTATAGTACCCCTCTGTTTGCGTCGGGGATTTAAAAGACAGCATGGAGAGAGGATGGAAGAGTACTGACAAAAAAATACGAAACGACAAAGAAAGGAGACCATTTGAAGTTGTTGCATGATCCAAATATGTCAATACAAAGATAAAAGAAGACAAATGTTGGTGCGGGAGGCTATCACACGAATAACGTAAATTCTTTAGTGGGAATAGCATTATTCGACATCGCGTTCAAAAACTTATTCAAATGGCTCTGAGCACTATGGGACTTAACTTCTGAGGTCATCAGTCCCCCAGAACTTAGAACTACTTAAACCTAACCAACCTAAGGACATCACACACATCCATGCCCGAGGCAGGATTCGAACCTGCGACCGTAGCGGTCGCGCGATTCCAGACTGAAGCGCCTAGAACCACTCGGCCACTCCGGCCGGCGACATCGCGTCCCATAGCCGGCACGGAAGCTCAGCGTGTTCGGTCAGAGGGCTGCGTGCTCTCTGTAGTAAAAAAAAAACTGAGTCAAAGAGTCAACGATCAAATTGAACACGTCTTGTGACGTCCGCCCATACAAATCTCAACGAACAACATCGAACAAAAAAATGTTTTTTGAAATATAGTTTTCTGTGGATAATTTCATACAACCTTATTTATTGTACGTTTGGTATGTTTTTAAGGACTATTGTCGCTGTTTGCGGCATATTTTCCGTGCTTTTTCTGTTGCTGTTTTCCTCAGCGTACGTCATGTAATCTGCAACCGTGTGAGCGGCTGTTAGTAAACAAATACTGAAAGGTCAACTTGCATGTGTCAGCGTTGTACACTAGGAATCGTGGTCGAGTTGTGGATATAGTTTTGGTGTGTACTGGGCTGTTACTTAGTTTGTCTCTCATTCGGTGGACGGCAGTTAGGTGATTCTATACACAGAAAAACAGAACTTTCGCACTTTGTTTATGATCCAGAACATCACGCCATCTTGCTGTTCGCGTGTGTCGCGAGAGATGTATTGGATGTTGCGAGAAGGCTATGAAAACTGTAACGGAAGTTCTGGCGACTCCTGTTCCTTATTTATGTCTCTGTGTGTGATGGGGATGTGGTTCTTTTGTGTGTCTGTGCCTTCTATTCTGTGTCCTGGGTCAGTTCTCTCAGAGTGGTAAAGAGTGTATTGTTACCAACTGTTGTGTTTTAGTTTATTACGTTTTTCCCTTCCATTATAGCCTTTTGTATGTAGTAAGTTTCTTCTATTGTTAGTTGCCGGTATAGACAGTTGCTGTGTTTTAGAATGTGTAGATCGCTTTCGGTATTAGTGGGGTTATGGTTTTTGTTCATTAGGTATTCTGCAAAAGCTGAATGTGTGCTGTCACTCTTTAGAGCTCTCATGTGCTCTGTGAATCTCGTTCGGAAATTTCTGCTTGTTTGTCCTATGTCTTGGACCTGACAGGAGTTACACGTGAGTTGATAAAACGCTTAGTACTCTATATAAGCTGTATACGAATACATTTTACAGCATTGTGTACTATGTACATCAGAGGAACAGTTTGGAGTCAATGATGACAATGCACTCTGTCGTAAAGCAGCATCTATGAGGCAATGGTTTGTGGACAATAACATTCCTGAAATTGACAAGCCTGCACAGAATCCATGGACGGGAGGTCTCATGATGTTGTTCGTAATTCAGTAGTCGCGGTTGAACGTCACGATCGCCAGTGGAGAAAATAAAGCTATCTGCTGTGTAGACAGGTTCCAAGACAAAAATAAACTGTGGACGCAAACCTTCATACGCATCAGCAAACTCTATCCTCTCCAGTGGCGATCATGGCAATCAGTTGTGATCACTGAATAACAAATAATGTTGCAAGGCGTTCCGCCTGTGGTCTGTCAGCGTACAAAGTCACGTTTTCTGCTGAACGGGTAGCCTAGTGCCAGGCGCCAGCGCCTGTAAGTTCGACGCTGTGTAGCGTCGTTGGACGGCTTTTCCAGACACAAGTTCTTGTTCTCGACTTGTTCCTCAAGACATCCTGTACAACTCTTCGAAGTTTGTCGCAACATTTCTAGGAATAGCCTGTGCAATGAATGTCATCAAGTAAGGAAACCACGTTCCATAATAACACTGGAGAACTGCCGGATATCAGTAACGTCCTGCCAAGAAAACATGTTGTTATAAGAGAGATATCACACAAGGTAATCAATAACAACAATTTCTTTTGCATCCTAGAAAGCATACACCGTTAGCATTTCGGCAAACAAAATAGACTTCGCCTTATTTGCATGGATTACGGTACACACTAGGCTTTCATAGATCTCTACATGAGGGGACGTACTTTCCCTATTTGGGACGTACAGGTTTCAAATTCACTTACGACTACCCATATTTAAATTCTGTGTGGCTTCCCTAGGTCATTTTACGTGAACTCTGCTGCGTTCGCCTCACTGAAGTGATGGCCGATTCTTTCCGGCGTCTTTGTCCAAATTGAACAACAAGACGTTGGCACTGTAAACTTTAACTATATGCCTTCAACATCGGAACATAAAGTGCTTGCGACCAAAACTACTGTGTCGGAACGAGATGGACGTGTCCACCGGGGGTGGCCGACGCAGGTGAATCACGAGCGGCCGTTCGGGAGGCGCAGCGCGTCTCGGTCAGTGATGGCTGAAGACTCGCAGGCGTCACGCGCAAGCGGCCGGGCATTCTGATCGCCCAGTCTCGGCCACCCATACTGAACGCTCGCGGCGCTCGGAATGCGCGGGGATCTCTACATGGCCTTACGGATAGCGGAGCCGAGCCCTGCATGACAACAAACTGCGTAACCAGCGGAGGCGGCAGCGCTCTTAAAAGACAAACAATCCGCGCCGATTTCCATTTATAAAGCAAATACTCGTGTTGCGTAAGGTCGAACCCGCACAGCAAGGACCACACACAGCGCCACATAGACTGTACATTCGTCCCCGAACACTTCACATACTTCATAAAATACACTGAGGTGACAAAAGTCATAGGATACCTACTAATATCTTGTCGGAACCTCTTTTGCCCGACGTAGCGCAGCAGCTCGACGTGACATGGGCCCAACAAGACGTTGGAAGTCATCTGCAGAAATACTGAGCGCTACTGTACAGCCATCCGTAACTGCGAAATTGTTGCCTATGCAGAATTTTCTGTACGAACTGAAATCTCGATAAATGTTCGATGGGTGGCCAAATCATTTGTCCGAATTGCCCAGAATGTTCTGCAAACCAGTCACGAACAGCTGTGACCCCGTGACATGGCGCATTGTCATCCACAGAAATCCCGTCGTTGTTTGGGAACATGAAGTCTATGAATGGCTGCAAAATAAACATTTCCAGTCAACTGCCGGTTCAGTTGGACCAGAGGAACCAGTCCATTCCATGTAAACACAGTCCATACCATTATGGAGCGATCACCAGCCAGCACAGTGCTTTGTTGACAACCTAGGTCCATGGTTTCTTGGAGTCTGCGCCACACTTGAACCCTACCAACAACTCTTACCACCTAAAATTGGGATTCATCTGACAAGGCCACGGTGATCCATTCGTCTAGGGTCCCACAGATTTGGTCACAAGCCCAGGAGAGACGTTGCAGGCAATGTCGTGCTGTTAGCAAAGGCACTTGCGTCTGCCATGTACTGTTACAGCCTATGAACGCCAAATCTCGCAGCACTGTCCTAATGGATACGTTCATCCTACGCCCCACGTTGATTTCTGCGGTTATTTTAGGCAGTGTTGCTCGTCTGATGGCACTAACAATTCTAAGCAAAAGCTGCTGCTCTCGTCGTTACGTGATAGCTGTCGGTTACTGCGTTGTCCATGGTGAGAGGTAATGTCTGAAATTTGGCATTCTCGACACGCTCTTGGCATCGTGGATCTCGAAATATTAAGTTCTCTAACGATTTCCGAAATGGAATGTCCCATGCGTCTCGCTCCAACTTTCATCCCGCTTTCAAAGTCTGTTAATTCCCGTCGTACGACCATAACCACGTCGGAAACCTCTTCATATGAATCACCTGAGTATAAATGACACCTTCACTAATGGACTGCGTTGTTATACGTTGCGTACGGGATACTAAAACAATCTGTGCATGTGCATATCACTATCCCATGACTTTTGTCGTCTCAGTGTAGGCGTGTTCTTGAATTACCAGCCAGGAGAGCCCCGCGCATTAGCACGCCGCTGCGGGATTCGGGGAGGCGGTCCCGACCAGATCTGATCCGTCCGGTGGATTAACGGCGAGGGTCGGTGTGCCGAGCATCCTGGATGTGATTTTCAGGTGTTTTCCCACATCCGAATACGTAAATACTGGGCTAGTACCCACTTCCCGCCCCAGACACACTGTTCACAAGCATTTAGAAAACGTTCGCATACTTTCACAGGGGTTAACAATAGACGCAGACAGATGGGGTACAAAAATTGCGTCGCGGAGTGGTGACGGGGGGGATGGACATCCGACCAACCTCAACCATTAACGCTGCCAAATCCAATAATTAATAAGTCTCCCGGTGAAGGTACGGGATAAAAGGCAGGAAAAAAAGAAGATATACGTCGTTTAATTTCGACAGTGTAAACGGATTGTTTCCTTAAACTGTTTTGCCCATCAGTGAGGGGGATGGGGGGTGGGAGGGGGGGAGGCGGGATGAGAAAGAGCAATTGAAAACCCTATCCAGCCGTCTAGATTTACATTTTCCCTGACTTCCCAAATCTCAGTGGCACGCCCAACTAACTGCACCAATCCGAGCTTTTGTTCTGTCTAAAATGGCTCCCCGTCGACAGAAAGTTAAATGCTAATCTTCTGTCTTTCCTCCTAGGTGGCTGGATTCGGCAGTTTCTGGTCGCTTCAAGCTCAATTAGAGACGTTGGAACACCAAAATCCCTGACGGAAACGACATAAATCAAGACCTCCCGTCTCTTCAATTGCTGCCTATTCCAACTGTATTTGGGTTCTTAACGAATTTTCTCGTTCACGAAGTTCATTACAAGCATTCGATCTACAAAAAATTGAACAGAAAACTTACAACTGTGCTGGGCACAACACATTGCAGTTTCAATAGTTTGGCTCGAGCCCCCAAGTGCTATGACACGAAAATATATACATCTGTTACACTCAGCTTAAATGAGCGTCCCAGAGATGTGGCTGGTCTCAATGTTTGGCTACGTTTTTCGTCATAGGGTGCTAACTCACATCTGTCGTAAACTCAATTTTTAAAGCTGAAATAAAATATAAAAAAACAATGCAGGAAGGTATTGCGGTGAAATCTAAAAAATATTGAATCACTCACGTTGACTTATAATTCGAAAACTTGAACAAGTAGTTTATTTCTGTTTTTCCACGATTAGTCTTCAGTATATTGAATAAACACTTAAAATGCAATCTGATGGGCTTTTACCTAAGGGCGGCTTTTAACAACTGAAACTACAACACTTCACTATGAAATTCATATGTTGCGATCACGGCACTCGATGTCTGACCACAATTCACAAAATACACTCTTGTATGCTGTCCTAAACCACTATATTGCGCTCCACTCGATCGCTTTCGAACGTGGTAACCAACCGACTACTACCCCCAGATGGACGCATGTCCGGCTCTTAGCGACGCTCACAACCAACTGTCCTCAAAGATGGACACCCTCTCCACCCTCGAAACGACTGCCCAATTCAAAAACAATGTTCGACAAAAATCACGAACATTCTAAAACTAAGCACAAAAACATTATGATATATTGAAATATATGGAAATTTTCCGGCAAATAACAATTTAAAGTCCAATTTTTTGTATTTGCCACCGTTTTTTCGCAAATAATGTTCTTGTGGCGTGATTTTGCCTTTCCCAGATTTCTGATACTAAACATAAAGAAACAAATAAAAATACATACTTAATTTTCATCTAACTCTTTAAACTTTTAGAATTCTGCCGCTAGTTTAGTTTCTTTAAATTTATTTATTACCAAAAACACAGTTTCTGTCAGTCGAATCCCATATTCCGACCTCTCATTCGAAATGGTACACACTATACTAAATCGGCTATGATTGCTCGATGCAGTTCTACTAGCCGCATCCAGACACATTTTGTTCATATTAAGCGGCCAAAGCATTGCTGAGATACTAGCTTTTGAACTTTCATAAATTTACAATTTTTAAGATAGCAATAACTTTTAAACTATTATATATTTTTGTGGCGCGTCTAGACAATTTAGCTTTACATATTTTTCTGTCCATGAGTGCCAACCTTCGTGTCACTCTTTCTTTTGTTTTTATCAACTTTTCTCTGCCAAATAAATTTCTCCAAGCGTGCAGACACGGCCATATGCGCCGCTGCCAAACGTCCGCTCGGGTTGTTCAAAGGCTGCGTAAACGCCAGCCGCTCGCCACGGCCCAGTAGCAACCGCTAGCCACGTGCTCTGCAGCGGGAAACTACCGCTCTAATCTCCCGCCACAGCTTGTACGCTCACAAACTGCACTTATTTCTCTCTTACTATTCGTCTTTCACAAGAAGCAGTACAGAATCCAAACTACTGACAGAAGATCTTATTGTGGCTAAGCAGACCATACGATGACTATAGTCTCAATCCATAATGCGCTCAGTAAAAAATGTTGACTGACACTGAAACAACTCTAGTTGTGTACGTTTTCGTAGTTTTACTAAGGGATTTGAGTGAATTGTCTTATTAGTACCTACTCTACGTACACTTAATCGTTTCAGGTAACTTGTCTGTGAACGTCTTTTAAAATGACAAGAATATCCATAAAGTTTGCCGGCCGGTGTATCTGGGCGGTTCTAGGCGTTTCAGTCCGGAACCGCGCGACTGCTACGGTCGCACATTCGAATCCTGCCTCGGGCATGGATGTGTGTGATGTCCTTAGGTTAGTTAGGTTTAAGTAGTTCTAAGTTATAGGGGATTGATGACCTCCGATGTTAAGTCCCATAGTGCTCAGAGCCATTTGGACCATTTTTTAACCATACAGTTTACACGGCTCTAAGTAAAAAACGTTAACTCTTAGTAGAAAGAAAATTGCAAGACTATAGGAGTGTTTCTTGCTGAACATTTTGATACAGAATTAATCACATTAGTTCTCAAGTTGACTTTACTGCAACTTTTTGTCGAGATCAATAAATTACGCTTTTTATATGCCGGTCCATATTTGAAATCTATGCACAGACTATCTTACTTATGTACGTGAAACTTCAAGTACACATGAACAACATGTCTATTAAAAAGCAGACTACAATCATTTCACTTCAGGGACAAGTTTTTATTCTAGAAATGTTTACATCCGATAAACAAAATTAAGATTACTTTTTTATAATTAGTCAGTATGTATTTTCCTTCCTGTGATTAGTAGGTTAGAGTCTGTAGTCTACTTTCTTCCAAATAGTACCCTGGAACATCTGTAAAAATTTCAAACCGCTACTTCAAATAGGTTTTTTGTGCATCAAATAAACATGCCATAAAATTTAATTCTCCAGAAATTCAATGTTGATGTTGTGGTCTTCCGTCCAGAGATTGGTTTGATGCAGCTCTCCGTACTACGTAAATTCAATACAAAGTTATATTTTATATATGACTCACCTCTGTTGCTCCTAATAGAACTCTCGTGGAACCAATTGCTAACAGTAACTGTCTTATATGAAACCCAAATAGAATCGAGTTTCTGAAGAATATTCACAGACATGTTACTTTAAAGACAAAATTTTATGTACAGATCTGACAAAAAGGAGCTTAAGAAGTATTGATCTCAGTAAACCATGCTAGTACAGTTACGGTGGATGACAGAGAGGAAGCCGAAATACTGAATTCCGTTTTGCGAAACTGTTCCCAGAGAATACAGCATTTCGGGTCCTCTTTTCATCGTCGTACGATATATATAGAGATAAGTGAAGGTGAGATAGTATATTAACTAAAATCGGACAGCAGAGGTAAGATGGCTGATCCTGAAACGCTCCTATACAATTCTGCAAAGAATACATGGAAAAAACTTGCTCCTCTTCTGGTAGTAATGTACCATAGGTTTCTGAAGGAAAGAAGCGTTCCAAATGATTGGAGAAATGTTCACGCCACTCCCGTTTTCATCAAGAATTATCGAGCAGGTGCACGCAACTATTGGTCCTTTCAATGCCGTCAATCTATTGTATAATTTTGCGAGATATCCCTTTCTTCAGACCGAACAAAATACGAGCGCATGGAATGACAGACCAGCTCTGTCACTGTAATGAAAAGTTTCTGACAAATAGAACACACCACGTCATTCTTAATGAAAAGAAATTTTCGATAGCAAAATTGACTATGATCTCATCCCAAGGAGCTGTTCGCAGTATACAGAGTGGTTCAGAGCCTTCACATTAAACGCCTAGGAGTGATAGATCACATCGTGGGGAACAGCTTTTGGTAGAGACAAAATGTTCGCTGACTCTTCCCTGCGACGCCAGGCATTCGTTAAGATAATTCGTGGTTCTGATGCCGAGGCGACAGTGCGTAGGCCGGCAAAATTAAACTTCCTGATTCGCTTGTAAAATATCTTTCTCCGCTTGGAGAAACTCATGGTTTTCTTGTTGAAAATCACTTTATCAGTTTACTGCCGAGGTTGTACACTGCATATCTGGTTAGTAGACCCTGCTAGTTTGGTGAAATATCGTCGTCCCAGGATCGTCGAATATTAAAGGACTCTTAGCGTCGCCGGGAAGATCCAGTAAACATTTTGTGTTTAACAAAACTTGTTCCCCATGACGATCTATCACACCTAGACGTTTGTAGCAAAGACTTTGAAACATCCTGTATATGAATGACCGAGAGGATGACATGGAAAGCTACTTGAGGCTTTTGGCGGATGACTCTGTTATACAGGGTGATTCGTATTAACGTTTAAAAACCCTCGGAGTGGCATAGATGAGACAAGTAATTTAATGTAACACACACGGGGCCGCAAATATCGGGAAAGACCCCAAAAGTGCCGTACCTCGCCGCAAGTGCAGCCATTGAGCTTATCGGTCTGTCGCACCTCATCCTCCCAACCCAAGTCAAGTATCTGATGTGGCTCGGGGCCTACTCGCAAGTACGCGACTTTAGCGCGTGGGGCTCAGGGCTCGAGTCTTCCGTGGTGGCACGCTATTTTTTCTTTCCTTTTTCCTTATAATAGACAGCAAGGCCAATAATTTTGTAACTTCTGCATTTACATCAGATCACATTTACGAAGGATGTTGGAAAAAAGAGAGTAGCCTAGCGCAGCGAAGTGCAACTCTGCTCCCTAACGGCAAGGGTAGGATCGAGAAGCTCAACCACTGTGCTTATTGCGAGCTACGTCATCTGGTGACGTCATATGTTCAACATTTGTCATCCACTTCTCGGGCATTCCACGACATTTACAGTGCCATGTGTTTTACATTAAATCACTTGTTTCAGCGTCATTTACGTCGCTTCGGGGGAATCACTCTGTCCGTAGGAAAGTCGTAAAAAGTGCGCAGGGACTATACTCTGTTCATCATAAGAATAAACCTGATGTAAACATTACGCCATGTATTCTTCCGCGTTTGCTTGAATCTCATTGGACTTCGCTTCACGTGGAGCGGAAGCTAAGTTGTGACCAATACAGTCAAGTACGATCGTAAGGATACGTTTTATGTAGCGCTACAAGCGCACAGGCTGAGCGATAATGTGCGGGATAACAGCCTCACCGGCGCATTAAACTTGGACAGCACTGGCCAACCAGCGATCCAACTAGCCTGAAATGATTTGAGAAGTTGCAGTTCAGACGTAAAAAGAGATGTGCAAAGAAACAATATAGCTACGAATGTCATGTAATTTTTAAAGAGACTGAAATAATATTCGGCAAAACTCCAGCACTAACACGCGCTTCTGTGGTGACCAGACGGAAAGAATAAAACGCTCACGTTCTCCCTGAAGCAGTATTCTAATTACAAACAAGAATTATGAAAATTCCTAACTTACACACGGGGTAATTGTTCTGAGCGAGCTACGTGTGATGCACAAGCACACTACAGGAATTTCACCGTACTGTTGAATACGGGAGCCAGTAAAGGTACTGAACACAGTCCGTGGTCTGATAATCTCTCTGCTCCTTCCTTATCCGAAATCGTTCAATACATTTAAGTACTTAAACTGCCATGTGCTACGTTGATAACGAGTCGATCAACCACAGAATTCACGAAGCCACCCAGACGCCGCATTTTCTCCTCTTATTTTATGACGTGTTATTCTACATCCCGCCAACGTTCGGCAGTGACATGTGAAAAAGCTGCGTGGTCTTAGTTTAGTTCCAGTAAGTCTGGCAGCTGCGTGCGTTTAGTTCCAGTACGTATGGCAGCCTAACAGTCTCTCGGGCCAAATCCCTTAACCTGGCTCCAGATCAATTCTGCTGGGTTCATATTGTAATGATACAGTGGCAAATGTAAAAATGCAGGATTTCTATGGTGTGCTCGTTGCTGTGAAAATTATTGTTTTTAATGTTTCAACGATACTTCATTTTTGCCTTAAATAATTATACTGTTATGTTTCCTTAATTTGAACAATCTTTATTAACATTCTTTCATAAAATATCGTTAATTGAGAATTCATATTTCAAATGAAAACCGGAATTCTACGTGCAATATGTAATTAAAAACAATAACACGTGCATTATTCATAAAAAATGATGAATTTTACAATTACCAGATGTAGGTATTACAAATTGAACGAGAAGAAATTGACCAAGGCGAGACTTGAATCAGTGTACCATGTAACTGACATTTCAAGCTACTATGCTACCGACTTCGCTATAAACGAACGTTTAATTCAAAAAATGGTTCAAATGGCTCTGAGCACTATGGGACTTAACTACTGTGGTCATCAGTCCCCTAGAACTTAGAAATACTTAAACCTAACTAACCTAAGGACATCACACACATCCATGCCCGAGGCAGGATTCGAACCTGCGACCGTAGCAGTGGCGCGGTTCCGGACTGCGCGCCTAGAACCGCTAGACCACCGCGGCCGGCGAACGTTTAATTCTATAGCAACTGTATGTAACAGAGTCCCTAGGAAAACTTCAAAGCCAATAATCTCTGCATGTTTAATGGCAAACATTAAGAACAACCTATTTCACGGCACTTTTTTTTACCGTGTTCCACACGTGTGTTTCACTACGGAACAGAAAGCAGCCAGAGCCGTTTTCATACCGCGTATTAACAGCGCGACAATCAGAGCACAACAGTGCACAGGCTGTAGTTATACACGATTTTTGAAATAAACAATACATAACAAAAGCGTGATCAAGAAAAACGTTGATGACCTAATACATTAGAATATCTTAAAGTTTCATTTAAAGTAACTTAGTCATAATACATCTAATGCATAAATAGGACCTACTTCAAAGAGCATAACGACACCAGTGTACTTGTGCTACGGCTTCTGACCAATGATTGCGTTTATGTTTGTTTACGTCATTTTTATTCCTATGATGAACGGAGTATACGCATTAACTGTCGGAAAATCCAAAATTGGCTGATCATAAAATTGAGAAATAATAACTGGAAATAGTCACATCCGTTGAGGAATGATTTAAAGTGGAACGACCTCGTAAAACTGTTTGTTGGAAAGACAGACGATAGACAGAGCTTCATGGAAAGAATTCTCAGGAAGTGTACTTGTACTCATACACTCCTGGAAATTGAAATAAGAACACCGTGAATTCATTGTCCCAGGAAGGGAAAACTTTATTGACACATTCCTGGGGTCAGATACATCACATGATCACACTGACAGAACCACAGGCACATAGACACAGGCAACAGAGCATGCACAATGTCGGCACTAGTACAGTGTATATCCACCTTTCGCAGCAATGCAGGCTGCTATTCTCCCATGGAGACGATCGTAGAGATGCTGGATGTAGTCCTGTGGAACGGCTTGCCATGCCATTTCCACCTGGCGCCTCAGTTGGACCAGCGTTCGTGCTGGATGTGCAGACCGCGTGAGACGACGCTTCATCCAGTCCCAAACATGCTCAATGGGGGACAGATCCGGAGATCTTGCTGGCCAGCGTAGTTGACTTACACCTTCTAGAGCACGTTGGGTGGCACGGGATACATGCGGACGTGCATTGTCCTGTTGGAACAGCAAGTTCCCTTGCCGATCTAGGAATGGTAGAACGATGGGTTCGATGACGGTTTGGATGTACCGTGCACTATTCAGTGTCCCCTCGACGATCACCAGAGGTGTACGGCCAGTGTAGGAGATCGCTCCCCACACCATGATGCCGGGTGTTGGCCCTGTGTGCCTCGGTCGTATGCAGTCCTGATTGTGGCGCTCACCTGCACGGCGCCAAACAAGCATACGACCATCATTGGCACCAAGGCAGAAGCGACTCTCATCGCTGAAGACGATACGTCTCCATTCGTCCCTCCATTCACGCCTGTCGCGACACCACTGGAGGCGGGCTGCACGATGTTGGGGCGTGAGCGGAAGACGGCCTAACGGTGTGCGGGACCGTAGCCCAGCTTCATGGAGAAGGTTGCGAATGGTCCTCGCCGATACCCCAGGAGCAACAGTGTTCCTAATTTGCTGGGAAGTGGCGGTGCGGTCCCCTACGGCACTGCGTAGGATCCTACGGTCTTGGCGTGCATCCGTGCGTCGCTGCGGTCTGGTCCCAGGTCGACGGGCACGTGCACCTTCCGCCGACCACTGGCGACAACATCGATGTACTGTGGTGACCTCACGCCCCACGTCTTGAGCAATTCGGCGGTACGTCCACCCGGCCTCCCGCATGCCCACTATATGCCCTCGCTCAAAGTCCGTCAACTGCACATACGGTTCACGTCCACGCTGTCGCGGCATGCTACCAGTGTTAAAGACTGCGATGGAGCTCCGTATGCCACGGCAAACTGGCTGAAACTGACGGCGGCGGTGCAAAAGTGCTGCGCAGCTAGCGCCATTCGACGGCCAACACCGAGGTTCCTGGTGTGTCCGCTGTGCCGTGCGTGTGAGCATTGCTTGTACAGCCCTCTCGCAGTGTCCGGAGCAAGTATGGTGGGTCTGACACACCGGTGTCAATGTGTTCTTTTTTCCATTTCCAGGAGTGTAGTTCAGCGACTAAGAGGGTAGCTTATGAAACCTTCATTCGATCAATACATGAGTATTGGTCCTCAGTCTGGGCCCTTGATAATGTAGGCTTTATAGAGTAAATGGAAGAGATCCCTGAGACGTATCATACATTTATTTTACGTCAGGGAAACATTACCAGTGACGAGTTTTGAGTAATGCGTGCTACGGTCGCAGGTTCGAATCCTGCCTTCTGCATGGATGTGTGTGATGTCCTTAAGTTAGTTAGGTTTAAGCAGTTCTAAGTCTAGGGGACTGATGACCTCAGATGTTAAGTCCCATAGTGCTTAGAGCCATTTGAACCAATTGAGCAGTACGTAAGTCGCCTTGTTGCCATATTAAAATCTGTTTCTTTTGCCAAAAATCAGCAGAGTTTATGAATGTAAATTTCACTAATATTCTAACACGGTTGAAATTGCGACAGAAGCATGAAACAGCGTATTATTAAAGCAACAGTTGATGGACAGACAATTCAATAGTTTATGAAAATGCCCATTCTCGATTTAAAAGTAAACTGTAATTTCTTCAATTATATTGCTCCAAATCCACAGAAATGCTTGTTTCACCAGCTATCGATTGTGCTTAAATAATAAATTATTTCATTGAAAAATCTCTAGTCGTTTGTATATAGAGCCAGATACGGAAGTTGCGCATATTAATCATATGGCGAAATACTCTCCTCTTTGCGTATTATCATTTGCCAAAAATCTTCTTTCGTCATGGCCAGCATATGATCTAACATGCACCAAACGCAAATTCATAGCGACCTCTATTTTTCACTGCAAACCTCCCGAAATTCTTGCAGTAGATTTCTTAATTCTGAAATATCAAAATAAACATGACCCACTGCAAACTTTTCGAAATCCTTTCAATAATTTACTTAATCCTGAAATATCACAATAAATAAGACCCTTAACGAAATGATGAGTAGTTCGTCATGAGGATGACAAATTAAGCTTTAAGATGTGGCAATAGTTTCTTTACAATTGTTTGAGAAATACTGCAGTTCGCCTGGCGCCTTGCCGTTCATGGAGTCAAGCCAGCCAGCTAGCTTCCGCTCCGAATCATACACCGTGTGAGAGGATCAGTTTACGAGGTAGCCGTCACCCCCATCTGTTAGCTGGCAGTCACGTGCACCATCTAGTAAAGTTGTAGCGAACTTTACTTCGTGTGTGACGGGCTTTACTGATAAAATTCGGAAACGGTAAATTTGAAGAAGAGTTAACAAAAATAGCTTGTTCTACACAATTTCTCGCGAAAATATGAACGTTAAAGGAGAGATATTCAAGCTAACTAGTTCTTAACGCACACCACTCGCTACAGAAAGAAAAGGGGGGGTGGGGGCTGCCACAAGCACACGACGTATCCTACGCTACACACCGTAAGATGGATTGCGGAGTATAGTTGTAGATAAGGAGGCAGATGTGTGTGTGTGTGAGGGGGGGGGGGGGGAGAGAGAAAGAGAAAGAGAGAGAGAGAGAGAGAGAGAGAGAGAAGACTGTACGAATCTGTCACTTCGTAATGAGTCACGTCAACACAACCGAAAGTTGTAAACACATTCAGCAAAAACTGCGTCTTGCTGAATCATAATACGATGAATACGAGAGCTCACGATTATAAAAGATGATTTGTGTGTATATAACGAACCGTTGATGGAAGCCTGAGACACTCCCGCACAACATTCAATGGATAAAATATCATATCCAGTACTGCCAGTCATTTCATTTGTGTTATCAAAATGCGCAATGTATCCATCTAGAAAGAAAGCAGCAAAAGAACAGTTACGTAACAGCAATTTCAGCAGACAACATACGACGTTACAAAGTGCGTGGCCTTCACGTTGATTTAAATGCTTCATCGGCAGAGAAGTCCCCTTGATATTAATATAGATACTATCACTGACATGTGAATGTGGCTTGTGACCGGAGCAGATTCTGTACTATAAACCGAATCAGAAAATTCAGGCAGCAAGCAAATACACTAAAACAAAATTAAACTCCTCCCGAACAGGCCATGAAGGCCCAACGGTACTGACAGGCCGCTGTGTCATCCTCAGACGATAGGCGTCACTGGATGGGGATATGAAAGGGCATGTCGTCAGCACACCGCTCTCCCGGCCGTATGTCAGTTTCTGAGACCGGTGTCGCTACTTCTCAGTCAAGCAGATTCTCAGTTTGCTCAGAAGGGCTGAGTGCACCCCGTTTGCCAACAGCGCTCGGCACACCGGATGGAAGCAAATGCACTGCAAGTGAATAAATCAAAAAGTAAATGAATTTACGAACTGATGAAGCAAAACTAGATATTAAAGGTAGTTAAGTCTTCTAATATTGCGATAATGTAACTCATTTTTGCCGGCCGGGGTGGCCGACTGGTTCTAATTTGGTAATTAATATTAGATATAATTTTATTCATGCTATATCTTAGTATTCTTTAGACTGGGATAAATAAATGAAATCTCTCTCTCTTTCTCTCTCTGCCTCTCTGTGTGTGTGTGTGTGAGAGAGAGAGAGAGAGAGAGAGAGAGAGAGAGAGAGAGAGAGAGAGAGAGAGAGAGAGAGAGAGAGGGGGGGGGGGGAGTAGACGCTTCCACAACAGAAAACATAGTAGAAAAGATATCGCACTCCGCAACATCAAAAACAGAAAAAAAAGGTACGCGAAGTGTAAGTGGCTCTACCACAACATGAAAACGAAAATATATTCCACATGAATGCAGTGTGCTACAATCGAACACCTATGTATACATCCAACGTTAGGAATGAACTAAGAACAAAAAAAAAGTCCTGAGTTTAATACTAGTAATTTAAAACATGGGGACTGTTTACAATCTTTGCAAGCAGATTTGTAAGAAAAACCGCATTGTTACAGTGACCCCTGAAGATGGACCGGAATGGTAGAATTTACGATGGGTTATTAGCAATGTAATATATTTCCCCCTTTAGTGTTCTGGGGTTGAAATAAAGCAAAACACGTGTGGTCTACATAACACTTTTATTGCACTCGCAAAGAACGGTACCCATATTATCTGTTAAACAAAAAGCTACTTACATAACTTAATTTTTTCGAGGTGAAATTAAAACTTTATGACTATCCCTCATAAAATGTCCATCAGAACACAAGATGGCTGAACTGATGATATGAGCGCAGGCCAAAATACTCTGCTGGAAAAAATATTAGTACATCTGGGAAGAGCCCGCCCAGCTAACAGTGCGGTCTAACACGCTGCTTCCTAGGCGGGAAGTCGTGCCGCTCCCCGGCACGAATCCGCCCGGCGGATCAGTGTCGAGGTCCGTTGTGCCGGCCAGCCTGTGGATGGTTTTTAAGGCGGTCTTCCGTCTGCCTCGGTGAATGCAGGCTGGTTCCCTTTATTTCACCTCAGTTACATTATGTCGGCGATTGAAGCGCAAACACTGTGTCCAAGAACGCGTACACCATAATTATTCTAACACGCAAACATGGGGGCCGAACCGCACAATAACCCTGCGTTCTGTTTGGGTCGGCGGTGGGGTGAGTGGAATGCTGAAGCCTGTTGTGGGGTTGTGCACCACTGAGGGCTATGGCAGTGACGAAGCCTCTCCGTCGTTTCTAGGTCCCCGGTTCAGTACACGATACACACCTGAGAAGACGACATCGATTTTGATCCCGATGATGGCATATGTTACCTGGTGAATAGGAGATTTACTGATAATGATTTCAACGTCGTCTGCCAACGGATAGGGTAGTGGCATAGCCACCAGTGCACCAATTGTGTTTACCCTTTAATAGGGAATACTCACAGTTAGAAGGCTCAGTGTGGTGCAAATGCCAGAAGCAAGCCGGCACTATACCACGGAGACGCACTCGTGCCTCCTACAGCCAACTGAGCGAGTCTGAAAGGGATCAAATTGTGGCCTTCGCAGTGGCGGGATGGTCCTTTCAGAGAATTGGCAGCCAGTTTGGACGTGCTGTGTCGGTTGTGCAACGATGCTGGTACCAGTGGTCACATGAACATTCTCATACCGCTACACGGGATTCAGGATGTCTATGCAACACAGACGACCGCCAGACCGTCGTATTGTGAGGGCAGCAGTGACAGATCGAACAGATACCATAGCACAGATAAGAGGGCCTGTGAGCCCAGATGTGCCAATACGAATCGTTGCGAACCGGTTATTAGCAGTGGGGATACAGGAACGCATACCTCTAGCCCACCCTGCACTCACGCCACAGAATCGACGTGATCGGCTCGACTGGTGCCATGAGAGGATCACTTGGAAGATGGAATGACGCGCCTTGGTCTTAGTTAAATAAAATGTCGTGTGACTAGGGCCTCCTGTCAAGTAGACCGTTCGCCGGGTGCAAGTCTGTCGATTTGACGCCACTTGGACGACTTGCGCGTCGATGGGGATGAAATGATGATGATTAGGACAACACAACACCCAGTCCCTGAGCGGAGAACATCTCCGACCCAGCCGGGAATCGAACCCTTGGCCTTAGGATTGACATTCTGTCGCGCTGACTTCTGAGCTACTGGGGGTGAACTTGATCTTCGTTAATGAAAGCAGATTCTGTCTGCACGCAAGTGATGGTCGTTTGCACGTACGATGTAGAACTGGTGGGTGCTATCTCGTAGAATGTGTTCATCCAAAATGCACTGGCCCCACCAGGCCTTATGGTGTCATGTGCGATAAGCTGCAATTCCTGTTGTCCTTTGTATTACTAGAGGGGATGCTAACCAGTGCACAGTGTGTGCAGAATGTTATTAGACCCGTTCTGCTGTCGTTCTTGCAACAGGAAGGTAATGTGACGTTCCAACAGGATAATGCTCAAGAACACACAGCCCATGTGCTCTGCAAGACGTGCAGCAAATGCCCTGGCCACCACCATTTCCAGACTTGGCTCCAATCGAGCACGTGTGGGATATGATGGGACGAGAAGTGACTGTGTCACTTATCAACCAACAACTCTTACAGAAATACGTGAACAGGTCTAACAGACGTGGCATAACGTATCCCAGGACACTATTAGCCATCTGTACGATCGACTGGATCCCAGAGTCAACGTCTGCACTGCTGCCCAGGGAGGCTACATCATATACTAATACTGGTGTTTCAGCATGGGCCAATTCTCGGTACCTCAGAACCGCTTGTGCCATTGATCTGTAAATTTTATCATTTCGTGTACTCCACATACACTGCTGCAACAATAAATATTGAGTTCGAAACCTCAAAAAGGGTTTACTAATCTTTTCCCGGCCGTGTAGTTGTTCGAGTCCTGGTGGAGCTGCGGTTCTTCAGTGTCTCGTGAAATGGATATTTTTGTTTTTATTTTGTAAGTAGTCTAGGAGGAGAAAAAAACAGTTCTTGACGACCTCTCTTCGGAATCGTTCCCTCACTTGCGACTCAGCCTGAAAGTGTAGATGCAGTATGTAGACAAGATAAGGTGAAGAAGGACGACGTGTGTTGTTCGCAGCGGCCATGTCGCGGAGCGCCGAGATGAGCAGCGAGTGCGGTCTGGGCACCTGGCTGCGGCCCGCGTGGCTGTCGCGCTTCGCCACGTCGCGCGCCTTCCTCGCCGTCTACGGACTGCTGGGCACCACGCAGGCCATGGCCGTCATGTACTTCGTCGCCACGCTCACCACGCTCGAGAAGCGCTTCAAGATCCCCAGCAAGACCACAGGTGAGACTCTAATGACACTACCACATAGCGACGACAGTTTCAAGTCCGCATATCCTTGAGTATATGAGGTTTTATGTTATTATATTTGGTTGGTGCATAAGTTCCTAGCGTTTTTCCATAAGCTGAATAAACACAACAGATACACATAACAGACACTTTCGTTATCAATAATATATTCTGCTGCACTATTTACAACAGTCTGCCAACGCTGGGGTAACTTTTCGATTTCACAACTGTATAAACCACGTGGTTTTGAGGCAAAGAACTCTTCAAGGTATGAAACTTCCTGGCAGATTAAAACTGTGTGCCCGACCGAGACTCGAACTCGGGACCTTTGCCTTTCGCGGGCAAGTGCTCTACCAACTGAGCTACCCAAGCACGACTCACCCCCGTCCTCACAGCCTTACTCCTGCCAGTAACTCGGCTCCCATCTCCCAAACTTTACAGAAATTCTCCTGCGAAACTTGCAGAACTAACACTCCTGAAAGAAAGGATATAGCGGAGACATGGCTTAGCCACAGCCTGGGGGATGTTTCCAGAATGAGATTTTCACTCTGCAGCAGAGTGTGCGCTGATGTGAAACTTCCTGGAAGATTAAAACTGTGTGCCGGACCGAGACTCGAACTCTGGACCTTCGCCTTTCGCTGGCAAGTTCTCTAAGTTTTGAAGGTGGGCGACGAGGTACGGGGAGAAGTAAGGCTGTGAGGACGGGACGTGAGTCGTGCTTGGGTAGCTCAGTTGGTAGAGCAGTTGCCCGCGAAAGGCAAATGTCCCGAGTTCGAGTCTCGGTCCGGCACACAGTTTTAATCTGCCAGGAAGTTTCATATCAGCGCACACTCCGCTGCAGAGTGAAAATCTCGTTCTCTTCAAGGTATGTTCGGAGCGCAGTGTCAGCGTTCTTGAAGTTTGTTTGATAGAGAGGAGAAAACGTGAAATCTGAGAGCGCAAGATTAGATGAATAAGATGGGTGCGGAATGATTTCCCAGCCCATTTCCAGTATACTGTTTTTTGTCACTGTAGTAGAAAGAGGGCGGACGTTATCGTGGAGTAACATCACGTCACGCAATCTTCCTGGTCGTTGTTCTAAAACTGCATCTGCAAGACGTCTTAGTTGTTGACAATAAATGTCAGTATGATGGTTATTCCTCGGGGAAGCAATTCGTAGTAAACCACACTGCCACTGTTTCACCGGACGCGTAACGTTATATTTTGTGGATGCGTGCCGCTATTTGTACAAGGAGTTGCTGCTTTGTTTGGGCTCAACCATTCGTTTCTTTTACTGCTGTTAGCAGAAATACACTATTTCTCGCCACCAGCAACGATATGAATGGTCGGTGCTGTACACGAGCTGCCTGCCGTGTGGCCGAGCGGTTCTAGGCGCTTCAGTCTGGAACTGCGCGACCGCTACGGTCGCAGGTTCGAATCCTACCCCGCACATGGATGTGTGAGATGTCCTTAGGTTAGTTAGGTTTAAGTAGTTCTAAATTCTAGGGGACTGATGACCTCAGATGTTAAGTACCATAGTGCTCAGAGCCATTTGAACCATTTCTTACACGAGCGAAGTGCAGACAGAGATGCACAAATAGCCACCCGCTGATTTGAGGGATTTTGGCTTAGAGCATGCGGTACCAAAATATACCCAATATTTGAACCTTCCCCACTGCCTGCAAATGTCACAAGATGGTGTAATGATCACATTTCATCATATTTGCCAGTTCTCACGTACACTGACGTGGACTATTGTGGATTCACGCATTTCAACGATCTTAATCAAACCCCGAATGTCCTCCTGATAGCGGATAATCACAAACATCAGAACGATCCTCCTTAAATCGATAAAACCATTTTCTTACCGTGCTCTGTCCAAAGGCGTTATCCCTGTAGGTGGGGCAAAGGTTTCTGGCTCTCTCCGCTGCTGTTACCGATCTATTTAACTCAAACAGAAGAATATGGAAATATTCCGATTTCTCCACTTGGCACTCCACTTTCCAGCGTCCAAAGCTCTGATCACTGTCTCCAAACAACAAAACGTAAATTCCAATGGCAACAGTGAACTACAAATAAAAATTGAGATTTGATAAAAGAACCCATAGCAACCGGAATACCAATGCAAAATAAAAACGTTTCTAACTTATACACCAACGCAATAGGTACAAAATAACGGAGTAGGCAGAGGACAATGAAACATGCAAATAATCCTTGTAAATACAGGTACGGAAGCAAATGGTTGCCCCGATACGGCTATTTTACCTACCTGACCGACTTCCCTTCGTTTCCTGCAACACAAGCTCATAGACGATTTCTATTTTCATGATGTTCCTTAAGGTGAAAGAATGGTATGTAGTACATGCCTGATGATGCACCGGGACATTTTCACATGGGTATTAGGGAGAACGTAGCACGAATCTTCGACAAGTGTATCGCTTGTGGCTCGCCAGTACCATTGTCTCCCAAGTCGCCCGACTTGAGCCCGATTTTTTTTTTCGTTTTTTTGCGGGAGTACTTTAAAGCCTTCGTGTATTTCAGAGTAAAACTGCTGCAAATCGAAACGTAGGTCTAATAGCTGTTCTTAGTTTTTTATAACAACGCGGCGTAAAACTCAAAAGAATTTTATTGAAATTGGTACTGGCTGTGGAGGACAAAGCAGTTAAACCCCCTGAAGTTAGCTCGAACCTCGCAATCCTTTCCAAGACAAGGTCCTTTTGGGCATGTTACGCCGTGTCCTTCCACCGATGGACGTATTGATTCCGTTACTGCTGGATCTACATAATAATGTAGAATTCCAGCAGGTGGTAACTTCGTTTTTCAGATACACAGAGGATTTCCAGAGATGAAATCATGTCGACCTACACAACAACAGCAGTTCCGACCAGGGAATGGTATCCCGAACGTGTGTTGCTATTTATACATTCAACCTTGAAGGTAGAAAATGTGTAATTACAGTTTCGAGAGAACTGACTTATACAATACGATTAACTGTCAGTGGTCATGACTTGCACTCTTACTCAGGTCTAGCATACCCCAGATGGCCAACACATTGCAGTTCTTGTGAGAAGCCACGTAATGCGTAACTATCTGTTGAAAGTAAATACGCGTTTACTTTATAATGCAACGTTATACACTAGCTGTAATCATCGATCTAGACAAAGTGCCGCTCCCGTCTAGATTAAATGGAAGTATTAACTAGATAGTGACTGTGTACTGTGTATTAATGCATGATTCATTAGTGCACCAAGACGTCACAAGGTTCCCTGCACATACCGGTCCCCTGGTATAAAGATTTTGATAACGTTAAAACAGTCTTAACAATGCTTTTCCTTAGAAGTGTAGTCGAGAGGCAAATAGTTGCTTTCCTACGTAAAACTGAACGCATTTTCAGCGGGTATAGATACGAATGTGCGCCGTACATGTACCTTACGTTCTTGATTTTTAAAACAAACAGGACATATCCAACGACTAGATATTTGGCAGAGAATACGTCCTAGCTGAACAATTTAGGTGGCCCGTTCGGATGTGTAGCAGAACTGTGACGGTTCCTCATTTAGTCTCAATTCCACAACTTGCTAACTGGATTTTACGACTAGCGTAATTTTATATTTGAGTGATTCGTTCCGAGATAAAGGCAGACGTTTTTATCTTCTTAATACTTTGCAGCTGGAAAGATCGAACTACAACCTCCAAACGCCAAGCTCTTCGTTCTAGACATTGTAGCAGCATGGAATATACTCCTGTGACTCCTTTCCTCAGAGCTACAGTTGCGCTCTACCACAATTACGGTTCGGTAGTTTTGGTACAGTACATAAATGCCGCAGTAAATGGTAGGATTATCGGTAGTATTGGTTGCATTGGTAGAGAAAGAAATGTCAGTGTACATGTACGAGAGGAACTGGGAGCAGACGACCTGCAAATCATTCAGTGTTAGTCCTCTGTGCATTTTATATCCTTACAGAATGTAAATAAACATAAATGACGCAGTAAATGGTAAGATCACCGGTAGTATTGGTAGCATTGGTAGAGAATGAAACGTCAGTAAACGTGTACGAGAGGAAATTGGAGCTAATGACTTCTTTCGTTTTTTTTTTGTTGGTTTGTTTTACACATAATTAGAACTACAGAAATTTACAGAATATAAATTACATTTTATAAGTAACAAAAATTAGTTGGTCGAGAAACTTCTGCGCTTTTATGCAACCAAAGAAATTACTTTTGTTGCAAATGCATTTTACAGGTACAAACACAAAAAGCTGTATTATTATTGTTGTTACTTTGTACTCAGTAGAATGGTGCTCGTCATGATCAAAGGCAAGACTTTTCCTGAAACTGATAAATGCGAAAGTTGTTTATGAGTAACAGAAACATGTACCTGTAACAGGAAGTATTAAAGCGATGTTTAATATGTTTTTGTTTAGCAATTTTTTTTTAATTTTATCTTTGTTTTAGGAAATTGCATTTTGTAGCACTGTATGACAAATCTGTTTTTTTAATTTTTATTCCGACGTCTCTCTTTTTGACATTGTACATCAACAATTTTCGAATAAAGTTTGAATTAAACAATGACAGTTTCAGTTTTTATACAAATACTGTTCATTTTTAAGTAACGGACAGGAGGATGGCTATGAAGAACAAAAATGTACTGTAGGTTACGCGACCCCTTCTATTGCCTCACTGTTTCGAAACAGTTCATTGTTTCCGGTTTCTAGGGATCTAGTAATACACTGATCGCATACGTAAACACTGCGATCGATGGAAGGTAACGCCCGATAGGTATGCAACACACCTAACGTACAGGTAACGCGGCTACGATCTTAACTGACGAAGTTTATTACCGTAGTCTGCGCTCACTTGTGATAGTCTGCGGTAGCCTACGGTAGTTTTACACCGCTACTCGTAGCACATATCCAATGAGAGGCTAGAAGGAAGTCATGTTAAGTTCAGCAGACGTTCACTTCTCCACTCGCTGCATTTCTGGCGGCAGGTCTGATGATGACGGGGAACGAGCTGAGCCAGATCCTGCTGTCGCTGTTCCTGGCGTACTACGGCGGCCGCGGCAACCGGCCGGTGTGGATCGCGTGGGGCGTGGCGCTGTCGGGCATCTCGTGCTTCATGCTGGCGCTGCCTCACGTCATCTACGGCGCCGGCGGCGACGCCTTGGCACTCACTCTCGAATATCAGGAGGGCGGCGCGCTCTACAACACGTCTGCACTCAGTGGTAAGCAAGCCCTGTAGCTGACCACAGCCATATTTGTTTGAACCACGTGAAACTGGCAGTGAAAGATAGCCTGTTTCAACGTCTACTTTGATATCAACTTGCCAGTACAAGTACAGCAGAAGCCTCGTTCTTTTCTCAGTGACCTAGAATATGAAGTGCGTGGACTGATTTTTTTATCTATCATAGATTTATAGTCAAACAGCAATATTGTCCCATTCAAAGCAGTTCCCTTCAGCAGCGATGCATCGGCAGAGTCACCCAGTCTTGGTAGCAGCGTTGAGAGGCTTCAACTGGTAGGGCTTGTAATTGTCGGTCTTTTGGATATTTTACAGAGCCCCAAAATTACATCCCCTTAATACATTTTCCAGTTTCGGGAAAAGATAAAATTCACAAGGACTCAGGTGAATAGGGGGGCTGTGCAACAACATGAATGCCTTTTCAGGTCAAAAAGGCCATGTGACTTGGGGCGTTGTCATGATGCAGCATCCACTTGTCTGAAGGGTCCGGTCTCACTCGATTCACCCTTTTCCTGAACATTTCAAGGACATCTTTGTAAAAAGCTTGATTGACAGTTTGTCCTGGAGGAAAAAATTCTTACCCCTACTATCAAAAACAGCAGATCAGCGTTGTTTTGATCTTTGATGTGCTCGTTCGAGCTTTTTTTCGGTCGAGGAGGATCTGCTCGTTCGAGCTTTTTTTCGGTCGAGGAGGATCTGCTCGTTCGAGCTTTTTTTTTCCGTCGAGGAGATATCTCAGTACGTCACACCACACTTTGCCAATTTGTCTCAGGATCATATTCAGAAATTCAGGATTCATCAATTGTGATCACACGTCTGAACCATTCGTGGACATCGCCAATCCTCTTACGAAAATCAACATACACGTCTCTCAGATTCTCCTTTTGCTCATTTGTGAAATTTTTCGGCACCATTTTGGCACAAACCTTTCGCATGTGCAAATCTTCAGTCAGAATTTGATATACGGTGGAAGGTTTAAGTTTAACATTTCTCCCACAATCTTTGTTGTTGAACGTAGATATGATCTCATACGTTAGAGGTTTTCGTCGGTTTTTGAAGTTGAAGGTCTCCCTGAGTGAGATTCATCTTCAGCGCCTTTCAAAAATGATTTGTACCAGCGAAAAACTTGAGCTATTGATAAAGGATACGCCTGTTTCAACTTTTCAAAGGTCACCCTCGCGAAGTTTAACACAAAACTTCATAGCATAACATTGCTCTGAATTCGATTTTAGGAACACACAACAAAATCACAACTTCCTTGATGGCACTTTGGAACAGCATGTGGACTGAGCATCTGAAAAGGATGAACACAGCGGTCTACACAAGCAGAAAAACACGGCGTTGCCAGATCGCTCGCAGTGTTGGTCTCGATACTTTTCTCACATACCTCGTAGATACAGTTTCCTGACAGGCCAACAGAAATGTACCATGAAACAACGCAGCAATCTGAGAGTAGGCTAACACATCCAGGAATTAGACTTACTGCACGTTTATTGTGACATGGAAGATAGCAGCTAGTCACAAGACTATCGTTATACTACGAATTTTCAAACGAAATCAAAAGACTTGCTGCTATCTAAAAATTTTCCCTTGGCGGGAGGGATGGGAAAGAAGTGCGAGATGGTAAAAAAGAGGAAACGAGAAAAGCAGAAGAACTATAGGGAGGAGAAAAGAGTTTAAGGGGGATAGAAACAGACAAAGGCATGGAAACGTTCAGAAAAACTCATTGAAAGAAGAGGGATGAAATACGAAAGGATGAAGGTAGGTGGTGAAATAAACCGGAGAGAGAAGGGAAAAAAGAAGATAAGCCTTAGAGAGAGCAATACGATCACAGATGTAAGAGACAATGAAGAAGAAGAAGAAGAAGAAGAAGAAGAAGACAGAGAGAGAGAGCTTTGGGAGATGAAGGGAATGATAGAGTGCACTGAATAGGGAGACAGAAAAAAGGGAAAGAGAGAGCATAACTGGAAGGAAACGCGGAAGGGTGGCATGAAGGTGGTAAGAGAGAAATGCCATTAACTCCACTGTATTTAGTCATAAAATATTTCAGATCAGTCAGTCCGTGAAAACATATTTCGGGCGATTATACCAAGTGTCACGTTTGCATAAAAGGAATTTTATAAAATATTCCAGGAGTGAGCACATACACGGAGCCCCTGTGCAACGCGACCCACACGGAGGCTGACGAGTGCACGTCGGACTTCAGCATCATGCCGCTGGTGCTGGTCTTCCTGTCTCAGTTTGTGTTGGGCATCGGCACCACGCTGTACTACGCGCTCGGCCAGACCTACCTCGACGACAACGCCAAAACTACGAGGACGCCTCTGTTACTCGGTAAGAACGGATCATTTGCCAGTAAAACGTATTATGTGAGACCTAAATACGGTGAGTGACCCCTTCACTTTTAAATCACACAGTTAATCCTGACGTTCCAGTATTAATACTTGGTCATATTCCCACATCAACCTATCAACGAATCGAGAGACTACTCGCCAGGGTCACAGGTTGAAACCCAAATCTTTCCGCTGCCCTTTACGGATCAATGTCATCTGACACGGTAATACACGATCGAAGGGGAACCCCATTACTGTTATTCCACAGATGTAACAGGAGACATGGCTCGTCTTTAAGACATTGGACTCGTATTCGCGATAGTTAGTATTCCAATCCCCGCCCAGATAGCCATATTTAACTTATCTGTGATTTCCGTAAGTCATATCGTGTGAATTCTGGAATATTTTCTTTAAATAGACCTCGATTCTTCCCTTTTTCATCCCTGTGCAACCAACGTTGGAGTCCTTTTCTACGGACGCCGATAAGACATGGATATCTACCTTTTCTCACTGTGACTGCTTCCGTTGTGGCCAGTTCACCCTGTCCTTCCATTCATTCCATGCTCAACATCATAAATACCAACAGAATACTAAACTGCACAAACGCTCATTACAGTCAACCAAACAATACAGATACACGCCCGACACTTCGTAATAGTTCAGACAAAAGGCAACGTCGGTGAATCTCTCACACTGATTCATAGCATCACACTGAAGTCTGAAACTTTCAGAGCAGTGAATGGTTTATAAAATCATTATTATAGGGAAGCAGATTCAGAAGGATGTAGGTTGCAGTAGGTACTGGGAGATGAAGAAGCTTGCACAGGATAGAGTAGCATGGAGAGCTGCATCAAACCAGTCTCAGGACTGAAGACCGCAACAACAACAACATATTATAGGGAACAGACACTGCAATATCTCATACGATGCTAAACAGATTTATAGATGATAATTAGGTCTGAGTTCCTCCCATTACTCGCGCGTAGGCAATGAGCGCGACAAACAATCTGTAAACCACATTAAGTCGAGAATGAATTTTTTTTATTTAGCATAAACGGCGAACAGTGTCTCTTATTTTCAATTTCAACCATTTTTATCGTGTGAAACTTCCACAAAGATAATAAAGTAATTTTCTAAAATTTTGAGATCGGAGCCGACACTACCTTCTAAGACATTAACATATAAAATATAATGGTCCTATTGCACTTTCGTACAATAAGAGGCGATCAAAAAGTTTCCGTTCGAGGGCCACAGTAACACCCTGCCTGCACCTCGGTGCTTATACATAGTATTCCCGCATCGGAGTCGCACTGGGTTGCATACACGTTGCAGCAACGCCGTCATAAGGAAACTTTTTGATCGCCCTTTGTACAATCCAGATTCTCTATCCAGAATAACGTACTGCATTCTGCCCATTAATAAATTCTCTGTTCAGGTTCAAACCCGATTTAATGTCCCGTCATACATATTTGGTCTAAATGACGTCATTGTAGTACTGAATAAAAACCATCGCCCACTATCAGAACGACACGCGGAGGCGATACACTAGGAGAGATGATAGACAAGCACAAACAACCCCAACACCAAAGACTGCTGTCATTCTGCGAGCGGTGTAGGGTTCTCTCTACGTCATCTTGCATCTTGTGCCAGAACCGGTGACAGAAAGTAGGCGCGAAGCAGGGCTAGCTGCACTTCATTCGTAACAAACGTTAAAAAAAAAATAACGCAGGAGCGACTGATTTCCGTGGTGTAGTGAACAACGTAAATAAAGGTACATAGAATAGAAGCGGGTCGTATTTAATAATGAGCCCTCCTTTTGCAGTGGTGGCAACGATCGCGTGGCCGTCCATGCGGGCAACGTGAGCAACGCCACTGTGACCAGTTTGCTGTAAACAGGTCCCGACAACCCGTGTCAGGGTGAGACGCGCTTCAGTGTCATACTTTGTCACTGTAGGGTTCCTCTTGGTCATCGTAACAGCTGAACAGTCCTGTGAGCAGTGACACTGTCATTCACTACTGTATTTAAACACGAAGAGGGGGACCTACAGTACAACGTGGACTCTGAGCCACGGAGAAACTCAGCATTTTTCACATTGACTAACATTGCCAGAGGTAGTAAGTGACAAACAAAAATCCTAGGGCTGACAAGAAATAGTATTTCTATACATTTAAAATCATTTTTTGTTCGTCGTTACTTTACCTGCCTATCAAACCTCCCCGCTACCTGCCTCGTATTTCCTGTAACAGCTTGTATCACTGAGTGCTTGTAAATGCACAAAAAACTGGTTCAAATGGCTCTGAGCACTGTGGGAGTTAACTTCTGAGGTCATCAGTGCCCTAGAACTTAGAACTACTTAAACCTACCTAACCTAAGGACATCACACACATCCATGCCCGAGGCAGGATTCGAACCTGAGACCGTAGCGGTCGCGAGGTTCCAGACTGTAGTGCCTAGAACCGCTCGGACACTCCAACCGGCTGTAAATGCACAGTTTTGCATTTATGAAACGTCAATAATTTATCAGTTTTTATACAAAATAAAAACGAAACAGTCACTACAACTCATATATCTTGACTGACACAAGGAGGACTCTTGAAGCAGATCCAATATCACATGATTTTATAATCATCCTTTGATCTAGTTGCTATGATTTCGATTCATTGTATGTATTTCGACTAACTGTAGTTCATCTGCAAGTGGTAATATCGACGAGGCACCACTGAAAGACCCAAATAAACGGAGTTACATTGAGAAACACCTTGCAACCGTGAGATTTAACAAGTATGACACAACCCTGCTAATCGATCTAGTCATGTGCAAAGTCATTTGTAATATTCTCGACACCAATGTTATGTAAAAAAAAGACTGATTACAGTATACACAGAAGTAAATGTAGAGTGGAAATGTCAAATATTCCAAGTCCCAAATTTCACATTTTTCAGGAGACTCAAAATGCAACTATCTCTTTTTGCACACAACTTATTTACATCTACATCTACATCTACAAACATACTCCGCAATCCACCATACGGTGCGTGGCGGAGGGTACCTCGAACCACAACTAGCATCTTCTCTCCCTGTTCCACTCTCAAACAGAACGAGGGAAAAATGACTGCCTATATGCCTCTGTACGAGCCCTAATCTCTCTTATCTTTGTGGTCTTCCCGCGAAATGTAAGTTGGCGGCAGTAAAATTGTACTGCAGTCAGTCTCAAATGCTGGTTCTCTAAATTTCCTCAGTAGCGATTCACGAAAAGAACGCCTCCTTTCCTCTAGAGACTCCCACCCGGGTTCCTGAAGCACTTCCGTAACACTCGCGTGATGATCAAACCTACCAGTAACAAATCTAGCAGCCCGCCTCTGCATTGCTTCTATGTCCTCCCTCAATCCGACCTGATAGGGATTCCAAACGATCGAGCAGTACTCAAGAATAGGTCGTATTGGTGTTTTATAAGTGGTCTCCTTTACAAATGAACCGCATCTTCCCAAAATTCTACCAACGAACGGAAGACGACTATCCGCCTTCCACACAATTGCCATTACATGCTTGTCCCACCTCATATCGCTCTGCAATGTTACGCTCAAATATTTAATCGACGTGAATGTGTCAAGCGCTACACTACTAATGGAGTATTCAAACATTACAGGATTCTTTTTCCTATTCATCTGCATTAATTTACATATATCTATATTTATAGTTAGCTGCCATTCTTTACACCAATCACAAATCCTGTCCAAGTCATCTTGTATCCTCCTACAGTCACTCAACAACGACACTTTCCCGTACACCACAGCATCATCAGCAAACAGCCGCACATTGCTATCCGCCATCTCCAAAAGATCATTTATGTGGATAGAAAACAACAACGGACATATCACACTTCCCTGGGGCACTCCAGATGATACCCTCACCTCCGATGAACACTCACCATCGAGGGCAACATACTGGGTTCTATTACTTAAGAAGTCTTCGAGCCACTCACATACTTGGGAACCAGTCCCATATGCTCGCACCTTAGTTAGGAGTCTGCAGTGGGGCACAGAGTCAAACGCTTTCCGGAAGTCAAGGAATATGGCATCCGTCTGATACCCTTCATCCATGGTTCGCAAGATATCATGTGAAAAAAGGGCGAGTTGCGTTTCGCAGGAGCGATGCTTTCTAAAGCCGTGCTGATGCATGGACAGCAACTTCTCTGTCGAACTGAGAATATGTTCGAGAATCCTGCAACAAACCGATGTTAAGGATATTGGTCTGTAATTTTGAGGGTCCGTCCTTCTACCCTTCTTATATACAGGCGTCACCTCCGCTTTTTCCCAGTCTCTCGGGACTTTACGTTGGGCAAGAGATTCGCGATAAATGCAAGCTAAGTAAGGAGCCAATGCAGTAGAGTGCTCTCTGTAAAACCGAATTGGAATTCCATCATGACCTGGCTATTTATTTATTTTCAACCCATTCAGCTGCTTCACAACCCCAGGGATGTCTATCACTATGTCCTCCATACGGGAATCTGTACGAGGCTCAAACGGCGGTATGTTTGTACGATCCTCCTGCGTGAAAGATTTCTCAAATGCTAAATTTAAAATTTCAGCTTTCGTTTGGCTGTCTTCCGTTGCCAGGCCAGACTGATCAGTGAGTGACTGGACGGAAGCCTTCGACCCGCTTACCGATTTTACGTAAGACCAGAATTTCCTTGGGTTTTCGCAAGATCTTTTGCTAAGGTATGACGGTGGTAGTAGTTGAATGCTTCGCGCATTGCTCTTTTTACAGGAGCACGAATCTCTACTAACTTTTGCCTGGCCTCATTCTCCCTATCTTCCTTGTACCGCGAGTGCAACTGCCTTTGTTTCCTGAGCAAATATCCACCAAAACTGAAAAGTTGTCTTGATACCGCAGAATTAAGCTGTTCATTTCATCACTGTAAAAATAATGAGACAGAGTAGAAAATAAATAATGTATAAAGAATGTTTTACAAGTCATACTTGTGAACCGACTGCTTCTCAAAAAGAAAGTTTTAATACTGGGGCACTCGTAATATTTATCATATAAAACAACAGCAACTCAGCCATAATGCTTCAACTAAAAAACTTCAGTCAACAAAAAGCGGTTTTCATATCTTTCAAATTTTTTTCTAGAGAATAGCAAAATTAAATTCAAGAAAAAAATCTTTCAGCATTGGCCTCTGTGTCTTATACAACTTCTTTCTCGGGATCAGATGTAGTGAAATTTAATGTAGAACTCCCTGTGCTGTTGAGGAAGAAATGGCAACCTGCCAACGGATCTTTGTTTTGCAATTTATAAACATGGTTTGTCTTGCAGATGAAGTACGACATGGTCTGCATCAGATATGGACTTCACTCTTTTGAAGATTTTTCATTCTTCTATTTCAGAATAAGAATTTTTAATAGCTGGTTGAAATGAATAAGTATGAGGCATTTTGATCGTACTACTTTTGGAGATCCCACACACTGGCATTGCCAAATATGTTTCCGTAGCATCTTTTAAATAAAAGAAGTAAGTTGTATGCATTGGAATAACATGGAACAATCTTATGTAAATCTTGCGGAACAAAGGCATTACTTACCTTTGTTCTACCATGCGGCATGGTTTTCTCCATCATTTGTCTCTTGCGAAAAGTCTAGGAACATGCAAAAGAGTACCGACAACAATAGCACTGAAAACGCGTTTTGTGAAAATATGACACTTAGAACGTTTGTCAATTCCACTCTTCAATTATTCGCCCTTTTCTTCACTGTTCTGAAACAACCAAGCAGTTAAAGAACAAGGTATCCTCTGCTATAAAATACAGTGTAGCAACAGACGACATCGTATGGGAAACAAGACAGATTTTGTTTTAAATTTAGTTTCAACACTCCGTTACTGATACAGTACATCTGCGGCAAAAACTGCCTTAATAGAAAAGTGTTTCTCATGTGTCAATGAAGTTAGCGAACAATTTGGTGACTTTGTGTATTACTTAACTATTATTTAGCTACAAAAGACTACAAATGTTTGCGCGCACACACACACACACACACACACACACACACACACACACACACACACACACACACACAGAGAGAGAGAGAGAGAGAGAGAGAGAGAGAGAGAGAGTGTGTGTGTGTGTGTGTGTGTGTGTGTGTGTGTGTGTGTGTGTGTGTGTGTGCGTGCGTGTGATATATCGTTGAACCGTTGAACAACGGATATGACTGGGATGTCAACATTGTAAAAGTGTCACATTTATTCAACCGCACCTCACGATGTAACATGTGCATATTACGTACATTATTGATCCAGTGACCTTCGTGTGGATTGTTTTTCCAGGAGCCGTTCTTGCACTGAGAACAACAGGACCGGCATTGGGATTTATTATGGGTTACCTTTGTCTCAACCTGTACATAGAGCCTGGGCTGACTCCAATCATCAGCAAGAGAGACCCCAGGTGGCTCGGTGCTTGGTGGTTAGGTAAGCAATGTGAATGAATTTAGCTCGATTTTCTCTCATGCATTAAAATCACCATCGATGACAACATGTTCTGTCTTGTTGATTTTGTTCATTCCTTTCTGAAGATCATCGCCAAAAGTATCAGTATCATCCTTCTCTCCCCCCACCCCTTCTGGGCACAAGGCAACTAAAACGTTTAGATGATATCTTGGAATTGGAAGTCTAACTGTCATTACTCTTTCATTTATGATTGATTGACTTCATTCCTTGTAAATGGAAAAACAAAGGAATTAAGATAACGAATTAGTAATATATGAACGTATTTTTATTTGCTGATGACACCATTATTATTTAAAAAAATTAAGATGACCTCCAAAGATCAATATACCAGCTGAACGAAATTTGCAAGAAGTACAGCTATAAAATTTCTAGCAACAAATCAAAAATAATGCCATTCCGAGGAAAATATCCAGTTTTAGATAATTCAGTTTTAGAACTGTCTCAAATCTCTTATTTAAGCTGTACTTAAGTTCTGATTTCGACTCTGATATTGAAAATAAAATACACAAATTCCGAGTTGTCTGTGGTACCATTAGCAGAACATTGGGCCATGAAGTACAAAAATAAACATCATAAAATGGCTCTAAGTACTATGGGATGAGGTCATCAGTCCCCTAGACTTAGAACTACTTAAACCTAACTAACCAAAGGACATCATACACATCAATGCCCGAGGCAGGATTCGAACCTACGACCGTAACAGCAGCGCGGTTCCAGACTGGAGCGGCTAGAACCGTTCGGCCACAGCGGCCGGCAATAACCATCCTGAAATTCTATAAGTAATAACGCTTCCTGTGTTATCCTACGGAAGCTAAATCTGTGTTACAAAAAAAAAAATAATAATAATAAACTCAAACAGCAGAGCTGAGGTTCCTAAGAAAGACAAAGCGCTGTACAAGAAGAGATATGATTAGAAACGAAGACATTGCAGCAGAATTAATATTTTCAGCACTAATATAACAATTCGAAAATATCGTGAAGATTGGAAACAACACCACACGAGAATGCCAGATCATAGAATTCGTCAGAAGATCCTGAACTACAAGCCGAATGGGAAAAAGAGATATTGGAAGACCTAGAAAAAGATGGGAATGATTTTGTTTGTGAGTTCGAAACTGCAACAGACTTATCCTTGAAAGGAAGTGGTGGTGGTGGTGATGATGATGATGATAATGATGATGATGATGATGATGATGATGATGATAATGATGATGATGACGATGATAATAATCTTCTCTCATGGCGTCTTTGCAATGAAAGAAATAATTTGTACCTTCTACTGAGAAATCTGTATCATACTGAAAATTTCGACTGCAATCAAGAACATTAGGTACTACATTCATAGCTGTTGATCGAGAATCATTATAATCAAGGCTTGCTAGGTAATAAAGCGAAGATCAGAAATACAATCCAAGCTCGGCATGGCTTTTAGATGGTTTTCCACGTCCAGTGAGACAACATCGATTACCAGGATGCGGAATATCCGGGTGTCGGACGACAGAAATTGTCCTACTGCCCAAAAGACGTGCTTGTTTCGGATGACAGAATGATTTTTGTGAGCCGCCGTTCTCCTTTTATTTCGTTACTCATAAAGCCAATGGACAAGGTGTGATTTCAGCCGTGAAAGTGATACCGCCAGAATCTCATGGAACTGCTTCCACAAGTAGGTTCAGACATCCTCATTTTCTGAAACCCCTGAACGTGCTCGATGCAATCCACAGCATTTCTAAGTTTTGGGACGACATAGAAATAACAAAAATAGCAGTCTCGTGGAAGTGACTTTGTAAGTTAAATTATGAGGAATGTGATACTTCTGCTCATCGAACCGATTTTGTCAAATAAATCTCCGGTAATGAAGATGTAGATGACGAAAACATCTGCGAGTGTTTAAATAGCATTGCCAATGAACCAGAACTGGAGCCAACAACTGAAGCTGATTTGGTAGGCAAAGTGTGCTTGGTAAAGAGCAGGGACGAGATGATGCAAGAATTCGTTATTACGCACTCCGAAGCACTGAAATGGACTGATATGTTATTAGGTGATGCAGGACAAAATTCGTTTGAGTGTTTGAGTATATCGATGTTTTGCCTCCCCAGAAAATGAGAAAAAAGTTTATGACAACGGAAAAGGTTCGATGATTATTTCCCGAAAGGGACCTGAAAACAAGTGATACGAAGTATAGTGAGATTTAATCGTAACTTTTCAAATAAGTTGTCCGTTTCCGACGAGTAATACGTAAATAATGCTGTAGGCTTTCGAACATGACATGTGACAATTTTTGTAAATACAGTAAACAGCAGTTTTTGGTGAAATATGTGTATTTTGGATTATCTGGGTTTTTTTATTATGTAGACGCACGTCCGTATTAACCTCCATTATCCTGTGCTCGTTGCAATTAATGTTGAGTTGCTTTACTGGTGCCCAATCCGTTCCATTCAAGCAACCATCAGCGATTTGTTTGAGAGTTTTTATCACTGCATTCAAACAATTTGATATTTGCCTTCAGGAGAATGACTAGGCCACCTAACAGACGCTTCCATGACGAGAAACCTAATACGGTCATCACTGCATTCAAAAAGTTTGATATTTGCCTTCAGGAGAATGACTAGGACACCTAACAGACACTTTCATTAAGAGAAACCTGATACGGTCATCAGAAAGCAATGCTAACCATTTTACCACCGATGCTGAACGAAATTACACGATATTTTACTGCTCTGTTAAGACAGTCGCCACAAACAGGGGACAAAATTTATTTAAAGCGTGTTAACGATATGGACATAAGGCTCATGGTAGAAGAAACGTATTGTTTCTGCTATTTCGGCTGCGTTTAACGAGTTCAACGTTGCGTGTACCTAGTAATACCAAACCAGTCTTTTGGAATAAACGAATGACTGACTGATTGTGTACATGAGTGAATAGGAATTTGTACATAGAGTACTGTTAAGTGTAATTTGTTACAACAGCCTATACTAATGCTTAAATATCTACAGTAAAAACTTATATAAATACTGGGGATGAATTTGTGTTGCAGGCTGGATCATCCTGGGATTTGTCATGCTGCTGTTTTCTCTGCTGATTGCCATGTTCCCAAAACAGCTTCCAAAGGCGGCAGCCAGGGACAGAGCACGAACCAGCAGCTTTGCAAGACGGAGTTCGAAGACGCACCGGCTGAATTCTAGCAGCTCCGTGCGCTCTCTCTCCTCTCCAGAGCAGGAACCGCTAACCAAGAAACACACTTTGGATGACTTCATTCCCGATGATCCAGTTCCAATCAGTAAAACCAAAGAGGCAAATCCTTTTGGACCGACACTACATGAGACAAGACCTTCACTGACGGGTAAGAAGGATTATTTATAGAATGTGTAGAATCCGATACATACACAATGAAGTTGACAACGGTAAACATACTTTAAGATGAAAACTACCTATTTCCTTGCAAACGTGTGGCACAAACAGCAATAGGCTCACTATCCTCCACTTTTTCCCTATACAAAAGAGACTGAAATAACCTTTATTATTTTACTGCTTCATAAACACAAATACCAACAGCATGTAAGATAAATACAAGAAAAGTTTATCAATAAACAGGCTTACACGTCTCGCACAGCTTACTCAGAGCTTTATATCCACCTGAAGAAATAAGAACGAAAAGTCTCACACACAGTCAGGAGCCCAGTGCACAATGGTTTATGGTTCTTAATATTAATTAGTACGGGATATGTGATGTGAATGGAAGTGCAGCTCAGCAGTATATTAAACTTGAGATTTCTTCGCCGTAATTGGAATTATAATGTGTTAATTTATATTTAAATTTGGTCAATAAGTATTTGTTTCACAGCATATATGTTCATTTATATTTACATTTCATCAGTATTTGTTTGTCAGCATTGTGTTTGTATACCCACAAGGATATTCGAAGACTCGAGCAGTGTTTAAATACGTAGCAGGAAGTAGACTGAACATACAGCGTGTCCCGCATAAAACCGGTACGCTCCATGTCCGAGATTCAAGTAAGAGTGAACTAACTAAAAAACAGTTAATAGATACGTTAAAAAACATCTTGTCACCTGCTTGTAAGAGATGCTGGAAATGATGGTCATGTGCGTCCAGGCTTTGCTGACTTCGTGTGATGACTTTAACAGGAACAGGAAGCAATTCTGCAGACTCCATGTTGTTAATTTCTCTGCTAACGTTCCGTTTAAGATCGTCTATTGTGCGAGGATTGTCAGCATGCCCTTTGCTTTTTAGTGTGCCCCATAAATGAAAATCACACAATGTTAAGTCCAAGGACCTTGGGGGCCAGAGGTCACTACTGACAAGTCCGTCTTAAGGAAACACGTCGGTGATGTACTTTGTACTTCGGTTGGACGTGTGAGCGGGCGCTCCACCTTGTTGGACAATTGCACACAGCTTATTTGTGTCTGCTAATTGTGCATAGATATCTGGCACAGTTTAAGGTGCAACTGAAAAATTTGGGACCAATACGCGCATACAGGACAACGCACACCAAACATTTGTCTTCTCTGAGTCGAGAGGTTCTGCTTGCTGAATATATGAATTGTGCTGTGACCAGTATCATTCTGTTTGTTTACATAACCTGAGAAACGAAACCAGGCCTCATTTGGCATGAAGTAAAGCAAGGGGTCCCAGTAACACTTACCAACTGATTTTAAAGTCAGTTACAGCAATGAACTCTCGAGCCTCAAATTTCAGCTCTTGAACCACACTCACACGAGGGATTTTAATTTCATGTCTTTTATTACACGGTGACACGATGTACGAGATGCACCAATCTGCTGCGATAACCTCCTTACCGACTTGCGAGGACTTCTAGCGCGGATTATGTTCATAGAGCTCACTGTCGCTCGCCTATTCTTCTGTACATTCTGAATGGAACCTAAAGCTCTCAATCTCTTGTACATATCTCGTATAGTGATATTTGTGGGGAGTTCCCTAGCAGGAAACTTCGCTTGAAACATTTCTTTACATATCTTGATGGAGTCTGTATTTGTGAACACTCTACGATATCAATTCGCTGTTGTAATGCAAACTGCCCCTTTTCTGTAACAGCTCGACAACACGAAATTCTCACAACTGATGCACGAACATACAACTGCACTCAATTTTCCGATAAAATGAAGTGTAGGCAACTTTAGAGACAGTGTTACCACTTCACAAGCAACTTTACTAGAGATGATTTACCGTTACCTGGGGCTTAACGGTTTTATGTATGACACCATGTAGTTACTTAGGCTGGGATGCACAACAAGGGACTGAAAGACGAATTCTGAAACATGTCCAGAATATAAATAAGTTTGTCGTGCATAACTGAGGTCTAATTTTCTTTCTTTACCTAATGGTGGATTTATAATAATTCTGTTTTTTTTCTCTTAAGTATTATGTCACATTACAAATTTCATTTTGATTAAAACTCTGAAAGTAATCTGTATTACAACGCATTATGTTTAAGTTTTACATTGAGCACTAAACTACCTGTAGTAGCGACTCAAGTGAGCAGGTCTTGATGAAACAGCAACAAACAAATCTGTTACAGGCATCCAGATATTCACGACGAAGTTAGAAATATTATTACGTATATTGTTAGGTATATAAATTATTATGACGGTCCGTGCTGCCAGTATATTCCACATCCGTTGTGAAAAACCGCTTCGCTATGGGGTAGGCTTGGTGTAGGAGGGCCTTCTGATCCTTTTCCAAGTGAATCTTGCAGGGTCATTTACGCACACAGTCACTGTCTAATCACACCTGCACACATGTACGGTTACAGTATACAGTGCGACCTCAAGAGAAGACCGGGAATTGTGGGAATATATTATTGATCAGCTGAATCACATTTCCGCATTTATGTTAATAGTGGACAGTGCTGCGTTCGTAGAAGCAGGAAAACGCGTGTGAGCTGTTCTTAAGATAATTAAATTACTTGGAAATCTGTCCTTTAGTTTACGTGACTGGTATTTTCAATAAGAACGGTGTTTTTCTGCTAGACAACTATCAGCTCCGCCGTCTAACATGGTAATTCTCGTGTTCACAGGGCTACACCAATAGCTATCCCAAACATTCAGGAGCACCGCAAATCTGGACCGTGCAGCAATGTCCCTGCATGTGAAACGCAATGGTTCAAATGGCTCTGAGCACTATGGGACTTAACTACTGTGGTCATCAGTCCCCTAGAACTTAGAACTACTTAAACCTAACTAACCTAAGAACATCACACACATCCATGACCGAGGCAGGATTCGAATCTGCGACCGTAGCGGTCGCGCGGTTCCAGATTGTAGCGCCCAGAACCGCTCGGCCACCCCGGCCGGCTGAAACGCAATGAACAGCTTCAAGACACATAGCAGAACGAGCAAAATGTCTGCTACAGAGTCCATGTAACACGGAAAAACTTCTCCCACATTCCTCCTTATTGAGTTCTTGTCACAAGAGGTCGCACCTGTTATCTAGTCTAGAACAGATGATGCCCGCAATTAGAATAGAAGTGAACTTTCTTAATAATTTATGACACGCAAGAAATGGGCAGCGAATATAACATATGCAAAACAATCGTGCTTTTTTGCTAATAACAAGCACAACGCTCTGTTCGAGGCACTGCATGATTTGCCATGAAAAAGTATTCTTTTATGAGTAGCTTCGCCCATTTGTCTATTATATTATATGTCCCTGGCATTATTAAATGCTTTTACGAATATTAGCGCAGTTTTATTGAGCAGACGTTGCGACGGACGGTCGTCGTCGTCATCTTGCTCAGCGAAGTAAACTTTATTTCGCTAATAATAATATTAATAATTTTGTTAGTTTTCCTTTCACGAAATGTTCCGCAAACTTGCGTTATATTAGTGATGTAAAACGCTGTTGAGTCTACAACAGCAGCTGACACCAAATCGTTTGCAGAACAGCAGCCAATTCTGGACTGTTCGTAGGTGAAAGACCTATGGCATGGAGCCAGTGTTCCATGACATCCCATGTATTCTCGATGAGATTCAAATCTGGGGCCTGTGATGGCCATCTCAGTCTTTGGACCTCCTCCGTATGATCTTAGAAGCGACGTGGGAGCAATGTCGCACCGCTTCAAACACTGCCGAACCGTCAGGATGTTGGAAGGTCAAAATTGGGTGAAGATGGTCCCTCTGCAGCTCTCGGATCATTCAAAGTTCCCTCTAGAACAACTAGGGGGACCATTCCATGCCATAAAAATGCGCCCCAGATCATAATAGACCCACCACCACCGCCGCCTTGGACCATACCTTGGCAGGCGGGATCCATCGATTTATGTGGTCTGCGCCATACTCGGCTCCTCCAATCGGCATAGTACAGTTGAAATCGTGATTCCTCCGACCATATAACGCTACGCCATTATTCTAGTGGCCATCCGTGGTGACTGGCGAAAAATGCGAGCTCTTGTGCCCGATGACGTTAACATTAGTACCTGTGTGCGGCACTGGTTCCCATACCCAAGAACCCATGTTTCTACAAATTGTCCCCTGGGAGACTTGTCTAGCGCGTCCTGTGTTCAACTGAACCGTGATTTATTGCACTGTTGCCCTTCTGCCACTATTGGCAATCCGTCGGAGGTGTCATTGGTCACAGTCATCGAGAGCGGTTGGACGGCTGGTAATTCGTCTGTTGTGGACTGCGAAATACTCATTGAACCATTGTCGATATACCCTGGACAACGTTGAACGTATGAAGCCGAATTCCTGCACCATTGCCGAATCGCAATTCCCATCCATTAGACACCCAGCAACATAACCTGTTCGGGACAGGCGTCAGCTCACGCCGACGTTGCATGTTACACAAATCACTCGCACAACCACTTCTCACTTCTGTATAACTGCAGCTGGCACAGAGGGTGTGTGGCATACACCGCATCTGCCCCACTATTCCATGACATTTGCTAAGTCAGTGTGCTACTGAACAGAGTTGATTGTAGATGTTAACACAAAATTCAATATATCTAATGATGGCTTCATTGTTCACAGATTTTAAGGAATCACTAACAAGGATGCTTAAAAATAAACTTCTAATGGTTAACATTTTTGCTTCGGTATTCTACGTCTTGGGAGCCTCTGGATACGTTAACTTCATAGTCAAGTACATGGAAACACAGTTTCAACAATCTGCAGCGAAAGCTAATGGCGTTGCTGGTGAGTAAAACATACTGTTGGAGTACATAAACGATATGTAAGCTTAGTTTTATTATAGCGTATATGTTAGCAAGGTACTTCAACATGTTGACTGACGTGTGACCACCGACGGTCACAGCAGAGCTTCAGGCCTAAAGGCCGTGTGCCTGGCCAGACAGTGAAACATCCATCACTAAGAGCACGGCAGTCAATGTGTTAATTATTTTTATGAGGACTGGATCCACAGTCTTTATATAATTACGGCCATAAGCGGAATGACTATACTTCATTTTAAACACTATTTCGCATGAAATATCTTTAAGCTGGCAACATTATGCGGCTCACATTTCTTAGAGGCAGGAGATCATCATCCCTGCATAGTTCCTTGGGAGCTGTAACAAGAAAATGTGCTCGAGACTGATTCAGGACACCGTTGTTTTGTGTAGTCATTTGAGCAGAGAAATGTTGCCTTTTGGTTACTGCGCAAAACCACAACAAAGATAATATCATTACGTATGAGCAAGCCATTCAGTTCTATCATTTCAGCAAGATAATGGCAACTGGCGCACAGCAAGAGCTTCTGCTGCTTGTCTTCATGCTTGCCAAACTACACTCCTGGAAATGGAAAAAAGAACACATTGACACCGGTGTGTCAGACCCACCATACTTGCTCCGGACTCTGCGAGAGGGCTGTACAAGCAATGACCACACGCACGGCACAGCGGACACACCAGGAACCGCAGTGTTGGCCGTCGAATGGCGCTAGCTGCGCAGCATTTGTGCACCGCCGCCGTCAGTGTCAGCCAGTTTGCAGTGGCATACGGAGCTCCATCGCAGTCTTTAACACTGGTAGCATGCCGCGACAGCGTGGACGTGAACCGTATGTGCAGTTGACGGACTTTGAGCGAGGGCGTATAGTGGGCATGTGGGAGGCCGGGTGGACATACCGCCGAATTGCTCAACACGTGGGGCGTGAGGTCTCCACAGTACATCGATGTTGTCGCCAGTGGTCGGCGGAAGGTGCACGTGCCCGTCGACCTGGGACCGGACCGCAGCGACGCACGGATGCACGCCAAGACCGTAGGATCCTACGCAGTGCCGTAGGGGACCGCACCGCCACTTCCCAGCAAATTAGGGACACTGTTGCTCCTGGGGTATCGGCGAGGACCATTCGCAACCGTCTCCATGAAGCTGGGCTACGATCCCGCACACCGTTAGGCCGTCTTCCGCTCACGCCCCAACATCGTGCAGCCCACCTCCAGTGGTGTCGCGACAGGCGTGAATGGAGGGACGAATGGAGACGTGTCGTCTTCAGCGATGAGAGTCGCTTCTGCCTTGGTGCCAATGATGGTCGTATGCGTGTTTGGCGCCGTGCAGGTGAGCGCCACAATCAGGACTGCATACAACCGAGGCACACAGGGCCAACATCTGGCATCATGGTGTGGGGAGCGATCTCCTACACTGGCCGTACACCTCTGGTGATCGTCAAGGGGACACTGAATAGTGCACGGTACATCCAAACCGTCATCGAACCCATCGTTCTACCATTTCTAGACCGGCAAGGTAACTTGCTGTTCCAACAGGACAATGCACGTCCGCATGTATCCCGTACCACCCAACGTGCTCTAGAAGGTGTAAGTCAACTACCCTGGCCAGCAAGATCTCCGGATCTGTCCCCCATTGAGCATGTTTGGGACTGGATGAAGCGTCGTCTCACGCGGTCTGCACGTCCAGCACGAACGCTGGTCCAACTGAGGCGCCAGGTGGAAATGGCATGGCAAGCCGTTCCACAGGACTACATCCAGCATCTCTACGATCGTCTCCATTTGAGAATAGCAGCCTGCATTGCTGCGAAATGTGGATATACACTGTAATAGTGCCGACATTGTGCATGCTCTGTTGCCTGTGTCTATGTGCCTGTGGTTCTGTCAGTGTGATCATGTGATGTATCTGACCCCAGGAATGTGTCAATAAAGTTTCCCCTTCCTGGGACAATGAATTCACGGTGTTCTTATTTCAATTTCCAGGAGTGTATATCTTGGCCATCCTCATATCTCCACAATTGGAGAACGCTTGGAGCATCATGAGCAGGGGCCTCCAACTAGCTCGGGGTTTTGATAGTCTAACGCGCCAGTTGGGCAGAATTTGGCGTGATATCTGTCGATCAATGCCAAGCTGAATAACTGTTTGCATATAGACCAGAGGTGGACCAACGAATTAATAGCTTGCTCAATTTGTGAAGGCCTCTCTCTTGAATAAATCATCCATTTTTTCTAAAATTGTAGTCATTTGTTTGTCTGTTCATTTACATCACATCTACCGATTTCTGTCCCATTAGAACAATTCTGTCGTGGTATGTTTTTTTTTCATTTAAAGTTTATTTTTAATGGGCTAACATCAAAACAAAAGCACTAAGAAAACTGAATAGTTATAATTATTTCATGGGCTATTGCATACACAATGTAGAAAAAATGGAGTTAATTTTGTGAAGTGGTAATCCACTTTTACGCAAGGTACTTCTAGTATACTTCTAGACAATACTAGACACTTGGCTCATTTAATGCTTTATTTTTCCATCATTACCTTATTTCCCACCAGAAAGCACTCACAAGGGAACAAATGAACACTACACACAGACCTGCCAAGCAGCTACTGTGCTATCGCATCCATTGAGAGTCTTCTTAAAATCACTACTTCATTCTTCAATAAACTCCACAATTGGCCTCACAAGGCTGAGCGCACTTCATTCTAACCCTCCCTATTAAAGAAAATTTTCTGGCAGTGCCAGGAACTGAATCAAGGATTGTGTGTGGCAGTCAGTCAGGCACTGATGATGATGATGATGATAATGATGATGATTGGTTTGTGGGGAGCTCAACTACACAGTTATCAGTGCCCATGTGCATTCCCAATCTCTACTCAGTCCAATCTAGCCACTTCCATGAACGATGATGGAAAGATTAGAAAAGTTAAAGAGTTTAGCATCCTATCAACATTGTAAGATGAATGTAAGATAGATTTCAAGGCAGAGCATCACAAAGACAAAAAATTTAACAATAAAAATTCATGCCAACCCCTATAGTATGCCCCAACACCATCCCCACACCCCACAATCCCATAAACTCTCTTCTGACATTGTGACTCTAGTTTTCTGTTTTAAACAAACTACTGTTTCATTAATCTAATGGTGTCATAAGGTCATGTATTCATTTTTTTTTTCAATTTTATAATAGGAGTTCTCGGGATAATAGCAATGGCTTCTGGATTTATTGTCTCTGGCTATGTTATTTCTAAATTCCAACCACGAGCTGTCTTGCTCCTTGGGTGGAATGTCATTGTTGGGATTGGATACATAGCAGCAGAAATTATCATGACGTTTGTACGTTGCCCTGGCAACATACCACACAAGATTGGCAGGTGAGTTATTTCATCACATATTTACAGAATGGCATGTGAGTTATTTCATCATATATTTACAGAATAACTTTATACATACACACTTCTTGCACTTTATTATATATCAGCATCCAGAACTAAATTTCTATTCACTTTTTGTTTTGCAGTGAGTGCAGTAATTTTTGTGACTGCACAGGTTTCAAGTATGCACCTCTATGCCATGAAGAGACAAAAGAGGTTTTCTATTCAGCTTGTCAGGCAGGGTGCACATCATTCATTGGTAATGAAACTCACAAGGTAAAAAGATGCATGTAAAATTAGCTATTATCCATGTTTACATCGCGACTCTGCACTAAAATGTCGTTTACTTTTCATCAGATATACAGCAATTGCCATTGCATTGAGGAAGAGCAGGTTGTGCTTGTATCTGGGCTCTGCAGTGTCGACTGTAGCCACATGCTTGGGATTTTTATTGCATTATTGTTCACAATGCACTTTATTGGAAGCACAGGGAAAGTTGGAAACGTGCTTGTTAACTATAGGTAATACAATCCAAAAGTATGGTAATGTTCAAGAGAATATTTTTTTTTAAAACGAATTTTAGTACCAACTTATTTTCATGATAATTGTATAGGCAAAACTTCATTGTATAGTAATGTAACATATTTTATAGTTGATGCCATAATAAATTTTTCAGGTGTGTTGATGCCAAAGACAAACCACTTGCTTCTGCTCTCACTCTTCTGTTAGTTAGCCTTCTAGCATTTATACCCGGACCAATTCTTTTTGGAGCAATCATAGGTAAGTTTGACAAAATACAATTTTACAATTTTTATACCCATTACTCTATCTCATTTCACAAATTTTGTCTAAAAAGAAGATTTATTTTTTATAATTTTAAACTGCATTGTACAGAAAAATTAGCCATCATTAACTAAAACAATTGCCATTTGCTGTTCAGTTAATAGTAGCACAAAATTACTGCTGAGACTGAATTGCAAATAAATGTAGAAAATGTTACAGCTATTGTTCTAAGTAAAGATAGGCTATGGCAATACTGTTTATGAAATACAAAATATGACAGACAAACTCAAACAATGGAAAGCCCTCAATCCTGGATGGAATGACAACATTATGGAAAGCATAGACTGCTACTCACCACATAGAGGAGATGGTGCACCACAGAGAGGCACAATGAAAAATATTAAGCTTTTGGACAAAGTCCTCCTTCCAAAATAGAAAAAAAACACACATATTTAAATATAATGCTGCTCACATTAGACACACTAGCAATCAGGATCAAGTTCCAGAGGAACAGCGTCATAAGTATTGCTATTGTCATGCAAATAACAGTGCATAATGTGTTGGCAATATTGAAATAAAGGCAAAAGTAAATGTCAAAACTGTGTGAAAATATTCCTCAGTACTAATTAATTTGTTAATTACATGTTCCATAATGCATTTCAACAGTGCACTCACTGACATGGAATAAATTAACACATAGGCTATTACTTCGTATTTAATTATGCCTCCATAATAGACAATTACAGATGAGTTCACAAAATTGAAAAAAGTAATGCAATAAGAAATTATATAGTCTTTTATGTACAAGTTGTAGTTCAAGGTAGAAGCTTTCTTTGCTTATTTTAAAATTTAGTTTTCTTACCTTCAGGTAAATATAGAAAATTTTTGTGACAACATTATTCACCCCTTTACATACTGAAGTCAATTTTAATTAAATATAATACAGGTCATTTTCTGATAATATTGTAATTAGGGAGATAATTTTTCTTTTTGAATCACATAGGTTTATTTACAACATATTTCATGAGAGTACATATGTACTGTGATTCTGTAGTTAAAATACCAGACTCCTTCAACTATTGTACATATGATGATTATGAGTGAGCATCATTTATTACTGTGACACCATGTTTTGTGCAATGAAATTTTATTTCTTAAAGATGAGATATTGCAGAATACAACTGCACTGGACATCACTAAGTTAAAGTACGCAAAGTATGTCAACATACTGATTTGTTTCTCTTTGAGACTTGCAGTGATACAAAGTGCAAAAGTTTCTGGTATTAGCTGTTTAAGAAACTACAGAACATTGTCATATTGACCCATATGTTTAAATTTGTGTCAAAGTGCACACCTGAAAGTTTTCAGAATTCTGCCTTACTCGCTAACACTTATCCAAGCTTATTAACATTTTGCCCTTTTAATATTCTACTTTCTTCATGAAACTTTCAGCAGATTAAAACTGTGTGCCAGACCAGGACTTGCAACTGGGACATGTGAAGCTTGGAAAGTGGGTGAGAGGTACTGCCAAAAGTGAAGCTGTAAGGGCTGGTCAAGTCGTGCTTCAATAACCGAGTCTGTAGAGCACTTGCCTACAAAAGACAAGGTTTCAGGTTTCAGTCCAGCACACTGTTTTAATGTGCTGAGAAGTTTCAAATCAGTGTTCGGCCTGCTGCAGATTGAAAATTCATCATGTGTGGTGCTTTATTATAACTATTATTGTTACTGTATTACAACGTCTGTTATTAATGAGATATGCCATTTGCATAAAACCAGTTATTAATCATTTTACATACATTATTTACAATTTTCTCTGCTGGTATAGGCATTTCAAAACCATTCATTAATTGGATTAATTATCATAAAGCACTTTTTGATTCACATTTCTTTTCTACAGTCTCCACACAGACAAAATTAAAAGCCTGACTTAATTAAATATTATGTAAGTTTTCAAGCTAGGCTAATGTTTCACTATCAGTTTAGCAGAGAATGTCTCTCTCATCAATTTCCTATGTAAGACACTGCATTTTCATGATCAGCATGTTATGATCAAGGGGGTCAGAAAGGAACCAAAAATATTTAAAGTAAAAAAGTACTGTCAAACCTTAGATGTAGCAAAGAGCCACGTAGTGAAAGTGGTGTTCTTAAAACTGAATGGGTACAGTGGCTAAGTATCTTTGAAATTTAGAAATGACAACGCAGTCAATGTGTAGCAATTGAAGCTCCATGCAAAAAATAGAAAAAAAATGGACACAGGCAAATTTGTTCCAGGAGACTTTCATCTCTGATATTAAATATTTTACATATATAATATATATGACAAAGGACAACTGTATCAACTAAAACACACAGCTGAAAGTAAAGGCAATAATAAATACTCAGTGTCTAGCAGATACCGTACAGAACAAAAATAGATCTTGTGATACATAATTTGCTATTCCAACAAGTCAGATAGCTTGAACAACGAAGTACAAAGTACTGCTTCTTGAAATCTTTTCTCTAGTTGGAAATACTTGTTGCCAAAAATTCATCCAGTGTTGGTGACTATATCCAACTGAACGCCTGACAAGAAATGCAGATTATCATTTTGTTTTTTAAAGGCAGTAATCTGTTTTACAGTACTGAGTTTCACCATATACAGTCACTTGTATTTACAGCAAGAATAACCAAAAAAATTTAACATGACACTTAAGCTCCTATATAAACACATTTTCAGTTTTAATTTCATAAGAAGCTTCAGACATTTCAAATATCTTGAAAGCTTGTGCATGCCAATAATAAGTAATCTGAAAGCTGCACTGTCTGATATTTTAATGGTCATCAGACTGTGCACTTTACCTTGTTGAATTAATCGAACAGATGGAGAGTGGCACATTTCATCACAGGATCATTTAGGAGGAGGAAGAGAATAGTGTTGGACAACTTGTCAACAACGAAGTCATTAAAGATTGAAGCACAAGCTTGGATTAGGGTGTAATGGAGAAGGAAAGCGGCAGTGCCCTTTCAAAGGACGAATCCCAGTATTTGCCTTAAATGATTTAGGGAAAACACAGAAAACCTAAGTCAGGATGGCAGGACACAGGATCATTTAGTAGTCATGAGAGAGTTACGGATATGATCAACAGACCCTACTGGCAGACACTACAAAAGAGTCGTAGAGTATCTTAAAGTGGTTGCTGTTGAAATTCTAAGAGCGTGCATTCCAAGAAGAGACAAGCAACATTTTACTCTCTAACAGATACAGCTCACAAAATGACTACAGTGAGAAAATCAGAGAAATTAGTGGGGCTCACCAACAATTATTCTTCACAAGGACCATTCATGAATGGAACAAGTATTGAAGAGGTAGGGGGTAGGAAGGTAGTGGTAATAAAAGTAAGATCACTTGCAGAGTATTGATACAGATAATTGGGAAAATTCTTCTCAATTAAATAATCACTCCATTCATTACAAAGGTAGCACATTTTATTACTACAACCTCATGCAATCCTTCAGTTGCAAGATTTTTCATGCATACACCATATTTGACTGAAAACATAGGAAGCAACAATGCTAAGAACCAATAAAACATTGTGTTTTGCCTCACACTGAAGCTTATCAGGCAGCTCTCACCTTGGATATTTCTGAAACTCATGTTTGTAATTACATCAGTCATCTTCATACTGTCTACAGCAGAATTTAAAAAAGGATTCAGGCGACAACAACAAAAAATTTGAAAGTGAAAACCTATATGATACACACTGTGTATCACAGTGACACCACGTTTCATTCAGCATTAATTAAGAAAAGCAATGGAAGCACACTGCTGAGGTGTGTGTGTGTGTGTGTGTGTGTGTGTGTGTGTGTGTGTGTGTGTGTGTGTGTGTGTGTCCAAGAAAGGACATTGGATAAAAGCACAGTGATAATTTCAATTTCGTTTCTGAGCCAACCAACCTAATTGAGTAATTAGCATACAATATTCACTTAATTAATAGGCTGTTTTGGCATAGGCTCTTTTGGGCATTTTCTGTAACTGTATTCATTTCTGCAACTTTCTTGCACTGTGCTACTTCTAGTACAAAACATATTGTCATTGTTACCATCCAAATTTTTTAATAAGGTATACAGGGTTAACGTTAATCAAACCGACAAATTGCAGGGGCAAATTCTTGACTGAAAATTGAGGAAGAAAGCTCCAATGAAAATGTGTCCAGAAGTGGACAGCATGCATGCAACGACAACAAATCATACTGGAAAGAAGTACAGAGCTGCATTGCATCCACATCACAACAGATGTTCAAAGTGGCAGTTGTCATGCAGGATACACATAATCATACTTTGGCTTACATCATGTTGGTGGGCCACTTGCCTGGAGGGTGTAGGAGGATTCATCTCAATATCCTGTAGAACACGGTGCTCAAAAACTAGTGTTCGCACAGTCCACCACTTTCCTGCATGTATGTCTATCTGAAAGGACCCATGGTCACACTAATGCCCATAAAGGGCTTGAAATGTTGTGTGTAGTTGTTGGTGACTGCAAGGGAACCCGATTTGGTGTAGCCGTGCTCCCTCTCAACCACTTCAATCTGCTTGGTCGTCACAAACACCTTCTTGTCATGTCTCTGGCACATGAATATCAGGCCATTCTGTTGCCGATAGTACACTGCATCAATCACACAGCCTACAACACACAAGGAATACCCGGCACACGGTCAGAGGAACTTTCATTCGTCAGCATGCTCTACCATGGCAATAAAGAATTTCCGGATACATGTTCATGGGAACCTTTTTCCTCAATTTCCAGTGAGGAAGCTGCCCCCTGCAGTTTGACAGTTTTGTTAATGTTCACCTTGTATTTGTGCTGTTCCACTCATTTTTGTTTTCTTTTGCTTCCTAAGATAATGCATCCTTAAACAAGCTAAACCACATCCAGAGTATATACAGTTGCACAGTGTTCATACCTACTTAGATGTTAATGAATGAGAATTTCCACTAATAGCTCTACGGATAATCTTATAATCACAGAATCACTTGATACCAGTCTATTTGAATTTTACAGATTCCTCCTGCCTTGAATGGGACATAAGCTGTGGGAAAAGAGGAAATTGCTGGCTCTATGATCAAGATAAGTTCAGACATTACATAAATGGAACTGCTGCAGGTATGTACAAAACTTCATTTCCATATTTATATAATTGCTTTGGTGCAATGTCATGGATTATGTTACTTTTCCTCAAATTAATCTAACAAAGAGCCAAAATTAAGTGGATATATTCAGGAAAACAATTTAGTGCACTTCTGCATATAAAAGAACCATAAGTAAAATAAGAGGCAGGGTCAGAGGCAAGGAAAATTAAACATCAGGTTATTGGGAGGGGGGAGGGGGGAGGGGAAGGGGAAGAGAATAAAAGCAGGAGAAAGAGACTGGGAAAGGGATAGAGGCAGTTGAAGGACAGAAAGAAACAGATATTCATAAGGCTTGTACAACTAAAAGATATGCCGAGCAACATATAACTATGAAATTAGTGTCAACAAAAGTTGCAGCAACTCTGATATATCATAATACTTCATCCATAAATGGTCTTGCCTGTAATTGAAGAGGATGTGGCAACATTTCATCATCATCATCATCATCATCATCATCATCATCATCATCATTTAAGACTGATAATGCTTTTCAGCGTTCAGTCTGGAGCATAGTCCCCCTTATAAAATTCCTCCATGATCCCCTATTCAGTGTTAACATTGGTGCCTCTTCTGATATTAAGCCTATTACTTAAAATCGTTCTGAACAGAATCCAGGTACCTTCTCCTTGGTCTAACCCGACTCCTCCTACCCTCTACTGCTGAACACATGAGTCTCTTGGGTAACCTTGCTTCTCCCATGCGTGTAACATGACCCCACCATCTACTCCTGTTGACCCTGACTGCTACATCTATAGAGTTCATTCCCAGTTTTCCTTTGACTTCCTCATTGTGCACACCCTCCTGCCATTGATCCCATCTACTAGTACCTGCAATCACCCTAGCTACTTTCATATCCGTAACCTCAACCTTATTGATAAGGTAACCTGAATCCACCCAGCTTTTGCTTCCATACAACAAAGTTGGTTGAAAGATAGAACGGTGCACAGATAACTTAGTCTTGGTACTGACTTCCTTCTTGCAGAAGAGAGTAGATTGTAGCTGAGCACTCACTGCATTAGCTTTGCTACACCTCGCTTCCAGTTCTTTCACTATGTTGCAATCCTGTGAGAATATGCATGCTAAGTAGTTGAAACTGTCCACCTGTTCTAACTTTGTTCCTCCTATTTGGCACTCAATCCGTTTATATCTCTTTCCCACTGACATTACTTTTGTTTTGGAGATGCTAATCTTAATACCGTAGTCCTTACATTTCTGATCTAGCTCTGAAATATTACTTTGCAAATTTTCAACAGAATCTGCCATCACAACTATGTCATCCGCATATGCGAGACTGCTTATTTTGTGTTCACCTATCTTAATCTCACCCAGCCAGTCTATTGTTTACAATATATGATCCATAAATAATATGAACAACAGTGGAGACAGGTTGCAGCCTTGTCTTACCCCTGATACTACTCTGAACCATGAACTCAATTTACCGCCAACTCTAACTGCTGCCTCACTATATATGTAAAGACCTTTAATTGCTTCCAAAAGTTTGCCTAGTATTCCATAATCACGTAGAACAGACAATAACTTCCTCCTAGGAACCCAGTCATATGCCTTTTCTAGATCTATAAAACATAGATACAATTCCCTGTTCCACTCGTAACACTTCTCCATTATTTGCTGTAAGCTAAAGTCCTGGGGTCCTGACAACCTCTAAGAGTCCTAAACCCACACTGATTTTCATCCAATTTGTCCTCAACTAATACTCGCACTTTCCTTTCAACAGTGCCTGAGAAGATTTTACCCACAACACTGATCAAAGAGATACCTCTGTAGTTGTTACAATCTTTTCTGTTTCCATGTTTAAAGATTGGTGTGATTACTGCTTTCGTCCAGTCTGATGGAACCTGTCCCGACTCCCTCGCCATTTCAATTATCCTATGTAGCCATTTAAGATCTGACATTCCACTGCATTTGATGAGTTCCGACTTAATTTCATCCACCCTAGCCGCTTTATTACACTGCAATCTACTGACCATTTTGTCCACTTCCTCAAATGTGATACTATTTCCATCATCATTCCTGTCCCATTGTACATCGAAATCTGAAACATTACTGATCATATTTTCACCTACATTGAGCAACTCTTCAAAACATTCTCTCCATCTGCCCAAGGCATCAACAGGATTCATCAGCAGTTTTCCTGACCTGTCCAAAATACTTGTCATTTCCTTCTTACCTCCCTTTTGAAGACTGCTAATTACACTCCAGAATGGTTTTCCAGCAGCTTGACCCAAGGTCTCCAACCTGTTTCCAAAGTCTTCCCAAGATTTCTTCTTGGATGCTGTAATTATCTGTTTGGCTTTGTTTCTTTCTTCAACATAACTTTCTCTGTCTACCTGAGTTCTAATATGTAGCCATTTTTGATACGCCTTCTTTTTCCTTTTAATGGCTGCCTTGACTGTGTCATTCCACCAAGCTGTTTGCTTCATCCTACCTTTACACACTACTGTTCCAAGACATTCTTTGGCCACTTCTAGTACTGTGTCCCTGTACCTTGTCCATTCCTTTTCCAGTGACTGCAATTGACTACATTCAACTAACTGGTACCTTTCTGAGATCACTGTTATGTACTTGTGTCTGATTTCCTTATCCTGAAGTTTCTCCACTCTTATCCTCCCACACATGGACCTGACCCCCTGCACTTTTGGCCTCACAATGCCAATTTCACTACAGATTAAATAGTGATCAGTGTCGTCAAAGAATCCCCTAAATACACGTGTGTCCCTCACAGCTTTCCTGAATTTCTGATCTGTTATTATACAGTCAATGGTAGATCTGGTTCCCCTGCCTTCCCAAGTATACCGGTGAATGTTCTTATGTTTAAAAAAGGGGTTTGTGATTACTAAGCCCATACTGGCACAGAAATCCAAGAGATGTTTCCCATTCCTGTTGGCCTCCATATCCTCTCCAAATTTACCCATAACCTTTTCATACCCTTCTGTTCGATTTCCAACCCTGGCATTAAAAGCACCAATGAGCAGAACACTGTCCTTGCCCTTTACTCTAACAACTACATCACTTAGTGCGTCATAAAAACTATCCATCTTATCTTGATCTGTCCCTTCACAATGTGAATATACTGACACAATCCTAATTTTCTTGCTAGACACTGTCAAATCTATCCACATCAGTCGTTCGCTTACATACCTTATTGCAACTACACTGGGTTCCATTTCTTTCCTGATGAAAAGCCCTACACCCCATTGTGCTATTCCTGCTTTGACTCCTGACAAGTAGACCTTGTATTCTCCAACTTCCTCCTCTTTCTCACCCCTTACCCGAATGTCACTAACAGCTAAAACGTCCAACCCCATCTTACTTGCAGCCTCTGCCAGCTCTACCTTCTTCCCAGAGTAGCCCCCATTGATATTAATAGCTCCCCATCTCGTTACCATTCATTTACAGAGTCGTATCTTAGGAGTCCCTGGTTTGTCAATTAGAGGTGGGACTCCGTCACCTCCAAAGGTCCAAGGCATTTTGCTCTGATTGTTGCCAGCATCATATTTATAGTACCAGGGAAGCAGGTTGCTAGCCTTACTTGCCCCGGGTCCCATTGAGTTTTATCCCTAATGGTTGAGGGACTAACCCGTGGATTTGGTAGTCTTTGCCATCTGAGCAGAAAGGTGTCCACAACTCGAAATATGTCTGAGATGCCCGCCTTATTCCAAAGTAACTTGTATCCCGACTGTCAGGACCACTTACTTGGCCACTCATGCATGAACATTTTTGATTAGATAATTACCAATACACTCCACCTTATTGGAATGTCGTCTTCTCAAACCTTCTTGTGAAAGATAACTGCATCTGTCTCCTAACTAATATTTTTTTCACTCTAAAAGATAGGCACAATCATCATATAGATTCTTCCTGTTTTCATAAATAATTCTACAACTTCAATGGACAATTATATTTTACAGCTGCAGGACCTTTTGAAGCATATAAAATTATCCTTTTGTGTGGTATTTTTCTTAACACTACCGTAAGTGATAAGGTCAAAGGAATGAGGCACCAAGGATTGAAACTGAAATGAAGTCTGTCCTAGCTTTCTGTCTCCAGTCTTTGAATCTGTTCAAGAGAACCCTTTAAAAAGCCTCATACATTTCTATTTTATGAATCTACACCTTATACTGTTAAATAAAACATTAATAATACAGTGGTTTACTGCTCAGTTAATGTTTTCCACATTTCTCTGACAATGTGACTTTGGCCCCTGAAAAGTTTTATATCTACATCTATACCCTGCAAACTACTGTGGCATGCATGGAAGAGGGTACATCCCACTGTACTAGTTATCAGGGTTCTTCCTGGTCCATTTATGAATGGAGTGTGGGAAGAATGATAGTTTGAATGACTTATCATCATGATCTCTAAGTGAGCAATTTATAGATGGTTGTAATAGGTTCTTGGAGTAATCATTTGAAGCTGGTTCTTGAAATTTTGTTAACAGACTTTCTCGGGATAGTTTACATCTATCTTCAAGAGTCTTCCACTGAAGTTCCTTTAGCATCCCTGTGACACTCTCCCATGGATTAAACAAACCTCCTACCACTTGTGCTGCCCTTCTCTATATATGTTCAATAGCCCCTGTTAATCCTATCTGGTACGGGTTGCACACACTTTAGAAATATTCTAGAGCTGGTCAATATGTTAAAATGCTAAGTTTAATTTTGAATCCAATACATGATTTGACCCCTTAAACAACTCAATTTCCAAGCTGTTCCTCAGATCAGAAAGAAGGTAAGGACATATTACTCGCTTAGCAACACACGTAATGAAAACATTACACTGTTTCAAAAATGCTCTAAGTACCTGACAGCTTAATGTAGATGCAAAACACTACAGACAATCTGTTTATCAAGTTGCACTGCTTCAAGGAGTGTCTAACTATTTCTCAGCTGCCAAGTGCCAACAGTGCATGAAATTCCAAGGATAGCACAGTAGTGATAAAACACAAAAAACTGAAAAAATGAAATTTTTGGAGTGATATTTTTTTTAGAGAATTGTTCAGAGTTTGAGAGAACACAGTATTTAAAAAACATAACATCAGCATTTCTTCAGTGGGCAGCATGGCAAATACTGCACTTTTATGTGAAACACACAAATAGAAAAGTGTTTGTGCCATGATTATAATTAAGAAAATCAGAATAACATTCTAACTGAAGATTGAAATACGTATTACAGCAACTGAAGATGGGTGAAAGCCTAAAATTTGCACTGGCATTTTTTTAATTACAATATAGTCAGGACTGAAATCAGAGACTTTATTAATAATTGAAGTAACAGTGCCTCTCAGTTTGTTATCCATCTGGATACCACTTCACTTTAGTGTGCACCCATTGGTCTCTGCTTATGGTACCTTTTTTAGTTGTCTGTAATTGCAAAATGTGAGTTTCTGTATGTTGTTCACTGTCAGGCAATTTTGACCTGTCCCACTATTCTCCTGATTGCGATTAGTATGGATGCATTTGGGTCTTTATCAGTACACTTGTATCACAAAGCATCACAGTTTCTGGAATGTTTCCTATGTTCTGCAACAGTTGGTGGTTTCTGTAACTAACAGCAGTGTGAAGTAATTGTGTATTTTGGCCAAGAAAATTTCATTACAGGTTTCAATGAAAACCATTATTGCTTTACACAACAGAATATTTTTTTAAAAAGTGAATTTCACTTCTGGTTTCAGGCATCATTAGATATTCTAGTTGCAATACTGTCTGCCATACAACATAAGCTACAAATACTAATGTGCTTTCAACATCAATAGCTTTTGCTGTATTTTTGTTACAAAGATTTAATCTTAAAATTTTATTGTAATTTATCATCAAGTAATGAATGAATAATATATGTAAAAATTTCTTCCTTTTCAGTAATAACCATTATGGGTGTCATTCTGGATGCTGTGGTGTGTTACCTTGGTCGTAATATGGAGTTCTATGATCCTGAAGAAATACAGGAGACAAAGAAGCAACAACTTAAAAGTTAACCAGTCAATGAGTGACAGTGATAAAGTGATATGCCCAGCACAGAGAGGACATTTACTTGAACTAAATGATACAGTAAGAATGTGATTTTCACACAACAGTACAAAGAGCTTTGAGGTGGCAGTGTGAAATAAGCATATTCCATATATTTATTGTCTTATCAAGACAAGTCAGTATTATCATAAGGAGAGTGACTATGGAATAGGATCAGTTTGTGGACTTCTCAAACAACTTTCTTGTACAGTATTGTAAAATGTTGTTTATAAGCACTTAGCATATTTATTTCCTTGTAAAATATCTTTGTTTACATAAAAATTGTGTTTGTGTTGTATAAATGATGACAACATGTAAATGCCTATAGTAACATTATGAACTGTATCAGTACAAAAAATCAGTAATAAGGAAAGCATAAAACTAGCAGAGTTTTCCTATCAGATGAACTGCCAAGTACTGACAGCATTCTGGACAGTTCCAGTATTGTAACTGTGTTCCAGATGTGCCTTTTACATTGTTTACTTTACAATATTATGAAACTGTCTCATCTCCAGTTACTGAAGATGTGATTCTTCGAGCTCTACCAAGTGTAAGAGAAAACTTAAATAAATATCTCAAAGTGAAAATATTCTTTTTAACAATTAGATATCACAGACTGATTCAATAATATACAATTCAGACTTAATAAAGCAGCCATAAATGCTTTAATCAACAATGGTCACAACAACCACAGAGTACATGAGGCTGTGTTAAAAAAAGTGAAAGTATACACAAGCAGACATGTGATGTATACAGGTATGAGCAATACATTACAATGAAATAACAACACTACTTCAACTCTTTAACAGAGTAAAAGGAATGTATGACTTAGATTTCAAAATCTGATGGTCATACTCCCATTTTTCAATTATGCTGGAAACCATATGATTGACTCATTGATTTTTTTATTCTCCCTGTGACAGTTTACATGGTATGGTTCTCATGTTGTAGTTTTAGTACAATTGTTATTCAAATATTATCTAAATGAATTTTGTTTTTATCTAGTTTCACTGAGAGAATATTAAAGTTCTTTTTGAATGAGTGATTAATTAAACACAAATCTGATGGGAGATTGTATGTACAAAGGTGGTCGAGCTAGAAGTCAGTGAAACTATAATGACAGACAACATAAATTTCATCAACTGACACTGCAAATAATTCTGATCACCCTTTTCTAGACTACAAATAGCCTTTGAGACTTCACTGTGTTACCACAAAACATAACCCCATACAGTCATCTAAGCTATGTAGATAAGTGTTCATGTTTCAGTGTCATTAAGTAAGGGAGCTTATTATTACAGAGAGAACAGCAGTGCTCTGCATCTTTGTGAAAATCATGTATGTGATATTTCCTATGAATTTTGAATGTTCCAACCTCTGATTGTGTGAATCATTTTATAATCATAAAATATCACTTTCAACATAGGTCTTTGTGTAAAACTATATGCACCGCACTTTCTTGCAATGAAGTGAATCTGACAATCTGTTCTCCATGAGGCATACATTAACAACCATGCCTGAGACACATTTGATGAGAGACATGTTAAGCAAAACGTAAACAATGGGAATAATGCTCCTGACAGGTTAACGCTGTGTGCCAGACCATGATTCAAACTCAGGACCTTCACCTTTGGTAAACAGGAGATTTAGTTCAGAAGGTAGGAGATGAGGTACCAGTGGAAGTAAAGCCATGAGGACTGGTCATGAGACGTGCTTCGATAGCTCAGATGGCAGAGTACCTGCCCATGAAATGCAAAGGTTCCCAAGTTAGAGTCTCGGTCTGGCACACAGTTTTATTCTGTCAGGACAGTTTCATATCAGTGCACACCCCATTGCAGAATGAAAAACTCATTCTCTAATGGTAGCACCTGCTTCAAATAAGGCTTGCACATTCCTCACCGTATGGGGCTGGGTGCTGCTCTGCTGAAATTTTTTATGTTAAGTTGTCAGAAAAGGCAAAAGCGTCACAAGTTGTAAAACCTGTTCAGACTATCCTCAGTATTTAGTGGTCTAGATTGCATGTTGTAACCGATGGTATTTCCACGCATCACCCTCTAAGCCTACTAAGAAACACTACAATGCAGACTTGCTGTCATCATGGTAGCATCTCACATGTACAAAGCTGTCACTGTAAAATAGACTGAAGAAGGACTATCTCAAAACATTACAGTTTACAAACTCAGAATGCCGATAATGGTGTTCTCACTACAGATTTTTCCTCCATAAATAAATAAACTGGTGGAGCTGTCATTTGTACTCTCGTGATTCATGTGAAAGGGTTTTCAACATGATTATAACCAAACAACAGGAATACACAGACTTTGAATGTGGAAAGTTAGTTGAAACTAGATGCACAGGACATTTCATTTCGGAAATCGTCAAGGAATTCAATATTTTGAGATCCACAATGTCAAGAGTGTATCAAGAATAACAAATTTCAGGCATTACCTCTCGCCATGGACAAAACAGTGGCCAACAGCCTCCGCTTAAAGACCAAGAGCAGCGGTATTTGTATTGAGTTTTCAGTGCTAATAGACAAGCAACACTATGTGAAATAACCACAAAAATCAATGTGGGACTTATGACGAATTTATCACTAAGGGCACGTGGCATAATCTGGCATTAATGGGCTGTGGTAGTAGACAACCAAAGCAAGTGTCTTTGCTAATAGCACAACATCACCTGCAGCAACTCTCCTGGGCTTGTGACCATATCGGTTGTACGCTAGATGTCTTGAAAACGGTGGCCTGCTCAGATGAGTCCCAGTTTCAGTTGGTAACAGCTGATGGTAGGGTTCCAGTGTGGTGCAGACCCCACAAAGCTATGGACCCAAATTGTCAGCAGGGCACTGTGCAAGCTAATGGTGATTCCATAACATTGTGGGCTGGATTTACATGGAATAGACTAGATCCTCTGGTCCAACTGAACCAAACACTGTCTGGAAAAGATTATGTTTCATTACCCATTCATGGACTTCATGTTCCCAAACAATGATGGAATTTTTATGGGTGACAATACGTGTTCTGAGCCACAATTGTTTGCAGTTCATTTGAAGAACATTCTGGACAATTTGAGTAAATGATTTTTCCATGCATCAAACATTTATGGGATATAATCATGATGTCAGTTTGTGCACAAGGTCCTGCACCAGCAACACTTTCGCAATTATGTACAGCTATAGAGGGTAATATGCCTCAATATTTTTACAGGAGACTTGTTGAACCCCTGCCATGTTGAGTTGCTGCACTATGCCTGGCAAAAGGAAGTCCGACATGATATTAGGAGGTGTCACATGACTTTTGTCACCTCAGTGTACTAAAAACTTTCTATAATTGTCACACTCTGGAATCATGGTTCTTAGTTTCTTCCTGCATAAAGTTTCATCTTGAAGTGATAGGGAATCAATAATATACCTGGTTAGTTATATACCAGGTGATCAAAAAGTCTGTATAAATTTGAAAACTTAATAAACCACAGAATAATGTAGATAGAGAAGTAAAAATAGACACACATGATTGGAATGACATGGGGTTTTATTAGAAAAAAAAAAAGTTCACAAAACGTCGGACAGATGGCACTGGGCAGCTAAACGTAAGTGACTGCACATGACAATCGTGTATAAAAGGAGCCGTAACGATAGAGAGAATCAGATGCGCCAGCAGTCGCAGCATGTTGACGTTAACTGAAAAGGCGCTTTCAGTTGAGCTGTATTATCAGAATGGGGAATGTGCTAGTTCAGCGTTAAGATCCTATCGCCATAGGAACGGGATTCAAACGGGTAAAGGCCCGTTGACAAATGCAGCTGTGGCGAGAATGATTTTGAAGTTCGAAGCCAAGGGCTGTTTAGACGACAGACCTCGACCGAGCACAAGGCGTAATGCTGCTGAGACAGTTCAGGAAGAAATGGAGACTGTAGCGGGTTCATCCATGCACAGGGAAGTCAGCACATCGCACCGGCATTCCATACACTACTGTTTGGTTGGCTCTTAGGCGTACCCTCCGATGCTATCCGTACAAAATCCATCGGCATCATGAACTGTTACCTGGTGATTTAGTGAAGCAGAGGGCATTTGCGGTGTGGACGTTTCAAAAGATGGCGGAAGGTGACGGTTGGTTGAGCAACGTGTTGAGGACCGACAAAGCTCATTTCATGCTCCGAGGGTCTGTCAACGCCCACAACTGTAGAAATTGGGATACCGAAAATCCTAGAACTGTCGTGGAAATTCCATTGCACGACAAGAAAGTCACGGTATGGGTTGGATTTACGACATCTACCAATATCGGTCCTTTTTTCTTCGAGGAAATACGTGATTCTGGTTTTGTAACTGCTACCGTGACAAGTGAGAGGTATGCCGATGTGTTACAGAATCATGTCATCCCCAGCCTGGCTGATAAACACCTGCTGGAACGTACGATGTTTATGCAGGATGGCCCTCCACCCCATATTACTAGACGCGTGAAAGACCTGTTGCACACATCGTTTGGTGAAGATCGTGTGCTCAGCCGCCACTTTTGTCATGCTTGGCCTCCCAGGTCCCCAGACCTCTCAGTTCGTGCGATTATTGGCTTTGGGGTTACCTGAAGTCGCAAGTGTATCATGATCGACCGACATCTCTAGGGATGTTGAAAGACAACATCCGATGCCAATGCCTCACCATAATTCCGGACATGCTTTACAGTGCTGTTCACATTATTCCTCGACTACAGCTATTGTTGAGGAATGATGGTGGACATATTGAGCATTTCCTGTAAAAAACGTCATCTCCACTTTGTCTTACTCTGTTCTGCTAATTATTGCTATTTTGATCAGATGAAGCGCTGTTGCAACTAGTGCGCGATCGCCCATTTGTCTATTAAAAGCTTTACTTTAGAATGTATGTGGGCTGCAATGTAAGCCGGTAGAGTATTATACGGTCAGTAATGGACAAGTTGTGTCTTGCAGACTGACGTCACGACCGTCTGTTGCAGCTGTGCATGTGAAAGCAGTGGGGTAGCGCTGGCAGGCCACTGACATTATACAAAACTAAAAATATTAATAACTAAGAAAAGAATAAACTGAGGAATGTCATATTTGACGTACACCCTTCTGTTGTGAAAACAAAAAATATGTCAAAGTCTGAGATCAAAAATAGTTGTGTTTTGGAAGTTAGAAAAATTCCATTAAAAAAACGTATTTGTTCGACAGTCAAAAATTTAAATAAATACAGTGATGTAATAGTTCACCATCAGTGACTATGTACGATGATCTGATAACACTTTCAGTGTTCATATCAAGAATTCTAAGTAAATATGTGTATTGTGTGTTAGGGTGTGTGTGAAAGAGAATGCGTGCGTGAGAGTATGTGGGACGTTCAGCATCATGTCAGATGTCCAAGTATGTATGTTTATGTACAAGACAGCCAGAACATTTGCGACTACATAATAAATTTCCAGATGTAGAGTAAAGCTTATAGTTCATTTTGTTTTGTTTATTAATTAGAGAGTTTTGTGTTACTTAATGTGATGACATCAATGAGCCTAGAGAAGCGGTTGGTGCTTGCTAGATTTTGGCGCGAGCTGCGCCCTAGAAGTGAGTTCTCATTGGTCGTAAGTGCTGACAGCCAATGAGAAGGGAGACGGTTGGCACTTAGCGAGGAGATATAGTTTTGAGTGTGGGAGAGTGAGAGGGAGTCGGGAGCTAGCTTTGATTGGAGGCGGTTTTGCTGCATGTGACTTTTCGCATTATGTGTGAGATGAAGTCTTTGGATGACTTCCGCGTTATGGTACAGCGTTAATGGTATCTGGTAGTGACCAGAAACTGTTTGTGAAACCTTTAGAGTGTCATGATTATTTGTTCCGACGAAAATCGCGAGTGAACTTTGAAGTATATTGCGTGGCGGTATTGAATATATTCTTACTGAGTATTTTATGGCGAGCATAAACTTTTACGAAGGACAAGCACTAAATATCGTGTGCAGAAGTAATTGGCCGATCATTCACTGTGTTACAAGTAATTGGTTTCGGAATTTGGTAAGGTAAAAGTTCTGGCTGTTTTAGGTATGGTGATAACTGTGAGCAGAAACTTTAGTAATTTTCGTAAATGTGGGCTGATGATCTTGCTTAACAGCAACAAAGATCTATTGAAGGTTTAAATTTGAGCTTCATGTTTAACCTACGAGAGACATCCTCTTTGCGAATCATTTCTTTAAAGTAGATAGACAATTTTCGGCAAATTTTACTTATAGCGGCCTCCACCGTGTAGCTATGAGGTTACAGTTTCCTCAACACTGCTTTTCTGTGATCTCGTAAGTAGCTGCAGTCAGGAGTTTATATGTGAAGATCTACTGCTGTAAAGAGGTAGTTGTTATTGTTGTGGTCTTCAGTCCTGAGACTGGTTTGATGCAGCTCTCCATGCTATTCTATCCTGTGCAAGCTTCTTCATCTCCCAGTACCTACTGCAACCTACAACCTTCTGAATCTTCTTGGTGTATTCATCTCTTGGTCTCCCTCTACGATTTTTACCCTCCAATGCTAAATTGGTGATCCCTTGATGCCTCAGAACATGTCCTACCAATAGAACCCTTCTTCTAGTCAAGTTTTGCCACAAACTTCTCTTCTCCCCAATGCTATTCATCAATACCTCCTCATTAGTTATGTGATCTACCCATCTAATCTTCAGCATTCTTCTGTAGCACCACATTTCAAAGGCTGTAAAGAGGTAGGTGAACAAAAATTATAAAAGAAATTGCATTGCAGCAGCAACGTATAATCCATCGCAATGTCATTCCAAGCATGTGTGTCAATTTGTACCTCTCTATCCACATTATTCCGTGATTTATTCAGTTTTCAAATTTATACTGACTTTCTGATCACCTGGTATTTTGTTCTGCTTTCAATTAGTGAGCTACATGTAATGTGTAAATCTTTATCTTGTTGTTATGATGTTGTCTATGGAAACTGCTGAGAACCTAAACAAGGAAACTCCCAGATAGGAATCTGAAACCCAACCCTCCCAAATACAAGTCCAGTGTCTCAACCACTGCACCACCTTGTTCACCAGGCAAACCATCATTAAAGTCCTACTGTTTATCTATAGCAAATTTAAGTTACACTTGCATACTCCTACCTCAATTAAAATACTGCTTCTTATAATATTTCAACTTACGTAACAAACATAAAGCTATGCTGATCACAGAATAAAAAGGAAGATTACTGTTTAATCCCCTGATGATGACAAGGTCATTGGAGATCAAGTGCAAGCTCTGATTGGTTGAAGATAGGGAAGGAAATGAGATGTGTCTTTTAAAATGGAACTGCCTCAGCATTTGCCTTAAATGAATTAGGGAAGCAAGTGAAAACCTAAATCTGAATTGCCAGGCTGGAATTCAAACCACCATTCTCCCAGATATGAATACAGTATTTTACTACTGGGCCACCATACCTGGTACTGACTACAGAATAAAAAGTATCTGGTATGATAAACAAACACAGTCACACTACTTAACTGATCTTGATAAAATATTTGTGAAATAAATAGACAAGGTCTACCCATCAAATGGCAGAAGATAGAGAGATATCAAGACATACAAAATTGCTAGCTTTTGGAACCCATGGTGACTGCTTAGTGAGGAGCGGAAAATTTTGGAAGGAGTGAGGCCAATAAAAATTAAGAATACAGGAGAATTCATTTGGGGTCTCAAATCAAGGAAGACTTACTGTATAGGACGAGAAGAAAAAATATGATTTGCAGTACTTGACAAGCATTTGAAAATGTAAAGTGATGCAAAATGTTTGAAATTATCAGAAAATAGGTGGTACATGCTCTAGAGAAACATGGGTAATATAAAACATTTTATAAAACCATAGAGAACAATAAGAACAGAAGGCCAAAAGAGAAATTATCAGATTAAAAAGAGTATAAGGTGTAAATGTAGTTTTCTCCCTCTATATTTCAATTTATGTAGTCTTTCTCCTGTATATTTGAATCTTTATACTGAATAAGATTGAGGAAATAAACAAAAGGTTCAGAAGTGGGATTTAAATTCAGTTTGTAAGGGCATAAATCATTAGATTCACAGATACCAATGCTGTCTTATGAGAAATTCACAAAGGACCTATGAATGCAATGAACAATCTACCAAGCTCAGAATATGGATTGAGAATAACCCAAAATTAAAATGAAAACACTGAGAAATAGTAGAAATGAGATTACTGATAAAATTAACATCTATTTTAGGGACCATAAAGTAGACAAAGTGAAGGAATTCTGCTACTTTGGAAGCAAAGTAACACACAACAGATACAGCATGGAGGATATGATAAGCAGACTACCACAGACAAAAAGCATATTCACCACAAAAGACATCTACTAGTATAAAACATAGGCTGTAATCTGAAGAAACTTCTGAGAATCTAGGTGTGGAGCACAGTGTTGTACATAAGTGAATCATGAGCTCTATAGAAACCAGAAAAGAAGAGAACTGAAGCATCTGAAGTTGCTGAAAATTATGTGAACTGATAACATAATACATTGAAGAGTTTGTGTGTAGAACTATCAAGAAAAGGTTTATGTGGGAAATGCTGACCAGAAGATGGGACAAAATGAAAGGATCTCAGGAAACAATGGCTCTAAAGAGAGCCGAAGAGGGCAAGAACTATAGAGCAACAAAGATATTGGAATATAAGGAGTAAATAATTGAGGGCATTGATGTAGGCACTTCTTTAAGATGAAGAGACTGATGCAAGTAGAAAATCATGATGGGTTTCATCAAACCATCAGAAGACCCATGATACCCCCCCCCCCTCCTCCCAAAAGAACTACAACATTTGAAAAAAAGAGAACACAGAAGCAAAAGAGAGGATATTTGGTCCGTCAGACATAAAAGCAACTGTGTTATGCATGGCCCAAAATAAAGTGTGCAACTTAATGCAAGAAAAATTGTGAGGAGGAAAAAAATTAATGACAAAGACGAGGAACAAGACCAGAAAAATTATCATTAACTGTAGCCTCATGGAAGATGAGAGGCAAATACAGGTAGACTGTTTACTATCCATTAAATTCTGAGGAACTAGTATCAGGGAGGAAATCCTGATGGTAAACATACAGTATGCACCAGAAATCAAGATTATTATGTTACATACCATGCTCTGTAACAGACTACTTTTGCCAGCATACACACACTGTACGTGTTTCATCATCCTTCTTGACAACTTGCTGGTTGCACTTCAGTTGGTAAATTAAGCAAATTGTTCCACACCAGGTTTTCTCTTTGTAAGATAAGGTCTTACCAGCAACAGGATGAATGTCACTAGTCCACTGTGATTATGAGTCATGAAGAGTTTGGAATTCTACAGTCCTGTTATGGAGACTTGAGGAAAGATGACTAAGCAACGTTAGGAACTCTTAGGATACTTCTACAGGGTGATTTTGTAGGAATGGTGGTGGATCAATCTGGGATCACGGGCAGAACTATTTGAAACAAGATTTGTTAGGTTTGTTATGTTAAGGGTTTTGAAACTGAATAGTGAAATAACACTGCCACTTGGTACTGTGTGAAAAGAAAGTGGATATTTCACTGGGGAAGCATAACTAAATTTTGACTTAAGCCTGAATGTAAACCCAACAAGACAGGTATTTCAGAAGCTGAGAAGATCTAAAGAGATTCTGGACAGTGTATTGTGGCTGGTTTTCATGGTGAGCAGCCATTGCTCTAGGAAGCAGTGGGTTTGTTTCTGTATGGTTAAAGAGGTGGGATAAACTGTGTTCATTAAAGAAATGTGGTGGCTGCTGGAGACGGTCAGAGGGAGAGATAACTCTACTGAGATGCCTAAAGAGAAAGCAGGATCACTTTCTGAGGTAACATTCAGCCTGTAGCTGATACCCTTCAGAAGAATGTGTGTGCAGACACATGTTGTGTAAACTTTTGTCACTGGGTCAGTAGTTCCCACACCTAGCACTCAAATTTCAGGTAAATTGCAATACTGAGGTGCTCTGCCTACTTTTTCTATCACCTAACAATAAATTTTGTTCTTATAGATAGGAAGATGGGTGGAAGACAAGAGGCAATATGGAATTTGGTTAAAAGAATGTAGTCATAACACACTTAAAATGAGTCTCTGAACATTGCCACTCTATTTTTCAAACAGGGAAAGGCGTTTCATGCCCAATGTTAAGAAAAGTTTTGCAAGTAAATATTTGATAACATAATAACATTCATAGAGCTGTCTGAGAATACTATACCTCTTAATAGTACCAGAGATGAAAAGTTGCTTGCTTAGGGAATTTAATGATAAAGTTTCCCATAGAGGATCAGCAGGAGGGTTATGGAAACAAAGGATATGTTGTAGAGAAAGTTCCCACCTTTGCAATTCAGAAAAGGTGGTGGTGGTGGTGGTGGTGGGAAGAATCCTGATGGCACAGGCTGTGAAGCAATCATTAAAGTGATGTTGGGCAGCAAGTTCCCACAGGCAGCACTAGCAACTTCTACCTCCTCTACCCTGCTATCCCTCCCCCCCTCCCATTCCATGCCATTTCATTACACTCACCACTCTCCCCAGCAGACTGCTGATCACATCAAATGCAGTCACAGTCAGATCCTAGCAGCCGGAGACAATAACCATGCCCATATGAGTAGTATGAGTAGTAGTAGTAGTAGTAGTAGTAGTAGTAGCAGTATAAAGTAGTACCAGCAGTAGTAGCAATTGTTGTTGTTGTTGTTGTTGTCATCGTCATCTGAATTTGTGGATATTTACTTCTGAGGAAGAACTTTGTCTGAAAACTTATACATTTCCAGTATTCTTTTCAATGTGCTTGTCTGTGAGTAATGCCTCTTTCACGGTAACAATTTAAAGTACCAATGCTTCGACAAGAGCTGGTTACAGGCTATCTGCTCAAGATTTTCTACTAGTGTCTTCTTCACAAGCCTTTGGGTCACAAGCTTAAACACAGAAGAATACAAGAGGAAGTGGAAGGAGCAGCTGCAAAGAATGGGTCTTGAAATATGCTCAATAATAATAAGGAAATACAAACCAAAAGAGAAACAAGGCCCTTGAAATTTGTGCGAAATATGGTAACTGTAAGAGAACAAGATGGAGGAAAAATAATTTACAATCTACTAAGCAATTTCAGATTCCAAGTGAGACCCACTAGTCTCTTTGTACATACAAAAACACAATCCTTACACATCCCCATTCATTTTAAATTATCATAAAAACATATAATGAGAAGTTATTAGTCATCCTGCTGCCACTTCCTAATTCAATTTACTCCAAAGATTTTCTAAAGATTAGTCTCAGGTTCATTATTATATTATTGTTTCCAGTGTTACTTTCATTCTTCCCTGTCTCATTGATCTACCTTGTTTCCTTTCACTGGGAGTCCATTTTGCAACATCTACCACCGACAACAACCACCTGAATAAAAATAAAATAAACAGGTAACTATAAGAAAATCATTTATTTTGAACTCTCTCTAAGAAAACCTTTCTTCTTTAGCCTTGTTTGGCTGTGTTGTTATGATTACTCAAACACAAAAATAATAATAATTGACTTCAAATGATATTATTGTATTGCTCAGTATGACCATTTGCATGAAAAAGCTTCAGTTAATTGTTTATGCACTAACAATAGTCTACAGTTGCAAGTAACAGATGCACTTTCTTAATTTTTTTTATTTTTTATACCAATGTGTTAGTAGTAGTAGCTGGTATATTTATCTGTGCATCATTTTGACAATGGAACTGGACAAGTCATGGTATCACCAGTTAAGATGAATAAACAGAAATCTTATACACAGGCCGTTATTTACATACAGGTCTATTTTCACAAGGGTGAGACAGATCAATGCCTTTTATACAGAACATCTCAGCATTTGACTGAAGTAATTTAAAAAATCAAGAAAACACCTCAAGGGGTCAGCCAAAAGGAGACTAGTATTAACAATGCTGCAACGTCATTCTTTTTACCCCTACTGCACAATGATGTTTTGTTTATACATTTCTGCAAACAAAATATTAATCACACAGTTGGGTAAAAAAGTCAACTCACCAAGCAGCAACAGGAGGAGGAGAAAACACACACAAAAGATATAAAAATATGCAAGCTATCACAACCATTGGCTCTTTCTTCTGGCAGAAGAATTGAAGTGAAAGAAAGAGGGAAGGAAAAGAACTGGTGTGGTTTAGGAAATGGGGAGAGCTCTATGAATGTTGTGCAGAGTTCCAAGTCAGGGAATTACTGTGTGTATATGTGTGTGTGTGTGTGGGGTGGGGGGGGGGGGGGGGGGGGGACCATGCAGGAGACAAGAGTAGAAAAGCTAAGTGCATTATACATACATGGTAGACAGGTGAGTAGGGGGGAGGAGGGGGGAATAGATAAGTTGGAAAAATAAAATATATACAAAAATAAAAGAGAGCAAAAAATAGGACAGTAGAAATTAACATAAATTTTAAAATGTGACTGGTGAGAACTGAGCACATTTAATAGCTGTTCACACCTGAGGAGTTTCTGTGAAACTTGTGTTGGAAGGGAGAATCCAAATGCCACATTTACTGAAACAGACACCAAGGTCAGGGCCATCACATTGTAGAGTGTGTTCTGCAATATGATATTGTGTATTGGCAATACAAACCATCTGTATCTATGTTTGTTCATCCTAACTGGTAACATGGTAGTAGCCATACAAATGTAAAACGCTGAACAGTGTTTACATAGCAGGTGGTACATGACATGTCTTTTCACAGGAGGCTCACATTTTGGTAGCATGCATTCTGTCAGTTACAGGGCTAGTACAGGCGACAGTAGGAGAGTGCATCACGTAAGTCTTACAGCAGGGACAGTCACAGGGGCAGGAGCCACAGGGAAGGAAAATTGACTCACAAGGAATATCTGACTACAATATTGTGGTGACAAGAAGTTATTATACATGTGATGGGCAAAAAGTCAGACAGAGCTGACCTCTTTTAGGGCATGATTTTAGGAACACACAGCCTTGTCAAAGTGGCTGATTAATACACGGAAGACCAGGGCAATACATTTGAATTAGGCTGGTAGGTTAATTATGAACAGTGAAGGCTGAAGTGAGAGTGGTGGTGCACTGCTGTAAAGAACATTTGACATGGAGAGAATGACCACTGTCACAATTTAAATACTAAACAATGGCAACTGAAGGTGTGCTTGCTTCTATGTGAATGTGTATGTACGTGTTTCCCCTTCCTTTTCTGTTAAAAAAACTGAGGCCAAAAGCTAATGTGTAATTGTCCTTTAATTGTGCCTGTCTGCAACTTAACATGTCATCTTTATGATAAGTAGCAATCTATCTTTTCCTTACCACAGTTAAAATTTAAGTACAGTTGTTCATGTGTGTTGTGGTTGGCAGGAGAGCCAACACAGGGTTACTAATGGAGGGCGAAATGCACGCGTTTTAGCTCACGCAGGCTCGCGTGAGGTCTGGAACATGGCAAGAGAATTAGAATTGAGAAAAACGGACGTAGCTGGTGGAATACTTAACTTTAATCCATTAATGAAGAACGTCGCTCTTGACGGTACATGATTTACAATATCAATACAAAATGATCATGGCGCCTTGCTAGGTCATAGCAAATAATGTAGCTGAAGGCTATGCTAACTATCGTCTCGGCAAATGAGAGCGTAATTTGTCAGTGAACCATCGCTAGCAAAGTCGGCTGTACAACTGGGGCGAGTGGTAGGAAGTCTCTCTAGACCTGCCGTGTGGCGGCGCTCGGTCTGCAATCACTGATAGTGGCGACACACAGGTCCGACGTATACTACTGGACCGCAGCCGATTTAAAGGCTACCACCTAGCAAGTGTGGTGTCTGGCGGTGACACCACAATGTGTATCTTTAATGTGAACAGAACTGTGCAGCTGACCCTCAGTCAGTATGAGGTCAACATCAAGGAAAGCGGCCTGGGATTCGGAATAGCACCATATGAAATTGGGGGATGTATTTAGTGATTACAAAAATTTTAACAGGTCGTCCTCATGACGAATCCATATGGAAAGATGTCACGAATGTATCTAAAAACAATCCAGAGGCTGAAGGCTTATGGATCCCAGGTTAACCCCTCCAAGTACCCCATGAAAAGGTTGGCATAGGAATAGCAGCCATCCTGGTTCCCATGACCATCTTCTAATAAGTCTGTATACCTGTCCCTCAAAGGTAAAGTAGTTGTACATAAGTTGTTTATACTATAACACTTCTATTTTGCCTCTAAAAGTTCATTCTGTGCTATTTCATGTACTACAGTGTTCCACATTTTCCACTCCCTTATCAGTATTTTTTTCTCTCTTCAGCTGTACCCTTGACCCAAATTACAAAAACAGCCAACTCCACCTCCACTCCTTTTACCCTAGGTAGCTTCCCTGCCACTATGCAAATCACATACTCTCACTGTCTGAGGGTAACAGTATTGTTCTGCACTACTTCATCAAATACATTTGAACCCACTTTTTGGTATAGCCACCTGCCATTGGTTCTACTTATTAGTACCAACTATCATGCTCACAACTTTCATGTCCATTACATTTCTTTAGGACATTATGTTACCAACAGGGCTAATAATCCACTTCATCATCATGAAATAATTAATTATATCTTTCACTCTATTTCTACTACTACTACTACTACTACTACTACTACTATTGTTTCTAGCTGTTCCCAGCCACATGATGCTGTGCCTCAGTTTGTTTAAATGTAAAAAAGAAAAGAGAAAGTACACATTTATAAAATGTATAGGAGTTTTATATACATCCTTGCCTCCCCCTTCTGCCTCTGTCCATCTCCTGCTCCCCTTCTCTTTCTCCATCTCTTCCTCCTTCCCCACCTCTCTGTCCATCAGCCCACCCCCCACCCCCTCCACCATCTTCTCCCCCCTCTTGCTTTGAAATTTCGACCAAACATTGTATTTGAATATGCTTGTGAATTTATATATCTACAGTAGTGCCATACGTTGTATAAATACACCATAAAACAGAACAAAACAGAAAAATTCACCAAGAAGAAATTATCCGAATGGGGCAGAAATCAGTCTATTTAATGTATGTATGCAAACAAACAAATAGTCACAAGTTTAGAAAAATTAGATTTTATTCAAGAGAAAGAGCTCCACAAATTGAGCAAGTCAATCATGCATTGGACCACCTCTGGCCCTTATGCACGCAGTTATTCACCTTGGGACTGATTGACAAAATTGTTGGATGTCTTCCTGAGGGATTTCATGCCAAATTCTTTCCAACTGGTGCATCAGATCGTCAAAAGCCCAAGATGATTGGAGGGCCCTGTCCATAATGCTCCAAATGTTTGTAATTGAGGAGGGATCCAGCAACATTGCTGGCCAAGGTAGTGTTTGGCAAGCAAGACGACAAGCAGTAAAAATTCTCGCCATGTGCAGGTGGACCCTGCCTTGCATAAATGCAAACCCAGGATGGCTGGCCATGGAGAGCAACAAGACGGAGTGTAAAATATGATCGACATACCGCTTTGCTGTAAGGGTGCTGCAGATGACAACCAAAGGGGTCCTGCTCTGAGAAGAAATGGCACCCCAGATCATTACTCCTGATTGCCAGGCTGTACAGCAGGCGACAGTTGTGTTGGTGTCCCACTGCTGTCTGGGGCATCTCCACGCAGACCTTCAGCCTGGAATCTTATTGACTGGAGTAGAATTGTCCTCAGTCATACACCCCACTTCAAATTACACCCGACAACCAGCAAAAATATTTCTGGAGATGCCCTGGACAGTTTTGGGATACACAACTGACTGCCACCCACTATATGGCTCGACAGCCAGGAATGATGGTATGAGCTGCCATTTCATTTCAAAGCCAGACCTCTTTGGTTGTCATCCACAACACCCTTACAGCACAGCAGTATGTCAATGATATTCTATGCCCCGTTTTGTTGACCATCAGGCAAACCATCCAGGGCTTACATTGCACCAAGCTAATTCCTGCATGCACATAATTAGAGTTTCTACCACTTGTCTTAATGCTTGCCAAATCTGTCCTCCATCAGCAAGGTTGCTGGATCTCTCCCCAATTGAGAAAACTTGGAGCAATAGGTAGGACCCTCCAACCAGCTCAGGATTTTAAGATTTAATGTGCTATTTGGAGAGAATGTGGCATGATTTCCCTCAGCAGGGCATCCAACAATTCTGTCAATCAATGCCAATGGAATCTTACACCTTTCATGAGTTTCTGGAAATCTTTAACCCATTAATTTAGTCTGGGAGTGTGCTGCTACTTAAATTTCAATTGCAAAATCTCAAAATTGATCTATGTAACTCCAACACAGCTAAATGATGCAGAACAAAAGCTTCAACAAGTCATGAATCAAACACACAGCCCACTACTTGCTGACATCTTGGCTGAGATCATAATAATGTAGTAGTATTAGTAACAGTAGCAGTAGCAGCAGTAATTTTATTCATCCATAGATCACTTTTACAAGGATACTCGACATGTCATATGTTACGTTATGCCTTTCGTGAACTGCTAGTCACTCATCAATATTCTGTTTCTCTGTACTCCCCAGCTATTCTGGAAATCTTTAACCCATTAATTTAGTCTGGGAGTGTGCTGCTACTTAAATTTCAATTGCAAAATCTCAAAATTGATCTATGTAACTCCATATACAAAAACCCATATGAGGTTAGTGACATTCAACCACTTTGACAAATGAAGTGTTTACATGCAATTTTCCACAAATAAGGAATAGTCACCAGCAAAGTAATGTACAGTTAAAGTACACTAGTACACTATTGTATAGGCATACAAGTATTGTACTTTCTTCCTGTGTTTCTCATAAATAGCAGGAGCAATAATATGGCACACATCAATGCCAGATACATTGACATGCTTTCTGCCCTTGGTGCATCTAATAACACAAATGGAGTTGCTACTCCTGAATATGTTGCTAGGTATTCTGGTCAATGTCATCCAGAAGAAATTTGTTGCATTGTCTGGAACTTCATCTGTGGGAGACAGGTTCTCCCCTTCCACCATCATTACAGAGAGGTTGTCCAAGGATTAGCTACACACCAAAAATTCCAGAGCACTACATGGGAAGTATCTACACAACTGCATGTCTTGCAACGTATGGATTATGACATGTTACACAATGAAGAGCTACTCCACTATCATTAACTGTTAACGTAACAGCAACATTCTGATGACAGGTTTCTACAAATGCAGCTCTATGAATGGTTCAAACAACTACAGGAAGCTAATGATGATTCCATAAAAATAACAACAACATGGTCTGCTGAAGCTGCATTCACTGATTTTGGTATCTTCCAATATGCACAACATCCACTATTGGTGTGAAGTTAACATGTGTGGCATGCACAACCATGGATATTAGTCACACTTAAGCATCAATGAATGAACCGGAATGTTGGATGTATCTTACTTCCCTATATTTCAGCAAACCAGTTGACTGAAGGAAGGTATCATGCAATCTCTCAAACAATTGGCCGGAAGCACTCTATGGGCTTCATGTTCACTAGAGTTCATGGTTCCAACATGATGGTGCAGTCACACACTTTGGAAGTGATGTGTGTGATGGCATTTAAGACAAGCCTTGCCCAAAAAATGTTTCCCTGACAATACTTCTAAGATTTCTTTATGTGGAGGCACTTGAAGCACCACATTTATGAATATTTCATCCATAAAGAACATCATCATGAGTACTGTGATTATTAATAAATATAAATAACAATTTCCTGTGTCAGTCACTTGTTTATTTTCCCACTACACATTTTGATAGTTCACACCGTCATCTTTCGGATAAGTACTGTGTCGCTACATTCCTTGTGTTTGCGTAGAGCACATACTTCTTTTCACAGTAGCAGGTCAAGTGCAAGGCAGGTTATGTTTCATCTTTTGAAGGGAAAGAGAATCAAAACTCTGCTGCATGTTGCTACTTGCGCATGTGCTCTTCACTGTAAGTTTCGTCTACACTGCCACTTCACATAAACATGCTATACATGTTATAGGCAGATTTATTCCACTCTGCTGATCAGTGTGGAAGAATTGGTAGTGCATTTCTATGCTGCTCTTTTAAATGTGGATCCAGATGTGCTTCAAAGAGTACAAAGAAGCATGAGACTGCAAATTGTTAAATGTTTGTAGATGCAGGGAGGTTGTTTTGAGCATCTGCTCTGAAGAAAGTGTATGTTACATGAAATATGTGATGTCACTGGTAGTGTATTTCAAAATATTACAAAGCTGCTCTTGCTGTAAGTAGTTTGTGTTTAACTTCTCCACAATGATAAGTTTTGTAGTTGTTTTGAACTGGTTATTACTCTTCATGAATATTTCTGATGTGTCTGACCAATAAGTGTAACGTTCAGTGTTAAGAAAAATGTAGTTGACAGTAATGTAATCTTTATGGAACAGTGTATAATACAGCACAACTGGGAAGACCAAAATAAGAATTTTTTAAAAAAGAAAATTACGCACTGACCCAGAACAGAATTCTCAAACTCTGTCAATTGCACTAACTATGCAACACAGTTACATAGTACTGACTGAAGGTACTTAACATACATGTGCTTACAACATTGCCAAATTGTCTTTCATTAAAGTCCATTTTCTACCAAAAATATGCTCAAGAAAATATAAGGATTTCACTGTGGTGTCCCAGTATGACAATTTTGGTCCATCCTGTATATTACTTACAGCCCTTCCTTGTATTATGCTGACACATTGGTTATCATTGTAAAATGATCCCTGCACAGACACATTACTATAGTAATACAATAAATGAATAATGATGAATGAATGAATGAGTAACAATGAATTACGCACTGAAGTATGACAGTCCAGTAAATGACAGAGCTTTTCACCCTGACATACACCAATAACTAATCTACTAATTTAAAAAAAATCTCATGAAATATCTTTCAAAAAACAGTGATAACCAAATCAGAATATAAGCAATATTATCATTGTATAGAAAATTATGGTAGTGTTTGGTCAGCCGAATTCAATGTATGAGGTAATGATCGCAAGCAAGGTGTCATAGGGACACAGTATCCCCCAACACATTTTAGTGTATATTTAGGTTTTAGATAACAAAGCAGCAATCAAAAATTATGACAGTAGCACACAGCAGTTATTAGTGTTTAATGAATATTATTTGACTGTAGAATCTGCTGGTAAAGGCTACAGCAATGTTGCTGTGATAGTGATTCACGGTCAAAGAAAAGTAGTGACATGACAAGGAAATTGTTCTACATGTGAAGGATGAAACTGCTGGGATGGTACAGTCCCACGTGCACTGTTGTGTTTATATAGGGTAGGTAAAGGGGAACAAAGACCTCAGAGCTAGTAGCCTTGATCTTTAAATTTCCCAGCAAAGTGTTTCACTGCACATGTTAACAAGTGCTGGATGATGTATAATACGAGAGTTGACTGTAAAGTAATGCCTCCACTTTCATAACTATTCAACAGTTGGCAGAATTGGTATGCGGCAGGTACTGGCTTGTCCCTTAGCCTCTCCTCTACAGCTCCAGTTGGAGGGAAGCTTTAGCACTGAACAGCTGTGTTTTTACAGTGTAAAGTATGAAACCCTGCACAAATGGTCGGTCAATGTGATTTAAGCAATGTGCAGTCATTGAATACTTGACAGAAGAAGGCGTCACCCCAAAGCAAATTCATCAGAGAATGAAAGCAGTTTATGGTGATTGTGTTGATGTGAGTCATGTGCATTGTTGGGCACGTAAGTTTAAAGATGTTGAGGTGGGAACATCTGACCTGCATGACAAACAAAGAGTAGGACGTCCTGTGACAGCAACTACCGAGTTTCACAAGCAAAATGTTGACAGAGTGATTCAGGATAGTGGTCGTATCACTCAGAGAGAAACTGCAAGCACAATCGGCATTTCACAAGAACGTGTGAGTCACATTATTGCTTTGCTTGACTATCAGAAGATCTGTGCGTGATGGGTACCCCGGATGCTGACTGCTGAAATGAAAGTGCACAGACTTGAAATTTGCCAGGATCTCCTCTTGCATTACAAGAATGAAGGTGATGCCATTTTCCATTCAAATGAGACAGGAGCTGAAACATGGGTACACCATTACGAACCAGAGATGAAACATCAGTCTATGGAATATCGACACAAAGACTCACCCCAAAAGAAGAAATTCAAGACACAGCCCTCATCTGGAAAAATCATGGCCACAGTGTTCTGGCATGCAGATGGTGTTACCCATGTTGATTTCCTTGATTGTGGAACAACAATAAATTCAGAGCATTACATCACAACACTGCAAACTCTGAAACGACAGCTAACATGGGTCCGAAAGGAAAACAGAAATGTTTTCCTGCAGTAAGACAATGCCAAACCACATACTTCATGTGTCATCACAGCAGAACTTCAGAGACTGAATCTCACCACAGTATGGCATCCACCATACAGTCCAAATTTAGCACTGTCTGACTTCCATCTGTTCCCAATAATGAAAGACAATCTGCATGGATATCATTATGCTTCTGATGAAGACGTTGAGAGAACTGCAAGACTTTTGTTACAGAAACACTGTGTCGACTTCTTTCGTGGTGGCTCCAAAAAAGTTGTTCATCGCTGACAGAAATGTATCCAACTGGCCGGTGATTACGTAAATGTATCCAACTGGCCGGTGATTACGTGGAAGAGTGAATATCGGTAATTAAAGATCACATTCCAAGGATTATTTCTGAGTTTGATTTATTAAAATATTCCCATCCAAACCCAATTAATGAAGGTGGAGGCATTACTTTTCATTCAACCCTCATAGATTTAAAAAGGCGCAGCTTTTTTTTTTCAACACTTCAGTAGAAAAAGAAGTTATGAGTAGAACGTTTCCTGTCTCAAACATCTCTGATGTATATATGAAGACTGAAGTGATGAATGAAAATTTGTGCCAAGGCTGGAATTTGAACCTGAGTCCCAGCAGGAGACCCAGGTTCAAATCCTGGTCTTAATACAAAACTTCATTTATCTCTTCTGTCTGCATATATAAATCATATAGTAACTGCATCAACTGTAAAAAATTTTGTTATTTATGTTTTTTGGGAAATAACATTCAGAGCAGCTCCCATAACCAATATGTTCTGTCTAGGTGGATTAAACTGCCACCAGCAAACACATTTGCTCCAAAACAAGAACACTAATTCATCAGTATCTCCTTCTGCAATATCGACTTATTTAACTTCAGATTTCACATACATGTCATTTGATCTATTTAATTTATTCACCCAGGTTCATCTTCTAATGGACACAGGATTCATCACCAAAATATGATGAAAGTAGAAAAAATTTACAAATATACGAACACATAAAATATAAAAGTATGCGTCATGAGGACAAGACAAGTGGTCAGCCATAGCCTTGATGAAGAAACCATCACAGAATTTACCTTAAAAGATCTGCAAAAGCAACTATAAATCAGCATGGCAAGACAGGGAAAAAAAAAAAAAAAAAAAAAAAAAAAAAAAAACATCTTTCCGAGTATGAGGTCAGTGCCTTAACAACTGCACTACCTCATTCAGTTTGTCCCTACTGTACAGTGTTCTATTGTTCATTCAGAAATTGTATATGAGATGTTGTAATATGAATTCATCATCCCTGCTTAGTGTGACAGAATATTGTGTTCCCTCTTTATACTGAAGTGCGCACTGCTTGTCTTCTTTATGCTCAATGTTAATTTATTAGGCAATGCCGTACCACACACACACACACACACACACACACACACACACACACACACACACACACACGCGTTGCCACTGTCCCTGGTTGCTGGGTTGCTGTGGCCAGAGACAGTGGCCATCTGTGAGTGAGCTATGCTTGTGTGAATGTGAATGTAAGGGGGGCGGGGGAGGGGGCTTCTATTTATGAAGGACTTTTTTTGAGTGCTTAAAACTCATAGCAGTCTTTCATTTTGCCTGTCTGGGACTCAATGCCCTCTCTATGTGGTGAGCAGCAATAGGTGCAGTGGAACATCACAAACATGTGTCCCAGCCACAGTAACACATAAAGACATAGTATTTACAAATGCAGACCACCACAAATTCCTCTCCTGTGTGAACTTCCTCCTCTCAGAGTAGCACTTGCAACCTATGTCCTCAATTGTATGCTGGATGTTCCAGTCCGTCTTCCTCTACAGTTTTTACTCTCTACATCTCCCTCGGGTATCACAGAAGTCATTCCACCATGTCTTAACAGATGTCCTATCATCCTCTCAGTGTTTCTATATAGACCCATTACTCTCCTCACCGATTCTGCAGAGCACCTTCTCATTCCTTACTTTACCAACCCATCTAATATTCAACATTCTTCTGTAGCACCACATCTCAAATGCCTTGATTGTCTTCTGTTCCAGATTTCCCACAGTCCATGTTTCACCACCTTGCTCTCACACTGGACTGTTTCCATATTATATACATTGTGCCAGTGTACTTAAAAATTCCCTTGGACTGCACATGAACATTTCTGGGAATTGGGTAACTCTCGAAACTTTGGAAATCATCTCGCTGATAGATTCCTGATACCCAATGTTTGCACAGCGCATTAAATAGCACTCCCCTTACAATGTTTATAATCTTCATTTTCTCATAAATCTTCATTTAACAGACAGGTAAAACAGTCCTTTGGATTGAACTTGAAATCTGTCTGCTGTAACCTCAACATATGAGCATGAATACTCATTAGTATCCATGTTTGTATGACTACAATGAAATTCAATGATCATTTTGTGCAGTAGACCACACAGTGCTGCAAGTACAAATGGGACACTTTAGTGGGCTTTCTTCCCTTCCTTTAGCTTTTTTCAAAGAACTAACATACCAAACATGCTTTTTTTTTATATACTGTTACATGCAATTATAATCGAATCATCGTAAGAAGATCCTTGACAGCTGCAGTGGGCTGAGTGCTCCAGCTTCATGTGCCTGCCTCAACCTATTTGGTAACACAATTATGTAAATGTCTCTATTGGCAAGGCCTTGGTGTTGTTGCAGCTATATAAACGACTACTGTTGTCGTCTCTGGAGGCTGGTGTGACACAGCTGAAAGCTGGGAACAGTTCTGCTACATTACATCTGTGGAACATCAATCTTCAGTAAAAAGATGAAAAAAATTCTCCTCATATGTAGTCTACTGGATCAAAACGTTTGGCTTTGAAGTCATCCAGAAGGCAACTAATCATTTTGTTCTGTATACTTAAACACCTTGCAGCATTTCATCTTCGCTATGCATTTGGTATATTTTCCTCATCAATACCTAAGGAAAACACATGTACTCTGGCAGTTACGAACTGTCTTTACTTTGAAGGGATCAATCAGTCTGTTCCATAAACCAGACGCTGCAACTTTTATTTGTAAAATCACACAGATTTTGACATGTTCATCTCGTATGTAAACTTTTGTAATGGTGGTGATGATTGATGATCAAAGATTACTACTTGGTACTGTCTGTGGTTTGGGTCTCATATTTTCACAATCTTACACAGCAATCAAACCAATTCTTTGACTTTAAGATACTAATCAACTTTTAGTACCATTGAATGACATTTCCTTTAAAATAGGTTTATGTCAGCTGCTGTAAACCCGCAGTGCACTCTGTTTCATTTCATGAACTGATGGAGTTACACAGTACCTCCATTGGAGATGCAGAGACATATTTTGGAGGAAAATATGTCTTGTTTCATTGTGCAATGAACGGTAGTCAGAAACCTGGCACGGAATGCGGTGTAATTGTTCCAGTAGGGGTTTATGTCTCTTACCTCATTCACTCTACTGAACACAACATCCTCATCAGGCCACAATGATGAGGCAATGTATCTGTGTTTATGTGTGTATGTTCATAAAATGAGCTACTGCGTTCCATTACCTGTTATTTCCAATGCACAACTCAATGCTTCCATTGTATTGTGAGTGGTTATCTTTAGTCATTCCACTGGTTGAGAACTTACTATCCGTGATCAAGTACACAGAACAACACGAGGCAATGATATATGAAGCCATGTAAATGGAAACTATTAATATGTAACAGAAATGCATAAAATGGCACTAGGAGCCTTCCAACTGCTAAGCATGTTCCTAAAAGCATGGCAGCCATTTACTGGATGGTAACATTGTGCAGATGCACAAACATAGGAACAAGAAGAGTGTACAGATGTTACTTGGTTTCTGCATAGTGACGGTGCAAAACCTACAGAATTTCATCATGTAATAAAGGTTTAGTAAGCTAATACGCATTTGTTCCAGCAACCAGTTTACACAATGTATTCAGGTATCTGCAAAGTAGTGTGGCATCTGTGGTCAATGATGCTTGTCCAGATGACGTTTCTGAGACTTTTAAACATTATTTTTGTTCATCACACCATGTGTACACAGTATAATAGTTTCACCAAGTGCCTGTAGGATAGGTGCCCCAGCAGCCAATTGTTGATGCTGAGTGTTAATTTACTGCTACAGCATGCTAAACAGAGTTGTAACTCCCTTGCAAATATTCATCTTTATGTGAGAATGAAAGTTGGGTCCACCAGCACCAATCACAAATTTATCAGCACCCACAGCACAGAAACTAATAATGTCATGCTGATTCTTTATTGCAGTGATAAGGGCAGCATCATAGAACATTACAAATTGTGAGGGACAACTATCAGTAAGACATCACACTCACAAATCGCACAAAAAGTTTCTTCATCTTATGATCAACTCCAAACAACATGGACTCATTTCAGTAGGTGTTCTGTTGCAACATCGAATAGCCTCTTATGGTCCTTGCAACAGTTTTCACGACTTCTGTACCCCAATCTCATTTTCCTCGCATGATCTCTCTCTCTCTCTCTCTCTCTCTCTCTCTCTCTCTCTCTCTCACTCTCTCCTTTTTTTTTTTGCTCATAGAAGCTCTGGGTACCCAAGAACTCTGTTTTGATGGAGACGTACAACATTCAGTACACTAATGGATGCATGGAGTTTCAAAGGTGTTATTTACTTCCGTTATTCAAGCATTTGCATTGAGAATGAGGGAAGTTACACTTGAAAAAGGCATACATCTTATAGCAATGGGTGTGCCGCAAATAATGTGAAAAAAAAACCCAGACAGGCCCAGAAAATATTTATTCGACTTACTGCTAATCTGCCAAATCCATATCAACTCACAGAAAATGAATGACTGTATGGATATTTTCAGCAAGATGGAGCAACAGCCCATTCTGCCCTCATATACTTCTCTCAGGTGCACGAAGTGTTCCGTGAGGAGATGACAATCACCAGACCCACTACTCAGCTAAACTGCCTTATCTCTCTCCTTGCGATTTTTACCTGTCAGGTAAACTGAGGTGTCATATGTACTCAAATAACCTGTATACACTGGAAGAGTTACAACAGAACACTGAAAACATTGTTACTGCTATCCGTCAGGTAGAGCTGCTACGTGTACCTCTCAGTTTCATAAATTGAACAGCGTGAGACATCAGTTTCCCGCATCGTCTGTGATGTCCATCAATAGAGGTCAATCCTATGTCTGTAATACAGTAAATATTTTTTGCAAGTTCTATTTTGCCCACACTGTATGTGCGAGCAAAATGTAGTGACAATACGAATAATATCAACAACAATCATACAAGAGTGGTGTTCTACTGGAGCCTATATATTATCGGACTTCTCTCATCTGAAATGTTAAGAATTGGAAGGGAACAGGTAAAGAATGAAGATATGCAATAACCAAGAAGGATTAGCACAATGAAGTAATGAAATACATTAATTCTCAAAGACATCAAGCATATGCTCCAAATTCAGGCAAAATGGAGAGATTGAGTTTCTATTGCCATAACTAAAGAGCACTAAGAACAAAACCATCACACCATTATAAGCATGTTTTATACCAAAGAGGGGAATGGAGGATGCCGCAATTCCCAAATATCTAGCAACATCTCTAACCCATGGACTTTGCCATTGATGGGCAGGCTTGCATGTCTCATCGATACAGACAGTCATAGTGTAGGTGCAACCACAATGGTGGGGTATCTGTTGAGATGCCAAACAAACATGTAGTTCCTGAAAAGGGGCAACAACATTTTCAGTAGTTGCGGGGGCAACAGTCTGGATGATTGACTGATCTGGCCTTCTAACATCAACCAAAACAGCCTTGCTGTGCTGGTACTGCGAACGGCTGAAAGCAGAGGGAAACTGCAGCTGTAATTTTTCCTGGGGGCATGCAGCTTTACTGTTTGGTTACATGATGACGGTGTCTTCAGACCTCTGGGCGGAGACTACTCAGGAGGGCACCGTTGTAAGGCGAAAGAAAACTGGCATTCTACGTAGCAGAGTGTGGAAAGTCAGATCCCTTAATCGGGCAGGTAGGTAAGAAAACTTAAAAATGGAAATGGATAGATTCAATTTAGTTACAGTGGGAATAAGTGAAGTTCGGTGGCAGGAGGAACAAGACTTCTGCTCAGGTGAATACAGGGTAATAAATACAAAATCAAATAGGGGTGATGCAGGAATAGTTTTAATAATGAATAAAAATAGAAGTGTGGGTAAGCTACTATGAACAGCACAGTGAAAGCATTATTATGGCCAAGATAGACACGAAGCCCATGCCTACCACAGTAGTACAAGTTTATATGCCAGCTAGCCCCACAGATGATGAAGAGATTGATGAAATGTATGATGAGATAAAAGAAATTATTCAGATAGTGAAAGGAGATGAAAACTTAATAGAAGCCTGATACAATTTTGCACAGAGTACAACTTAATCACAGTTAGCACAAGGTTCAAGGATCGTGAAAGAAGCTTGTATACATGGAAGAGGCCTGGAGATACTGAAAGCTTTCAGACAGATTATATAATGAAAAGACAGAGATTTAGGAATCAGGTTATACATTTTAAGACATTTCCGGATTCTAACCACTATCTATTGGTTATGAACTGTAGATTAAAGCTGAAGAAACTGCAAAGAAGTGGGAATTTAAGGAAATGGGACCTGGAAAAACTGAAAGAACCAGAGGCTGTAGAGTATTTCACAGAGAGCATTAGGGAACGATTGACAAGAACAGGGAAAATAAATACACTAGAAGAAGAATAGGTAGCTTTGAGAGATGAAATAGTGAAGGCAGCAGAGAATCAAGTAGGTAAAAAGACATGGGCTAGTAGACATCCTTGGGTAACAGAAGAAACACTGAATTTAAGTGATGAAAGGAGAAAATATAAAAGTGTAGTAAATGAAGCAGGCAAAAGGAATACAAACGTCTCAAAAATGAGAGTGACAGGAAGTGCAAAATGGCTAAGCAGGGATGGCTAGTGGACAAATGTAAGGATGTAGTGGCATATATGACTAGGAGTAAGATATATACCGCCTACAGGAAAATTAAAGAGACCTTTGGAGAAATGAAATCCGTTTGTATGAACATCAATAGCTCAGATGGAAATCCAGTTCTAAGCAAAGAAGGGAAAACAGAATGGTGGAAGGAGTATATACTGGGTCTACACAAGGGAGATGTACTTGAGGACAATATTATGGAAATGGAAGAGAAGGTAGATGAAGATGAAATGGAAGATAAGATATTGCGTGAAGAGTTTCACAGAGCACTGAAAGACCTAAGTCGAAACAAGGCCTTGGGATTAGACAACATTCCATTAAAACTACTGACGGCCTTGGCAGAGACACCCCTGACAAAACTCTACGATCTGGTGAGCAAGATGTATGAAACAGGCGAAATACCCTCAGATTTCAAGAAGCCTAACATAATTCCAATCCCAAAAAAGCAGGTGTTGACAGATGTGAAAATTACCGAACTATCAGTTTAATAAGTCACGGCTGCAAAATAACAACACAAATTTTTTAGAGACAAACGGAAAAATTGGTTTAAGCCGACCTCGAGGAAGATCAGTTTGGATTCCGTAGAAATATTGGAACATGTGACGCAATACTGACCCTGAGCAAGCTTTTGGCAATGTTGACTACAATATTTTCTTTCAAATTCTGAAGGTGGCAGGGGTAAAAGACAGAGAGTGAAAGGCTATTTACAATTTGTACAGAAACCAGATGGCAGTTATAATAGTCAAGGGGCATGAAAGGGAAGCTGTGTTTGGGAAGTGACTGAGACACGGTTGTAGCCTATCTCCAATATTATTCAATCTGTATATTGAGCAAGCAGTAAAGGAAACAAAAGAGAATTTGGAGTAGGAATGAAAATCCATGGAGAGAAATAAAAACTTTGATGTTTGCCAATGACACTGTAATTCTGTCAGAGACAGCAAAGGACCTGGAAGAGTAGTTGAACGGAATGGACACTGTCTTGAAAGGATATAAGATGAACATCAACAAAAGCCAAATGAGGATAATGGAATGTAGTCGAATTAAGTCGGGTGATGCTGAGAGAACTAGATTAGGAAATGAGACACTTAAAGTAGTAAATGAGTTTTGCTATTTGGAGAACAAAATAACTGAAGATGGTCGAAGTAGAGAGGATATAAAATGTAGACTAGCAATGGCAAGGAAAGCGTTTCTGAAGAAGAGAAATTTGTTAATATCGAGTATAGATTTAAGTGTCAGGAAGTCGGTTCTGGAAGTATTTGTATGGAGTGTAGCCATGTAAGGAAGTGAAACATGGACGATATATGGTTTGGACAAGAAGAGAGTAGAAGCTTTCAAAATGTGGCGCTACAGAAGAATGCTGAAGATTAGATGGGTAGATCACATAACTAATGAGGAGGTACAGAATAGAATTACAGAAAAGGGAAATTTGTGGCACAACTTGACTACAAGAAGGGATCGGTTGATGGGACACGTTCTGAGGCATCAAGGGATCACCAATTTAGTATATTGGAGGGCAGTGTGCAATGTAAAAATTGTAGAGGGAGACCAAGAGATGAATACACTACGCAGATTCAGAAGGATGTAGGTTGCAGTAGGTACTGGGAGATGAAGAAGCTTGCACAGGATAGAGTAGCATGGAGAGCTGCATCAAACCAATGTCTGGGCTGAAGACCACAACAACAACAGTATATATTGCTACTAACCATGCTCAGATGTTGGGCAATTGACAGGAACAGTCAGGAACATCATTGAAAAACAACTCAAGTGCACGCACTGTCATCTCCTGGAAGTTTTCCAACAGTCTCAACACCACCTCCATGAGGTAAATAGTAATCTATCCTAATCACAGTTATTCCATTCTGGGATTTGCACTGTTTGGAGAGTGCTAACAAAAGATACATGTTAAGGTATACACATTATCCTAGCTTCTGAAAAAATTACTTGCTTCCTCATGGAGGAGAACGAGATACGTTAAAAATGAAGGGCAGGGCCAGACTCCCCTAACCCACACAATAGGTTGGACCTTTTTAATCTTTGTCAACCTACCCATCTCACCATCCCAAGGGTGTAAAAATAGTTCCAAAAGCTACAATAGTGTGTATACTTTTACATGCATCTAAAGGCAGTACTGAATGTTTCACAATTTCAAATAAGTATTGGCCAACAACTCTCTCTCTCTTACAATTTAAATACATAATAATGTTGATATATTAAAAACAAAGATTCCAAGACTTACCAAGCGGGAAAGCGCCGGTAGACAGGCACAATTAAATAACACAAACACACACACAAAATTTCTAACTTTCACAACCAACGGTTGCTTCTTCAGGAAAGAGGGAAGGAGAGGGAAAGACGAAAGGATGTGGGTTTTAAGGGAGAGCGTAAGGAGTCATTCCAATCCCGGGAGCAGAAAGACTTACCTTAGGGGGCACACACACACACACACACACACACACACACACACACACACACACACACACACACACACACATATCCATTCATACATATACAGACACAAGTAGGTAGTATATACCTATCCTTTTTTCCCCCTAAGGTAAGTCTTTCCACTCCCGGGATTGGAATGACTCCTTACCCTCTCCCTTAAAACCCACATCCTTTCGTCTTTCCCTATCCTTCCCTCTTTCCTGAAGAAGTAACCGTCGGTTGCGAAAGCTAGAAATTTTGTGTGTGTGTTTGTGCGTTATTTTATTGTGCCTGTCTACCGGCACTTTCCCTCTTGATAAGTCTTGGAATCTTTGTTTTTAATATATTTTTCCCATGTGGAACTTTCTATTTTATTTACATTAATAATGTTGGTAATGAGACACACAATGTTTGTAGTGCACCTGATCATTTTACTGCATAGTACCACATTCAGTAAGTGACCTGAAGAAAGATATTCTGATCACGAAGTCTTTGAGACCCAGCTTCATAGATATGTACTGTAATTATTCACCTGAAGTGAATATGAGAAACGAAGTAATAAGAACTTGACAGTTCGTCTGAAATATCTACTGCCCTTGGCACTGCACTCAAACAAAGGCAATGTAAATTTTCATTTTCAAATTCAAAATTTTCCTTAAATAGTAATATCAAAAAACTGGTAACATTAACTTGAACATCAGAATGTTTTTAGCAAATAATTCTTTATTGAGTAAATATACACAGAAAACTAAAAAAAAATAAGTGACACTGAAAAATTTATTTACATGTCTGAAAGCATGTCTTTGGTAATGCAAGAAGCGTACAAAACTTTACTTCAAAAGAACAAAAATGACAATTCTCTACTTCTACACCACTGCACTAATTTTGTCAAGCTAGTTCAGTCACTCTGTGATTGTTATAAAGAAGCTGCAAGCAACATTTGTACGTTAAATCATGGTTACTATTACATTTACGTATCCACCTCACTACTTTATTTCCACACTAATCCATTTACTGAGTATATCTATATCTGTGGCAATGATGATTACAATAAATCAAATTAACAACTTCCACATTTTCATAAATTCTGGGAGTTATCTGACTAAAACGAATCTAAGTCTTAGAAGATCAATACAGTTAGGAAAAGGAGAAGAGAGGCTGACGGTTTATTAGTGTTTGGTGGAAGGTTTCAAATTTGGCACAAGAAGTCTGAAAACAAAAAGTGTTTATCTCTCATCACCTGTAGAATAGTTTAATCAAATAGTAGTCGCACTAGATGAAGTATTTTGCCAAGTATCAGAAATCACATTCAATCACTGGCTCAGTTAGATAATAAAAAATATTCACTTCCGTTTGCCAAGTATCTGACGATAATAAAACTATTAACTGGAATCATAATTCCACACAGTCGCGTCGGCAGAAGTCAGTCCGGCGGCCAAAGTTAAGTCATTTATGGAGGTTACCTTGAATGACAACAAGCAATAGGAAGCTGCAATGGTAACCAGTGCACACCAGACAAGATGAGCTAACACACTATCGACGTACTTCCTGTTATCTCTTTTAACCAATCTTTCAGGAGTGTCCAACATCACACTTTAACCGCTTTCAGTACTCATTTTGGCAGGTTTCCTATGTCAGGTACATGAATAGTTAAAATATCACCGGCACGAATAAGTGCTGAACGTTTGACGCTCACTGGCGTCTGAAGGTTTGTTACAAAGAAATTTAAGACATCAACATCGCATCCTCTAAATTCCGCTGAAACATTGGTTTTTTCGAACATGTGAAAATCACATTTCTTACCTGTAAAAAAAAAAAAAAAGGAATCTTGTATGCGTAATCGAAAAAAAAGCTGTTTCTACTTGCAAGACCAATCATGGAAAAAACCTTCTGCTGCTGTACATACCGACGATTCCGCTCATAGCCCTAAGAAATCTTTCTCTCAAGAAAGCCCTCGCTTCCTGCTTATCGGGATCGGCAAAATGCTGAACTTCTTTAACTTCATTCTCATTCACTGATGAACATTCCATTACTTTATCCATAAACAACGTTTCCTTACACAAGTTGTATAGACGTAAACAAGTTTGGTTTGGAGTCTCCGAGAAGTTAGTGTTACCAACTGTAAAACGTTGACAATGTACGAAGGTTATTTTTCTTTTAGATCGCAGAAGTTGTAACTAAGGGAGAAAAAAGGCATTTTTATGTCCAAGCCATAAAATAATAAGAGTCAAAATGCATTTCAAGCCCTCTACATATCATATTCGTGTGGAATATGGCACACGCCCAATCCATGTCTGCCATAGATAACAAGGAAACAGCTGAATGCACAAAGCAACACGTTCGCCCGCGCTGTTTAATCTGTCTGTCTGGTTAAAGACACAGCGTTAGTTTTTCAATTATGATTTCCATCTATAGCTCGTAAGATGCTATTAAGTTTCTGCTCTGGAAAATTATAAATAATAGAATTTGCAGATAAGCAGGCGTCTTTGATATGTGTCGTTGGCTTTGCCGAGTGACGAAAGAGACACGAGACAAATACCGAAAATATTGTGACGTATCAATGTGGATTTCTTAAAAAAAAATTAGGTCGTAAAACAAACATATCAGATTACGATATATATATTGACTTAGTGTTCCAACATTTCATATATACGAGATGTTCGACACTAAATTAAATAAATTATATCACACCAGAGAATTCTAACTACCGGCATCTGATGAAAGCGCCAGAAACTACCAAAGTAAGAAATACACATTAATTTTTTTTTAAAAAAAACACATGTAACTGAAAAGAAAAGCTACTAAGCTAACGAGTCAAAACTATCATACAAAAAAGTTAACTAGAAATATACTTACAGGCTCAGCTACTTTTCCAAAGTCTGCTACTCTTATAATGGTTCCCATGGTTCTCGGAAACAATATTTGCTTCATAAATAACCGTAGCTCATATTATACTCGAAAACATCGAAATATTTATAATAAAGAATTCCTCGTGAATGAAGTCATGGTCGGAACTAAGCTAAACAAGCATCACCACAAACAAGCTGAGAACGTTAAATCGTTAGTACGTTGTCAGCCAACGACAATACTAATTCGTAGATATCAGCTGCAGTTTTTTTATTAATAACTCGTAGTTGAACCACATAGTCCAAATATTCGGCAGAGTCGTAAATACAAGAGGGATATTGCGAAGAGCTTCATATATCACGACATACGATACGGATCAACCAGGTAGGGTAGGTAAATTCGTATTGGCATCTGTTTTCTTCGCCACTTCAAAGAAAATTGGCCCATGGCCCATTATACCCAACACAGAGCTCTTGCTACACTGCAGGTGAGTCTCTTAACATATGTAATTTACTTGGCTGTAACGAAAAAAATATTAAATTGTACCGTAACCTAGATCTCAGGCTACGCTACAGATCACACAGTCACCACAAAAAGCTTTTCCGCTGTTCGACTCGTTGGCAACTCGCAACCAAACTGTTGCATTCCAAACCTAATCTGGACCTCAGTTTACCCTACAAATCAAACAGTCACGCAAGAAATCTATTCCGTTGTCAGATTCGTTGGCTTCGCCAACTCACAACCAAACTGTTGCATTCCAACCTAACACAGACCTCCAGCTACGCTACAGATCAGCCTGTCACCACAGAAATCTATTCCACTGTCAGAGTCGTTGGCTTCGCCAACTCAAAGCCAAATTGTTCCATTCTAACCTAAACTAGATCTCAGACAACGCTACAGATCAGTATCACCACATACACCCTTTCCAGTTTAAGTTTCCTTGACTTTGCCAACTCATTTTCAAATCGTCACATTCCATCTTAAACTTAACCTTCGGCTAAAACAATCCGTTAACCTGACATTAAGCTGTTCTATAACCACTCTCTCTCGGAAATTCGGAACTACCTCAATAAGTCCAAAAAATATATCTCTCTTTTCATTCCACCTCCTCCTCGACATGTACTCAATTGCTACCTACAAATTCGCTAATGCCAGCGTCAAACAATTATCAACATCAGCACTCAATGCAAAAATCTCCACACAGCAAGTCACTGTTAGACAAAACTAGCACAGAAATGAAAATTATGGTAAAAGGGTACTCATCAGTCTTACCAATAGCAGATTAGTACTCCCAATAGGTTGACGTCCAAGAGATCGAGGCTATCTATGAACTATTTTTTAAAAAAATCCCAAAACTTGGAAGCCAAACGCGAAACCAAGTTAACGAAAGAAAACTGCAAAAATTAAAACAAAAAAAACGAAAAATGCATTCTATTCCGAAACAGAAACTTATCTCTCTTTCTTTGGCACATACATCATCGCCATACTCCTCAAAAAAATAAAAAAAAATAAAGAAATATCTCAAACAAGATCGATTTTTTGGAACATTCTTCCTCCAGACACCCTCATCAAAATGACTCTGCAGTACTGAAATTCTCCTTTTGTGTCGCTCAATAATAATTTTTATAGCCCCCCCCCTCCAATACCCTTCAATTGTGTTTGAACATGCCCTGTTTTGTTGTCCCTAAATTCAACAGAATGATTCACAGCCAAATGCACGTACCCAGTTTCATCTAATCCCTTATAACTAGCCCACCAATCTGACATTATGATTGGCTCATCTGCTATATAACGTTTTACTAATGGAAACATAGTACAAGCTGTCCTATCTTTACTTACCTTAAAATCATGTGTCGAGAAGAGTGAATCCTTGAAACATCTGCCCCCCCCCCCCCCCCTTCCCCACATCCATGGCCCAACAACATCATGCCCTCTCTCCTCCTCCTCCTCTGCCTCCTTCTCCTCTTTTTTTTTTTTTTTTTTAAGTTGCGATTCGTCACTTTCTATAAACCTGTGGCATGCCAGTTTTGCTTCTTCTCATAACAAAAACCAAAATTCCCGGCAAAACGAATACCAGTCTACAACAGTTTTACGATCTGTTTTTGTCTCATGAGCAACAAGCCAAAAAGGAGATCTTAAATAAAAAAATAAGAAAGTAATAGAATACATTTCATAGAAAACTTTGATTTTACTACCCACGTCCCTCTACGAATAGACCGCCACACACCATCTTCTGCACGGTACAAATCGCTCGGGTCAACTGAAGAATGGTATGCAAACAGTCGGTTTTGACCAGTGATGTCATAGTTTACTCATAGATATTAACGTCTTTCTTTTCGAGTCGTAGATAATAAATCAGCTATCTGCTATGGATAAGCGCCATCACTGTAAATTGAAATAAATGAATGTGTTTTTAAAAGACATTGCGTGAGATTTTTTCGTTTTATTCATTTAAATAATAGGTAAATTCCAATTCGTTCGCAACTTAATTTAATTCTTATTGAGTTTATAGATAATTTGGAAAAATAATTTTTCATTTGAAAGAATTTTCACTTTTTGATTTTCTTTTGTAGATATCTATTTGTCTGTTCCCATGAACAGGCTTTGGGCGTAGACATGATGGCAAACAATCTAGTTTTTCAAATGTGGGGCCTTCTTGCTGATTATGTTCGATATTGTGAGTGCGGCGTACATATGGGCCTGATAAGTGTGTCTGCTCGTCGTATTCACGATTTATTCATATTGAGGTGTAGCAAGGAACGAATATGGCCCTTAATTAGACGTGGAACATGGTTTGAGAAATGGAAGATGGCCTTGAGGGATATAACAAAAAGTACATACTGTTGATGTTTGAGGTATCCTGTGTTTTGTGTGTGCATGAATGTAGTGTGGGTGAGCCTACCGTTTTAGAGTGGCATTCGTTTTGTAGAGAAGTTTTTGGGGAATATATTGTGAAGGGGGCCTTTGGGGGAAGGGGTGTTACAGTCGAAATCGATGAGTCTCATTTTGGCAAAACCAAGTACAACAGGGGGAACCTGCGGTGGGATTATGGGTTTGGAGGGCTGTAATTTAAGGTCCAGAATGTGGTGATGTAGTTTTTAAAGTAGTTCCTAATCCAATGAAAAAAGTGTTGGTGACATTAATTGAAGATCGTGTTGCAGAGTGTTCTGTAGTTATTTCCGATGGTTTTTCTTCATATAGGGATTTTGGGAATAGGGAGTTTCAGCATCTTGTCGTCAATCATAATATTGAATTCAGAGCTTCACCAACTGGGTCTTGTATCAGTAGTATAGAAGGTTATTGGTCAGACATAAAATATGTTGTAGAGAGGGGTAAACGACGAATTTTGATGCTACAGAGCCATTTAGCCCGTTTAAGTGTTTCCTTAAAGACCTTGGGCAAATGTATCGTCCAAAATTTGTTAGTTAATTTCCGATTGGGATGGGGTGGGGGTAAATGATAATAAAGGAGAAGGATGGGTTTGGTCGGAATGGTTAAAATATTGATTTGGATTTTTTGGGATTGATCCATCATTCTTCATTTTCTTATGTTAGGTAAGTTTCTTCTGTGGATATTTTTTTATTATGTGAGTTCGTATCGTTGATGTGAATTTCTGGGTTTACATGTTTGCATGTGTGTTTTTCATGATATTGCGTTTCTTGTGTGTGTGGGTATGTGGATTTACTTGACGTCTTTCTAGGCGAGTTTTGTTTTTTTGCGGAGGAGTTTGTGTATGGTAAGTTCAGTTTTTTATTTTAGCGTTGTACTGAATTTGTCTATTTTGATGTATTTCTCTGTCGTATTATATTGTTCTGCGTTAAGTATGGGTTCGTCAGCTGCAGTACGGAATACAATTTTTACTGTTGTTGCTCTTTTTCTCTTTCCTAGTATTATTATCACTAGGATTTTTTTGGTCTATATTAGCACCACTGAAGGCGAAAACACCGACGTACCTAAAATTTGTATCCCGTACCTCAGTTAACGTATATAGGTCAACTGAAGTACGGGATACCGTGCTAGCTAGACGATAAAAGCGATATATGTAACATTGGCATCATTTACCTGTATAGGTCAACTGAGAAACAGGAATCAAATGTTATGTATGTCACTATTTTTCGCCTTCGCTAGCACTAGTATCTTATTATTCAGTTGATCTATATAAGTCAACTGAAGTATGGGATACAAATATTATGTATGTAGGTCCTTTCGCTTTCACTAGTAATAGTATGTACGTAAGAACAGAATGCTAGTAGTAGCAGAGGCGAAAGAAGGAACACATGTAAAATTTGAATCCCGTACTTCAATTGATCTATAAAAGTCTATTGAAGAATAGGTTACTAATGCTAATGAAAACGAATAAAACAACGTAAGTTAAATTTGTTTCCCGTACTGCATTTAATCTATACAGATCGACTGAAGTTTCGGACACAACTCATATACCCGTATATGTCAACTTAGGTATTCCATGCTAACGTTACTTATATCCTTTTTTTCTTTATTTTTTACAGAAGTACTAGGACTGAAACAAGCGATATACTTAACAACACGTTACAAATATTAATGGATGTGATATATGTCTACGATTTGTTTTCTCCCTCCTGCATTCCTTTGTTTACGAACACTCGTCTTTGCTGTTAAATCTGTGTAATAAATCATCTCTGGCAAATTCTAACGCCATTGGTCAAAGCCGACGGTTTGTATCCCGTTCTTCAGTAGTCCTGAATACGCAATACGCTGATTATTAACGGAAAAGGGTTACAATACATTTTCAGTTATACCATGCGTTTCATATCCTTTTTATTTACGGACGGAACTTCGAAGACGAATGGAACCATATTTCAGAAAGACGTAAGTGTCTACAGCAGAACAAAAAATGGGCAATAGAAGCAACTTACGTCCAGTGTCTTACCAATGGCCCATTTAGCTCTGTTTTAGGGATTTAATTACAGGACCAGATGAAAACCTGAACGTTAGAAAATAAATTAAATGGAACAGCTATGAGATGTTAAAAAATTACTATGAAAATAGTAATAAATAGTTCTCGTTTATTGCGTGAAAGAAAAAAAGGCCGCTTTTCCACCAATTTTTTATAAATCGATATTAGTAAAAGATTGAACGCTTAACTGAGGTCAACGTCTAGTGCCAGTTCACTCAATGCAACGCAACGTTCTCTTAGAGCCTTTAGCCTCCTACAATATGGCATTCATGGGCTTTAGAATCACGAAAATTAAACAGAACAATGCTTTTTTGCCGAAAATCGGCTAGGTGAGACTGTGGCTGTGAGATAATACAGATTAATAAATACAATAAATCAGACAGTGGCTGGTTGCTGTTTTCACTTTGATGTAAGAATTAAACTGTGTTAACAAGCGGCGACAACTGATTTGAGCACGTAAATTCTAATACACGAGATTTCTTTGAAAGCAATCTGATGTTATGTTTTGCTTTGTGAATTATGCTAAAGCATTCTGGTAAGTTTCAGTTCATATGTCCCCTTATTGTGTATCTCTTAATCATGCTCCGTTCCATCTACCCTTACAGAGAGTTCACTCACATTGTTGTCGTTCCAATCACAAGCCGAAGATAGGTTTAATGGGGCTCTTCACACAATCCTGTCTTGTGAAAACTGCTACTCTCTAAATCCACTTGTAACTGACCACTGCATTCAGGTTTGATCTCCTCAATAATTTTTACTCGCACTCCAGCCCCTCCCCAGTGTATACACACTTCTATCCATTGCTAAATTAGCTATTGTTTGATACCTCTGGAAGTGTTCTATCAATTTACCTCTTCTTTCTTTTTTTTTCTTCAAAGTTCTATTCTGTACTTCTACATCTGTTAATCGATCTACCTAGCTGATCTTTCTTAATCTTCTGTAGTACAAGATATTAAAAACTTCTATACTCTTCTTGTCTACGCCCACATTACAACGTCGAAAATATTGCATTGTATCATGCACTGTAAATTTACTATCTAAGATATGATCTAGCTTGCGAAGGCTTTGCTTAAAATACCACATGCACCGTTGTGATACAGGAAACGGCGAACATTGGAGTTAGGTAAGCTGGTGCCATGAGGTTTAGCTAGAAATGGCAGGATACGAGCGTGAAAAACTCAGGTATCTAAAGCTAGAAGCTGATGAGCCTCGCCACCGCAAACTTTCACCATGCTTCAACAGTCATTGTTAGAAATGACAAAGAAGCATCGTGTGTATTACATTGGCTCCAAAACCTTAATCACTAGAGTACCTTCCATTTATTAAAAACACAACTTCTACGCAAGCAAAGCGTTGAAGAGGTGATCGACTGAAACTTTCTGGCGGTTAAAACTGTGTGCGGACCGGGATTCGTACGTGGAATCCTTGCCTGATGACTCTGGGCCCAAGTCCCAGTATGACACATCTGCCAGGAAGTTTCATATCAGCACACGCTCCACTATAGAGGGGGAAATTCATTTTGGAAACAATCCCGTAGGCAGTGGCTAAACCATTTCTCCTCATTATCCTTTCTTTTTGGAGTGCTACTCCCGGAAGGTATGCAGAAGGATTTCTGTGTGCTGTCTGCAAGTTGGGAGAGAGGAACTGGAGAAAATTCAGCTGTGTGAAGTGGATCGTGATTCGTGCCTAGATAGCCTAGAAACATCAACAGAGATGAAATTTCGTATAATTTCTAGTGTTCGATTGCTTTGAGCAACGATGTCACACCTAAGGCAAAGACACTACGTATAGGAAAACTTTGAAAGCAATCATAGACTACAGATAACATGTGATCTATGAAAGCAACGGATCATACTCGTAAAACAAACGAATGTAGCATACAATAAAACATAGACAACAGATAATATAGACTGTGGGTGACGTAATTAGACTGAAACCACGTGAATCGGGGTTGGATGGTGACTTTCTGTTATTACGCACTGTGTGAGGTGTAGTTGACAGTTACAGTTTTTACCCCTTTTAAAGCTGAAATCAATAACTGATTTCTAACAAGAAAATAATCTGCTTTATTGCAGTTACACTTGTAGTAGTGCAGTTAATCTAATTTATCCGAAATTCCTACTATTAATACGATGGTTATCATTTTTACGTGTGGCCATGTGACACGTACTGACAGTTCTGTTTACAAGGAACAAAATCACATATCTTCAGTGAATACTTGTTTTTGTTGCATTGTTAGTCTTTTCGTCCACCGTTTCCACAGGGGTGGAACACAAAATATCAGTATGGCAGACAACATTATTTTTCTGAAGATTCCCCAACAAAAAATCTCAAGTGTTTTATTATGCGAAATTAAATCCATTTATAACCATAAGGTCGGGTTTTTACGCAAATCATGAGTTTATATTTCATGACTTTTGCCACTTAGTGACGCCGATATGTAAAGCAAGTTCAAACTTGCCAGTATATGTAAAAAGATTTTCCTGAGGGAACTTAATGGTTCAGATTTTATAGGTATAATGAACAGTCTACTGTCGCGTTTTGTTGTGATCACGAAGGACTTGCGTGCTGGCATATAAACTCACTCAAAACCTGAGGGAGATTATCACTCTGCAGCGGAGTGTACGCTGATATGAAACTTTCTGGCAGATTAAAACTGTGTGCCGGACCGAGACTCGAACTCGGGATCTTTACCTTTCACGGGCAAGTGCTCTACCATCTGTGCTACCCAAGCACGACCCATAACCCGCCCTCACAACTTAAATTCTGTCAGTACCTCGTCTCCTACCTTCCAAACTTCACAGAAGCTCTTCTGCAAACCTTGCAGAACTAGCGCTCCTGGAAGAAAGGATATTGCGAAGACATTGCTTAGCCACAGCTTGGGGGATGTTTCCAGTATGAGATTTTCACTCTGCAGGGGTACTGGCAGAATTGAAGCTGTGAGGGCGGGTCATGAGTCGTGCTTGCGTAGCTCAATGTCGGCACGGTAGCTCAGCGTGTTCGGTCTGTAATAAAAAGCTGAGTAAAGGAAACAACGATCAACTTGAACGGATGTTCTGTAACGTCCGCCCAGACCAAACGCAACGAACGATACCGAACAAAATGAAAAAGAAAAAAAAAGTATTAACAAAAAAAATAAAAGAATATGGTAGAGCATTTGCCCGCGAAAGGTAAAGATCCCGAGTTCGAGTCTCTGTCTGGCACACAGTTTTAATCTGCCAGGAAGTTTCACTCAAGGCTTGCTGGAAGTGTTTTTTAGTGCTGTGATATGTCGTGGAGAAGCAGACTATCAGTTACAGCAGTCTGACGCTGCTTCCAAGAAATATGTGGCACACATTCAGATTGGTACATCTACTAACGCTGATTGCTCCACCATTGTAATAAATAACTATTATGATTACATACCTCATGCAGTGTCTTACGCTTTGTATTCGGTTAGGAAACTGTACAACCATTCAACATGTTCTAAAATTTCTAATACTCGTATCTTGAACAGAAGAAACAGAGGTGGCTTACGTATTATATATAGCTGATGATCTGTGCAAAATGGGCCAGAAAGTATTTGACAAATGTCTATTTTTAATGTGAAAACCCCTTTTTAGAAATTAGTTAAATCAGCTTGCAGGACATAAGGAATGATGTTTTCCTTCAGTTGAATAAACATATTTCAAATAGCCCTCGCCGTGATAATCACATTCGTCAACTGAAAAAAAGCTGTCCTCATTGAGTACATGATGAAGTGAGACTGCACAACAAGAAGCTACTCCATGCTCTGATTAGAAATGTCCACGCAAAAATATTTTATTTTCAGTAATCAGTAATTTTGTCGTTGTTTTGAAAATAGAATTAAATACATAACGTGGCGTCACCTACAGCTGCAGAAGTCAAGTCGAACTGTAGTTTTTGTGTTTGTTTGTGTGAAATAAATTAATGAATTTGTCTCCCCTCCTCTCTGTATTTTTCTTAAACTCTGTTGCTGACAAGTGAGAAATTAATGCTTTATATTTTTTGCAGTGTGTAATTCAGAATAGCAGTTTCCAAGTTTCCATACCTGAAACCTGTCTTATGATCTTAATTTTTTCTTCTTCCCACTGCAGCAAAAACTAGATCAAATGAAGTTGATTCTAATAGATCTGTGTTAAGTAATAAAGTGTCAAATTTCCACAGTACAAAGATCTAAATTTTGCATAAGAGTTGTTTTCCTGTGATAAAATAAGTTCTTGTACTATCACCATAAGTACTTTCATTTTTCTTTTGTATTAACTGCTGATTTTAGAATTCTGTTCAACTTTTTGGCTCCAGGTGAAGCAGTGAAAATGTTCTCGTAGGGAATGTACTCCACCCTGACACTTTACTAGAAAAAGCTACAGCCTTAACACACGTCATATAGCCGACTGCACGTCCTGAAGAAGTTATGAAACGGATAATGATCCTATTGAAAATGCTGATTTTCTTATTCTTCCGAGAGAGCAGTTCATCTATAAGAAATATACAATAATATTAAGTCAAACATAGTGGTATCAAACTAGATTAACGTGTTTAGGGTGTACATTAATGTCCAGGGAAATGATGTTTCTTTGTGGTAGGGGGGGGGGGGAGGGGGGGGGGGCATTGGCGTTGGCATATTTTCACTCTGCTGCATATGAATCCTCTGGGGCAGGGAACTACAAGTAAATAGTTAGGGCATGTGCAGTAAGTAGCATCTATTCAACAGAAGTGAGCAGCAACATTTATTGTGTACAGCAGATAACCACACACTGTGCAGAATGATTTTTAAGGCTCTTGTAAGTCTTACTCCCCTGCACCCGTACTCCGTAATGGTTTTTCTTGTCGACAACAACAACAAGTTTCAGCTGAATTGTGATGTACTTAACGTAATAGAAGGCAATCAAAATCTTTTGATTGTTCTCTGCTGCAAAGGTATGGTATTCAGCAAGCTCCTATCTAATACAGTTAAACGCAAGAAATTGGAAATCTTTACTAATTCAAAAGAAAACTATACATAAATTAGCCACCCTTTTTATTTATTGAAGATCTAGATTCAAAAATTAGTTCTGTTGCTTACTTGATGGGCACAAATGTGTGTTGTAAAGCTACAGTCTACGTTAAGTAGTAATGCACTGCAAGCAATACCCAGCTTTTGCAGATGTAAGTAACTATTTTGTTTGAAAGTGTAATCAAGTTAGTATTAAGCTACCAGTGAGAGGCAAACGGGAGGCAAACAGCAAGTATTTGGTGTAACTGTGGTTTTTCAAAGTAAAAACTTTCTTTTTACTTTAATTAATTTGCTGCTGTTGGTATGAATATAATTATGCAATACATTGATAGATAGGATAGATGTTGGTCCTTGGATGTAAAACCTTATGAATGACTAACATTTTAAGATGTCATATTTTTAATATCTGGCTTACTACACAAGTACAATAAACGTTTTGTAATGTATCACGCTTTCTATCTTGATATTATTTCGGTATCTGCACTGGATTAAGAAAAAATCAGGTAAGTTATCCACTTATTTTGTGTAAATACCTGACATTATGCACACAACGTATTTTCTTTCTTATAAAAGCCTAGCACATTTCACATATATTCTCATAGAGTCGTTAGAAAACTAATGCTGCCTGCTAAATTGTTATTTTGTCTTCTACTCCTGTGGAACGGTGAACTACAAGAATTTATAGCACAAAAGGAAAAAAGGTATTCACTAAAGAACAGTGATTATGTCGTTTGTTTCAAGCCTTAAAACGATAGAGATAGGGACCTGCGTGGTTTACGTTACACATGGTCTATGCAATAAAATTGGAGCCAAATTCACTCAGTTATTTACTTAGTCATGAATTATATTTTCTGTTTGAGATGACAGGAAAGGAAGTGGTAAAATTTGGAAAGTTACACCAGTGGTACGTAGAACTAGGACAGCTAGTTTGGAAAATATAAGACCACTAATGTTTCAGTTGATGAGCAGATAAAACCAATTAAGTGCACTTTGAAATGAAACAACATGTTCGTGGGAAACCACATCCTGTTGTTTCGAAGAACTTTTTTGCCGCCTCTGTCAGTGGCTTGCCTCTGGATTTTCTGCTCTATGAGGGTGCAGGAAGATATGTAAAACCGAGAAGTCTTGCGTTCCAGAAAAGCTTGATGTAGGAGGAAAATTTGTTTTGAGATTAGCTGATCCCCTACCAGCAAATACTAGTCTTACTGTGGAAAGATATTTCACATTTGTTGCATTCTTAGAGACATTACTGTCAGAGAGGAAAATGATGACTACTGATACAATCAGACTTTGCAAGTTCAGGACAGGTAAGAGGGTTGGGGAAGCAATGACCAGCTAGTGAGTGGGAATGAAAAACTTGCAACAACAAAATGATCTGAAAATAGTACAGATATCTAGCTTCCACAAACCAAGGTATTTTTTCAATTGAGAGTTGCAGAAGACGGTCGAAGAAAGGCGGTTCTTACATTCGCGTTCTCCAACCTTGTGTTGTAAAATTATATAACAGTAACGTGAGAGGTGTAGATCGGTTGGACAGAGTGATAAGCGAATATCCAGAGAGAAACAGAAAAAAAATCTCAGTAAGAACCAATCATCACTTTTTTTATTTCTGTGTAGCTAGTGGGTGGATAGAGTATAGAGAAATTGATTGAACACTACGATGGGCCAGGAAAGACATATTGTCATAGTTTTTTTTAAAACTGGAAATAGCACAGCATTTGCTTCATTTCAAAGGGTATGTTCAATGTATTATGGAGGCCGATGGGATACCAGGAGAAAATTTAGGCAGCATCAGAAAGTGCCTGCCAATTCAACCTTTTGCTGCCCACAGTTGGTAGTTCACAAAATACTTGGCGTATGTCAGGCATGACAACTAATGACATCAAGAGTAGACTACAAAGGTAAAAAAAAACTTTACTTTTGTAATTTGTACTTACTGTAAAGTTAGTCTTTGTTGACTTTGGGGTGGAACTGTTTTATGATTTTGATAGAAAATAGGTCAATATGTATTCTTGTTTTGAGTAAAAACCAGCTGGATACGTGAAAAATGCTTCAATAAAGCCTCTCTTATTTATTTTATCTTGTACCAACTGTCCTGCAACTTTTGGAAGTATGCAGTATATATGAGTAGTGACTCAATGTAGTACATATGCTACATACTATAAAAAGTTATGAAGACATGTAAGATTTTTTGGGTGACAGAATCTGCTATTTGTAACACATATCAAGCAGGAAACCCAATCATGTAAAATATTTTATCAAATGAGGTCTTGGATCTGAAGAGGCTGTACGAGACTTTACATTCCACAGACCACTCACGAATGTAGATATAGATTATATGAAAAAATAATGTGTGCTCATCGTGGCAGCAGCTTGTTGAAGTCTCTGGAGCAGCAGAGGTTTTGTAACACATTCCGTCAAAAGAAAAAGGAAAATTAAATTCGAGTAAATTTCTGATGTAGCGTTCTTCAGAATCCTAATGAGTCACAGTGACCCCGCAGGAATCAAGTTTGAAGATTAGAACGGAATCAGGTAATTATGGTACATGACAATTTCTGTTGCAGATGGTCTGTTATAATTAATTTTGTTACCAAAATGAATTTGTCACAGGACATGGACATGTTACCTGGCGTGCTGCTAATCGGGTACCGAATCCTAATATACGATAAGGTATCTGTGAATCGTGTTTGCATTAAATATGATACAAAAAATAGGAAGAGGGAGCCGCGCGGACCGTGACAAGGCTACCCCGCGCGGCTACAAAAAATAATTTTGCATTATGTGAATAGCATAGATCAGACGTCGTGTAGTAAATTTAGATTGCAAAGGTTCGAAATTTGGTGGATTATTTGTTATGCCGTGAAAAGCTACAAAAAACGCACATACCGATAGCTATTTTCTTATCTCTACTAATCTTTTCTGTATGTTTCGCCAAGCTTCTGGCGATCGATATATAAAAACTGGTCAACCGAGGCTGCGTATGAGATATATGTTCTCAAAGTTCTTCCAACACAAATTTCATTGTCGAATTCTGTTTTTTTAACAACTGCATTTATATTGTCGCTCCGGAAATATACGTGAAGATATTTGACGGTTTGTGATTTATTCCAGGGATTATCGCTAATGATATTATTTACTCAACCAAGAATAGTTCGTCTGTTTGCAGGAATTTGTATTATATGTATGGTTGTCTGCCGAAATTTATCAAAAAGGACGGCAGTACTCCGTTTTTTGTGTAACTGATACGGTGAGTTTGATGTGCAGTAGCCCAAGAGCTGTATTTGAAGAACAGATAAACGTACTGGATCGTAATTGATTGATAGTTATCTACTCATTACATTTTTGAATATAGATTACTTTCATAATAAGTGATAAGGAAATTTCATTAGTACGTGTCAAGCAGCCAACATCTTTTTATATTATTAATATAACTGTGGATATCATGTTTCTAGTGAATTTTGTAAGTCATCATCTCCACCGATTCAAAAAATCCTATGGAACGAGTTAGTACGAGTAAATAAAATCAGAAAATAGTCATAACATATTTTTATTCATACATCAATAATGTTGCGTTGCACTGGACATTAAACATCTGCAACAAAAAAGTAATATTTGCGATACATCTAAACAAACACTGATAGTTTCCGCTGAGCGATACAAGGCCTGTTACGAACATATGTCATAATTTTTTTTATAGATTTCATACGAATTAATGTACTGAAAATGTTTGTATTTATTTCAGGATCCATGATCGTCTTCGACAAGGTGTTCCAGTTTCGTTGTGACGACGCGGCAGCAGGTATCCTGGTCGCTGAATTTAATTATTGAAACGTCTTGCTAATAAATGAAAATAAAATTTTATTCACTTCTCTGTCTGATTTCCGACTGTCAATGTTAAAAATTTGTGATATATCACATATGTACTTGTTAGTGATTGATTTGTACATAGTAAATTCTGAGTTGACATGTTAATGTAATTCGGTTGTGATAATCGGTTGATAGGGCAGTCTTTAATTTTGAGACTTTCTAGTTGCATGAAGATTAGATAGGCAACTTTAAATGACTATTCTTGTAGCTCAGTGGAAGTTAAAAAAAGCTTAAATTGATATTTAAATTATAAGAAGTGTTCTTATGCACAGAACGGGATCAGAAGTGTAACAATATCTCTGACTGTTAATATTGCGAAGATACAGATTGATTATTTTACACCTCAGAATCCAATACGTACTGAACTCTAATGAAGGTTTACGAACTGTTAATACTTGTTTAACCAATCTAATAGTGATTTGATAGTTAGAGGAAAATCAGTGAATGATGTTACTACGGTTATAAATTCAGAGCATGTGAGACTCCAAGTGGCGGCATTTAGGCGGTGTTGAAGAACTTATACATTCTAATTGTGATTTTTGGTAGATTGCTGGTGCCTTGGAGGTCGTTTAGAATCAACGTCGGAGTGATATTTGAACACGCAGTATACGGATCATTAACGAGAGTGTTTTCTCTGACTACGGTTGTAGCTGACGTGAACACTGATATTTAAATTGTATTGACGATGTGGAGTTAATGGTATCGTTTGAAGTGAGTCATTTAAGAGTTTGCGTACTCAAGAAAAGGCATATCTATAATATTTCATCACAAAAGTGCATGTAAGAGGGCATTGACACCTGCGATTACAGTGTTGCTGAAACATCGATATTGGTGCGTTCGTTTGTTTCGCAGTATGGCCGACATTTTCCACGAACATAATTCGACATTATACGTCCAAATTGTAAATGTGTCTAGTCGTTGTTAGTGAAAAGGATCTGCTACAGAAGAATGGTATTTAAATGGAAGAAGATTTGACTTATATGAATATTATTGCCTATTCAACTGAGTTATACAACGATTCGTACCTGCCGCGTGGCGACACATGGTCACACAGCCACTATACGAGGTTTAAAAGTCCTTATCCATTAATCACTTCGTAACAAGCAGCCTGTAGCGACGTCAGGAGAGGAGGGAAAGCGCAAAATCACGTTAAAGAAAATACTGTTAGATATTATCAAATATAGACGGCAAAAACTGGCTTCGAATAAAACTATTCAGAAAGAAAATGAAAGAAACTTTAAAAAACGCTTATATAACTTTGATGCAATTTATGACACTTTGTTCACAAAACCTCATACCTGATCGTGTTGATGGATGTGTACGTTATTTTCATCCCTACTGTTTTTTTAATATTGACTGACATAGTAAAAGTTCAACAAAAAGCGTTTTGAAAATTATACATTTTTGGAATGTTTGGATAAGAATCAACCCAGCAGCAGCATTCGGCTAGATGAATATGGAGAACTTTGTCAGTGTCAAGCGATCGTGGCTTGTGAAATTTTCTTCATTTAACATACACCAAACAGACAAAAATCATGTGATAGCGATATGCACATATACAGATGGTGGTAGTATCACGTACACAAAGTATAGAAGGGCAGTGTATTAGCGGAGCTGTCATTTGTACTCGGGTGCTTCACGTGAAAAGGTTTCCGACGTGACTATGGCCATACGACTGGAATTAACAGACTTGAACGCGGAACGGTAACTGGAGCAAGACACATGCGACATCCCATTTCGGAAGTCCTTAGGGAATTCAATATTCAAAGATCCACAGTATCGAGAGTATGCCTAGATTACCAAATTTCGGGCATTATCTGTCACATGGACGACGCAGTGGCCGACGGCCTTCACTTAACGACCGAGAGCAGCGGCGTTGTGGAGTTGTCAGTGCCAACAGACAAGCAACACTGCGTGAAATAACCGCAGAAATCAATACGAGACGTTCGACGAACATATATGTCAGGACAATGCGGCGAAAATTGGCGTTAATGGGCTATGGCAGCAGGCGATCGAAGCGAGTGTATTTGCTAACAGCACGACATTGAATGTAACGCCTCTGCTGGCTCCTGGCTATATCGGTTGGGCCCTAGATGATTGGAAAATCGTTGTCTGGCTAGATGAATCGCGATTTCAGGTGATGAGAGCTTATGATAGAGTTCGAGTTTGGCGCAGATCCCAAGACACGATAGACCCAATTTGTCAACAAGGCACTGAAATCTGGTGGTGGCTCCATAATGGTGTGGGCTGTGCTTATATTGAATGGAGTGGGTCTTCTGGCCCAACTGAACCAATCATTGACAGTATATGGTTGCGTTCCCAAACAACGACGTAATGTTACCGCGCCACCGTTGTTCACGATTGGCTTGAAAAACATTCTAGAAAATTCGAGCGAATGATTTGGCTTCACCGATCGCATGACATGAATCCCATCGAACACTGATGGGACATAATCAAGACGTCAGTTCGTGAGCAAAATCCAGCACCGGTAACACTCTCGCAATTATGAACGTCTATAGAGGCAGCATGGTTCAGTATTTCTGTAGGGAACTTCCAACGACTTGATGAGTCCGTGTCACGTCGAGTTGCTGCTCTATGCCGGGCGAAAGGAGGTCCGACGCGATATTAAGAGGCATGGAATGACTTTTGTCACCTCAGTGCATGCTGCTGATCGCCCCCAGAGTGACCATGTCAGGCATATACATAACTGTTTAATTTGTAATATTGTAGCACACTGGTAAAAAATTTTATGAGTCGCTACTATGCTCTTCGATTTTCTGGCTCAGAAAATGACATATTTTTCTTTCTGACTGCCCCATTTGGGTCCTGAGCCGTGAGTGGCGCGTCTTAGTGCAGTTTATTGCTTGACGTCTTGTCTTTGCGGTGCTGCCGTCCCGTTTCTTATTCGATTTACTGGCGTTACTAAGTTGCAGGCTTGCCTGCCCGTGAGTGGCAGCAGCAGTGCTTATCGATAAGAGCACTGTCGTACTATCGTTTGAGCGACCGCTAGTATTTCCGGGTCGTCGTGTGTCGGGAGTTCACTGGGGGACGGAGCAGCAGTGAGGTTGAGACAGCCAGGACTTGCCCGACCGTTGCTGGCACACGTGACTTACGTGGGGACGACCCTGGTTGGTCGTTCGGTCGGTCGTCTCATCGGACGACGTTTAATTGGTCACCGACCGCTTCCGGGTTCTCTGTGTGTGTCGACTTGTGATTCCTCCTAGTTATTTCACAGTGCATGGTTTTAGTAATTGTTCGAATTGTTTGTGGAAGTCTGTGGTCGGTTGACTGGGACAGAGCAGAGAGGAAGTCTCCGCGGCGCGAGGTCAAGTCGGGATCGCTGGCGGTGTGCGCGCGTGGTCGAATTGTGAGGTGCTAGCTGCGAGAGCTACGAAGTTCGTTGCCCACCGAACCTGGACACTGAAGTTGGGTGATTAGTTAACCTGTTATGAAACCTCAACTGCTGTGACATCTCTTCGTTCATTGCCAGTTGGTCCTTCCTGGCCATTCTGGTGCGTTGGAGTTAGCAAAATTTTACAGCCATCTTCTTGTATGGTCTTTAACTGTTAAATTGGTTGTTACTTATCAGTGAAGTGCACCAGCAGTATTTTCTGCCTTGTGGCCGTTAACGCCCCACTTACCTGAACTGGTCGTTAGCATAGTTTTCCGGCAGTGTGTTTTTCCTCACAGTGTTGATGCTGTCTGGCATGGCGTATAGTTCGACAGCCTTTTAGTTGTTTGTTCGTATTTTTTCTTAACACTGTGGCACATGGTGTGCACTAGAGTGGACAGCTGTTAATGGTCGATTCTTTGGCATTTTCAATCAGTCGTGAGGCTGCAAATGCACATAATCAACTGGAGAGGGCACTCCCTACTGGTGTTGCGTCCTGCATGCATTTGCAGCCCCATGACTGATTGAAAACGCCAGAAAATTGACCATTATACGTTGTCCACTGCAGTGAAATTCATGCAAAGAGTGGTTATTGTGCCTTGGCTGTTTTTAGACGCCAGTTTGAAGGCGTAGTGCGGCTGGCATTTTCGTCCTGGGCTGATATTTTCCGTTGTCCTACCATTGGTCAGGTGGAAGGGAATTGATTAGGTTGTTGGTCGATCCTTCAGCAGTCCCTGGGTTGGGGTGTCATCCGATTATTTAACCTTACTCTTGGCTGCCTGTCTCACCTCACCTTGTGTTAGAGCAACCTCCTCAGGCTGACCCTTGGAACACTTCTGAGCGCCACTACTCTATTGGTTTTGGATTGTGATTTTTATTTTAGTCTGATGTACTGTGTCAGGCCTTCAGCCGTCTATTAATTTACTTTGTTTTAATTTTAAAACAAGGCCTTCAGCTGACTTAAATTAAGTTTTGAACATTGATTTCTTTAAAAACTAAATTCTGAAAGTTTGTTCTATCTGAAATTCTTGTTATCCAGGCCTTAAGCCCGGAGTTGTTCAGTGTCTAGTGTGTGGCCTTCAGCCGAGCTTTTACGTGAAATATTTTTAAGATAATTCCTTCAGCTGATTTAAAGGTTGAAGATTTATTTCTTAAATAACTAAAATTTTGAAAGTTTATTCAATCTGAAATTCTTGTTATCCGGGCTCTAAGTCCTGAGTTGTTCAATGTCTTGTATGTGACTTTCAGCCGAGAATTTATGTGAAATACTTTTTTTAAATAATGTCTTCAGCGGCATGTATTCTTTAAAGCAATGTTTATAACTTTTTTCTGGCCAGAGCAGAGAGGATTTGGGCCTTCAGCCCAGGAAGTATGGAAAGCCTTCTTAACTAGGCCTTCAGCCGTTTGTTTTAATTTGATCCTTTTAACGCCACTTGTAATTAAGTGGTTCTTAGGAAAATAAAAGTTCGTGTGTTTTGCGCAACTAACAGTAACTGATTACGGCCTCCCTCCACAATCATAACCGCTCTATCCTGCGAAACCAGATTTCAGGTCCACACATGAAACACAGATGAGTACATCTAGTGCTCAAAATGTTCTTCATGGTTCAAAAATGGTTCAAATGGCTCTGAGCACTATGCGACTTAACTTCTGAGGTCATCAGTCGCCTAGAACTTAGAACTAATTAAACCTAACTAACCTAAGGACATCTCACACATCCATGTCCGAGGCAGGGTTCGAACCTGCGTCCGTAGCGGTCGCTCGGTTCCAGACTGTAGCTTCTAGAACCGCTCGGTCACTCCGGCCGGCGTTCTTCATGGTCCGCCAAAATTTCTCTGACATGTCACACTGAATTTCGTCTCTCCAAACCATCACAGGTCTTGAAACTTCCTGGCAGATTAAAACTGTGTGCCCGACCGAGACTCGAACTCGGGACCTTTGCCTTTCGCGGGCAAGTGCTCTACCATCCCCCAGGCTGTGGCTAAGCCATGTCTCCACAGTATCCTTTCTTTCAGGAGTGCTAGTTCTGCATGTTTCGCAGAAGAGCTTCTGTAAAGTTTGGAAGGTAGGAGACGGATACTGGCAGAAGTAAAGCTGTGAGTACCGGGCGTGACTCGTGCTTCGGTAGCTCAGTTGGTAGAGCACTTGCCCGCGAAAGGCAAAGGTCCCGAGTTCGAGTCTCGGTCGGGCACACAGTTTTAATCTGCCAGGAAGTTTCATATCAGCGCACACTCCGCTGCAGAGTGAAAATCTCATTCTCATCACAGGTCTTACTTGCGCGCAGGGTGCCAGGAAGGGGAAACTTTATTGTTTTGGTTTCCTGTGGTGCAAGAAGCAAAAATCTGCTGTTGTCTCATACGATATGAACCATGAGCGGCAGTCACCAGGGGCGAATGTTATATATACCAGTTTTAATCATGTGTGGTTGGTATTCCTGAAGAAAAAATGGAAATGATCGTATGGTGTCAGTGGCCGGGAGTTCGCAGGCGGGAAGATCGGCCGCCCCGTGCAAGTCTTATTGAGTGCGATGCCACATTGGGCGACTTACGCGTCGACAGTGGGGATGAAATGATTTTGAGGACAGCACAACACCCAGTCTGTGAGGGGAGAAAATCTCCCATCTCAGCCGGGAATCGAATCCAGGTCCCCGTGGGTGGCATTCCAACGCGCTGACCGTTCAACTATTTTTTTTCTTTTTTTCATTTTGTTTGATATAGTTCGATGCGTTTGGTCTGGGCGGACGTCACAAGACATCCGTTCAAGTTGATGGTCGATTCCTTGTCTCAGTTGGACTCGCATTCGGGAGGAAGACGGTTCAATCCCACGTCCGGCCATCCTGATTTAGGTTTTCCGCGATTTCCCTAAATCGCTCCAGGCAAATACCGGGATGGTTCCTATCAAAGGGCACGGCCGACTTCCTTCCCCGTCCTTCCCTAATACGATGAGACCGATGACCTCGCTGTCTGGTCTCCTTCTCTAAAAACAACCAACAACCTTGTCTCAGTTTTTTATATTACAGAGAGCACGCAGTCCTCTGTCCGAACACGCTGAGCTACCGTGCCGGCGCTATTGGGGCGGACTGGTGGTGTTCCTCAGACACACTGAGTCTCCCCTTTACCTTTGATAGTGATGTAGGCCGAAGCAGTGAATTAAAATTTGTACAGGCTTCAGAATTCAAATCGGGGTCTGCTGCTTACGAGGCAGATGCACTAACAAGTACCCCACTGCAGGTACCACAGCTGAACAGACTACCGTGGTATGTCTGCCTCACCAGCTCATATCTCAGCCCATTGCTTCTTCCCTTCTAAACTCGCTTCATTATTTCCGATGTTTTCTGATACTGGAATAGCACCTTATCAATGAGCGAAATAACCCAAATCCTTCCCGTAACTCAGGCGTAGGTGATATTTTAATCATACGTACTTGGTATGCCTGAGTCAAGTTGAGTTTCACCTTTATCTATGACAGCGATATGGGGCAAAGTAAACAGGAGGCCTGGGCTCGAATTCCGGTGCTGGAACAAATTTTGATTCATTGCTTTGGCCTACATCATTATCATACCTGTTTTCCTCAAGGTGTGTTTACATCTCGGGGACTTTCCGTGCGCGCTAGGCGCATGCGGCCGTTGTACAAAAAGGCGAGGAAGTGCATAACCGATTGACAGTCACTCACACTTCTGAAGTGTGCACAGAGGCGAACGTGCGAAGGTGCAAGAGTTTCCCCATGCCAGACGGGGAGACAGGTACCTCTGCTTGCGTATGAGAAAGCAAAGCCGCATGGTGACAAGTCACGAGGTGCCCATGTCTAAAGCGCAGCAGGTAGGTCATGCTGCAGCAGCAGTGTCTTCTGGTACCGGTCGCGTCACAAGTCGTTTGTGCGGCATACTGCGCACTAAAGTGTTGCAGCCAGAATGGTGCGAGCCTATTGTCATCTTCTCTGTTCATGTTATTAGGGTCTTTTAATAAATCAGTGGCCTCCCTAGTTTTGTACTTCTACAATACAGCCATCCTATCTGTTCATACTAAGAGGAGACTTCGAGACGTGGGTTACACATTATTGTGGCAGGCCAAGTGACTATTATTGAATGGTGACACGGATACATGACAACATTTCAGCAGTCACTGAGTCTCTGCAAACATTGGTCTGCTGTGTAAGAAGTCAACTATAATTTTTACATGGCCTCCGTAAACAGTTGTAACTCAAGAGTCTCGCAACATGATTCCGTTCTTCTCCCAATAAATTTATCTTATGTAGATAGAAAAATTTAAATTATTCTAATTTGTTCAGATGGATTTACATACACTACTGGCCATTAAAATTGCTACACCACGAAGATGACGTGATGTTGTTGTTGTTGTTGTCTTCAGTCCTGAGACTGGTTTGATGCAGCTCTCCATGCTACTCTATCATGTGCAAGCTGCTTCATCTCCCAGTACCTACTGCAACCTACATCCTTCTGAATCTGCTTAGTGTACTCATCTCTCGGTCTCCCTCTACGATTTTTACCCTCCACACTGCCCTCCAATGCTAAATTTGTGATCCCTTGATGCCTCAAAACATGTCCTACCAACCGATCCCTTCTTCTAGTCAAGTTGTGCCACAAACTTCTCTTCTCCCCAATCCTATTCAATACGGCACGAAATTTAACCGACAGGAAGAAGATGCTGTGACATGCAAATTATTAGCTTTTCAGAGCATTCACACAAGGTTAGCGCCGGTGGCGACACCTACAACGTGCTGACATGAGGAAAGTTTCGAACCGATTTCTCATACACAAACAGCAGTCGACGGCCGTTGCCTGGTGAAACTTTGTTGTGATACCCCGTTTAAGGAGGAGCCGTGCATACCATCACGTTTCCAACTTTGATAAAGGTCGAATTGTAGCATATAGCGATTGCGGTTTATCGTATCGCGACATTGCTGCTCGCGTTGGTCGATATTAATGACTGTTAGCAGAATATGGAATCGGTGGGTTCAGGAGGGTAATACGGAACGCCGTGCTGGATCCCAAAGGTTTCGTATTACTAGCAGTCGAGATGACAGGCATCTTATCCGCACGGCTGTAACGGATCGTGCAGCCACGTTTCGATCCCTGAGTCAACAGATGGGGACGTTTGCAAGACAACAACCATCTGCACCAACAGTTCGACGACGTTTGCAGCAGCATGGACTATCAGCTAGGAGACCATGGGTGCGGTTACCCTTGACGCTGCATCACAGAGAGGAGCGCTTGCGATGGTATACTCAACGACGAACCTGCGTGCACGAATGGCAAAACGTCATTTTTTCGAATGAATCCAGGTTCTGTTTACATCATGATGGTCGCATCCGTATTTGGCGACTTCGCGGTGAACGCACATTGTAAGCGAGTATTCATCACCATGCTGGCGTATCACCCGGCGTGATGGTACGGGGTGCCATTGGTTACACGTCTCGGTCACCTCTTGTTGGCATTGACGGCATTTTGAACAGTGGACGTTACATTTCAGGTGTGTTACGACCCGAGGCTCTACCCTTCATTCGATCCCTGCGAAACCCTACTTTTCAGCAGGATAATGCACGACCGCATGTTGCAGGTCCTGTACGGGCCTTTCTGAATACAGAAAATGTTCGACTGCTGCCCTGGCCAGCACATTCTCCAGATCTCTCACCAGTTGAAAACGTCTGGTCAATGGTGGTCTAGCAATTGGCTCGTCACAATACGCCAGTCACTACCATTCATGAACTGTGGTATCGAGTTAAAGCTGCATGGCCTGCTGTATCTGTTCACGCCATCCAAGCTCTGTTTGACTCAATGCCCAGGCGTATCAATGCCATTCTTAAGGCCAGAGGTGGTTGTTCTGGGTACTGATTTCTCAGGATCTATGCACCCAAATTGCGTGAAAATGTAATCACATGTCAGTTCTAGAATAATATATTTGTCCAATGAATACCCGTTTATTATCTGCATTTCTTCTTGGTGTAGCAATTTTAATGGCTAGTAGTGTAAATTAGAACAAAAAAGGTTATTCGTTACTCTGTGATCAGAAACTTTACGCCCCCGAATAGGCGTGTGTGTTAAAGCGGTGCTTCCGGGACACGGAGGTGTGCATCCGTCCCACATATTACCGACGAGGGTCGATGTGCCGCCTAGCCTGGTTGTGCTTTTCAGGCTGTTTCTTACATCTGACTAGGCTGGTACCCAAGTCTCGCCTCAGTTATACGATTAGCGAAGATTTAGAAATCTCACATTCAATTTCACATAAATAACATTATTCGCCGACAGCTGGGTTACACATTATTACGTCGCAGGCGGCTAAAGGGTAGGCCACACTTAAATTAACGATGCAAAATCCGTCAGTAACCATTCCGACCCTGTACCTATGCTGGACAAAGGCGTAAGAAAAAGAAGAAGAGCCGGCCGCGCCGGTCTCGCGGTTCAGGCGCGCAGTCCGGAACCGTGCGACTGCTACGGTCGCAGGTTCGAATCCTGCCTCGGGCATGGATGTGTGTGATGTCCTTAGGTTAGTTAGGTTTAAGTAGTTCTAAGCTCTAGGGGACTAATGACCACAGTAGTTGAGTCCCATAGTGCTCAGAGCCATTTGAACCAAAAGAAGAAGAAATTATCAGAAACTTAACTTCACAACGCAAATGACGTCATTCATTATATGGAACTGTATTCGCCATTCTTGCCGGCAACCTGGTGAAACGTCGCCCACCATTAGGAAACGCGGATCAGAAGAATAAGTAAATTTATACAGGGTGGTCCATTGATCGTGACCGGGCCAAATATCTCACGAAATAAGCGTCAAACGAAAAAACTACAAAGAACGAAACTTGTCTAGTTTGAAAGGGGAAACCAGATGGCGCTATGGTTGGCACGCTAGATGGCGCTGCCATAGGTCAAACGAATATCAACTGCGTTTTTTTAAAATAGGAACCCCCATTTTTATTACATATTCGTGTAGTACGTAAAGAAATATGAATGTTTTTGTTGGACCACTTTTTTCGCTTCGTCATAGATGGCACTGTAATAGTCACAAATATTTGGCTCACAGTTTTAGACGAACAGTTGGGAACATGTAGGTTTTCTAAATTAAAATACAGAACGTAGGTACGTTTGAACATTTTATTTCGGTTGTTCCAATGTGATACATGTACCCTTGTGAACTTATCATTTCTGAGATCGCATGCTGTTACAGCGTGATTACCTGTAAATACCACATTAATGCAATAAATGCTCAAAATGATGTCTGTCAGCCTCAATGCATTTGGCAATACGTGTAACGACATTCCTCTCAACACCGACGTTTTTGAGATTCCCGATTCTCGCGCAATTTGTCTGCTACTAATGTGCGGATTAGCTGTGACAGCAGCTAAACACCTGCTTGGGCATCGTCATTTGTTGCAGGCCGTGTCTGACGTTTCACATGTGGCTGAACACTTCCTGTTTCCTTAAATAACGTAACTATCCGGTGAACGGTCCAGACACTTGGATGGTGTCCTCCAGGATACCGAGCAGCGTTCATAGCACACGCCTGTTGGGCATCTTGATCACAATAGCCATACATCAACACGATATCGACCTTTTCAGCAATTGGTAAACGGACCATTTTAACACGGTTAATGTATCACGAAGCAAACACCGTCCGCACTGGCGGAATGTTACGTGATACCACGTAATTATACGTTTGTGACTATTACAGCGCAATCTATCGCAAAGCGAAAAAAGTGGTCCAACTAAAACATTCAAATTTCTTTACGTACTACACGAATATGTAATAAAAAGTAGGGGTTCAAACTAAAAAAAAACGCAGTTGACATCCGTTTGACCTATGGCAGCGCTATCCAGCGGGCCAACCACAGCGCCATCTGGTTTCCCCTTTCAAGCTAGACAAGTTTCGTTCTTTGTAGTTTTTTCGTTTGATGCTTATTTCGTGAGATATTTGGCCCGGTCACTATCAATGGACCACCCTGTATATCACTCAAGTAGTGGAAGAATTTCAATGCTGTGCATATGGAAGTAAGTACGCACAGAACCATTGAAATCAAAGATCCACTTTGCATACGGAAGTATCCAGACCGCAGCAGGATCCGAAAAAGCGTTTCCTGCACATCGCGAACCGTTGCATTAACAAATTAGATCATCCGAGCACACCTCCATGCCTGTCGAAATTTCCAGCATCGCTGGTGTTTTCCCCTATGTACAATTTTCGGATATTGCAATGTAGAAATAATGGGATAGCAACATCACTCACACTGGAACCTTGGATCGGTCGTGGAAGCGTGCTCAGGTGACATACTCGTACTTATCCAATAGGGCACATATTTTCTGTTGTCACCATAGAAGTGTAATATCTCGCTGACTGCCTTAAGTTAACTGATTTTATTTCAGTCTTTGATGCCAGTGTTTTCATGGTCTCTGGTACAGCCTGGACTCTCCACCATGTCGTTTTCCTCAGTCGTGTAGTTCCCGCAAACGACGAGGGAGAAAAAAAAAAGGATGAGATCGTAATACACTTGAGTAACAGGATTATCATTCCATTGTGAGTTGATTCGTAGCTTGTTACATTTTTCACTGACTGTCTTTCAAGTGAAAAGTCTCTACGGTAAATATAATACAGTTAATCCCAAAATGCATCTGCTCCTGTTTAAACAAACATGCTTGACTGTATTAACTGTTACCAGTATGTGTACAAATAGGTGTAGCAGCCGCCTGACATTTCATGTCTACCATTTTCTTAGAAACAATGGAAAATAATAGCAGATGGATAAGAGACTATCGGTTGCCATGCTATACTGTACTTAGCTTCCTGAATCTACACACGACGTTTTTCAAACTGAAACTCCAATTACTCATTGGTCGCATTGTCTAGTCTGCTTCCAGTTTGTTTACTCTAGCGACACCTTCATTTCTTCGTAATTTTCATCGTCGAATGCTATTGTATAAGCGTTACGCTTCTACAAAAACGATGTATAGCACCATTATCTATATTAAGTCTTCTAAGGAAAAGCACGAGAAGACAGACAATAATGGACGAAAGCTTGCTTTTTTTCAGAAAATGAAGGCGACAGGGAGCATAATACTTCACACCCGCAGGAAGAAAAAACTCCATCATTAGGTTTGAACTTGTCATTCAATAATTTATTAACGACCAAGCAAATGAACTCACACGAAACAAAACACCCTAGGCACGCCACTTGGTGTTTGAGTAGCGCCTTTTGTCTGAAGCTGCGAATCGATTGCCGGAATAAGCTTTAAGCTAATGAGGTTGGAGCAGTTTGCATGCGCGTGACAAAGTTTCTTCGGTCCTACAGTTCCACCGGTTATCACGCGGAGCAAATGGATTGTCATGTAATTACCCGAAGTCGTCGAGGAGCGAGTCTTCGTGTGACAGGCAATTTCGGTCACAATGACTCGTTTATCTCGTGGCACTGCGGCTGCCACACAGGGCATTTGTCACACGTCAGACTTTTACGCGGAAGGTGTTGTAAGAAGTGAACTGCTTCAGGCAATACGTACTCTACAGTTCCGTAGGTGCTCACCTTCCCATAGACAGCCAACAGACATGCTTTTGCACAATATATGGATTCAGTTTAGTGCCAAATTACGTAAATCTTTGTCACGCATATCATTTTTGGGAGGGGAGGATTACTGACAAATGAATTTTTCAGTTCGTCCTCAGTTAAGTACATATAACACAAATAAGGTGGGTCAGTTGTACAGGTTCGGATTTTTCACTTCAATAACATGTGATGAACCAAAAAATAAAAGTCACAAAAAACGAAATATCCCTAAAGTTGTATACGTTGTCACAACGTGAAAGCAAAACGACACTAATAATTACAGAGGCATATGTCTAAAGAGAGCAAGATAGAAAAGAGTTATTATGCAGAAATGAACTTCACAAGAATTTATTTAACAACATAGAAGAACAAAACATAAAATTAAGCAACATGTTCAACATCTCAAAAATTATTACACTGACATAGGCGAAAGAGCTAATTATATCAGAAAGGATCTTAGACAAACCTCAAAATATGCTGCACGTATGAAAAACGCAATTGAAAATATATTAGCATACGGAACAATGCAACTATCAAAGAGGAATAGAATTTCAAGCATACTTTAATTTGACCATGATAGAATACATGGACATATTTTCGAGAGAGTGTCAGAAAGTGCAATGAGAATTTGACAAAAGAAACAATTGATAATTAAAAGACTGCATGCATGTCCAAAGAAACTTTCCGTCGTCTTCAGAATAACACAGGCACTGCAACGTCGTATTTACCCGCCGATAGCGGGCAAACGACTTTCGAGTACAATGTCTAACCTGTACGGAATTATACATAATGGATGTACGAGCCCGCATCTCGTGGTCGTGCAGTAGCGTTCTCGCTTCCCACGCCCGGGTTCCCGGGTTCGATTCCAGGCGGGGTCAGGGATTTTCTCTGCCTCGTGATGGCTGGGTGTTGTGTGATGTCCTTAGGTTAGTTAGGTTTAAGTAGTTCTAAGTTCTAGGGGACTGATGACCATAGATGTTAAGTCCCATAGTGCTCAGAGCCACTTGAACCATTTGGGTGTGCGAGTACAGGTTGCAGACGGCTTACTGACGCCAGATGGAAGTTTTGGTCTGGCCATTAGTCGCTCGTGGTTAGGTAAATCATAAGCCAACCGCTCGCAATAAGCGGGCAAGCCGGGTTCGAGCCCCAATCCAGCATAAATTTTCATTGTCGCCACTCCATTCTACAGCCGGTGATTGAGCATATTCGCTACTGCGAATACGCGTAATGTATTCACATCAAAACAAATGTTTTACATCACCTCGGTTCCGAGAGTTTCGGAGCCTGTACAGAAAATTGGAATAGGGATCAACTAAACATCATTTCCGACCTTTTTTTTTAATTTCTCATGAAAACCACACATTGTATGTTGTACCACCATACAGGGAGACCTTCAGAGGTGGTGGTCCAGATTGCTGTACAAACCGGTACCTCCAATACCCACTAACACGTTCTCTTGCATTGATGCCTGCCTGTGTTCGTAGTGGAATGCTATCCACAAGTTCATCAAGGTACTGTTGGTCCAGATTGTCCGACTCCTCAACGGAGATTCGGGGTAGATCCCTCAGAGTGGTTGGTTGGTCACGTTGTCCATAAACAGCCCTTTTCAATCGATTCCTGGCATGGTCGATAGGGTTCATATGTGGAGAACATGCTGGCCACCCTTGTCGTTATCCTGAAGGACGACATTCACAAGATGTGCACGATGGGATCGCGAATTGTCGTCCATGAAGACGAATGCCTCGCCATTATGTTGCCGATATGGTTGCACTGTCGGTCGGAGGATGGCATTCACGTATTGTACACCCGTTACAGCGCATCCCATGACTACCAGCGGCGTTCTTCGGCCCCACAAAATGCCACCCCAAAACAGCAGGGAATCTCCACCTTGCTGTACTTGCTGGACTGTGTGTCTAAGACGTTCAGCCTGAACGGGTTACCTCCAAATGCGTCTCCGACGATTGTCTGGTTGAAGGCATATGCGACACTCATTGGTGAAGACAACGAGATGCCGATCCTGAGCCGTCCATTCGACATGTTGTTGGGCCATCTGTACCGCGCTGCATGGTGTCGTGTTTGCAAAGATAGACCTCGCCATGGACGTCGGGAGTGAATTTGCGCATCATGCAGCCTATAGCGCACAGTTTCAGTTGTAACACGAAGTACTGTGGCTGCACAAAAAGCGTTATTCAACATGGTGGCTTTGCTGTCATTGTTCCTCCGAGCCATAATCCGTAGGTAGCGGCCATCCACTGCAGTAGTAGCCCTTGGGCGGGCTGAATGAGGCATTTCATCGACAGTTTCTGTCTCTCCGTATCCCCTCCATGTCCGAACTTCTGTTTGGTTCACTTCGAGAGGCCTGGACGCTTCCCTTGTTGAGAGCCCTTCCTGGCACAAAGTAACAATGAGGAAGCTATCGAACCGCGGTATAGACCGTCTAGGCATGGTTGAACTAGAGACAACATGAACCGTGTACCTCCTTCCTGGTGGAATGACTGGAACTGATCGGCTGTCGGACCTCTCTCCGTCTAATAGGCGGTGCTCATTCATGGCTGTTTACATCTTTGGGCGCGTTTAGTCACGTCTCTGAACAGTTCAAAAAATGGTTCAAATGGCTCTGAGCACTATGGGACTTAACATCTGTGGTCATCAGTCCCCTAGAACTTAGAACTACTTAAACCTAACTAACCTAAGGACAGCACACACATCCATGCCCGAGGCAGGATTCGAACCTGCGACCGTAGCAGTCTCGCGGTTCCGGACTGAGCACCTAGAACCGCTAGACCACCGCGGCCGGCCTCTGAACAGTCAAAGGGTCTATGTCTGTGATACAATATTCACAGTGAACGTCTATCTTCAGGAGTTCTCTGAATTTGGGTGATGCAAAACTTTTTTTTTTTATGTGTTTGTCCGACTATATTGAAAAATAGGCCTTGTATCTATATCACTTTAAAGTGTAACGCAGCGTTCAGTAAAAGTTACTTGACCTTTCAAGATGATGTATAGCTCAGTTTTTGAAGCACTTTCGTGTTTGGGTACCATTGGATGGACAGTAAAAAAGACATAAGTAGAAGACTAAAAATTCCTTGGTGGGCTTTTGGGAACTGAGCAGAGTTTTCAAAATTAAGTTCTAGTGTGTCTGATAAGGGAAGATTACATTCACTGTGTATTACCAGCTTTGAGTTAAGGTAGTAAAATACAGACTGTTAATGGAGAAACTGTTCAAAAACTGAGAGTTGTTCGACGAAAAATGGAGAGCAGAATGTGGGGAATTACTAGGAGTAACACAGCAAAAATAAAATAATAGAAAGAAGTACATCAAGAAACATGTTGGAGTAAAACACGTACACTGACGGAAAAACTCGCATCACCGAGAAGGAACTGTGAGACGTAAACGAAAGTTGGTAGGCGTGTTTCTTCAGCTGAAAGATGATATCTATCAAAATTTCGTGCCAGTCGCATAAGAGTGGTGCTTTTATGCAAATCAGACTTGATTTAAATACACGCTGTAACAGTTTTGAGCGATAGTTACCTTTGACATTGGACTTCGTGAGCTGATGTTACTCAGGAATGCATGTAAGGCGACAAAAGCCAGTATCAGAGTCCACTGAGTTTGAACGATGTCGTGTGACGGTGTTACGAGACTCTGCTTGTTGCTTTATTGATATTGCAAGAAGACTTGGTACGAATATATTCACCACGCATGATTGCTGACAGAAGTGGTCGTGACGGCTGCTGACGGTCATGCGACAATACCGAGAGGGAAGGCCGCCCTGTTCGTTGGATGGCTCTGGCGCGTCGTACTCCATTCGCAACAGCAATGTGAGCAGCATTTGACACCACAATAACACAACCAACTGTTATAAATCGGTTATTTCAAGGACACCATCGAAACAGACGCTTTGTGGCGTGCCTTTCACTGACCCCAAACCACCGTCATTTGTGACTTCTGTGGTGTCAAACGAGAGTTCATTGGAGGGGAGGATGGAGGTCTGTGGTGTTTTATCAAGAAAATTGTTCTTCCAGTGATGGCCGCCAGTTGGTCAGAAGAAGGCTAGCTGATGGCCTGCAACCAGCCTATCTGCGTCCTAGATACACTGGACCTACACCGGAAGTTAAGGTCTGGGGTGCGATTTCTTATGACAGCAGCAACACTATCACTGTTATCCCATGCTCGCTGACTGCAAATCTGTACGTCAGTCTGGCGATTCGAACTGCTGTGCTGCCATTCATGAACAGCGTACCAGAGGGTGTCTACGAACTGGCTAATGCCCACCGACACACCGCTGCTGTTATCCAATGCTCTACAGAGTGTCGTCATGTTGCCTTGGCCTGCACGATCTACATATCTATCTCCAGTCGAGCACATATGCGACATCATCGGACGAAAACTCCAGCGTCATCTACAACAAGAATTAGCCGTCTCTGTACCGACCGACCAAGTGCAACAGGCACGGAACTCCATGTCACACAGTGACATCCGACACCTTTCCAACACAATGCGTGCGCTGTTGCTTGCTTGCATTCAACATTCTGTTGTTTACACCGGTTGTTAATGTACCACTATTTCATGTTTTAAATGGCTTATCTCGCGCTTACGTTAACCTGTAATAGTACAATGTTAGTCACTTACTAATATTACCTAGACAAATGTAGTCCCGAAATTTCATTAATAATTTTTGGTGCTATGCATTTTTTTTTTCGATCAGTGTATTTACGAAAGGAAAGCTCCACCCTCCTGGCGTCAGACGGGCCAGTCGGACAGACACACAACGGTGTGGTTATCCTCATCCAATGGCGTTATTTTTATGCAGTTTGCAGATCTTGGAGCCGCTACTTTTCATTCAAGTAGCTCCTCAGTTGGCATCAAAAGGTTGAGTGGGCTTTATTCCAGTTCTCTCAGCCAGAAAAAAAAAATCAACATCTGGGAACTGAAACCCAGGTTGTCCTCATGACAGTCAGCCTTGCTGACATTTGTTTCTTGTTCTTCGCTTCCGTCGTTGCCCTTCTTCTTCAGAGATATTGTTTTTGCACGGACGTCGCATGTCATTTCTTGAAGTCTAATGATGAATGCTTCACTCAGCTTTTTTATTACTTGGGATGGTTAGCTGCTTGACCGAATGCGCCGAGCTATCGTTCTGGGAATCGCTCAGGCACGGAGGCAGACACATATTTATGACAATAATGAAAATAAAATGCAAGTGGGCAGGACATGTACCACGCAAATGAACAGTATAGTGTGCAGGGTTCCAGCCAGTCAAGAAATATTTTAGCGAATATTTTACAAGTGCTTTTATTTCAAACTCTCGTTTTTCATTAATAAGTTTCAAACACATCCCCAGCATCAGGTTCTACAGTGCCTACGTGCCGAGAACCGCATCACGCCGCATTCCCTGCTGGCTGCAGATGCTAGCATCACGCCACTCTTGGCGCCTCTGCTGAATGCTCTTTGTACCCGCACTACGGGCTCGCCAATGGGGAGACTTCTGAGGAGGCCACATGAGTGATCGCTGGGCTGTCGTGGAGACCGGAGCGCAGTTGAGACTCGTTCTTAATATCCAGCTTTCGCGCAGAACAGACGTCTGTCTTGGTAGACAGAACCTATTGTTCTGTGCCCCATCGCCGGGAATCAGCAAAACTTGATGTGAACCGCCACCTCTCCCTCTCCTATTCGATTGCAGTTTGGTTCAGATCTCCTAGACTGGCCGTCAACAAGCAACTTCCTCGCCAAGGCGAGCCCCACATAACCTTCATAATGGAATACACGTTTCCTTTTCGCTAATTCTTGTCCTATTATTTGTAATAACCTTCCTATACGACCACTGACAAGTCCTGATCACCCGACGTTCTATACAGTAGTCAGGACAACTAACTTCTTTGCTGGGTTGGAAGCGATCAGAAAACAATATGATGACGACGTATATGAAGGTGAATATATGACGCCATCAAACAGATTGGACCAGCATGGATCCGTATTGCTGAAGAGTGTAATGTGTGGAAACGTCGAAGGGAGTCCTTCATACCACAGTGGTTATCAAATTCGTGCTGCTGCTGAATATATTTTACAATTATTTCGAGAACCAAATTTCCTTCTTGAATTTTCATCACTAACATAAAGGATGAACAAAATTCCTGCAAATTTGTTTACAGCCTCAGGACGTGATAAACATAACTTTTATCTTTAACTGACTAACGTTTAGATTGTAGTGACACTAACATATAGCGAAGTACTACAATGAAAACACAGAAAGCTTGCCCTCCATTATTTAATTTTAACCTGGAAGTTCGTATGAGATTATGAGCCTGGTTTTTTGTTCTGAAGTGTTAACCCCTTCATATTAACTCAGACCCATATTTAAGAACACGCAATTTGACAACGAGGAGCGGCGAGGACTGTCAAAACGCAACGAAAGAAAGTGGGATTAATCTGAATTAAGTAAGACGAAAACGAATTAAGAGTTCTCACTATAGATCTCATGCGTCTACCGACTGCGTATGTAAATAAATTGTATCTCATAGAAACAATTTGGGCAATCGGTGCCCTCCACTACCTAATAATCGGAAAAAACCCTGAGCTTGAATAGTAGTATAAATTATTTCGATATCCCCGACTTCACTGTCGCGAGACTCGCAGTTTCACAGCGACGTAGACTTACTATATAGCTGAAAACCCTTACATCACATTACTGTAAGCGTTGCTTAATTTAAGCTGCTTCAAACCCTCTTTAAATAAATTAAACTGAACGGGGTATGTTTTGCGAACGTAGTTCTTGAGTCAACACATATGGACTAACACGTAGAAAGATTCATTGAACAAAGACCGGGGAGGAAAGAAATAAATTCGAAAAATCCCAGCTGCACGCAAATGAAACGTTCGTACATAGGATAACATGCTTCGTGGAGAAGCACAATTAACAACAAGCCCTGTGCGTTACATCCTCAGAAGATTTGACAGACAAAAGAGAATTACGAAATGTTATCACTTGTTACAAGTCGCAGAGCACTGAGATAAGCCACTTGAAACCTTGGATGATTAAATTAGAAATGGATACTGACCGCCACGGGTGTTAGAGAATTCGGAATCGTGAACAAAGACCTAACGTTCTTACGCCAAATTCGACTGTAAAATGTATAAGAAAAGAAGCCTAATTGTCCATGATGTGAAAGGCCACTAATTTACAATCATGTAAATGCAGCGCAAATATGCGAAACGAGCAGCGGTCTCACCGTAACACAGAACGAAGTCGGCTGAAAGCGCCCATCCTTAGATCATGAGACAAAACGTCTGTACTGTGAGGAACATGAGCACAGTCAGTCGCCACGGCAGCATGATCAGAAGGTGTCCCTTCGGGCTGCGGTCACGAGGTTTGCCAAACCGAAACATGCCGCTGAGTGTTCTGATTGGTCGGAGACTGTCAAAGCTCACTCGTTTCGTCACGAAACGCCTCGCAGTCTCTACCCGATTTGCAGATCTTTGAGGCTGACAAGTGACTGTCGCGGCCTGCACGAATACACTGTAGGAAAGGTGTTCTCGCCAGAGCAGAATACGTTTAAACATTTAAAAGCGTTTAAGTAAGAAAGAATTAGATATGAACTTCCAGCATGCTGGAATAATAGTAGGTCAGCGACTTCTATTAATCAGTACTACGAAAAACCAAACGAAGCTGCAAATTTCACTTTTTTCTTCATTCACTCGATGACTAATTTCGGGTCGGAACCTACTTTAAAATTGTCCTACAAGGCAGAAAACCAAATTTTCACTCATGTATAATATAGGTATTACCTTGTTTTTGTTTAAGCACATGTCTAAAATACAGAACACTTCGTTTCCAGACTTACCTAACATAGATAAAAATGTTATTTCGAAACATGTAAAAACCATGTTAAAATGTGGAAGAAGAGCAGTTGCAGCGCATACACATAACTGGCGGTCTATCCCTTCTGTTGCAGTAAGGAAACATCGGGAAGGGGACGCCGTATCAGGATACAGGACGATAGGAGGATGGAGGGCCGCTCCTTCATCTTCATACTCCTCCCCCATCCCTCCCCAGCCCACCGTCGACTCCACTCCCCCTACAAACACGCTTCCAACGTACACGCCCATGAGTGTGTTCATGCTGTGCCTTCCCTCAGGATGGCAAGTACACTTATGTTACTTCGTGAAAGACAACTTTATGGTTTAATGTCTTTTTTTACCTGGGACATGTTAGAAAAAATTGTTTTATCTTCACAAATTTTGTACAGTTTGTTACGGTAAAGTTTTTACGCTTGTAAAGAGTTAGAAATGATGAAGGTATTTTAATCTCCCATTTTTTTTTGGTTTCTTTCAATACTAATGTTTTGGTCACATTTAATGATTTTTACGTACCAACTTGGCATACAACTTTGTAATAAGCGACATATGTGGCGCTACTGTGTTTTACTGTTCAGGGATTCAATATTTGACTGTTTTTGGTAAAGAATTTAAAAGTAGTAATTTTATTGTTGACTGGTAAGATTATTCTATTAATATTGTATTTTTGATGCTTAGAGAACGTTTTAATCAATACAAAAGGTTTCCTATATCCTGTTAGGGCACCACCTTTCCGAGATTTCCTTACAGCAGCGGAAGGTGTAAACTGCCAGTTATCTGTAAGCGCTGTAAGGGTTTTCTCATTTTTGGAATGATTTTTGCATTTTCGGAAATTCCGTATTTGACTATGTTACGCAAGTCTTGAAACAGTATGTCCTGCATTTTTGGCATGTGCTAAAAATCAAATGCTTCAAATGGCTCTGAGCACTATGGGACTTAACTTACGAGGTCATTAGTCCCCTAGAACTTAGAACTACTTAAACCTAACTAACGTAAGGACATCACACACATCCATGCCCGGGGCAGGATTCGAACCTGCGACCGTAACGGTCGCACTGTTCCAGACTGTAGCTCCTAGAACCGCATGGCCACCCCGGCCGGCCTACCGAGGCACCACATGTGCTAAAAGAAACGGTAATACCCGTATTGTACATGAGCGTAAATTTGTTTCCTCCTCTCTTGGGTAACTCGCAAATGGGTCCCGACCCGAGACTAGTCACCGGGTGAATAAAAAAACGTGAAATTAGCAACTCTGGTTTTTCGTTGCACTTAGAATGAGAGACGTTGTTTAGAAGATTTACAATATGTCCAAGAGTATCTGGACACGTTGCTGGAAGCGGTGTATGATATGTGACTATGAAGCCGAGGTATGTAAGTAAAGGCACAGTGTTTCAACACGATAACGCGTTATCCGTAATATCCTTTCTTCCAGGAGTGTTGATACAGCATGAGAGTTTCTGTTGAGGATGGAAATTAGGAAAAGGTACTAGAAGGCATTAAACTGTAGGGTTTAGTCGATAATTGTGCCTGGGTAGCTCAGTCAGGCGAAAATATAAAAATGCAATAAATAAAGTAGGCGAAAGGGATTACAAACGTAAAATAATAAGATTGAAGGGAAGTGCAAATTAGCTTCGTAGGAACGACTAAAGGACAAATTTAAGGATGCAGAAGCATATATGACTAGCGGTAACATAGATACTGGCTACAGGGAAATTAAAGAGACCTTTGGAGAGAACAGAACCACCTGTACGAATATCAATAGCTCAGATGGAACACCATTCCTGAACAAAGAACGGAAAGCAGAAAGGTGGAAGGTGTATATGAGGGACTATACAAGTGACATGCACTTGAGAGCTATGTTATGGAAATGGGAGAAGACGCAGAGGAAGATGAGAAGAGAGATATGGTACTGCGTGAAGAACTTGACAAAGCACTGAAAGACCGAAGTCAAAACAAAGCCCCGGAAGTAGACAACATTCCGTTAGAGCTACTTATAGCCTTGCGAGATCCAGCCGTGACAAAACACTTCCATCTGACGACCAAGATGTACGAGACAGGTGAAACACCCCCAGACTTCAAGAAGAATACGAGTATAATAATCCCAGTTTCAAAAAAAGCAGGTGCTGACAGGTGTGAAAACTACCGAAGTATCACTGTAATAAGTCACAGCTGCAAAATACTAACATCAATCATTTACAGAAGAATGGAAAAACTCGTAGAAGCCGACCTCGGGGAAGATCAGTTTGGATTCCGGAGAAATGCAGGAACGACTCCTCATAGAAGATAGGTTAACGAAAGGCAAACCTAAGATTATAGCATTTGTAGACTTTGAGAAATCTTTTAACAATGTTGAATACTCTCTTTCAAATTCTGAAGGTGTCAGGGGTGAAATACAGTGAGCAAAAGGCTATTTACATTTGCTACAGAAACCAGATTCGAGGGACACGAAAGGGAAGCAGTGGTTGAGAAGGGAGTAAGACAGGGTTGCAGCCTATCCCCCATGTTATTCAATCTATATATTGAGCAAGCAGTAAAAGAAACGAAAGATAAATTTGGAGTAGGAACTGAAGTCCTGGGAGAAGAAATAAAAACTTTGAGGTTTGCTGATGGCATTGAAATTTTGGCAGAGACAGCAAAGGACCTGGAAGAGCAGTTGAACGGAATGGACAGTATCTTGTAAGGAGGATATAAGATGAGCGTCAACAAAAGCAAAACGAGAATAATGGAATGTAGTCGAATTAAACCAGGTGATGCTAAAGGAATTAGATTAGGAAATCAGACACTTAAAGTAGTAGATGAGTTTTGCTATTTGGTGAGCAAAATAACTGATGATAGTCGAAGTAGAGAGGATATGAAATGCAGACTGGCAATAACAAGCGAAGCGATTCTGAAGTTGAGAAATTTGTTAACGTCGAGTATAGATTGTCAGGAAGTCCTTTCTGAAAGTATTTGTGGTTAGCGTAACCATGTACGGAAGCGAAACATGGACGATAAACAGTTTAGACAAGAAGAGAATATAATCTTTTGAAATGTAGTGCTACAGACTAATGCTGAAGATTAGATAGGTAGATCACGTAACTAATAAGGAGGTACTAAATAGAATTGGGGAGAAGAGAAATTTGTGGTACAATCTGACCAAGAGAAGGGATCGGTTGGTAGGACACATTCTGAGACATCAACGGATCACCAGATTAGTACTGGAGGGAAGCGTGTCGGTTAAAAATCGCAGAGGGAGACCAAGAGATGAATACAGTAAGCAAATTCAGAGGGATGTAGGTTGCAGTAGTTACTCGGAGATGAAGAGGTTTGCAAAGGATAGAGCATGGAGAGCTGCATTAAGCCAGTCTTCGGGCTGAAGACCACAACAAAAACAACAGAGCTTATTCACTAAACGTAGCATATTAGTGTTGCTGTTTGGTCAGTAAAGTAACGGATGATGGCTGATGTAGCGTTCATATATATCACAGACTGGCAATATAAAGAAAAACACTTTCGAAGAAGAGAAATTTTTTAACATCATTTCGTCTTATAAATTAGTCGTACGCCGCATTTTTCTGTCTGTATGTGAAGGATAATCTCAGAAACTACTGTAGTGATTTTTTTACCGTTTTCATTAATAGACAGACTGACTCGCGGGGATGGTTTGTGTGCAGAATTTATTACCGGTACGCCAGAGAAGTCGTTCGGTCGTAGATACTTCGTGTTACCCATGCGAAGTCGGACGGGGCGCTAATCGAATATAAATCTGAAATTTAAGATTCTATTTAATATAAGTGTTAAGATGTGTTTTCTGAAGGTTTTTGTCTGGAGTGTAACCTTGCACGGAAATGAATGTGGACGACAAATAGTTCAGATAAGAATAGAATAGGAACTTTTGAAGTGGTAGGCATTAGGGATAAATTTCATTAAGCATAAGGTTTGGCACAAATTTTACAGGAACCATACTGCAGTAAGAGTTGAAGGACATGAAAGCGAAGCGGCAGTCCAATGTTGGTGGACCTGTACATGGAGAAAACAGTAAAAGAAACCAAGGAATAATTCTAGAAAAGGAATCACGACTCAGAGAGAAGAAATACAAACTTCAAATTTTTCCGATGACTTTGTAGTTCTGTCATTAACAGTAGAGGACTTGGCATATCAGTTGAAAGGAGACTTACAAAAGCAAACTAAGAGTATCAGAATATAACTGAACTGTAACAGGCAGTGCCGAGCGAATTAGATAAGGAAAGGAGGCACATGTGTAATAGATGAATATTGCTAATGGGGCAGCAAATAAACTGACGACGGACAAATGACAAAAAATAAGTTTCTGAAAAACAGAAATTTAGTACGATCGAACATAAGACCTAAGAAATCCTTTTTGAAGGTTTAGTGCTTCGTCTTGCACGATTGTGAACCGTGGACAGTAATACAGGTACAATAGAAGCTTTCGAAATGTGGTGCTAATAGAGGAATGCTGAGGATTAGTGGACTAATTGAACAACTAAAGAAGAGGAACTGAATAGAATCGGGAGAAAAGTAATTTATGGCACAACTTGATTAAAAGAAGCTTTCTGCAGCTTCAAGGAATTCTCTGTTTGGTGATGGAGGTAAGTATTGGAGTAGAAACTGGACATAAAAGACTAAAGTTTGACTGTAATAGCAAGTTGAGATGGATGTAAGTAGCAGTATTTATTTACACGGAAATAAAAAGTCATGGACGGCTTACAGTTGTATAGAGAGCTGTATTAAACTGTCTTCGGCGTGAAGGCCGCAACAGTAACAGTTCTTTGAGTAAGAGAATTGCCGGTTGTGGGGTTCGTTTTATTTTTTCCAGTTCGTAATGCGGAGATAAATGTTAAGAGTGATGCACGGTGACTTAATTTGTACACTAACCTCATTAAACGCTCCTGCAAAGTAACTACTACCATCCTTACTCTGTTGGACTCTAAAGACCTCGCCATTGACAGGAGATTAAATTTTACAATTTCGTTACTTTCCTTTTCTAGTCACTAAGTCTTCTCGGTGATTTCATACCGGTACTGTTAATGTACCGTCAGGGCGCATAGCTTTATTGTTTGGGAGACCACTACGTATTGTACATAAACCTAACTGAAAAGGATTTATTTTTCCTTCTCGTATGTAATCTCTGCTTATCGATGTGTTAGTTCTGCATTATAAATATAGATGATTAGCATGCATTACTGTGATAAGCCCATGAAGAAGACGGTTTGTGCTTGAGTTCCACAACAGAGGGAATGGGCCTAATGGCCTAATGACCACACATGATGACCAGGTGACTATCGGAAATACAATATGCCCTCACAGCACTAGACAATGCGGAGATGTTTGAGGCTTCGGTGGACAGTCTGAGTGTCACGAAGAGTTCGCAGCCTTCTCCCATTGCTCGCCGAATTCTGGTGATAGTAATTTCCTTATAACTCGGGATTGGAATGCCTTACCAGTGGCCAGAGTGCAGATACGGCAGTGATGGGCATAACCGAGAACCTCGAGGAATCGAGAACTTATACGACACAGCCTAGCTGCAAGGGGCACCGTAGGTTTCAATCAAACAGCCGGTTGTACTCGACAGTTCTTGGTTCTCGAATCTAAAACTAGCGTGCATGCGCCCATAATGTGGGATTTCATGGCATCTGTTGCTCCTCAAAAGAAAGTAATTCAATCTAGGTGAAGTAGAGCTAAATTAGTTTGAGTTAATTTTCCAAATAACAATTGACCATATGCTTAAAATAGATAATTTTTTAGGTTAATGTGTTTTCTTTGCTAAGCAAGTCTTTTTGTGGCGACTTTAAGGAAACTATTCGACAAAGAAGAGACTTTCACTTATTATGTTCTGACGACGCAACTTAAAAATGAGCTGGATGTCTTTTCGCTAATTTTCATCGTTATTATGAATGCTTCAAGATTAAGTATCCCACTATACGGAATAAGAAGTAGTAGTGATAAATATATTCTGAGCACTTCGCGTTTGGTTCACAGTAAACACATCTTTCAATGCAACGTTCTTTTTTGTATAAAAATGAGCAAGTGAAAACCATTTGCTTAATTCCCGTAGTAAGAGATAGATGGACAAAAATATAACGATTACATGTCTGAAAACTGAGAATTTGTGCGATAACACGATTATCAATTTGAAACCTGGAATCTTGTAGGATGAACTATTCGAATACTTGACAGCATTTACCGAGAACACAGAGATCATGTTACAACTGAGAACTTCACAGTTCTCAGCTCTCGGACATCCCAACACTAATGTGGGAGCTCGTCTAAGGTGGTTCTTGATACAATGCAGGTGAGTTTCGATAAGCAGCAAGCACAAATAAGCGAAATACCTACAATGGTACGACGTGAAGTCGTGAATGTAGGGCATGATCTGATCAGAAAGATAAAATATTTAAGAGTGCTGCTTTATTACATGCATCTGAATCTACAACGTACAATGCGCCCATCGGTGTTCTTTGAACACTCACGAAGTTTGTAATTTAATCGCAGATAAATTTGCTGCACTATTAACATTTTTCGTATGTACTATTTCCAATTGTAGCCACTTTGTCTCAAATGAACATCGTTATCTCCTTTTAATTATGCCTCCATCGTTTTTGGAACACTATCTTGGACTCGTTGCTGGTAAGTAATTAGCAGAAGAAACAGTTCTGAGAAATGAGACGCCTTAAATTATGCACCTTGGGCAGATTCCCTCTGAGTCGGCCAGAGTGGTCGAGCGGTTCTAGGCGCTACAGTCTGGAGCCGCGCGACCGGTATGGTCGCAGGTTCGAATCCTGCCTCTGGCATGGATGTGTATGATGTCCTTAGGTTAGTTAGGTTTAAGTAGTTCTAAGTTCTAGGGGACTAATGACCACAGCAGTTGAGTCCCATAGTGCTCAGAGCCATTTGAACCATTTAGTTAAGTCCCATAGTACTCAGAGCATTTGAAGACAGATTCCGGCTGACACGGTATGACCCACTTCAGGCCTGCATGGCACTGCACTGAGTCATATTCGACTGCTGGCAGCAGAAATGATGTCAACAGCTATACGAAGACGTTACTGTAGCCCAGATATTGTTTCGTACAGTGTGCTGATGGTTCAAATGGCTCTGAGCACTATGGGACTTAACATCTATGGTCATCAGTCCCCTAGAACTTAGAATTACTTAAACCCAACTAACCTAAGGACATCACACAACACCCAGCCATCACGAGGCAGAGAAAATCCCTGACCCCGCCGACAGTGTGCTGAGAGCAGCATGTAACACAGTAATATTTTGCCAGAAGTACCTAGCGAGAGACGCAGGACTGAGACATTTGGAATCGTATTCGGGAAAGGGGGGAAGGGGGGGTTACTATCATTCATGTTTAGGTGTTCTGTGGTTTTACCTAAATCACATCAGGAAAATACTGTAATGATTCCTTCGAACATAGAGAGGCCAATTTCTTCCCTCTTTCTTGCTCTAAGGAGCTAATGCTCCGTTAGTGATGATCCCCACAGACAGTTAAATTCTCTGCCCACTAGTTGCACTGCATAAAAATGCTTGCGCTGTTACAGTTGTGTAGGCTTCCGCGACCAGGGTCAGTAGACATAAAAGTTTTCTGGGTATAAAATACTATTGATGGTGAAACCAACATTTCGGCAACGGTTACAGTGGCCGCCTTCTGAGCAGATCCAGAAGAAGGCCACTGTAATATTTGCCGAAATGTTGGTTCATCAGTAATAGCTTTTTACACTACGACGTGTCCGCCCCTTGTAGCTGAGTGGTCAGGGCGTCGGAATGTCATACCTAACGGCCCGAGTTCGATTCCCGGCTGGGTCGGAGATTTTCTCCGCTCAGGGACTGGGTGTTGTGTTGTTCTTATCATCTTCATTTCAGCTCCATCAACACGCAAGTCGCCGAAGTGGCGTCAACTCGAAAGACTTGCACCAGACGAACGGTCTACCCGACGGGAGGCCCCAGCCACACGACATTCCCAATACAATATGACATAGTACCATACCTAAAAAACTTTAATGTCAAACTTACACTGTGTTCGAGGGAGCGGGTGGTGGGAGTACATATCGTCTCAGAATTATTTTCCATGAACCCTCTCCTACTCCTTTGGTGAATGGTTATGTGATAGGCCTAATCATCCTCAGCTATCTGACGTCCACTCTGGAGAAACTCCTCCTCTAAACTTTTACGTGCATCGCGCTCTTCAGTCTTATACATGTATTATTATTACAACTGATTCTGTGAATCACTGAAATAAGTGGCAGAGGGTACTTTTTATTCCACCACAAATTAAGGTTAGTCTATTCCCATTCGCTTATGAAACTTGGTAAAAATCACTGTTTGCATGCGTGCGTGTGACCTGATATCTTTTAATTCTACCTTCACAGTTTCTGCATGTACACTATCTGATCAAAAGTATCCAGGCGCCTCTCTGTAATGTGGAACTGAATACTGAATGTCGCGAGAGGCGGACCCGCCGCTGTAAACAGATACTACTATTGCAGAGCCTGTGTTATAATGCAATGCATGTCTGAAGGACGTTGCAAACTATATTAGAACAACACAAGCACTGCAACGAACTATTTCATGCCTAACAACTGGTCAAGTTCCGCAGAATCAAATTGAGGAGCAAATCTCCATGGTCACGGAACGTGTCAGTACATGAACGTAGAACATTTAAGTAACAACATATAAAAATAATATGTGTATGAACCTAAGAAACTTTTGGTAAACGGAATCAACGATACAACAACAATCAGCTTAATGTTTCAAGTAACTCATCGAAAGAATAGAAGGTGTGACCCATGAGGAAACTCTTCAGTTTCGATTTGAAAGCACGTGGATTACTGCTAAGATTTTTGAACTATAGTGGTAGCTTGTTGAAAATGGATGCGGCAGCATACTGCACTCCTTTCTGCACAAGAGTGAAGGAAGTCCGATCCAAATGCACCTTTGATTTCTGCCGAGTATTAACTGAGTGAAAGCTCCTTATTCTTGGGAATAAGCTAATATTGTTAACAAGAAATGAGAGTAAGGAATATATATGTTGAGAGGCCAGTGACAAAATACCGAGAATCGTGAACAGGGATCGACAAGAGTTTCCTGAACCTACACCACTTATTGCCCCAACCGTCCGTTTCTGAGCCAAAAATATCCTTTTAGAATGGAAAGAGTTATCCAAAAATATAATACTATACGACATAAGCGAATGAAAATAAGCAAAGTAGAATAATTTTCGTGTCGAACGATCACTCAATTTAGATACTGTTCAGTTTTACTAATCATTTGCCCATTCTGTGAAATTAAAACGTCAGGTTTTGTTGAATTGTGTGCTAGAAACTGTAAAGACCCAGTCTCTTAGGATTTCGCAACATTCCTTTTACACTCTTTTTGCCAGTGAAACAAGCCTGGGGCCATTCATTCCATTCCACTTGATGTCCCATGTTATTAAAATGTGATATTGGACCCATGTATGTTAGTATTATACAATTATGAATGCATGCGTATTTTGTAGACACTCTCTTTTGTAGAAAAAATTGCAGTTTTCCTGTACACAACTAGTGAGACGTAGCCTCTCATTTGCTTTGCCTCTAACTTGGTCTATTTGGTGGTTCAATCTCATATCTCTACAAACTGTCATTCGCAAGTGCTTATTTGACATGCCGAGTATTGTAATTCATTAACGTTGTAGTCAAAATACCCCACTTTATAACATTTCGGAAAGTGCACAATTTTGAATTATGACCAGACATCTTACCGAGATTTATTGGGATGTTTCTGTAATTAGTAACGGACAGATTGTCCACGTAGTTAACTTTACCATTTGTGAAAAGCTCCAGATGACAACTGATACTATCTGCTATATACTCGCAAACGTGATAAGATATACCTTAGCAGCATTTTTTCTTTCGAAGACGCCGATGTCGTACTTAATCAAAAGTTTTTCAGATGTCGGAAAATACGTCATCATCCCGATTTCCTCCATCCATGCTACGGAACCTGTCAGTGAAGAGTGTGAATTAAGTTCCGCACAATCGATGTGTTTTCCAGCTAGGTTATAAAGTTTGAACTCTGAATACTTTCTAAAATTCTGTTACAAATTAATGTGAATGACATAGGAAGATCGATTTGAGAAGCAGTTCTACTCTCTTCATTGTGGATCTGAGAGAACTGTGCTCTTTTCTTTCCCTCATGCGATAGTTAATTGCATCAAGCAGAAAGACGGGACATGAGAATACTCCTTGTTTGCGCAATTGTATTGCTGACTCGTTTTCCATGTTGCTTTTCCATGTTGCTTTTGCTTGTTTCCTTATATATACCCAGGGTACACTAGATTGCCATTCAGTCATTTTCGTATTGCTTGGAATGGAACAAAAAACTTACAAGCTTCATCGACCATCCATTCCCCTCGTTACGTCTAGCGCCCACATCCTACGTCCCGCAAGCTAGTCTATTCCATAATCCGTTCCTTTGTTTTCCGTTCTCCCTTAGCAATCCATACTTTATGACCTCCAGCTTGATAACGTGTTGGTCACCCTTCGAAATGCAATACTCAGGCGATTCTGCGCGTCATAGATTCGAGAAGTTCTTGGAAGTTTTTCAGAGGTCTGTGACATCATATTTCTGCACACAGATCATGTAATTCCCGTAAATTACTAGTCGTTGGTTTTTGGACGCGAAATTGGGCCCAGTACCGTCACAGATGTGGTCTACCATGTTCAGATCAGGCGAATATAGTGAACAAGACATCAACAGGAGTTCGCTACCATCCTCCTCAAACCACTGTAGAAAGGTCCTGATCTTGTGACACGAACAGTTATCCTGTTGCCATAGTTGACAAGGAAGACATCAAGTATGAAGGGAAGTAAGTACTCTGCAATAATGTTATCGCAAACCACAGCTGCCATGGTACCTTCGATAACTCCCAAGTGTCCCATGGAAGGTCAGGTGAATATTTCCCATAGCAATACTGCAAGCTACGTCCGCGGCACAGTGTATGTATGGAACAGGCGTTCGTTCGCCTGGATGGAGGCGTATCTGGGCACTACCATCGACCTCGTGCAAATCGATGCCCCAGAGCTCCATGCTCCAATCTCGACAATCCCGTGCCCACTTTAATCGTAACTGACGATGTCGTTGGATCAGCTTGGGAACATGCAGGAGTCGTCTACCGCAGCGATCCATGTTCAACAATCTACACTGAACGGTGCTCTCCAAAACCCTTGCACCTGCACCGGCGTTGTACTCTGTCGTCGTATCTGCCACAGATCGCCGCCTATCTGTGTTACAGAGAGGGCACCTCTCTGATCCCACGTCTTTTGATGCGTGGAACATATTGTCGCTTATTCGTGACTTCAACGCCCTTCCACGACTTTCCGTATACGATCAGGATAGCTGTTCGCGATATAGTCGAAAGCTTCGCTGTTTTCGGCACACTCATTACCATATGCCGGGCAGTAACAATCTAAGCTTCGTCAGTGAATTTCTCCATTTGTAGCCCGTATCGTCGTTAGAACTATTCTTTCTTAAATTAGGTCTTATACTCTTCTCTGAAATACGAGGTCGGGTTGCGCGAGAGCTTCTCCAGGCTCTTTTAAGCCACAGAAGTTACATTTATTTTTATGCTTTATTTCAATTTCAATTTGCATAAATACGTTATGAAATTTATATTTTATCAATTTGCGCTTTGTTAGAATAAAGCGACCTACACACTTATTACAAAAATGTTTACTGCTTTTGTACAGTTGTATGTTTCTGTATTTTTTTATAATATCCCAAACTAACTACAATGAAATGACTTACGTACTAACCACAAATGTTTACTGCTTTTTTGCAGTGGTTTATTTTAACAACTGTTACGATCTCCTACACGAAAATGTATCCTTATACAGGGTGTTCATTTTAACTGAAGACATTAAAATATCTCGAAAACTTCACATAGGCCCAAAAAAAAGTTATGATTCCAATTTGTATTTCTCGGAGGGGGATATCTAACGATACCAAACTCGACCCAATACCGCAGCCTGTGCATGAGTGGCGGGAGAAACTTTAAAATTTTCATGGGAATCATCATTGTTTATCGAAAATTACGATTCTACGGCAAAATCTACATACGTTTTGTCGCAATCATTTTCTTCATTTCACCAGAGATGGTTCTGTAATCGGAGGAATAGAAATGGGTACACAATCGCAATTTACGACATGCTACGCTTGAATATCCAACGGCACATGGTACCCCAGCTCCATGCTGCGAGGGCAGGGCAGGCCAGAACATCATAACTTTCAATTGGAAATCCGATTCGCAACTTTGTATTCCTCCACCGCTGCCGTGTAGTGAACTACAACGTATCATACATAACAGGCAGTTCATTGCGGTGGGACCTCACCTATCGTGCAGATGCAGAACAGACAGCGGATCTAAACATTACAATACTTGAGCAGTGTTTATTGCCTGCACACTGTCTATCATTTCGAGAACAAACGAACAGTTGGACGTTGAATATTGCAACCACATGAGAAGCTAATGAAATAGCCGTACTAGCAGCAGTGGACCACAACCCACTTATAAGCGCCCGTCAATTATACTGCGATTCCGGTATGTCCGTAGATAGCATAGTCACAATATTACATCGTCATAAGTATCATCCATACCACGTATCACTGCATCAAGAACTTCAGGGCCCGATTTTCATAACCGGGTAGTGTCTTGTGAATGGGCACATCAACAAATGCAAACTGCTCCCACGCTCTTTGGCGTGGTATTGTTTCCTGATGAGTTTTCGTACACAAACTATGGTAGCACTAATCAGCATAAAATTCATTACTGGTGTGTTGGCAATCCTCACTGGTTACTGCAAGTTGGCCGTCAAAGTCCTTCGTCGGTTAACGTGTGGTGTGGCATTGTGATGAACGAGGTCATTGGTCAGTATTTTATCGACGGAACGTTGGATGGACGCAAATATCGAATGCTTTTAGAACAGGAACTACCGGTATTATTGCAGAATGTTGCCCTGGAGATTCGATAACATATGTTGTTTCAGCATGTCGGTTGCCCAGCGCATCACGCAACTGAAGCACGGAGTTATTAGACCGTGTTTACACCGGTCGGTGAATCGGCAGAGGTGGCCCAATTAGTTGGCCTGCTAGGTTGCCGGATTTGACGTCGCAAAATTTCTTCCTGTGGCGATATTTAAAAGATAAAACGTACCAGCTAGTGCCAATAGGTCGTGAAGGCATGGTCGACCCTGACAGAAACGCTTGAGCTGACTTCCCGTAGATATGCTTCTGTTCTGTGTCCGGTCATTTGAAAAGCGGACCACTAATTGTACTAAAGTTGGCGGTACCACGTTTGAACACTTACTCTAATAGGGAAAGTAGAGTACTGTTCGCCTCGAGCCACGGCCATGGTGGCGCGTCGATTAGTCCCCAAATCGATATGTCGGAGTAATACAACGGTGCGAATGGGGTTTCGAATTAGAAGCTATGAAATACTGCCCTGTCCTATCCTCGCAGCATGGAGCTCTGGTCCCACGTGTCATTGGATATTCAATGGCCATCGAGTAGCATGTCGTAAATTACGATTCTGTACCCATTTCTACACCTCAGATTACAGCGACATCTGTGGTGAAACGAAGACTGCTTCGGACAAAATGTATGTAGATTTTGCCCTAGAATCGCAACGTGCAATAAAAAATTAGGGTTCCTATTGAAAATTTCAGAGTTGCCCCCGGCACCAACGCATGGGGTGGGGTGGCAGGTTGAGGGTCGTTGGGTGACCCCTTCCTAGACAAACAAATTGGAATTTTGATTCGATGTGTGGTTTTCGAGATATTTCAATGTCTCCAGTTAAAGTGAACACCCTATAACCAAACTTGTTTTATTTTTGCATGTGCGTATTTTGTTTTGTATAACTCGTACTGTTTTCCTTACTTGCTATGTATTCTTATATCCAGCAGTTTGATTGTATTCTGTGTTTTGCAGTTGTTTGATGTTTGTTGTGATATTGGTTTCTGTAACTCATTTTAATCTAATTCTGTTTAATAAGCTTCGGGAGTAGTACTCAGTTTTGAGAAAGAGCACTATACCAATTGCACCCAAGCAGTGAACACACGCACACGGTCGCTCCTAGGACCTCACGAAGAAGGAATGTAATTTTGTTTAAATTAGCTATACGATGGCGAAACATCATCGACCTCAGTTAATACTAGAAAATTTTATTTTTAGTCACACCAGTAAACACTTTTACAGCTACTTCCGGTTTTGATGTTTGTGTTGTCTTCAGATGGCCCGCTTTAAGTGAATTACTGGAGTCCCTGTCTTCGGTAGTCTTCGGCAGCTGAATCGTGAGCGACAAGAGAACAATTGTCTAGATGATCACAGCAAAGGATAACAGCAATAAAATTGTTTGCGAATTTGACTGAAAATAAAACTGTCTTAGATTAGGTGACTGCTCGGAGCGTTATACTATTGGTGCTAAAATGTTTGAGAGAGAGGAGAACGCTAACCTTACACTGAAAAGAAACTGAAACAACTCAGCTCGGACTCCTAGCAATAATGAAAATTGCTGGTGATCATGTGCAAATTTTAGTGATGTACGTACAGTGGGTAATAAAAATTAGTCACCACCAGAAGCCATGACGCTAATGTCGTGTAACATCACCTCTTGTGTTGATAGCGTTCTGAATTCGACGAGAAGAGAGGCCACAATTTTCTAAATATATACCGTTTCCAACTGAACATTCTCATTAACGATTGCATCCTGTAAAACTGCCAAACTGCAGAGATACTGATTGGACATTTCACTCGTTGTTCCATATAGTCCCAGACATTTTTATAGGATTAAGACCAGTCGGTTGCAATTGGATGTCTGAGAATTTATCAAAAGAAGAATATATGAGTGCAACTCTGTAAACGAGGCTGTTGTCATTTTGGATGAAACTGTCCACAGTATATACATCTCTAAAATGTACCAGCACGGACAGCACTTGTCCACAGAGAATGTTGAAATAAACATCCGGGTTTATGTTCAAGGAACCCTAATTGGTACGAAAACCATCACGAATGCAGTACAGAACCACTTCTGGCTTGAAATACACGCTCCACACATTGCGGGGAAATACCTCGGAGTACTCGAGGTGTTGCACCGTTTGAAAAGAGGCGAAACTGAGACTCGTTGGACCACACTACATGCCTCCAGTCAGGTACTGTCCACTATCCGTGTTGTTTGCCCTACTGAACATGAGTAACTTTATTTGTGACTGGGAGCATTGGTGTTCTTTCGGTGTATCCGACTCCAAATATCCACTGCATGCAGTTTCCTTCGTAGCGTTTGCTCCGAAACTGATTGAGATTGACGTGCATTCACTGGCAGCAGCAATTCATGTCGGTATTTAAAGCATTTGTCATCGACACGAAGTGACAATTTTCTCCTTTCCCTTTCAATTAGCATTTTTGTTCGACCACTATTCTTACGGTGTATTACATCCTGATAGTGATACTCTATTCCTTGTCAACTCTTTGGACAGCACGTCTCGGCAAACTAACAAATAGTGCAACTTCCTTCATCGCGTGATCAATAGCACATCTAGACACAACAAGTAGCTCCTTTCTGCCATTCTGTCACTCTCGGCATCGGCCCTTCTTCTACACCTACATCTATAGCTACATTAATACTGCACAAGGTACGTGACGGTGTATGCCGGAGGGAACCTCTGGTATCTCTAACTGGTTCCCCGCTACCTCCTCTTTTCCACTCGCGAATGGCGTATGGGAAGAACGACTCTCCGTAAGCCTCTGTATTAGATCCAGTTTCTCGAATTTTCTCATCGTGGTCGTTTCGAAAGACGTATGTGGGAGGAAGTAATATCTTGTCCGATTCTTCAAGCAGTTACAATAGTAAACCTTTCCGTGATGCACGACGCCTCTCTTATAGCGTTAGCCACTGGAGTTTTTTGAACATCTCTGCAATGCTGTCGGGCTGACTAAACGATCCCGTGACGAAACGAGCCCCTCTTCTCTGTCTCTTATCCGCTCTACCTGGTCAGAGTTCCAGATTGATGAACAATACTCACGAATAGGTCGAAAGAGCGCCTTGTAAGCCACTTCTTTTGTAGATGAGTTACGTTTCCTTAAGATTCTTTCTATGAATTTCTGGCATCTGCTTTTCCTACTATGTGTTTCTTCTGGGCGTTCAACTTAAGACCGCCCTGGATAGATACTGTTTCCAGCAATTTGTGATCAATAGTGTAGTTGTACAGTAGCGGACTTCTTTCGCTATGTATACTCACTCTGAAATGTCCCCTTAGAAAAATTATACATGACTGTGCTTAAACTGACAAACAGCATTTTTAGCGCAACGCGATCTGACTTTTAAAAATCCCTACAATAGAATGGCCCTGACTAACATTAACCTATACGTTTCACAAATCGCTTACCTCACAAAAATCTTGGTTAGTCGAACTACTGCAATACAGCGAGCGCCACTACTGCCAGCTAAATAAAAGATTCAAACTACGGAAGGCACTAACTACTGATAGGGATTAGTTAGCAAATGAAAGATTTTAATAGAGAACAAACAATGTATTTACCTTAATATCATCAAAAGTCATTATATATGTAGCAGTTCATGACATCCGCCGGCCTCGGTGGCCGTGCGGTTCTGGCGCTGCAGCCCGGAACCGCGGGGCTGCTACGGCCGCAGGTTCGAATCCTGCCTCGGGCATGGGTGTGTGTGATGTCCTTAGGTTAGTTAGGTTTAAGTAGTTCTAAGTTCTAGGGGACTTATGACCTAAGATGTTGAGTCCCATAGTGCTCAGAGCCATTTGAACCATTTGACCCATCATGACATCCCGTCTTACAAATTTCAAAACTCCGCCATCTCTCCCCCCACGTCCACCACTGCTGGCGGCTCACCTCCAACTGCACAACGCTACGCTCTGTTAACATCCAGCTGCCCAACACTACAATGGCAGACAACAATGCAAGCCAGCCACAGACTGCACACAGCACAGTCAGTGATTTTCATACAGAGCGCTACGTGGCGTTACCAATATAAAAACCTAAACAGCCTACTTACAACTCTGATACATTTATTTACGGTCCAGGTGAACTGCCAGAGCATGCACCATTCATCAATCCTCTTTAGGTCATTTCGCAAATCATTAATGTTATCTGTCGTTCGCACTGTTTGATAGACAAGCACATTACCCGCTAACAGCCGTAATAGGATGGGCCAGGTTATAAATGGTTTTTTGAACCTAATTTTTACTGGCTTAAAAAGTTCGTTAGAGGGTATATTTATAAGATTCATTCATATAAACTGTGCCGTAAATGTTAAAATATATTAAAACCGCGATTTGCTGCATGGGTGTCTCGCGCATCCGAAGCTCGGTTACAACCGACTTGATACTATAATAATTCTGTTAGTTTCGGATGGTATCTCAGACTGCTTTAGCATCAACTAAAATACTATTATCAACATTATTCCTCTTCGTAACAGGAATCGTTTATACTAAAGTCCGAAAAGCATGTGCTTGTCTCGTTTCTGCTTAACTTGTTATTTCGCCTGTTTTTAATACGAAGTAAGAGCTGAATGTTTGAAAATGGCAAACAAACGTGTTTATACAGACAGAAAAAATTCGAAAAGTAATACCAGCCGTACAAAAAAACGCTTAGATTGATAACCGGATGCCAGTTAATCGATACAATTTCGATAAAATGAGAGTGTTTCGACATCGACGAAAAAAAGGACAACTGGCGATTGAGGTTGTTCAATTTCAAAACTAGAAAACACAAGTTGAAACTTTAAACGCTTGTATTTTCAAAACAACATTTTTCAATAAATGAGCTATGACTCATGGAATACACATGCAATTACGTTATATTTTTCTTTAACTTGTGAGTAGGCGTCTTCTCTACCGTAGTGCTTAGGTTTTTTGAGATACATTTTAATTTCGGTATTTGGTCTACGTTTTCATAAAGACTTTTTTATCGAAAAAATTGACTTTTGTTTCAGAGTGCCTCCATTTACTTAAAAATTTATTTTTAGATATCCCCACATACTTCGTTAGACAATATCATTAGTTTCAAAGATTTTGAAATTTTGTTCTTGGTTGACAAACATGGTGTTCAGAGCTCCCTTCAGCCGCCCTCGTATTCCGCGAATGCCTTTCGTTGATGTCGAGTAGTGTCCTCTGGGTGCAAGTATTTTACTTAAAAAATACATAACACTATCTTAAGGGCGCACAATGTAGAACTAAAGAAAGTTTTGTTATTTGTTTGTTATTTTATTGAAAAAAATCATGAATATCAGTTTCAGAATCGAGCGGCACTCTGCTCTACCTCCTTAAAAAGCTTTCGACGCTTCCTGCCAGAACATACACAGTGAGGTGACAAAAGTCGTAGGATACCTCCGATGTCCGCCTGCTTGGCTGGGTGGTAATATGCTCTCCTCCCATGCAAGCGGGTCCAGGTTCGATTTTCTGCGCTAGGGGGCTGGGTGTCGTGTTGTCCTCTTCATCACTTCATCCTCATCACCTGCGCGCAGGTCGCCCAATGTGGCGTCGACTGAAATAAGACTTGCACTTGGCGGCCGAATTTCCCGGTCGTCTGCTGCAATAGGCCGAAAACACTACATTTTGACGCACTGCCCTATCGGATAAGTTTTTCGAACGTCCCACATTGATTTCTGTGGTTATTTGACGCAGTGTTGCTTCTCTGTCAACACCGACAACACTATGCAGAAGCCACACCTCTTCATCGTTAAGTGAAGGCCGCCGGACATTGCGCTGTCCGTGGTGAGAGATGACATCTGAAATTTGGTATTCTCAGAACTCTCTTGACAATGTGAATCTCGGAATATTGCATTCCCTAACGGCATGTTCCATGGGTCTAGCTCCAACTACCACTCAGATTCCATATACTGTTAATTCCCTTAGTGAATAACCACGTCGGAAACCTTTTCGCTCAATTACATGAGTACACCCACCCCCATGAACCATGGACCTTGCCATTGGTGGGGAGGCTTGCGTGCCTCAGCGAAACAGGTAGCCGTACCGTATGTGCAACCACAACGGAGGGGTATCTGTTGAGAGGCGAGACGAACGTGTGGTTCCTGAAGAGGGGCAGCAGCCTTTTCAGTAGTTGCAGGGGTAACAGGATGATTGACTGATCTGGCCTTGCAACACTAACCAAAACGGCCTTGCTGTGCTGGTACTGCGAACGGCTGAAAGCAAGGGGAAACTACAGACGTAATTTTTCCCGAGGCATGCAGCTTTACTGTATGGTTAAATAATGATGGCGTCCTCTTGGGTAAAATATTCCGGAGGTAAAATAGTCCCCATTCGGATCTCCGGGCGGCGACTACTCAAGAGGACTTCGTTATCAGGAGTGTCTTGAAAGGAGGATATAAGATGAACATCAACAAAAGCAAAACGAGGATAATGGAATGTAGTCGAATGAAGTCGGGTGATGTTGAAGGAATTAGATTAGGAATGAGACACTTAAAGTAATAAAGGAGTTTTGCTATTTGGGGAGCAAAATAACTGATGATAGTCGAAGTAGAGAGGATATAAAATGTAGACTGGCAATGGCAAGGCAAGCGTTTCTTAAGAAGAGGAATTTGTTAACATCGAGCATAGATTTAAGTGTCAGGAAGTCCTTTCTGAAAGTATTTGTAGCCGTGTATGGAAGTGAAACATGGACGATAAATAGTTTGGACAAGAAGCTTTCGAAATGTGGTGTTACAGAAGAATGCTGAAGATTAGATGGGTAGATCACATAACTAATGAGGAGGTATTGAATAGAACTGGGGAGAAGAGGAGTTTGGTGCTCATCTTGACAAGAAGAAGGGACCGGTTGGTAGGACATGTTCTGAGGCCTCAAGGGATCACAAATTTAGCATTGGAGGGCAGCGTGGAGGGTAAAAATTGTAGAGGGAGACCAAGAGATGAATACACGAAGCAGATTCAGAAGGATGTAGGTTGCAGTAAGTACTGGGAGATGAAGAAGCTTGCACAGGATAGAGTAGCATGGAGAGCTGCATCAAACCAGTCTCAGGACTGAGGACAACAAAAACAACAACATGAGTACAAATGACAACTCCGCCAATGGACTGCCCCTTTATACCTTGTGCACACGATACTACCGCCATCTAAAGATGTGCGTTGGAGAGTCTCTCTATTAGCCCCTTCATAATGTTTCAATTCAGTTTAACGTCATTTCATATGTCGTTACCATCGTATACTTTTGGTGTACATTGCAAGAGAAATAATCGGAATCTGAGCATGCTCCAACACCCACAACTGCATACATTACCTGAATTCACATTTATTCTACGTCTATTTAATATTCATGTATTGATTTATTACGCATCTCTGCTTCGTATACCTTACCCACTATTAATTACAATGTATTTGTTTTGTACTGCTATACTTCTTGCACATTCCTACCGTCTTAGATTGACAGAGCAATGCATATGTATATCGAGTTTTCATAATGTCTGGTAGCGGATAAACGTCTTGTACTGTAGCGCTGTATCCAACTTTGCTGTAAGTTTAGAGAGTGGCAGAGAGGTTTCGTTCCGTTCTAGTCGAAGCGCTATTGTGCGTAAGTTGGCAAGTTGCCGTAAGGCTGTTCTCTGACAACTTCCGCTATCTGTGTGTAGGGACCCCCATTACGTCTGGTGCTGGACACTAAGTCCTGGGATTTTGAAGAGAAAGGTTGCTCGTGGCAGCTTCTTTGCAATAGTGAGTATGGTAACTAATTTGTGTAAGTTTCAGACTAGTCCAAATTTTAATCCATTTCTTTGCTAGCTTCAGACCTTTATAATCATGCAGAATATTTCTTCGGAATGGGAAGAGCTGGGGCTTTTGTAATTGTTCAGTTATACTAGCAGTTACGTTGTTCGAACATAACGTAGACATGTGGTAGTGTGGTGTGCGAACTCTGCTTAGTCCAAACTAGAATTCCTCTTTCCTAGTGTCAAATGTGCGTGTGCGTGTGGTTGTGTTTCTTTATTATTTCTTCTTCTGTTTCGTTAGTTTCGTCGGTTTTCCGTAATTACATCCGTTAGTGAGTGCGCCTTTGTTTGCTCAACCCCATGTGTTCGCCGCTGTTTTCGAAAATCTTCAGTTCTCGAAATCTGTTTCATCTTGCAAATTATTTCGCGGTAGAATATATGGGTCGTTCCTCCTACGAATGAACAGACTTTTCGGAATTTTTATATTTTTTCGTGGTGTGACTTTCTGTGGCTAGGGTCACGTGTTTGAATAACGAACGAGCCTTCAGGTCGTTGGTTTTCTGTTCTTAGTATACACTTGTAGGGCATAAATTACAATGCCTTCACGTATGTGCGGTATTTTACCGGCATTCCCGATCTGATATGCATTTCGGATCGTAGTTCTCGTTTAATTCCACGGTCTGAGTTTTCTGTATTTTGCATTAAGACGGTGGAGCAAACCTTTTGCCGACTATATGTGTTTCCGGTGCATGTTGTAGTTCTTCTAGTTCCTTTTCTATCTACTGTGTGATGTTAGTATGAATTTGAAGTGAGTGTGTGATTTTTTTACCATTAAGTGATTCCTATATTATGAGACACGATTTACAAGCCCATCGGGCAAGGTATCTGATAATCTGCTGCACTCGCGTGGTTAGTCAAAGCGAGCACCAGCAACCGTTATGTTTTTATATAAGTGTGTAGTGCGTTTCTAATTTGATTACGTAAAATAAATGTTAAATCTTGTTTAAATTACATTTCACTGCTAATGTTTTATGTCACATATCCGAAGTATATTTCATAGAATACATTCTACAGCGTTTGTCCCTTGTGAAAATCACGCAGACCTATTTATTTAATTGTTTGTTAATTAAAATTTCAGCCGGCCGGTGGGGCCGAGCGGCTCTAGGCGCTTCAGTCTGCAACCGCGCGACCGCTACGGTCGCAGGTTCGGATCCTGCCTTGGGCATGGATGTGTGTGATGTCCTTAGGTTAGTTACGTTTAAGTAGTTCTAAGTTTAGGGGTCTGATGATCTCAGATGTTAAGTTCCATAGTGCTCAGAGTTATTTGAACCATTTTTGAAGTAAAATTTCAGTTTTATGAAGTACATTCCCTATGAACAAATCGATTGCCTGACTGAGAACAAACGCGTACTCTCGTTTGATGAGAGAGTCTTAGCCTCTGTTTGATAAATTAAAATCATTTACTGTTAGCGAAATTTTAGTAGATACATTTCATGATTTCCACAGGTACCCTTCACAGCTATACAGATACCTACCCCATGACTTTCGCCACCTCAGTGTACATATATTGTAAAGAGTCCTGTCGTACTTCCTTGGGGTACTCCGCAAATAACCCTCACATCCGTCGATTTTATTACAATGAGAGCGGCGTTTTGAGTTCTGTCTGCAAGGAAGTCTTGAATCCAGTCACAAATGTGGTCCGATACTCGGTAAGCTCTCTCTTTGTCTTGAATCCAGTCACAAATGTGGTTCGACACTCGGCAAGCTACTTTTTTTCTGTGTTGAATCCATACAACCACCTGCCGCATACACACCACTTGACTACCACGAATTACGTCAGTGGTGAAGGGCCTCGTACTATCAGTCCTATATCATCCACAGCGCTCCAAAGCGACCAGTGTGACCTTTTTAAGGTCGTCACTAATGTTATGACCGGTGATCTTATATTCAAAACGTACATTAAGTCAGAAGACATCATTGAAGAAATACTTTCCCGTTGTTGTATGTTTACTTCCGGGATAATCATTGCAACCGGCCGCTTCCTCCCCGACCGCCTTCGCACGGAGGGACACTGCCTCCACGCGCAGAGTGTTTGCTTATCGTATTCTGCCGAGCAGCGGCCGCGTTGTGCAACGGCGCCTGCCTATGTGGGCACCGCTTTCTCTCGACTGACGTGTGCTTGCCGCTCCCGCCAAACTCCCATCACAGTGTGCGTCTCCACCGTCACCAGCAGCAATTCTGCCGTAATTTGCTCATTACGTTTCGGCACTTCATCCTACTTTTTCACGTCACGAGTCAGTCAGTCAAGCCCAGCGATGGACATAGTCAACAGCTTAGGGAACCACACCGTGGCTCAGGTGGAAAAAAATCGATTTCGGTTTTCATCATATTTCGATAAAATATGGTTTTATTTAAGTACTCTGAAAAGGATTTTATGAAAAAAAAATTTTTCGAGCATTTAAAGAGCATTTTCCTACCACGTGTGTTTATGTGCCACGCCCACTTTTCTGTCACACACCTTTCTGCATATATTTTAGATCTTTATATCCCCTACACTGCACGTTATGGATTTTTTTTACTGCTGAATGTGTTGGCTATCCTTGGAATGCAACGGTCAGTATTCTTTTGTTTATGTTGATTGTAAACAAAACGCTTTCAAACACGTGGTTAGTTTTGTTCAAGTATGATTGCGAGTAGTTGTTATAGAAAACTTGCAGGTATACTATGGGCAGGCAATTAGAAGAAATAAAGAAAATCTGGAGGCAATGAGGCCATATTCTTCCACAAGTCCTCTACTGTTGATAAGGCATGTCATGGATTGTGTCCATCAGAAGAAAATTCGTGGTGGAAATACAATAGGGCTCAGGCAACTGGAGAATCTTATTCTGACCAGCATTCTCTTCCTGCTGTTGTTATTACAACAATTAAACCTATTTTCAGAGACTTGGCTCATTCTGACCTTCTAAGGAAATGTCTGCATGGGCAGACACAGAACCCAAATGAATGTTTCAGCAGCATAATTTGGAACCGCCTTCCTAAAACTGTATTTGTAGGCATGCATACAATGACACTAGGAGTTCATGATGCTGTGATAATGTTGGAAAGTGTTGGGTACAGAAAAAGCTGGGAATTAATCCTGGTGAAAATATGATCACTGGGCTGCAACATTGCGATAAAATGAGGACAGCCGATGCAGACAGGTCTGCATCTAATATAGCCAAGAAAGCAAGATAAACACCCAGGAAGGTAAAAAGAAGCTGGAAGACCTGCTAGAGGCCAAAGAAGGGCCATCATATGCAGCAGAACAGCTTTAATTATCTGTAAGTAAAAAAATTCAAAAGTTTTTCTTTACAAAAACATTTTCAGTACATATGCCCCATTATAGAAGAAACTATCATAGATAATGAATGAAATTTTCAGAGACTCTGCATCACATAAAAAGCCTCCTCTGGTACTACATTCATTAATATTCCCCCATTCGGAAGTTCACAAAAAACTATTTTCTGCAGAAAAACTTAACATTTTTGGTAATAAATTTAAAAAAGTATTGCTTAAAAACTATAAAATGGATAAAGCATATTTCACTACAGTTGACTCTATTAGCATCATGTAACATGCAGTAAAAATATTAAGGTCCTGCGTCAAATAGTTTTTTTCAGAAATGGGTCAAATACTTGCCTAAATTGACATGGGTTAGAGAGGCAGGTTGTGGACCCCTTAAAATATTGGTGCTCAGCAGTTTAAATAAAGAAAATCACAACACCAAAATATAATTAATGTAGAGTAATAAAATTTCGGGAATACATTTGTCTAGGTAACATATTTAAGTGATTAACATGGCAAATCACAGGTTAATGTAAGCATGAGTTAGTACATTGAAAATGTTAAATTCTGGTACATTAACAATCGGTGTAACTTCCAGAATGTTAACTGCAGACATGAAAATGTGTTGTACAGGTGCCACATGTCAGTTTGTGGAATGCAATTCCATGCCCGTTGGACAGGGACTGTTAATGCTGTTTATGGATGACGCTGAAGTTGTCATCCAGTGATGTCCCATATGTGTCAGATTGGAGGAAGATCTGGTGATCGAGCAGGACAAGGTAACAAGTCGATACTCTGCACAATATGTTGGGCTAGAACAGCGGTATGTGGGCGACCGTTATCTTGTGGAAACACTCCGTAAAATGCTAGTGATGAATGGCTGCACAACAGGTCGAACCAACAGATTGACGTACAAATTTGCAATGAGAGTGCGTTGGATAGCCACAAGAGTGCTCCTGCTGTCGTACGAAATCGCACCCAAGACCATTTCTCCAGATGTAGGTCCAGTGTGTGTAGGACCCACACAGGGTGGTTGCTGTCCCGTAACTTCAACACATGGCTATCACTGGAAGCAGCTGGACTTAGCTTTCATCAGAAAACACAACAGACCTCACCCCTTCCCTCCGATGAAGTCGCAAATGGCGGTGGGTTGGGGCCAGCGGAATGCACGATGCAGGGCATTGGCTCGGAGTTGTCCTTGAAGTAATCGATTTGTAACAGTACGTTGTATCACTGTGCTGCCAACTGCTCCTGAAAATGCTGTTTCAGATGCAGTACGATACGCCAGAGCTACACAGCGAACAGGATGGTATTTCCTCTCGGTAGTGTCACGTGGCCGTCTGGAGCTCGGTCTTCTTGTGACCGTACATCTACATCTACATCTACATCCATACTCCGCAAGCCACCTGACGGTGTGTGGCGGAGGGTACCCTGAGTACCTCTATCGGTTCTCCCTTCTATTCCAGTCTCGTATTGTACCTGGAAAGAAGGATTGTCGGTATGCTTCTGTGTGGGCTCTAATCTCTCTGATTTTTTCCTCATGGTCTCTTCGCGAGATATACCTAGAAGGGAGCAATATACTGCTTGATTCTTCGGTGAAGGTATGTTCTCGGAACTTTAACAAAAGCCCGTACCAAGCTACTGAGCGTCTCTCCTGCAGAGTCTTCCACTGGAGTTTATCTATCATCTCCGTAACGCTTTCGCGATTGCTAAATGATCCTGTAACGAAGCGCGCTGCTCTCCGTTGGATCTTCTCTATCTCTTCTATCAACCCTATCTGGTGCGGATCCCACACTGCCGAACAGTATTCAAGCAGTGGGCGAACAAGCGTATTGTAACCTACTTCCTTTGTTGTCGGATTGCATTTCCTTAGGATTCTTCCAATGCATCTCAGACTGGCATCTGCTTTACCGACGATCAACTTTATATGATCATTCCATTTTAAATCACTCCTAATACGTACTCCCAGATAATTTATGGAATTAACTGCTTCCAGTTGCTGACCTGCTATTTTGTAGCTAAATGATAAGGGACCGTACATTCTCGTGACCACCGCTGCAAGCAGTCACGTACAATGAGTGCATTCCTGCTAAGTCTTTCTGCAGTATGGCAGAAGGAACATCCAGCTTCTCTTACCCCAATTACACGACCTCGTTCAAACTCAGTGAGGTGTTGATAATGGCGTCTTTGTCGCCTTAAAGGTATTCTTGGCCAATATCGACTTACCACTTCAAACTCAAAGGTAACTAACGCTCACGACCGTTAGAGCACGTGTTTAAAGAAAAACCTGATTTGCGTCCTCATAGTGGCGCTAGCTGCGCCACTCTTACGCGATTGGTGCGAAATTTGAATAGACATCATCTTTCAGATGCAGAAACACGTCTACCAACTTTCGTAAGCCGGCCTGGGTGGCCGAGCGGTTCTAGGCGCTACAGTCTGGAACTCGCGACATCTACGGTCGCAGGTTCGAATCCTGCCTCAGGCATGGATGTGTGTGATGTCCTTAGGTTAGTTAGGTTTAAGTAGTTCTAAGATGTAGTGGACTGATGACCTCTGAAGTCAAGTCCCATAGTGCTCAGAGCCATTTTTTTGAACCACCTTTCGTGTATGTTCCACAGCTTGGCGTTGCTATTTTTTCCGTCAGTGCATGTTGAACGATGGCAATTTTGTAATAATACAAAAATCAACGACAGTTTCGCATCACCGTTTTATTTCGAAATTCATGGCACAGAAAACAAAAATTGAATCTGAGGAATGCGTATGTAATCACTCGCATTGTGTATAGATAACCAAATAATAATAAAAAACAGACATTTTATAACGACAAAATCGTCTCTTCCAGATTTTTCCCCCACAACACACTTGAGCACCGCCAGTAGGTGATGGTATGTCCCCTTGCTCAAATGTAGGCTTGAATCCGTCGTGGCATACCATCGATGAGAATATCAAGCCAGCCCTGATCCAGTTCGTCTCATTCTTCAATGCGTGAGCCGTGTAAACTACATTGTCGTTGCCGACGTCCAGAAAAATCACGTTTCAGTCGATCTCCCATATGTTCGGGAGGGTTCATATCCGGGTCCGAGCGGTTCTAGCCGCTTCGGTCCAGAACCGCGCTGCTGCTACGGTCGCAGGTTCGAATCCTGCCTCGGGCATGGATTTGTGTGGTGTCTTTAAGTTAGTTAGGTTTAAGTAGTGCTAAGTCTAGGGCACTGATGACCTCCGATGTTAAGTCTCATAGTGCTTAGAGCCATTTGAATCATTATTGAATTTTCAAGGAAAGATGGTACAAAAAAAACTGCCATCGCCTCATGTTTTAGAAGTTTTTCATGAATGAGATTTTCACTCTGCAGCGGAGTGTGCGCTGATATGAAACTTCCTGGCAGATTAAAACTGTGTGCCCGACCGAGCCTTTCGCGGGCAAGTGCTCTACCATCTGAGCTACCGAAGCACGACTCACGCCCGGTACTCACAGCTTCTTCCAGTATCTTCTGCCAGTATCTCGTCTCCTACCTTCCAAACGTTACAGAAGCTCTTCTGCGAACCTTGCAGAACTAGCACTCCTGAAAGAAAGGATATAGCGAAGACATGGCTTAGTCACAGCCTGGGGGATGTTTCCAGAATGAGATTTTCACTTTGCAGCGGAGTGTGCGCTGATATGAAACTTCCTGGCAGATTAAAACTGTGTGCCCGACCGAGACTCGAACTCGGGACCTTAAATGGATTAAAGTTAAGCATTCTACTAGCTACGTCCGTTTTTCTCAATTCTAATTCCCTTGTCATGTTCCAGACCTCACGCCAGCCTGCGGGAGCTGAGACGCGTGAATTTTGGCCTCCTTTAGTAATACGGTGTTGGCTCTCCTGTCAACCACAACAGCTACAAACTGTTACCTTTCTGACAGCAAATTGCGAACCCAGTCGCACTATAGTAACTTTACTCCATAGGGATGTAGTCTTTTTAGAGCGGTGTCTAGACATACAGAATCAATTTGAGACCCCCTGTCGATAGCACTCATTACTTGTTGTGGACAAGTAGCTAATTGTGAATCACAAGAAAGACATCTTCTGAATCCGTGTTGACTATGTATCAATAGATCGTGTCCTTCGAGGTAATTCATAATATTCGAATATAATGCGTGTTCCAAAATTCTACTGCAGAATGGCTTCAGTGATGTGGGTCCGTAATTCGTGATCCTCAAGGAATCGCTCCCATTAGTAGTACTGTATATCAATAGCGCAGAATACTACTAATCATATATAACTATAAAGAAGTGTGAAACATGATCATCAACACAGCAGAAAGAATGGTTACAGCAGCAAGATAGTAAACAAGCTACACAACCTCATTGAAACAATATACAAACAGAAGACAGCAAAAACAAGAATATTCCATATGTGCTACCACATAACAGTAACACAACACGTACACTCACACCAGAAATTTTATGCTCCTACACAAACACAAAATGGCAGACATACCAAAAAGAGCCCACAAAGCTACAAAATTAGCAACATGTTCTAAAAACATAGAAGACAAATTGCACAGTACAATAAAGCTAAAAACTGTGAAGGATGCGATAAGTACAATTCAGTATGTCGGGAATATGTGAGTTAAAATATAGCAGCTGACACTGGAGCAATATTATGATAACTGCACGAAATTTTGATCTCAGGTGCAAAGAGCGTACAGAACATCTAATAAAAGAAGCTCACCATCACACGGAGATAAAAACAAACATGGCAGTTTTATGCCATAACAACAGAAGAAAGAGAATGCTGATTCTCCACCGAGGGTATTTCAAACAGAGGGGAGTAAAGTAAAAACGAAATATAATCAGAGACTTAAAAGAAGAAAGAGAAGCAATGTGACATACTTGGCGACTGTGAAGCATATGCATAAAATAAAGCCAAATGATTCCTTACATATGCATGTGCAGCTCACATCTTTGAAACATGAGAACTAACATACGTGTTAGTTTGAACACGCTCAACAAGCCTCGATTAACAATGTTCCTTGACATCAGCTGTATTTTTCTAGTGAGCATTATGCTTTATGTATGATGACTTATCATCTCCCCAGTTAAAATGGCGATTAGTGGAATCAGCTATTCCTGAAAAACTTGAAACTTCCTGGCAGATTATAACTGTGTGCCCGACCGAGACTCGAACTCGGGACCTTTGCCTTTCGCGGGCAGGTGCTCTACCATCTGAGCTACCGAAGCACGACTCACGCCCAATTCCGAGTTTGAGTTCGAGTCTCGGTCGGGCACACAGTTTTAATCTGCCCCTGTCGCCGCCGCCGCCGCCTGTTCTCCCGCCGGCGACGCCCGCAGTGGACGCGTCGCTGCAGCCGCCGGGCGCCTCCCTGGGTCACGCGCTGCCGATCGCTTCCCGTAACCAGTTGTCCTCCGCCATGGAACTCTTGCCCGCTCCGGACCATATGTCGTCTTCGCCCGTCGGGTGCCCCGTCCCGATGGAGGTCGACCCTTCGGCCCCTCCTGTCTCTCTACGGGCGCATACACCGCATGTTGGCGTGCACCCTGGAGCAGGTTTTCAGGCGTTTCCTACCTCCCCGCGGACCGAATGGCAGGGTGCGGGTGGCACAGCCTCGCCTGTTGTTAGGCTCCCCACCTCGTCGCATACGTCAATATGGGGTCCTCCCCACGGCGTTCGGAAGCCTTATGCCACAACCGTACGGCGATATGCGGGGGAGAATGTGATGTCACTGCTAGACACCACACTTGCTAGGTGGTAGCCTTTAAATCGGCCGCGGTCCCGTAGTATAGGTCGGACCCGCGTGCCGCCACTATCAGTGATTGCAGACCGAGCGCCGCCACACGGCAGGTCTAGAGAGACTTCCTAGCACTCGTCCCAGTTGTACAGCCGGCTTTGCTAGCGATGGTTCACTGACTTCTACGCTCTCATTTGCCGAGACGATAGTTAGCATAGCCTTCAGCTACGTCATTTGCTACGACCTAGCAAGGCGCCATTATCAGTTATTATTGATATTGTGCATCATGTTCCGTCCAGAGCGAAAGTCAGGCACACAGTTTTAATCTGCCTGGAGGTTTCAAACATGTTTGGGTTAAAAAACAAAATTGTGTTTTGCTAAAGGTGGACCCTATCCAAAAACAAACATATTGATAAGGCAAACACGGAAAAAAAGACCTTCAACCCCAATATGAATGGTTAAGTGTTAAGGTGACTGTACTTTTGCTCTGTGATTACTTTTATGATATGTATCAGTTCTTCTCTAGTGGGTTACCTGCCAGTTGTTGTTTTATGATGCTGATTTTGTCGCCAAGTCTGATTAAAATATTCATGTCTTGGAAAAGAGAGAAAATCAGTTTTTCGGGTGATGGGATGTCCGTATCTTTTCTTTTTGCGATTAACGGTAAGGAGCTTTAGTACGCTAGTAGTACTGTTCAGCTAAGTGTTACTGTACAAATTTTGCAAACTGGTATATGTGAGCATTCTTGAAACTCATAACTATCATTGTAGGGCTATTACCGTTATGTATGATGGGCAGGCTTTTGAATTTTTCTTACTGTATTTTGTTTCTGAATTTCTATAAATTTCTGACATTTTTATCGCATATTTCAGGTCACTTGAAATCTAGAAATGTATCAGACTTTAGTTCCTCAAGTGATTTTTTAAGAAAACGAATTTGTTTTATTCATGTTTTCTTGTATATCCACAAATACTTCAGTGTTACTTGTGTCTGGATTAGTAGCTATTCTGCTCCCTACTTTCTTCCTGTGTATTTTTCTTTATTGACTTAATTTTTAGTGCTCCTTTGATATCTTCCTGTTTCCTAACATGTAATTTTTTATTTCTGATGACGCCATTTACTTGTTTTACTAGCAATTCCCTGATTAGTCATGTAAATGTATCACTGTTTTTCTTTATTGTGCTGCAATATATTATGGTTCTATTATGCTACCTCTAACATCTGCATTTGTTAATATGTTCTTTTTGATATTATATTTTAGATCTTTCCCTAACAATAATGTTGCTATTTCAGTCAGTTATATGTCAGCAAGTTACCTCAGTGAAACGTCTGTTGGAAATCATAATCGTGTGCGTGTCCATGTGTGTGCGCGTGTGTGTGTGTGAGGGGGGCGGGGGGGGGGGGGAGAGGGAGAGAGAAGGGGAGGTTCTTGTGCAGTTGTTTTGTCATCAGCACATTTAATTTCTTTTATGTATTTTGCTCTTCTATTAAAGTTGTATCAGATATCTGTTCTGCGTTATCTGTCATGTGTCGTAGGACTGCAGGATTGTTCTCGTAAATTGCTATCTGTAGGTACAAATTGTATAATCTTTTGTTTAGTTCAGGTTTCTTTGAATACTATTAACATAATTTCATCATTTAATCAGTATCTCTATGCTTCTAACTTACTAAACGCCCTAAAATAAATGGCTTGGCAACTGAGTAAAATTTAAGAAGTCTTCCCCAGGTAACGCAAGACGTGCGCAACAAGTGAGTTAGTATGCAACAGCCAAGTGGAATGTTAACAAGGAAGGTTCGATGACGTTGAATGCGATACGGTCGCAAAACGGAGATTATTGTAAGAGCTAAGGGCCCAAAGCGCTAATGCAGCAGAATTACGTCATAGATGGTACTGCCATTGTGTTGGCCACAAATAGTGAAGTAAGTAGACATAAGTCGGGTGTAAGAACAGTTATTCTCAGCACTGTCACTACTTCCGAAAGGCAAATTTGGGCACCTTTCAGCTACAGCCAGAGCGTCCAGAAAACTGACTAGTCTTGAAGAGTAGACCAAGGGACTCATCGTCATCTTACAATGGCAACACTCACACGACGATTTGTGTGTTAATATTACTCATGCTCCCCAGGAAGTATACTAGTCTGCAGCTGTCCAGTCCAGTAGAGGGACTTATGTTGGTCTGTCTTCTGCTCGTCAAGACCACCTTCAGACAAGTCCTATCTGGAGGACATTGCCACTGCAGTAGCAATGCGGCCGTTTGATTCAAGGCCAAGGGGAGCTTTGAACGACATCAGCCAACAGGCTCTGGTGGCTTAACCAGCAGATCGAGCGAGCGGTCAAGAATCGTAACCGCGAGGGCGCTCCATGGCCATTGTCTGACTGTTGTATACTTCCTTGCTGTGAACCTAAGTCCTGTCAGAGGATGCAGAATGACTCATCTCGACTTCACACATTCCATGCAGAGCCAATGGGTGCTTGCCATAGCGTCTATTATGTCAACGAGAGACCATTCGTTACCCATTCCCCTGAGTTGTTAGCGCCTGAGGCAACACAGACAGCGTTGGCCGAGCTGTGGCCAGTGATCTGTGACGTGATTGGACGTTGAGTCCATCCTTCCACCTCTATGGCGACCCAAAGGGTCCGGAGCACTTAAGTGTCAGCACATTATGGTGTGGCGAGCGCCACTGCCATACCTTCTAGCAGCGATGAATGGAGGCAGCGTGTATTTTGGAACAATAGTAGTGTTTTATTAGAGCTTCTGGGCATTGAACAGTCCATCTTACACTGATCCATTGCTCGCAAACGCTCAAGTAGTAATGATCCGGCCAGATCCTGATATTGATGACCTACCTCTATCACCTAGCACAGCGACTGATACACCAGATCGCAGCACTCAGCTTTTTTGCTACTTTAGAATCATTACTTAACTTTACACAACTGCAATTTGGAGTCAGATGATACTTCTTGGAATTTCAAACTGTTTCTTGTCCTGTGGAGTTAGATTTTGGTCCTACATATGGTGGCCGCTAACGTTCTGCAGTCCTTCGCCTAACAGATCCATGTGATTGCCACTGGGCATAGCTTAATTCATAACGCCAAATCACTTGTTTCCAGTCATCCAATGTCCAGTGCAGTCGTTTTTTACACTAGCTCAAGAGTCTCTTAGTGATAACTACAGATGTGTGTGTCTTATGGGGAGTTACTCGACCATTATAGACCACTCTCTTTTACTCCCTACGCAGAGTCACTGTGCCAGTGGACTGTTGGTAACACTATAGAACTTACGATTGATACCTCTGGCTGATTTCACTCTATTTTTTACGATCACCATCTGCAATGTCCAATGATCCCTCTTTGTCAGTACATGATTTATGCCTGGTCTTGGTTTAGTTGCAGTTGTCCCTTAGCGTTTTCATTTCAGTCACATCACCATCAGCCAACTTGGGCAGCTTTAGAGGGGTCGAAAGGCTTCCGGTAGATTTGTTAGTCAGGTGACATGCAATGACTATATTTCACGTTCGAAAACACTGATATCTCCAGACCGACCCATTCTGCTATTACTGCTTCTCTACTTACAACTCAATACTCTCTGACTCCTTTCGTAGTGCCGGGTTCACCTCTTGTGACATCTGCTGGTTAACTCCACATTGCCTCGTGATGACTGGGTGTTGTGTGATGTCTTTAGGTTAGTTAGGTTTAAGTAGTTCTAAGTTCTAGGGGACTGATGACCATAGCTGTTAAGTCCCATAGTGCTCAGAGCCATTTGAACCATTTTGAAGTCCACATTACAAAGGGGTACTGGATGCTTTTGTCAAATAGTGCATCTCACATTTTACTGAAGAATGAAATATTTATACCAGTCACGATAAGAAACTCTGTTTACGTTGGAATTGGATTGTTAACCAGTGCCAAAGCTCGTTAAATAACTGCTAACTATTAACTGTAAAGATGAAGCGTTAAATTCTTTCCTAAGAAAGCTGACTGCAGATTTTATGACGACAGAACTGAGAAGCGCCTCTGGCCTTTTCCCGTGCTGTCGACAATGGCTCAGTGGCCTTCTGGTCGTCGACAGAGGCCAGACGTGGTGTTTAGAGACGCTTGTCTGGAGACCGAGTCAACAGTCTGCGTTGGCTCGTTCGCCCGCTTTATACGCGCTCTTCTGTTTGTCGTTTCAAGGATTTACGCGGACTGCCGGTGCGGCTATTGGCAGCGGCCACTCGCGCGGGGCAGGACAGCCCAATGTAGGCGTCACGCACTTGTTTTCCCACCCAGGCCAGCCGCTCGTCCAGATCTGTCTGAACGCGCCACGGAAAAGCAATTGGCGCAAGTAGTCGGAAGGAAAACCAAATTACTTTTGCAATTCAAAGAGTAGGGAACTTTTCTTGTACCTAGCATTTGGCAAAATCCATACGTGAACTAGCATCGTGGTTCTTCAAACTATGAATTAAACTTACCTTCTTCCACCCTCTCCTTTTTTGATCATGACTCACACAGTCTCTACAGGAGTTAAAATGGCTCTGAGCACTATGGGACTTAACGTCTGAGGTCACCAGTCCCCTAGAACTTAGAACCACTTAAACCTAACTAACCTAAGGACATCACACACAGCCATGCCCGAGGCAGGATTCGAACCTGCGACGTAGTGGTCGCGCGGTTCCAGACTGTAGCGCCTAGAACCGCTCGGACACCCCGGCCAGCGCTACAGGAGTCATTAAACATATACTTTTGTTTCAGAGTAAGTGGTGGCTCAATAATTAATTGTTGTATATGATGTTAATAAACTAGTGCTCACCGGACAAAAGATTAGTCACCCCAGAAGAATCATTACAAGCATCATTTTATACCGTGTAATTTCGCCCCTGGAACTGATGATCGCCTGTATTCGGTTAGGAGGTCAGTCCACAGAGTCGTGCAGGTACGTAGTATGGAGGTTAAGCCATTCGCTAAGTATCTGCGCGTCAGTTGCACCACATTGCGGGGATTCAGCGTTTTACTCGCTGTTCCAACATACCCTACAGAATTTTTGTTTGGTTCAAATCACGCGATTTAGCAAGCTCTTCGAGATGTAATACGGTGGGCGCAGGTTCACAAAACCAGTGACATATTCTTCCAGCCAAATGAATTTAGTTGTTGTCGTCTTTGTGTGCCTGTGCGAGCAATGTCATCTTGCCAGGTGACCGACAGCAAATGTTCTTTGCACGCACCGCCCTTCTTAATGTTATCTCACTAACAGTTTGGGATGGATCTTCAATCACTGCCTGGAACAGTTCTTGTCGGGTTTGGAAGCGATTTTGATTCACAAACCATGATACGTGTCCCTAGTCTCTTTCAGTCAGGATCTTATTTTAGGCCTCAGTTCTGTCGTCGTGTTTCGTTGCCACGTATATGACACCACTGCTTGTAGACACGTTCAACAGTCCGCCACGAAACACCGACAAATTCAGCAAGTTGGCACACTGTACGGCCATAGGCACGGCCAAACACGATTGACCCCTTTTTGCCACTCTGTCAAGTCCTTCCATTTACCCATGTTTACGACCATGTCCGCTTGAAAGGTAAATGTCTCACTGATCACAATTTTCTTATGTTCACTTAGAGGCAGTGGGAGTGCAGTTTAACACGTGACTCGATCGCTGCGCCATTTGCGCCAGTGCGTGTGCACCGGGGTGACAAAGTTCCTGTCCTGTGAGCTTAGATACCTACTACCTGCTATGCATTTAACTGAAATACTATAATTTGTGTGGGATTTCTATACATTATCTTGCTGTCAAGCAGGTAACGTTCAGATGCACGCGAGCACTATCTACAACCAGTTTTTTTTTTTTTTTTTTTAGATTTTGTACAGGCTAGTAACTAGGGAAAAACATCTAAAACTGAAGGCACAACACTGCTGCAAGCATTTAGAACCCAAAAGCATAAATCATTTTAAGTTTCTAAGAGAAGAGTGGACCGGCCGCGGTGGCCGTGCGGTTCTAGGCGCTACAGTCTGGAACGCGCGACCACTACGGTTGCAGGTTCGAATCCTGCCTCGGGCATGGATGTGTGTGACGTCCTTAGGTTAGTTAGGTTTAGATAGTTCTAAGTCTAGGGGACTGATGACCTCAGACGTCAAGTCCCATAGTGCTCAGAGCCATTTGAACCATTTGAGAAGGGTGGCAAACGACGAGATAGCTGTGATATTTCGCAATAGGTGTCTCTAGGTACACTTTTTACTATTTAATATCATTTCGTATTTTGCCTTTTTTCAAAATGATATTTAAATACTATATCTGTGTAGCGGGTATGGCTGGATGTTAGTTCGAATTGCAAAGCGAGGAGGATGTAACGTTTATATTTCATAGCCAAAAAATTGTTTTGAAGATTTTAGTAAAGTTGTGCAATAATGCTTCAGGGGGATGAAAATGGGTGCCTTAGTTGCTGTGGCATCATGAAAGAACGCAGCGAGGGGCGACCGGTACCGGCGACAAGCAAGAAGCGTGGAGAGGCAGCGAGGTAGTTTGGAAAAGCATATTTTTGAAGTCACTGAGGAGTACAGGGTGTTTATAAATTAGTTGTACAAAAGTAACCTTTAATTGTGAAAAATGTAAAGAACTTACAGAAATGTTTGATACAGCACTGAATGCAATATATCTTCAAGCTTTATTTACAAATGTTCAGTGTGGCCATCCTTTGTAACACGACAAATCTCCCATCTGTGATGAATTTCATGCCAAATCCTATGAAGTAAGTCTTCTTGTATGGTGGCAACTGCTCGCGTTATCTGTTGTGGTTTCGTAATACATACATTCCACACAGGCAAATTCAATTCTAAACTGACACATCTCGTTGATTTACCCAGAGTACGAATGTAAGACTGCCGAACTTGTTCAGTTGCTGCATCAGAGATTGCAGGCAGATCCTGACTTAGTGTCCTATGTGATACCAGCCAGTTTCGGTAAAACGTGTGTACGAATTAATAACAGTGTGTCTTTGACGTGTTGGCTTGAGATTTTAGTGCTGAATTGTCTCTGAACTGTAGTAGCAGATTTGGATTCATGAAACCATAAACAACCGTGCGCCCTTTGTACTATTATACGACCACATGATGACTGTTATTATAACCCACCCGTTCGTGCCTTCTATCGGGAAAGTCGGGAACTAATAGTGTTAGGCAGGAATAAAACTTGAAGATGTATTGCATTTAGTGCTGTATCAACCATTCCGGTATGTTATTTATCCTTTTCACGATTAAAGGTTACTTTTGTATAACTAATTTATAAACACCTGTACGTATGATGTTAAATTTGATACTGATAAAGAAGTAAAAGGTAATGATTAATGTAAAATTGTGAATACTAAGTGTAAATTATTCTACGAGCCAAGCGAAAATTAAATGTATTAAAGAAACAGGAAGCTGAAAGAACTAACCAATGGGACTGTGCCGTGTTGGGGGAAGCATTGGAGGAAGCGACGCTTTGGTCGTCACTAATGAGGAAACCGCTGGAGAGACGCAGTGGACTCTCAGTGACAGCTAGACATTGCTAGGCGAGCGACCTGGGGCGGTGGCGTACACTTCATAGGGCTTCCAACATTCATCTCAGGCTCCGAGACCGGGTACAGCACACTACCATCATCGGCGAAATGTCAGCTGTCATTTAGCTGGCTTACTTGAGTATTTTTGCGGGCAGCCGCGTCTGCAGAGTCATGCCACGTGCCACGGAACTGTTATGTTGTATTGTGGGTAGTTCCGCAAGTGAGAGGCATTGATAGTATGGAAGTTGAAGTGTCGGTAGCAGAGCTATTACAGTAAAGTGATAAAATATGCAAATGATTCAGAGGAAAGTGCGTCAAAAAGTAATTTAAAAATGAGCAGTGCCGCTGATAACGTATTTATGTAATCCTTTCGTTGCGTGTCGTACCGTACAACATCAATCATCCGCACCGTGTTCGGCCTCTCAGAATGAACTAATGAGAATCAGCAAAAATTAGTTACCATAAATGAGTGCAAGCAAGTGCCAGTGTCTTCTAGCGAGCATGAGAGCGTGCGTTCGGTCATCGCGTTTCAGCATCATCAACAATCAGCCACTCCGCGACGGTTACAACTGAGAACTGCGAACCATAAATTTAACTTTGTGAACAGTGTTAAAATTTATTACTAGTTTCAAGGAGGAATGGTACCAAATATCTATGTATGCGTGACGAGAGTAAGAACTTTCATGCGGTCATTCGGCTTCTGCATCACAACAATCGTCCGCGTCGTGTCAGTTACGCGTACGCTCGTCTGAGTGATATCGTGGACTGTTAATCATCCATTAATTGGGATAACACTTATGAATTAGAATGTAACAAGTGCAACCTGCGACTTTCTTATCATCTCAGAATATACACTCCTGGAAATTGAAATAAGAACACCGTGAATTCATTGTCCCAGGAAGGGGAAATTTATTGACACATTCCTGGGGTCAGATACATCACATGATCACACTGGCAGAACCACAGGCACATAGACACAGGTAACAGAGCATGCACAATGTCGGCATTAGTACAGTGTATATCCACCTTTCGCAGCAATTCAGGCTGCTATTCTCCCATGGAGACGATCGTAGAGATGCTGGATGTAGTCCTGTGGAACGGCTTGCCATGCCATTTCCACCTGGCGCCTCAGTTGGACCAGCGTTCGTGCTGGACGTGCAGACAGCGTGAGACGACGCTTCATCCAGTCCCAAACATGCTCAATGGGGGACAGATCCGGAGATCTTGCTGGCCAGGGTAGTTGACTTACACCTTCTAGAACACATTGGGTGGCACGGGATACATGCGGACGTGCATTGTCCTGTTGGAACAGCAAGTTCCCTTGCCGGTCTAGGAATGGTAGAACGATGGGTTCGATGACGGTTTGGATGTACCGTGCACTATTCAGTGTCCCCTCGACAATCACCAGAGGTGTACGGCCAGTGTAGGAGATCGCTCCCCACACCATGATGCCGGGTGTTGGCCCCGTGTGCCTCGGTCGTAAGCAGTCCTGATTGTGGCGCTCAGCTGCACGGCGCCAAACACGCATACGACCATCATTGGCACCAAGGCAGAAGCGACTCTCATCGCTGAAGACGACACGTCTCCATTCGTCCCCCCATTCACGCCTGTCGCGACAGCACTGGCGGCGGGCTGCACGATGTTGGGGCGTGAGCGGAAGACGGCCTAACGGTGTGCGGGACCGTAGCCCAGCTTCATGGAGACGGTTGCGAATGGTCCTCGCCGATACCCCAGGAGCAACAGTGTCCCTAATTTGCTGGGAAGTGGCAGTGCGGTCCCCTACGGCACTGCGTAGGATCCTACGGTCTTGGCGTGCATCCGTGCCTCGCTGCAGTCCGGTCCCAGGTCGACGGGCACGTGCACCTTCCGCCGACCACTGGCGACAACATCGATGTACTGTGGAGACCTCACGCCCCACGTGTTGAGCAATTCGGCGGTACGTCCACCCGGCCTCCCGCATGCCCACTATACGCCCTCGCTCAAAGTCCGTCAACTGCACATACGGTTCACGTCCACGCTGTCGCGGCATGCTACCAGTGTTAAAGACTGCGATGGAGCTCCGTATGCCACGGCAAACTGGCTGACACTGAAGGCGGCGGTGCACAAATGCTGCGCAGCTAGCGCCATTCGTCTGCCAACACCGCGGTTCCTGGTGTGTCCGCTGTGCCGTGCGTGTGATCATTGCTTGTACAGCCCTCTCGCAGTGTCCGGAGCAAGTATGGTGGGTCTGACACACCGGTGTCAATGTGTTCTTTTTTCCATTTTCAGGAGTGTAGTTGTTCATACCAGACGTAGAACAGTGTTTGTTTTGACGTTGAGTGGCTCCCCTAACTCGCTTACGTATTTCGATAGATAATTTCAGGCAAGTCAGCTGTGGAGCAGAATAGTACGACCGCCGCGGGATTATCAGGTACGTGGTGTGGACAGGGCGCACGGTATAGAAAAGCAGAAGCGACAACCAGTTTAAGGGTCCCCCACCCCCATTTGTACCCCCAGGCGTGATACGAGGTGCTTTCAAGTTCTAAGGCCTCCGATTTTTTTTCTCCGGACTGGAAACATGCGCATTGTTTTAAAATGAGGCCGCGTTCATTGTCAATACGTCCCAGAGATGGCAACACCGTACGCCAGATGGAATTTTACCGCCAGCGGCGAGAATGAGAACTGTTTTAAATACTTAAAATGGCGTCGTTTCCTTACTTGAACAGCGTGCAATCATTCGTTTTCTGAATTTGCATGGTGTGAAACCAATTGAAATTCATCGACAGTTGAATGAGACATGTGGTGATGGAGTTACGGATGTGTCGAAAGTGCGTTCGTGGGTGTGACAGTTTAATGAAGGCAGTACATCGTGTGACAACAAACCGAAACAACTTCGGGCTCGTACAAGTCGGTCTGACGACATGATCGAGAAAGTGGAGAGAATTGTTTTGGGGGATCGCCGAATGACTGTTGAACAGATCGCCTCCAGAGTTGGCATTTCTGTGGGTTCTGTGCACACAATCCTGCATGACGACCTGAAAATGCGAAAAGTGTCATCCAGGTGGGTGCCACGAATGCTGACGGACGACCACATGGCTGCCCGTGTGGCATGTTGCCAAGCAATATTGACGCGCAACGACATCATGAATGGGACTGTCTTTTCGTCAGTTGTGACAATGGATGAGACGTGAATGCCATTTTTCAATCCAGAAACAAAGCACCAGTCAGCTCAATGGAAGCACACAGATTCACCGCCACCAAAAATATTTCGGGTAACCGCCAGTACTGAAAAAATGATGGCGTCCATATTCTGGGACAGCGTGGGCCTAATCCTTATCCATTGCGTTCCAAAGGGCACTACGGTAAAAGGTGCAGCCTACGAAAATGTTTTGAAGAACAAATTCCTTCATGCACTGCAACAAAAACGTCTGGGTAGGGCTGTGCATGTGCTGTTTCACCAAGACAACGCACCCGCACATCGAGCTAACGCTACGCAACAGTTTCTTCGAGATAAGAACTTTTTGAAGTGATTCCTCATTCTACCTACTCACCTGACCTGGCTTCTAGTGACTTTTGGCTTTTTCCAACAATGAAAGACACTCTCCGTGGCCGCACATTCACCAGCCGTGCTGCTATTGCCTCAGCGATTTTCCAGTGGTCAAAACAGACTCCTAAAGAAGCCTTCGCCGCTGCTCTGGAATCCTGGCGTCAGCGTTGTGAAAAATGTGTACGTCTGCAGGGTGATTACATCGAGAAGTAACGCCAGTTTCATCGATTTCGGGTGAGTAGTTAATTAGAAAAAAAAATCGGAGGCCTTAGAACTTGACTGCACCTCGTCCAATGTTTGTAGCCTTCCGCCAAAAACACGAGAGATATCGACTCGTGGTATACAGGCAGTACATGGAAGGGTCCCGTTATAAAGCTTGCAGCAGTTTATTGCAAAAGTACATCAGAGCTTGTTGGGATGTAGTCAAGTGGTAGCCGTTAACGGAGTAACGCCTTGCTTCAGAACTAATTCGTTAATTAATGAGGAGTATAACTGGTTTCTTCAGCTTTTGACTTTTACTTTACCAAAGCCTTAATTATTCCTAACTCAGAACTTGAATATTTTCTCACAGAAATTTGCTTAGGGCACAAGATAGAAGCAGGTGGAGCACAGGTAGAGCTGCATTGAGGGCTGCATCCTCAAGCCGACGAGAAGTATGTCGATATTAACATTACCTGTAATCTGAACGAACCTGTTACTGATGTAGCTCATTGCTGCAGCAGTTCTTAATCTCAATGGAATTTTTCTCAGCATTAATAGCTGTGTAAAAGCTGGTAGAGGCTGCAAGTAGTTCCGATGATTAGTGTGTAAGTTGGGCTTATCTTGTTCCGTGGAGTCAATATTGGTGTTCCGGACTTCCTGCTCTGGCAGATGTGCTCATCGTTATTGTTGAGAGTGAGAAGTGGCTATTTCATACGTAGGAAGCTTTATGTCGAAGACTACCGGTAGTAGGGGCGAACTGTTCTGACGCCATAAGAAAGGGTGGACGTTGTGGCTGGCGGACTGTGAGCGCGATGAGAGGGAGCTGTCCCTTGTTTTTTGTGGAGTTTACAGCCCTGAGAGTACGGGTGAGACGTGCGCTCAGCCAGCGCTTTTGGAGATGGTTCACGAATATACCACGGTAGGAAAATGAAAAGAGGTTCATATGTGCTGAAAAATTTGCCGTAAAGAATCGAATCAGTCAGGGAACCTGACAGAAAAAAAAAACAGGTTTGTGAACGGAAGAGGGGGGGGGGGGGGGAGAAGTGAGATGCCATTATTGTGTCTCTCACTGGATATACCCTTGGTGACTAAGTAACATGGCCCCAAATTAATTAAATGGCAAAGTAATGCTGTGGAAACCTGGGACAATGATGGTGACAGGATCTGTCAAGTGATGTAACTAGTTCATTCGTTGGTAATCAGTATTAAGATTTGATTTACTTGCGCACTTTGTAGTTTAGTTCTTAAGTTTACTGCTTGTTTGTGTGTTTGCTAGGTACAGTCCCAGATTTTTAGTGTGGATACTACTGTGATTGTTTTGTTTAGATGTGAAGCTGTTGCCAGTGGGCATCACGGGGTGGTGGGGGGGGGGGGAGGCAGATGTGGGGATCGAAGTAACGTCCAGCACATACCATGTATCCCTCAATCGGTCCACTACTGTTGCCACCTCAGTTACTGCCTGTATTGAGGTTGGCACCTCACCATGGTCGAGTGGGAATTCATTTCAAAGTGTGTCAGGCAGTGAACGGTTGAGTTCAATCGAAAAGCCTCTGGTTCATCTGATAAAGGTGGGGTTTCAGGAGGCCACTGTCACAGAGTGGGATTACTGGTAGTCTATAGTTTCAATGTTAGTTGCCTAATGGGGCCCTTCTGGGTTCAGCTGCCCAGGAGGACAAGCAGTCCAGCGTACAGTCTGTGTGCCATACTGGGGAAGGGGGAGGGGGTAGAGTCGTCCCTGAATGTGGAACTGGTCCTTCTAGGTGCCATAAAGAGCAGAGAGTGCAGCAAACTGCGGATGTCAGCTCATGTCTGTACTAATGATGTGTGTTACTTTGGACTGGAAGATGTCTTTTCTAGTTTCAGGCTGCTATCTGTATCGGTAAGGACTTCCTTTCTTGCTTTTGAAGTAAAGGCAGAGCTCAAAATCTGTAGCATTATTGACAAGACCAGTGGAGGAGTTGAATCAGCGGTTCAGACTGCTGTGCGGCCTTGCAGGCTGCAGATTCCTTGACTTGCACCACAGGGTTATAGAGTATCAGGATCTGATTAACAGGTCAGGGGTCCTTACACACAGGAGATGGCTACACAGCTAGTGGGGCTGTGTAGAGTGGACTGGGCGTCGTTTTAGGTTAGAGGGTCTTGGGAAAGAACAAAAAGGCGTTTGTTTCAAAAGGTGCAGGTCAAACATGGGACAAGGGTAGGTCTAGAAACAGTATGCATTACAGTTGTAAACTGCTGTAGTCATGTTGGGAAAGAACCAGAGCTTCAGACGCTAGCAGGAACACTGAAGCCCAGATCATTATAGGTACTGAAAGTTGGCTAAAGGCAGAGATAAGTTCAGCCAAAATGTTTACAAAGGATACAACGGTGTTCCAAAGGGATAGATTAAATACAGTTGGTGACAGCGTGCTTATTGCTCTTTGAAGTATTTTATCTTGTAGTGAAACTGTGGTAGGCAGTTCGTGTCAGCTAGTATAGGTAAAGGCTATACTTGACGAGTTGAATAAAATAATAATTGGTTCCTTTTACCGACCCCCTGTTTCAGATAACACTGTTGCTGAAATATTCAATAAAATTTTAGTGTCATCTGAAACAGGTATCCCACTCTTACAGTTATACTTGGTGGTGACCTTCATCTACCCTCTTGATTTTGGAAAAATTAATTTTTTAAAGCCAGCGGTTGGGAAAAAATAGTTGGTCTCTTAGCAAGAATTTGACATCAACAAATAGGGAGCATCATAACGGATTCCATATTTCTAGATTTCCAAAAGGCTGTTGATACCATTTTTCAGAAGTGGCTTCTAACCATATACATGCCTATGGAGTACCGTCTCAGTTTTGTAGCTGGATGTGTGATTCCCTTTCCAAAAGGTTACAGTTTGTAGTAACTGATGAGAAGTCATTGAGTAAAATAGAAGTGATATCTGGTGCTCCGCAAGGAAGAATTATTGGCCCTCTGCTGTTCCTAATATATATGACTTATGATGATGCTGTCATTTAGTGTCTAGTAATGTCATCAGAAGATTGCAACCAATAACTTAGAGCAGATAGAGCTGGGTGACACAAACAAACACATGGCAATTGGAGCATGGTGGAGGGCCAGCGCTAGAGATGGTCTCCACGGGTGGGAGGCTGTGGACACGCAGTAATTGGCGTGGGCAAAATGCAAATGCATAAAAAGACGACTGTGGTAACTGTTAAACGTGGAACCTGGTGCTATCAGTGAACTTTGCCTAAGAAATTAACCTCAACACATCCACAGTCCACATTTTGTAAAGTAAGAGTGAATTTTGTTTTAAAAAAGATGGCCACTCACATACCTTCAAAAAGTGTATATGTTACGTTGCACTAGATTGTTCCACAGCGTTTTAAATGTACAGACCGTGCAATATATAACTGTCAAACACTCTGTCTCAATTGGATGTCTTTGTAATTCTACACATCGCCGGTGATGTACTGGTGATGTACGTGATGTACTTGCATTTCTTCTTTTCTACCTTTATAGGTCTTGGATACCACATGGAATCATAATATCCCGGTACAGCGCCATCACTGATGATTTCCTGTCCCAAACAGTTTGTAGCGCAATAAGCTACTGAGAGCGGACAGAAATGTGGTTCAAATGGTTCAAATGGCTCTGAGCACTATGGGACTTATCATCTGTGGTCATCAGTCCCCTAGAACTTAGAACTACTTAAACCTAACTAACCTAAGGACATCACACACATCCATTCCCGAGGCAGGATTCGAACCTACGACCGTAACAGTCGCGCGGTTCCGGACTGAGCACCTAGAACCGCTAGACCACCGCGGCCGGCACAGAAATGAGGAAACAAAAACAGAAAACATTACCATGGCTAATACAGTCTACAAAAACATGTGGTATTCAAAACAGCATCCAGTCGTCTCTGAATGGATAAATTAAGGTCCTGTATGCTTTTCATGGGGTCCTTATACCATTCTTCCTGTGTAATGGTGACAAGTTCAGACAACGACGATCGAGTTGGATAGCGGTCACCCACCCCTCTCTCCAAGGGAGACCACAAAGGCTCAATAATATTGAGATCTGGTAACTGTGATAGCCTTGGTAGGGGCGACGATTCTTCCCAGTGCTCACAAAAGCAGTCCTGAACAATGCGAGCTCTGCGAAAAAGCATCCTGTCGCCACGAAACACAGCATCACCACTGGGGAACAAATATTGTACCGTGGGATGAACCTGATCAGCCAAAATGGTCACATAATTCTTGAGAGTAATGCGACCCTGAAGAGTAGCCATGGCGCCCATGCAATACCAAAATATGGTTGCCGGAGACATCATCGTACCCTCGCCATGTTTCGCTCTTTGGACGTAACTAGGCCAGAAATTGGATTCAGTGTGAAACAAAGCTAATCCGCCCAAACGACCATCTTTCATAGCCCCATAGACCAGGTTTTATAGCTTCAGGACCACGTTTTCTTGTTACCGACATTTGCATTACTAATGAGTGGTTTTGGAATTGCAGCTTGCCTTGCAATTCCGTGCTGATGGATCTCCCTTCGTGTTGTTTTGATGCTGATAGGGTTCGCGAGTGCGACGTTCGCAATCACAACTACAGAAAACAGTGTTCTGGCCACGACTGACTCTTGCAATGTATTGAGAACATTTCACAGGTGCTGTTCGTAGTCAAACACATCAGCGCAACCCGCAGGCTTGGCCAGCAAATGGTTCAAATGGCTCTGAGCACTATGGGACTCAACTGCTGTGGTCATCAGCCCCCTAGAACTTAGACCTACTTAAACCTAACTAACCTAAGGACATCACACACATCCATGCCCGAGGCAGGACTAGAACCTGTAACCGTAGCAATCTCACGGTTCCGGACTGCGCGCCTAGAACCGCGAGACCACCGCGGCCGGCGCGTGGCCAGCATTTGCATTTATGTTCAGCCTTGCATTCCTTGCGGTGTTTCCGTATTCTCGTCTAATCCCTGCATTTCAACTTTTCAGACAACAGGTAAGGAGAAGAACATTCTTGTCTACGTAAGATTAATTTACTGTTATGTTACTCCCAGTGTACCATGGTGTTATCCACGGTTAAACAGTAATTTATAAAAAAAATGTTAATGACGAAACTCACTATCCACGGGTACGCGCCATCACAAAAGTTACCTCTTGGAAGTCTAGCGGCTGGGCAAACCGAGCAACATCGAAAAAAAAAAAACTATCAAATTTTGAGATGATGGGAAAAGTTTACAGAACTCGTGTCGCTCGCAACTCACTCGCTTACTTCACGGGAAACATTTTTACGCGACCGAGTAGGTAATTACAAAATGTGCCAGGAAAGGAAGTAAATACTTCCACGGTTGTTTGTAAGATGCTTAGGACACGAAAGTCATAATTTTCTTGGTGTGTATGGAGACGAAGAAATCTACTGCATTACTTTTTAGCCTTGGCTTTGCCCATATACTCACATGCCACACACACACATAAATCCTGTATCTCTAGTGAATTTCAACCTACAGTTTCATTTTCACGTAGCTCAATGTTCATGATGTATCTCCTCAGCTATGTGTCCAACATCCAGTTGTATATGGGGGTAGTCGGCGAGAAAAAGTTTAGTACAGGTTTATACATCTACATCTATATATACTGCGCTAGCCACCAAGCGGTGTGTGGCGGAGGGCACTATTCGCTGTTCCACTTGCGGATCGCGCGAGGGAAGAACTACTGTCTGAATGCCTCAGTACAAGCTCTAATTTCCCTTATCTTTCATTGGTGATCATTGCGCGATTTGAAAGTTGGTGGTTATAATATATACTCTACATCCTCTGCGAAGATCGGATTTCGGAATATAGTGAGCAGCCCCATCCGTGTAGTGCGTCGTCTATCTGCAAGCGTGTCCCTCTTCAAACTTTCTATGAGATTTGTAACGCTCTCGCGATAGTTAATGTACCCGTCGCGAATCTTGCCGCTCTTCTTTGGACCTTCTCTATCTCTTGAATCAGACCCAACTGGTAAGGGTCCCATACACACAACAATACTCTAAAACTGGACGAACTAAAGTATTGTAAGCAATTTGCTTTGTTGAAGGACTGAACCGCTCCAGGATTCTACCAATAAACCGTAATCTAGAGTTCGCCATACCCGTTACTTGGGTAATCTGATCGTTCCAAATGGGACTTAACAAAATCAAATGACTCTGAGCACTATGGGACTTAACATCTGAGGTCATTAGTCCCCTAGACCTTAGAACTACTTAAACCTAACTAACCTAAGGACATCACACACATCCATGCCCGAGGCAGGATTCGAACCTGCGACCGTAACAGCAGCGCGGTTCCGTGTAGAAGCGCCTAGAACCGCTCGGCTGCAAAGGCCGGCATCTGATCGTCCCATTTGAGATCATTTCGAACAGTCACATCCAGATACTTGACGGGTGTTACCGCTTCCAAGGACTGGGCATTTATTTTCTACTCGTACATTAATGGGGATTTTCGCCTTGTTATACGCAGTAGGCTACACTTACTAATATTGAGAGATAACTGCCAGCCATTACACCGCGCATTTATTTTCTGCAAATCTTCACTGATTTGTTCGCAGCTTCCGTGTGATACTACTTTCCTGTAGACCACAGCATCATCGGCAAAGTCTAATGCTGCTGTCAATGCCCTCAACCAGATCGATTATGTAAATCGAAAAAAGCAACGAACCTATTACGCTGCCCTGGGGCACACCTGATGTTACGCTTGTTTCTGTTGAAGTCACCCCATTCAGGGCGACATACTGCTCTCTATCTGTTAGAAAACTTTCTATCCAACAGCATATGTCATCGGATAGACCGTAAGCGCGCACTTTTTGGAGCAAGCGACAGTGCGGAACTGAGTCGAGCGCCTTTGGAAAGTAGAGAAATACGGCATCAACCTGGGAGCCCGGTATGTAGAGCCTGTTGTATATCATGCACAAAGAGGGCCAGCTGTGTGTCGCATGACCGCTGTTTCCTAAAACCGTGCTGGTTTCTGCAGAAGGGCTTCTCAGAGTCTATAAAGGTCATTATGTCTGAAAACAAAATATGTTCCATGATTCTACAACAAATCAGTGTCATTGAAATTGGCCGGTAATTATGTGCAACCGATTTTCTACGCTTTTTATAGATTGCTATGACCTGGACCTTCTTCCAGTCCCGTGGAACTTTCCGCTGTTCCAGTGATCTCTGATAGATGATAGATAATAATGGTGCTATATCTGTACCATGGTCAACATAAAATCTTATGAGGTTACCGTCTGGCCCAGATGCCTTCCTGACATCAAATGATCTTACCTGTTTTACAGTTACAGATACACTAAACACTACGTCATCCATCGTTGCGTTTGTTCGATGACTGAAAGGAGGAATGGTCCTCCAGTCCTCTAGCGTAAACGAGTTTTAGAAAGCTAGGTTTAGAATTTCGGCCTTCTGTTTGTCATCATCCGTTGTTACGTGTAAAGTTTGCTGCAAGTCAATAAGTGCTCTCATTCCCTAACACCGGATAAATGAAGTAAGGGGTTTTGGCGCGTCGTGGGTTGTACTTATTTTTTATCCCCCCACCCCTTTGATAGGAAGGTGAAACTTCTTTATTTAAATGATTGTATCTGTACTTAAACTGCAGAATGAATGGGAAGTTGAAACTTCTACGTTATTTAATTCTGAAACAGCTGAGTAAATCTGAACGTACTGAGCCTACTTTCTCTTTACTTTTACTCATTTTATTATCAACACTGACCCACAATATTCTAGTGCAACGCAATCTGACTGTTCAAAAAATCTTAACAATAACCTATACACTTCATTAAGCACTTACCTCACAAAAATCTTCATTACGCGAACTACTGCAATATAGCGAGCGTCAACACTGCCACCTAAATAAAAGATTCTAACTACTAAAGCCTCTAACTACACTCCTGGAAATGGAAAAAACAACACATTGACACCGGTGTGACAGACCCACCATACTTGCTCCGGACACTGCGAGAGGGCTGTACAAGCAATGATCACACGCACGGCACAGCGGACACACCAGGAACCGCGGTGTTGGCAGACGAATGGCGCTAGCTGCGCAGCATTTGTGCACCGCCGCCGTCAGTGTCAGCCAGTTTGCCGTGGCATACGGAGCTCCATCGCAGTCTTTAACACTGGTAGCATGCCGCGACAGCGTGTACGTGAACCGTATGTGCAGTTGACGGACTTTGAGCGAGGGCGTATAGTGGGCATGCGGGAGGCCGGGTGGACGTACCGCCGAATTGCTCAACACGTGGGGCGTGAGGTCTCCACAGTACATCGATGTTGTCGCCAGTGGTCGGCGGAAGGTGCACGTGCCCGTCGACCTGGGACCGGACCGCAGCGACGCACGGATGCACGCCAAGACCGTAGGATCCTACGCAGTGCCGTAGGGGACCGCATCACCACTTCCCAGCAAATTAGGGACACTGTTGCTCCTGGGGTATCGGCGAGGACCATTCGCAACCGTCTCCATGAAGGTGGGCTACGGTCCCGCACACCGTTAGGCCGTCTACCGCTCACGCCCCAACATCGTGCAGCCCGCCTCCAGTGGCGTCGCGACAGGCATGAATGGAGGGACGAATGGAGACGTGTCGTCTTCAGCGATGAGAGTCGCTTCTGCCTTGGTGCCAATGATGGTCGTATGCGTGTTTGGAGCCGTGCAGGTGAGCGTCACAATCAGGACTGCATACGACCGAGGCACACAGGGCCAACACCGGGCATCATGGTGTGGGGAGCGATCTCCTAAACTGGCCGTACACCTCTGGTGATCGTCGAGGGGACACTGAATAGTGCACGGTACATTCAAACCGCCATCGAACCCATCGTTCTAACATTCCTAGACCGGCAAGGGAACTTGCTGTTCCAACAGGACAATGCACGTCCGTGTGTATCCCGTGCCGCCCAACGTGCTCTAGAAGGTGTAAGTCAACTACCCTGGCCAGCAAGATCTCCGGATCTGTCCCCCATTGAGCATGTTTGGGACTGGATGAAGCGTCGTCTCACGCTGTCTGCACGTCCAGCACGAACGCTGGTCCAACTGAGGCGCCAGGTGGAAATGGCATGGCAAGCCGTTCCACAGGACTACATCCAGCATCTCTACGATCGTCTCCATGGGAGAATAGCAGCCTGAATTGCAGCGAAAGGTGGATATACACCGTACTAGTGCCGACATTGTGCATGCTCTGTTGCCTGTGTCTATGTGCCTGTGGTTCTGTCAGTGTGATCATGTGATGTATCTGACCCCAGGAATGTGTCAATAAAGTTTCCCCTTCCTGGGACAATGAATTCACGGTGTTCTTATTTCAATTTCCAGGAGTGTACTAATATGCATGTGGTTATATTTTTTGCCTCATTAATGTGACATTCAGTTCAAACACGAATATAAATCGTCATTTACACCCAGTACAAAGATATATAATGTGGTGTCACCGCCAGACACCACACTTGCTAGGTGGTAGCCTTTAAATCGGCCGTGGACGCCACTCTCAGTGATTGCAGACCGAGCGCCGCCACACGGCAGGTCTAGAGAGACTCCCTAGCACTCGTCCCACTTGTACAGCCGACTTTGCTAGCGATGGTTCACTGACTTCTACGCTCTCATTTGCCGAGACGATAGTTAGCATAGCCTTAAGCTACGTTATTTGCTACGACCTAGCAAGGCGCCAGTATCCTTGAATCCTGTACCATAAAGAGCGACGTTCTCCATTACTGGATTAAAGTTAAGTATTCCACCACCTACGTCCGTTTTTCTCAATTCTAATTCCCTCGTCATGTTCCAGAACTCACGCCAGCCTGCGTGAGCTGAGACGCGTGCATTTCGGCCTCCTTTAGTAATACGGTGTTGGCTCTCCTGTCAACCACAACATTGGCGACGAGAGTAAAAGTGTTCTTACCTAAATTGCCCTGATTTACTTGTGTGATGGCTTCGCCACAATCTCCACATGTACTGTCCGAATTTTATCACTTACAGAATCAGCATACGCAGGCCGTACTGGATGCCCTTGGACAGCTCGTCCAGGGTCAACGTGCGATGGAAAACGATGCGGCAGCAGCCGCTTCACGGCTAACGCAGCCACAACACGCTGTTGCACCCACTTTTTGACCTTTTGATGCTGCACTGAAAAGCTGGACGGAGTGGTCACGCCAATTTGGATTCCATCTCGCCGCCTACAGAATTCAAGGTAACGAGCGGTAGCCGTGTCTCCTTTCTTCAGTAGGTGTGGCCACGTACCGTGTGATAGTCAAATTCTTTCCCCGACGCGACGTAGCAACTCTGTCCTACGAAGAAATTTAGTCTGCATTAGATGCATATTTCAAAGAATCAGTCAATGTAGTTGCCAAACGGTATACTTCCTTTCGTACAAAACGTACGGCAGGTCAGACTAATCGGGAGTGGGTTGCAACCTTGCAAGGCGTTACTAGCGATTGTGCTTTTGAGTGTCAATGTGGACTCCCTTATTCAGATACTATGGTACGTGATGCAATTGCAGAGAACGTTTCTGATGTTCGTATAAGGGAACAGATTTTGAAACTAGTAAATCCCTCCTTTCAACAAGTGATGGACATACTGGATCGGCAGGACACACTTGACTTTGCTCAGAAATCATTTGAAACTTCGCCAGCAGTGTGTCAGGTTCGCCAGGCGAGCGGCACGGAGCAGTAAACAGCCCTCGCGCCCGGCCGCGCCGCTGCCGCCAGACTCTCAGCCACGTGTGCCGGGCCGGCATGCACATGCAGTGATCAAATCATGCCCGCGGTGTGCTACTAAACATTCGCGTGAGAATTGCCCGTCACGCCGAGCTATTTGCTTTTATTGTAATAAAAAAGGACATGTTCAGAGTGTTTGCCAGAAAAAGCTCAGATCGGAAGCTCAAAACCGTTCCAGGCCCTTTGCTTCGCGCCGGAATCGGAATCGAACCAAGAATACTCAGGCTCGCGATTCTTCGCCCATGGAAATTCATGTCGTTCATTCCACTCCGTCCAGTGCCACTCTCTCTAACAGTGACTGTGTTCGTCCCAAAAATAGTGTGCGTCGACATCGCCGGAACTCCCGTCAAGTCGCAAGTGATTATGTACCAGTGTCAGTTCACGCTGCACGAGACAGTCGTTCTTGTCTTCAGCAGGACAATAAACTTTTTGTAGACTTGGACATTAACGGCAAAGTGATACCATTCCAGCTCGATACCGGAGCTGCAGTTTCACTGATCAATCAAGACACTTACAAACTGCTGGGCACACCTCCGTTGCGTGCCGCAAATGTTACGCTAAATAGCTACTCCGGTCAAGATATCTCTGTGTTAGGACAGTGCAGCCTTCTGGCAAGGTACAAAGGACAAACAAAAATTGTGTCATTTTACGTCCTTCGTTCTTCTTCTGCAGTGAACTTGTTTGGTTTCGATTTATTTCGGTTGTATAACTTGTCTATAGTCAATCAGGTCCTATCAGTGAACCAGACGGTGCCTTCAGACAGTGTTTCTCGTCTATGTGAAGAATTTGCAGACATTTTTGCACCGGGCCTCGGTTGCGCTAAGAACTACAAAGCACATTTGGAACTGAAAGTAAACGCGCAACCGAAATTTTTCAGAGCGCGCAATGTTCCCCACGCATAGCGTGATGAGGTCGCAAAAACATTACACGATTTGGAATCACAAGGTGTAATTGAACGTGTGCAGGCTTCTCTCTGGGCATCACCCTTAGTAATTTTGCCAAAACCTTCCGGAAAGTTGAGACTTTGTGTGGACTTCAAGGCAACAGTGAATCCACAACTAGTGATTGCAACTTTTCCTTTACCCCGCCCGGAAGATCTTTTCGACAAACTGTGCCCGGGTAAATATTTTTCGAAGTTGGACCTAGCAGATGCGTACTTGCAAATACCGGTGGACGAAGAATCCCAGCGCGTTTTGGTGGTTAACATGCATCTTGGGTTGTATCGATTCAAACGACTGCCATTTGGGTGTGCATCCGCCCCTGCATTGTTTCGGCAATATCTACAAACTGTTTGTGCGTCGGTCCCTAGTGCAGCAAATTATCTGGACGATATTGTGATCTCTGGAAAGACGGAAGAAGAACATTTAGCCAATCTCAGAACATTATTTCAGGTCTTGCGACAAAATGGTCTTCGCTTACGGAACGACAAATGTGTGTTTTTTGCTCGGGACTTGACATACTTGGGCCCTGTACTCAATGCCCAAGGCATACATCCCAGTCCCACGCACCTTCGTGCCATACAAGACTTACCGTCGCCGCAGCATTTGAAGCTGCTACAGAGAGTGCTGGGAAAAATCAGCTATTATCGTAAATATATTCCACACGCCTCTTCCATTTCAGCTCCGCTTCATCGCTTACGCCGTAAAGGTGTTCCGTTCGCCTGGACGACGGAATGCGAACGCGCCTTTCGCCAGTTGAAATCGGCGTTGCTTTCCAATACTTGCCTTACGCCATTCGATCCCCAGAAGCCCCTCTTGTTGATGGTGGATGCATCGGATTTCGGGATCGGTGCTGTGCTTGCGCACAAAGATGGATCGCACGATCGCCCTATTGCCTTTGCGTCCAAATTGCTCTCGTCTGCTCAAAGAAATTATTCACAGATCGAGAAAGAAGCATTGGCTCTCGTATTTGGTGTTACAAAGTTTCATGGTTTCTTGTATGGTCGTCACTTTACCATAATGACAGACCACAAACCTTTGACATCGCTTTTTCATCCGACCAAGCCTGTACCTCCACGTACAGCAAAGAAATTCATTCGCTGGTCTATTTTCCTCTCGCAGTACCGCTACGATATCTTGTATCGGTACACTGCTAAGGACGGAAACGCCGATGCGTTGTCCCGCTTGCCTGTTGCTGAGGATAGGGCATTCGATTCCTCCGAACTTGCTTGCATGTTCATTGATGCGGAAACCGATGACGTGGTCGAATCGTTTCCGATTGATTTTCGTCGTGTAGCTACAGCCACAGCTGCCGACCCTGTCCTTGCTCCCGTTCTGCGTTTTGTTGCTACGCAATGGCCCTTGTCAAAGTCACGGATCGGGGACCCGTTGCTTCGCCGATTTTTTGCTCACAAGGAGAGATTTTTTGCACGACGTAGTGTTTTGCTGTTGCGTTTTGATAATGATTAGTCCAGGGTCGTGGTACCACGTTCGTTTCAGTCCTCTGTCTTCCAGCTTCTCCACCAAGGACATTGGGGTATAGTGAGAACGAAACAACTTGCTCGTCAGCACTGTACTTGGTTCGGAATCGATGCCGGGATTACGTATATGCGCTCTTCTTGCATGGTGTGAGCCAAACAACAGTCAGCACCACCGCGGAAATTCTTTCCATGGCCAACAGCCACTTCCCCTTGGCAACGCTTACACATCGATTTTGCTGGTCCATTCTGGAATGCTCGATGGTTGGTTGTGGTAGATTCATTCAGTAATTTTCCTTTTGTTGTCCGGATGTCTTCCACAACGTCATCTGCCACCATCCAAGCGTTATCCGCTATCTTTTGCATTGAAGGTCTTCCACAGGCTATTGTTTCCGACAATGGCCCACAATTCATGTCCGCAGAACTACAGTCATTCTGCAAGGCCAATGGTATTCAACATCTGACGTCTGCGCCGTTTTCGCCACATTCAAACGGTTCCGCTGAACGATTGGTCAGGACTTTCAAGTCACAGATGTTGAAGTTGAAAGAGTCGCATTCTCGGGAGGACGCGTTATTGCTCTTATTGTAATCGTATCGCTCTCAGCCCCGAGATGGTCGCTCGCCGGCTGAGTCGCTCCACGATCATCATCATCGAACCTCGATGTCTTTGCTACATCCGCCGCATCAGGTTCCTGTGCAGCGGCAGACACCTGCTTTTGCTCCAGGCGACGTTGTCTACTATCGCCACTATCGAGGTTAACGGCGTTGGCTCGAAGGGCGCATTCTTCGCTGCCTCGGACGCGCTATGTATCTGGTTTTGGGGCCTCTGGTGAGGTGCGTCGGCATCTCAATCAGCTGCGCCTCTGTCGTCGCACGGGATCTGCCGCTCGCCGTCTGTTTTCAGCGACGGTGCCGTCCGGTCAGCGCCCCGGGGACCCATCTACTGGCTCGCCTCAGCCCCAGGTGTTACCGACGCTGCCTTCCATTTTGCCCCATGGCGACGCGCCGCCGCCACCGCCGCCGCCGCCTGTTCTCCCGCCGGCGGCGCCCGCAGTGGACGCGTCGCTGCAACCGCCGGGCGCCTCCCTGGGTCACGCGCAGCCGATCGCTTCCCGTGATCAGTTGTCCTCCGACATGGAACTCTTGCTCGCTCCGGACCATATGTCGTCTTCGCCCGTCGGGTGCCCCGGCCCGATGGAGGTCGACACTTCGGCCCCTCCTGTCTCTCTACGGGAGCATACACCGCATGTTGGCGTGCACCCAGGAGCAGGTTTTCAGGCGTTTCCTAGCTCCCCGCGGTCCGAATGGCAGGGTGCGGGTGGCACAGCCTCGCCTGTTGTTAGGCTCCCACCTGGTCGCATACGTCAACATGCGGTCCTCCCCATGGCCGGCGGAACCCTTATGCCACAACCGTACGCCGATTTGCGGGGGAGAAATGTGGTGTCACCGCCAGACACCACACTTGCTAGGTGGTAGCCTTTAAATCAGCCGCGGTCAGGTAGTATACGTCGGACCCGCGTGTCGCCACTATCAGTGATTGCAGACCGAGCGCCGTCACACGGCAGGTCTAGAGAGACTTCGTAGCACTCGTCACAGTTGTACAGCCGACTTTGCTAGCGATGATTCACTGACTTCTACGCTCTCATTTGCCGAGACGATAGTTAGCATAGCCTGCAGCTACGTTATTTGCTACGACCTAGCAAGGCGCCAGTATCCGTTCTATTGATATTGTGAATCATGTACCATAAAGAGCGACGTTCTCCATTAATGGATTAAAGTTAAGTATTCCACCAGCTACGTCCGTTTTTCTCAATTCTAATTCCCTTGTCATGTTCCAGACCTCACGCCAGCCTGCGTGAGCTGAGACGCGTGCATTTCGCCCTCCTTTATAAAAACACGGTTGGCTCTCCTGCCAACCACAACATATAATCATGAATGATTTTCAGTCTCCTAGTCGGATACTTCCAGACCGTTAGCCTACGCTAACACTTCAGATCTCTACCCTCCATCAATGCTAACTTCTCACATTTAACATCCATCACTGCTGGCTGTTCACCTCCAACTGCCCAACAGTGCTTCCATCACTGCTGGCGACTAACTTCCAACAACCGAACAGTACTGACGATTAACTTCCAACAACGGGTCCGACCAGCCACAGAGTCACTTACAAAGAAAGCGCAGTCAAAGATCTAATGTAAAGCGCTACACAGCGGTGCCGACACAGAAGCAGGCTACTTACATAAATGGTTGAAATGGCTCTGAGCACTATGGGACTTAACATCTGAGGTCATCAGTCAACTAGAAGTTAGAACTACTTAAACCTAACTAACCTAAGGACATAACACACATCCATGCCCGAGGCAGGATTCGAACCTGTGACCGTAGCGATCGCACAGTTCCAGACTGAAGCACCTAGAACCGCTTTGCCACAACGACCGGCACTTACATAAGAAGCTCAAATGGTTCAAATGGCTCTGAGCACTATGGGACTCAACTGCTGTGGTTATCAGTCCCCTAGAACTTAGAACTACTTAAACCTAACTAACCTAAGGACATCACACACATCCATGCCCGAGGCAGGATTCGAACCTGCGACCGTAGCAATCGCACGGTTCCGGACTGCGCGCCTAGAACCGCGAGACCACCGCGGCCGGCACATAAGAAGCAGCCCACTTACAAACTGCAGAGTGAAAATCTCATTCTGAGCTCCCAAATTATCCCAGCTACCCAGAGGAGCCCAAGTCCAACGTGCTTCATATACTGCTCACCCTATCTCCTACTGTCGTCACTGGGTCAGTGGTGGGATCAAGGTTTTGATAGACGGTTTATAGTAGCTGCGTAATGCACTTTGTTGCAGATGTGGAAAGCTATATGCAACACATTCGTCATCATTACTGCGCCAGAATGGTGGAGGGGGGTACGAGATGCGGGCGATGGCGGTAACGACGCCGGGCTCACCACACTGCGGCGCCAGTAGTGTGCTGTATCATGAGCTGCGGCAGGGCGCGCGTTCTGCTGGCGGTAGCGCTGCTGTCCGTGCGTCTCTGCCGGGCCCGGTCGGAGGACGCAGACTCCAGCACAGGTAAGCCTGCACAACAGCCACCGTGCGCTGATTCAGCCCTTAGTAATGAACGCTGGCTAGCCTCACCGTATTTTTTACTTAGAGGTGCTACCCAAAAGATCCCGGAATTTCTGCGCCTCGGGCTTACAAAACAGAGTACAATCAAACTCTGCTAGGATCAGCGGACATGTTGCAGGGGTCAGTATGCCCAGCGGCTTCGATGTAACAAGGAACCGCTTGAGTGCGAGGTCGCGAAAGGCCAATGATGTTTACAGCATTCGACGCCTCACATGTTTTCTTCCATACAACCACAATATTGGATGCTAATGGTAGCAGGGGGCGAGACTGGAAGTATCCAATGGCCCGCACAGCATGAGGCTAGGAGCGTAGTCCAACTTGCTCAGCTGCAGAGTAACGCATAACAGTGCTAATGGCGTTGATACAAAGCAGAGCAACGGCAACGATAAATAAGTAAACATTTCATTATACCCACAACAACAGTTTCCGACGTTGACATTGTAAGGTGTCAGGCAAATCCCACACCTTCCATGAAAACCCTGACATGATAGCAAATCCGGCAGTATGTCAAATAGCTCCGAATAAATCCTGACATTACATTAACCAAAGCAATACGATCAACGAGTGAGCAAATGGAGTACCACAGAACGCCTAAATGCATGTCATACCTTCCCACCGTGAAACAGACGCAGTTCCGAGGGAAGAAACGAGAACAGAAACCGAGAGTAGAGTCGTGTAGGCTATGGGGCCCTACGATAAGGGACGGACAGCCATGTCGCCATCCGACCGCCAGGACCACCCCCCAGCCCATGTTAAAAGATAGAGAGCCCCAGAACATCAGTATAGATCTTACGATAACACTAAAAGGACCACACCAGCTGAAAGTTTTAGCATGAGACTATACGCATCTCTGTTACATTGCAAATGTTAGAAACATTGCCCCACCACGAAAAATATAACTTTTCTCAATGGATGGACAGAATTTTTGTAGGCGGAGCTTAAGGTTAACATTGAGACCCTGATTGGTCAGTTGAAAACACAGCCAGATAACTTTTTTTAAGACCAACTTCGGTAAATTGTAGTAAGGAGAAGTTAGGAGTTGCTTTCGAGATGGCGAGGTGTGTGGAGCTGCGCCGCCCACCGCCCCCTGACGCTGCCTAAACACCGACAAGGTGATAAACCCTTCGCGGTGCCGCCATAAGGCTTCACTCAGAACAGCAGAAGTCTCATCTATTACATCCCCTTTTTACGTAATACTAGTGTCGATCGTCAATTAAACTTCGTGGTATTCACATTTGTTACTAGAAGTTAAAATCTGAAACGCGATGATTTTTCTGTTACATAATTATTGAGAAGCCACATCAGCCACTGTAATTTATGACAAGTTAAATAAGTAATTAAAGATAATTGAAGGTCCCTGTAGACAATTTTGATAGTTTTCTCTTTTATGAAACTTAACTTAAATCTAGATTATAGATGTGATATGTCATAAGTCATCCTTCGATCCATTGTAGAACTTGGAAACCCATTCAGGGAATATTCGTTCACATTTTTGTTGAACGCATTTGGTTTTTATAAGCCTGTACTAAAATATTTCCTTTTATCAATAGTACCATTTATAAACAATGTTTTGTAAGTAGAATAAAAATTCCAATGGTAAACTTAACTACTTTTTCGACGTTATTTTACCAGCTAACTAAAAATAGAGAGCCTTGAACCCCTTCCAATAAATTTAGTTAGTATTAAAATTCTTTTACAGGGAGTGCAGTGGAGCTCATGCTGAAATCATTAAGTGTTTGATTATATCATCGCTAGTCTCATTGAACTCTTCTGAACTCTACATGTCATGTGTGGTCTGGCGTCTCCTTACCAGCAACAGGTCCCAGGTTGAAACTAGCCAATTCCCTAAAAAACACGCTCAGACCGTCGTTGCGCGAAAATGGTAGGGAGACACGACTTAGAACAAACAGACACCACGCAGAATGTTAGAACATTTCGTCAGAAACGTAAGAAAGAAGTGGCAGATAAAATATTAGCATTTCTACAAAATGTCAGTGGAATGTGTGACGTAAACGCTCGACTGTGAGACTACACATACTACGCGAAAGAACTTGCCCCCCTTCTAACAGCCGTGTACCGCAAGTCTCTAGAGGAACGGAAGGTTGCAAATGATTGGAAAAGAGCACAGGTAGTTCCAGTTTTCAAGAAGGGTCGTCGAGCAGATGCGCAAAGCTATAGGCCTATATCTCTGACATCGATCTGTTGTAGAATTTTAGAACATGTTTTTTGCTCGCGTATCATGTCATTTCTGAAAACCCAAAATCTACCCTGTAGGAATCAACATGGATTCCGGAAACAGCGATCGTGTGAGACCCAACTCGCTTTATTTGTTCGTGAGACCCAGAAAATATTGGATACAGGCTCCCAGGTAGATGCCATTTTTCTTGACTTCCGGAGCACGTTCGATACAGTTCCGCACTGTCGCCTGATAAACAAGAGCCTACGGAATATCAGACCAGCTATGTGGCTGGCTTGAACAGTTTTTAGCGAACAGAACACGGTATATTGTTCTCAATGGAGAGACGTCTACAGACGTTAAAGTAACCTCTGGCATGTCACAGGGGAGTGTTATGGGATCATTGCTTTTCACGATATATATATAAATGACCTAGTAGATAGTGTCGGAAGCTCCATGCGGCTTTTCGCGGATGATGCTGTAGTATACAGAGAAGTTGCAGCATTAGAAAACTGTAGCGAAATGCAGGAACATCTGCAGCGGATGAGCACTTGGTGCAGGGAGTGGCAACTGACCCTTAACATAGACAAATGTAATGTATTGGGAATACATAGAAAGAAGGATCCTTTAGCCGGCCGGTGTAGCCAAGCGGTTCTAGGCGCTACAGTTTGGAACCGTGCGACCACTACGGTCTCAGGCTCGAATCCTGCCTCGGACATGAATGTGTGTGATGTCCTTAGGTTAGTTAGGTTTAAGTAGTTCTAAGTTCTAGGGACTGATGACCTCAGATGTTAAGTCCCATAGTGCTCATAGTCATTTGAACCAAGGATCCTTTATTGTATGATTATATTATAGTGGAACAAACATTGGTAGCAGTTACTTCTGTTAAATATCTGTGAGTATGCGTACGGAACGATTTGAAGTGGAATGATCATATAAAATTAGTTGTTGGTAAGGCGGGTGCCAGGTTGAGATTGATTGGGAGAATCCTCAGAAAATTTAGTCCATCAACAGAGGAGGTGGCTTACAAAACACTCGTTCGACCTATACTTGAGTATTGCTCATCAGTGCGGGATCTGTACCAGGTCTGGTTGACGGAGGAGATAGAGAAGATCCAAAGAAGAGCGGCGCGTTTCGTCACAGGGTTATTTGGTAAGCGTGGTAGCGTTACGGAAATGTTTAGCAAACTCAAATGGCAGACTCAGCAAGAGGGGCGCTATGCATCGCGGTGTAGCTTGCTATCTAGGTTTCGAGAGGGTGCGTTTCTGGATGTGGTATCGAATATATTGCTTCCCCCTACTTATACCTCCCGAAGAGGTCACGAAAGTAAAATTAGAGAGATTCGAGCGCGCACGCAGGCTTTCCGGCAGTCGTTCTTTCCGCGAACCATACGCGACTGGAACAGGAAAGGGAGGTAATGACCGTGGCACGTAAAGTGCCCTCCGCCACACACCGTTGGGTGACTTGCGGAGTCTAAATGTAGATGTAGATGTATACAATGTACATGACGGATACGGTGATGACGATACGTGCTTAACGAGTGAAATTGATATTAAAACAGTAGTCGTACCGTAGTTCATTGTCCTTGTCGGACAGGGAGCCACAAACCTCGTCTCCAGTGAAACTTAGCAAAGGACAGTCGTTGTTCAAGGAACTGGTACTAAGCATAATTACGTACAAGGAAGGTCATCCGCAGCATAGTAAAGGAACAGTTATCAACAGATTTCGTCTAAGTCCGCAGCAATACGACCGTACAGGGCGTAACAAAAACAAAAAATACTCAAGGCAGGAAAAGGCGCACTTGTTATAATTACAGATGTTTGCGCATATCAAGGATGCTCGATGCAATTTACGGGATGTCCATGATAGTGACCTAGTATGTCATCCACATCAAATAGCGCGCAGTGATTTCAAATCAACTAATAACTAAACCTTAACGCATTCGTATACAATTACGCCGACTGTTAATCTGGATTGGAAATTGACTGGAAAGTTATTTATTGTGATGCGAGCAATTGGAGGTGCTCTGTCCCTACGATTTTTTCTCGTGTGCGTGATCTTGCAAGGGCAGTAGGAAGTATTTACGCCACAGCAAGCAAGAATTGGAGAATGGATGTAAGAGAACTACAACTTTTGTATGAGCACCGCTTTTGGCCTACAGCTGGTTACAGAAACTTACTTTCAAATGTTAAAATGTGTGTGAATTCCTAAGGGACCAAACTGCTGAGGTCACCGACCCCTAGACTTACATGCTACTTAAATCAACTCTATGGTAGTGAAACATGGACTGTGGGAAAACCGGAACAGAAGAGAATCGAAGCATTTGAGATGTGGTGCTATAGACGAATGTTGAAAATTAGGTGGACTGATAAGGTAAGGAATGAGCACGTTCTACGCAGAATCGGAGAGGAAAGGAATATGTGGAAAACACTGATAAGGAGAAGGGACAGGATGATAGGACATCTGCTAAGACATGAGGGAATGACTTCCATGGTACTAGAGGGAGCTGTAGAGGGCAAAACTGTAGAGGAAGACAGAGATTGGAATACGTCAAGCAAATAATTGAGGACATAGGTTGCAAGTGCTACTCTGAGATGAAGAGGTTAGCACAGGAAAGGAATTCGTGGCGGGCCGCATCAAACCAGCCAGTAGACTGATGACCCAAAAAAAAAAAACTTATGCTAAGAACAACACACACACCATGCCCGAGGGAGGACTCGAACCTCCGGCGGGAGGGGCCGCGCAATCCGTAACATGGCGCCTCAAACAGTGCGGCCACTATGCGCTGCTTAGCTTGCTTTTGCTTGAATCCGAGTATGCGTATAAAAAATCATACTCTTTAGAGCAAACTATCCCTTCTGAAAAGTGTGCAACATTGCAGTTCATACCACCTTGAACCATAGGACAAATTCGGCCTCTGCAAAAGCATGTTAGTTTGACTAGCTATTGGCGCCGGCCGTAGTGGCCTTGCGGTTCTTAGCGCTGCAGTCTGGAACCGCGAGACCACTACGGTCGCAGGTTCGAATCATACCTCGGGCATGGATGTGTGTGATGTCCTTAGGTTAGTTAGGTTTAACTAGTTCTAAGTTCTAGGGGACTAAAGATCTCAGAAGTTGAGTCCCATAGTGCTCAGAGCCATTTGAACCATTTTTAGCTGTTGGCAAAAATCACTCATATCATAGTTGTAGTTCTCTTACGCCCATTTTCTCACTCTTGCTTGGTGTGACGTAAATATTCCCTACCGCCCTTGCAAAATGACGCACACGAGGAAGAAACGTAGGGGCAGAGCACGTCCAACTTTTCGCACCACAATAAATAAACTTCCAGCCAATTTCTCATTCAGATCAACAGTCGGCATAATTTATCAATGCGTTGAGGCATTGCAGTTAGCTATCTTGATACAACTCTCTTGGTACCTCTAATTTCCAGGGTTCGTTTCATATGAATTTCCTATTCAAATCCCGACTGGTCGGAGCTGAAAACAAATTCCTGAACTATGAGATAAGTTTGTTTATCTCATCTACAAATTTTCGGGACGATTCCGTAGTTCTCTGCGCGTCGTGAAGTTGACGTTTTGTTTGAAATTTCGTTATCTTACGTCTTCCAGTTATGCAACCATCCACTGCTTCCCCTGAAATCAGTGTAATCTATGTCCCGAACAGTTTGACGTACGTAACGTAGTAGGTCACTAACATGCATATCCTGTAAATTGTGCCGAGCATCGTTGAAACGTGCACAGCCTTCGTAACAAGTGCGTCTTGTCCTCGCGTGAATATCCATAGCTAGTTACGCGAATAAACTGGAAGAGTTTTAGAGTTTGTCACAGAAACTAACGTCAGATTCCAGCAATATGAAGACGCATGTATTATCAACACAGATCAGTCCGGTTTTAACTACGAAATTAAATCGACCCGCACATTATCGTTAGTTGGAGAAGGCGACACGGAATGTACTGTAGACCAGCTGTATGAAACTTCACATAGTTATACCATACAATATGCTCTGAACAAAGCAGATTTCTTTTACCTACATTGTATTTATGTTTGCAGGAAAAAAATGGTGTATTTGGGCCGCAAGTTCAGCAACAGGTGAATAGGGTACTTGCGCAAACGCCGAAAGTCATTGTGAATTGCAGTGCGTCAGGAAAAATGGAGAAAAGACTAGTGAAAGACTTTAATGAACGTGTGGTTGCTTCTTACGCGGACAGAGATTTTGCCTTGCTCCTTGACAGCTATACAGTTAGATAAAACCGGACTGATCTGTGTTGACAATATATGTATCCTCATACTGTTGGAATCTGACGTTAGTTTCTGTAACAAACGTCTTGAAACACTCTAAAAGTTCTTCCAGTTTATTCCCGTAGATCTTGCTTACGATCATATTGCTGCAGACTTCTTTGAAATCGGTTCATAACTCTTTTGTTGCTATACTGCGGGTGATCTTCCTGTACGTAATTATGTTTAGCACTGACTCCTTTCACAATGATTGTCCTTTACTACGCTTCACCGGACGAGGGATTTGTGGTTCCCTGTCCTATAAGGACAATGAACCTCATGGTTCGACATCTGTTTCAGTATCATTTTCACTTATTAAGCACGCATCGTCATCATCGTAATCCTTGCGTACATTGTCCGCAAGCCGAGCGCATACGACACCACACATTCCATCGACTCATCTTGCGGAAGCGCTTATACGAGGTTTGGAACTTAAATAGTGGCAACTATTTATTCACAACCGATACAAAAGAGTTACATGTTTGCACCTGTTACTGTCCTTCAAAGCAGTCACCAGCGTAGCGTAGAACCCGTTGCCAGCGATGTGAAAGGAGTGCACGCGTCTCGTGGTCGCTCGGTAGCGTTCTCGCTTCCCGCTCCCGGGTTCGATTCCCGGTGGGGTCAGGGATTTTCTCTGTCTCGTGACGGCTGGTTGTTGTGTGTGTTGTCCTTAGGTTAGTTAGGTTTAAGTAGTTCTAAGTTTTAGGGGACTAATGACCATAGATGTTAAGTCCCATAGTGCTCAGAGCCATTTGAACCATTTTTGTGGAAGGAGCAGTACACCGTCAGCAGAGCCTGTTCTGTTGAGGGTGCGAATGGAGCTGTCTGCTGCCTGTCGAATCTCTGAAACACTTCTGAAGCCAGTTGCCACGAAGTAGTTCCTTCATCTTCGGAATCAAATCAAAGTCACAAGGACTTACGTCCGGGGAGTATGGTGAATGGTACAGTACTACCCAGTCCGATCGACCTAACAGAGCAGCCACAGCTTGCGCCCGCGCATTGTTGTGCAAAATGATGGGCGAGTTGCGCAGAAAGTGTCACCGCTTCTTTCGCAAAGCTGGTTGCAAGTGATGCTCCAAAATCTTGCATGCACTGCTTCTTCAGAAATGCTAGGACGACCTGCCCGATACATGTCTACCACAGTTTGCTGACTTCGTTGAAGACTTTCACCCAACGTACGGCAATGCCGATTCCCCGCACGCCTCTTGAAGACCGTGATAACAATGTCGTACTGTACAGTCTCTGACACATACAATCTTGATCCGACTCCGTTGTTCCTCTTCCAAAAACATAGTGACACCGTTACGTTAGATCGCTCGCTCACAAGTGACCCGCGCCCCATCCCTTTCCCCAGCCTCCTCCCTTCAGCTCTTTTGAATACATCTGGGACTCCATCGAGAGTGATGTGAACTCCTTCAGCTGAATTACGAAGTCGGTTGAGCGTTCACGGATCAGAATGGCTCCCAAAAACCTCCAGTGTCCCGTCGAGTCCGTGTCATGACATACCGCAGAGAAAAATAGCACTAGATGGTTCAACGTAGATGTCTCTAATTTAACTGATCGTTAGTGTACTTGCGGCACTGCAGAGGAGGCTTATACAATATAAAGCAGTGGACGTCAACTTTTTCTCTCAAAAGCGAATATTCACAGTGTGGGGTGGCACCTATGGCCGCATATGTACCGATTAGTATGTTAGGGGCCCCCAATAGACTAATAATGGTAAGGGCGCGATAAGCTACTGATTGTTAAAAGTCAGCGCCATTCGGAGCCCTTCGTGTCGACTTATCTCTGTTCGAAATTGCTGCCAACCTTAGAGATCTAACAGTCCTGGCACTATAGTTCCGTGATAAAGAGTGTTAGTTTCCTTAAGTATGCGAACAACTTTGATTAATAACAGTATCTGTATTTGAATTTAAATGCACTATTGAAAATGACACACCATCGGGAAAGTTTCATAAATGATTTACATGCCATTTTTTTTCTATTCATTACGTAGTATTACAATAGTCTCAATTAATTTAATGCTCCTTGCGACAAATAAGTAACGCATCTGAAGATGGCCGTCTGTGTAACGCGCATTCACGAGTCCTTGTTACTTATGTGTCAGAAATTTATACCTTAACAGCTGGTTGGTACGAGTCGCGCACGTCCGTGAGTTGTCGCTGGTGGAAGGCAAACAATAAAATAGTCTCCCTCTCACATCCTGCAACGACGCAGTGGACGCGCTACTTATCCCTCCGCGTCTGTGGCCGAACTCACTAACTTCAATTAAAATCAAGCAGATCTGAAAATACTGCTGACTCTGTAATTAATTTGTTTGATACTTGTGAGCAAGAAAATTGTTTTCTTAACAAGTTGTTAATGTCAATAGTAGTCAACAGTTGCATTCGGCTACTATTTGCTGAATGAATATTACTGCGAAAATCAAATACTGCTGAAAACAACGGTCCGCACAAGTACTTGATACCGGCTGCATGCGGTCCGTGGACAGCAGTTTGACGACCACTACTCTAGACCTATGTTGTGAAGCTCAGTTTCCCTCTAAGCTGTCATATGGATTCTCTGAGCGGGTGGTATAAGACACACATCAAAAAAAAGTTTTGCATCACCCCGGCTCCCAGAACTCCTGAAGATAAACGTTCACTGTGGATACTGTATCACAGACATAGTCCCTTTCACTGTTCAGAGAGGTCACTAAACCCGCCCAAAGAGGTAAACAACCATGCACGAGCAGCGCCTATTCGGCGGAGGGGTCCGACAGCCTATCAGTTCCACCAGGAAGGAGGTACACGGCTCGTGTTGTCTGTAGTTCAAAATGATTCAAATGGCTCTGGGCACTATGGGACTTAACTGCTGAGGTCATCAGTCCCCTAGAACTTAGAACTACTTAAACCTAACTAACCTGAGGACATCACACACAAATGCCCGAGGCAGGATTCGAACCTGGAACCGCAGCGGTCGCGCGGTTCCCGACTGTAGCGCCTAGAAACGCTCGGCCACTGCGGCCGGCCGTCTGTAGTTCAGCCATGCCTAGACTGTCAATACCGCGGTTCGATCGCGTCCGCATTTACTTTGTGCCAGGAAGGGTTCTCAAGAAAGGAAGTGTCCAGGTGTCTCGGACTGAACAAAGGCGATGTTGTTCGGACATGGACGAGATACAGAGAGACAGGAACTCTCGATGACATGCCTCACTCAGTCTGCCCACCCAGAGCTACTACTGCAGTGGATGACCGCTACCTACAAATTATGGCTCGGAGGAACCCTGACAGCAACGCCACCATGTGGAATAATGCTTTTCATGCAGCCACAGGACGTCTTGTTACGACTCAAACTGTGAGCAATAAGCTGCATGATGCACAACTTCACTCCAGACGTCTATGGCGAGGTCCATCTTTGAACCACACCATGCAGCGCGGTACATATGGGCCCAACAACACGCAGAATGGACCGCTCAGGACTGGCATCACGTTCTCTTCACCGTTGTGTGTCGCATATGCCTTCAACCACACAATCGTCGAAGGCGTGTTTGGATGCAATCCGGTCAGGCTGAACGCCTTAGACACACTGTCCAGCGAGTGCAACAAGGTGGAGCTTCCCTGCTGTTTTGGGGTGGCATTATGTACGCCGCTGGTGGTCATGGAAGGCGCCGTAACGGCTGTATGATACGTGAATGCCATCCTCCCACCGATAGTGCAACCATATCGGCAGCATATTGGTGAGGCATTCGTCTTCAAGGACGACAATTCGCCCCCCCCCCCCCCCCATCGTGCACATCTTGTGAATAACTTTCTTCAGGATAACGACATCGCTCGACTAGAGTGGCCAGCATGTTATCCACACATGAACCCTATCGAACATGCCTGGGATAGATTGATAAGGCCTGTTTATCGACGACATCACCCACCAACCACTCTGAGGTATCTACACCGAATCGCCGTTGAGGAATGGGACAATCTGGACCAACAGTGCCTTGATGAACTTGTGGATAGTATGCCACAACGAGTACAGGCATGTAGCAATGCAAGAGGACGTGCTACTGGTTATTAGAGGTAGCTGGACCACCACTCTGAAGGTCTCGCTGTATGGTGGTACAACATGCAATGTGTGGTTTTCATGAGCATTAAAAAGGGTGGAAATGATGTTTATGTTGATCTCTATCCCTAATTTTCTGTACAGGTTCCGGAACTCTTGGAACCGAGGTGATCCAAAACTTTTTTTGGTGTATGTATTTATCTCTCTATCTGATGGAGTAATTATTCTTGAATACAACGTGGTGGCTTAGAACAATAATTACATCTCAGATACACGGCACCCCATGCCTAGCGCTCGTCGTTGAAACTCAAACACACCCATTACCTAACGCTTATAAGGGTATAGTTTTAACTCAAGCGAAACTTCTCTGATAATGCACTCTGTCAGCCGCTTGTAATGTTTGTGTCCACGACGTCGTTGTAGCTGCATGCATTCTAGTTCGGGTAATTTAAAAACAATGCTTGACGATCAGAATGCACGATGATATTTGGGTCTTTGGTTAATTGACGGCCCTTCCGACAACATTAATTTATGGCTGCTTGAAACAGCTGCCATTACTGCGTGCGGCTGTATAGCCATGGTGTACTGTTCTACGGTAGTACATGGTGCCCAAAAGAAACTAGTTCCTCTGAGAAACATAATTGAAAAATAGTTATTTCTTGCTTTTACCACTGATCTCACAAATAGCTCCTCTTTTCCCCCCTCTCCTCTTCACCCCCTCCCTCCCCCCCCCCCCCGCCCTCATTCCCTTTCCAACTAGACATATACGAGATAAAGCGTTTATTATTTTCTTCATGTGCCTTCCACTATCTTCCATCGTGTTGCTACATTTCTTAGTGGCAGGTTCATCAATATGCGATTACGAGTACTACAGTAATCTTCGTGCACATAAATGGGAATCCCTAGAGGGCAGACAGCTTTCGTTTCCCGGAATCTTTCGAGAAAATTTAGGAAACCGGCATTTGCGGTTGACTACAGAACGATTCTACTGCCACTGTCTTACATTCCACATAAGAACCGCGGAGACAAGATAAGATAAGTTAGTGCTCTTAGCAAAGAATACAGTCAGTCATTTTGTCTATAAATTTTGATTGGCTTCGAGACGTACTCTTACAGCCATCACAGTATTGGAATAGTAATGACGATACGAACGTGAGGACAACGCACCACCCACTCCCCGAAAAAAAAATGGCTCTGAGCACCATGGGACTTGAAATCTGAGGTGATCAGTCCCCTAGAACTTAGATCTACTTAAACCTAACTAACCGAAGGGCATCACACACATCCATCTCCGAGGCAGGATTCGAACCTGCGACCGTAGCGGGCGCGCGGTTCCAGATTGAAGCACCTAGAACCGCTCGGCCAAAGCGGCCGGCCCACTCCCCGAGCGGAGAAAATGTCCGACCCTGCCGGGAATCGAACTCGGTCCCCATCGGTTAGCAATCCGATCGAGGCGCGCGACAGTCGTTTTTTCCCTCCATCCATTTGCGAGTGAATGATTGTTATTGGTAGGGGGTATCCTCCGCCCTGAACCGTATAGGGACGTGCGGATTATGCATGTAAATGCAGATGTAGGTACTGTAAATAGTCTGGCAATCTTTTCTAATGAACAAGTAAATTATCTCCTTGACTAAGATTGAATTACCACCTTGAATGCATCACAAAACCTTTGCAAAATCAAGAATGACGCCACAGCATTAATGTTAATGATCTGAAACTTTAATCATTTACTTGTACAACACTGAATTTCCTGCTCCTTCCATGAGTCCTCCATCATGGTATCTTAAGATGCAAAAACCAATAACAATAATTAATCATATCTAATTCACTTATGTTTACAGTTAAGATACGTCGATTTTTCCTACTACTCAGCAACAAGTTACACGCTTCAGTTTCCAGCAGTTCATTTATGCAGCGGAAGAAATAATCAATGTATAGCACCTGTTTTTTTTAATGAGTGCAGATCAAATACCTAACAAGTCATCCTGATTTCAATTTATTTTTGTTTTTTCCGTTATTCACATCCTCGAGTCCAGTCACGGTTCCTTTAACAAGTCATGGTCACTTTCTGAATCAGTACTCCTAGGACTATTTAAAGTGTCCATTTTTAAACTCAATCTGCTTTGATAAACTTTCTTTTAATATTAATTGAAAACTTTTTCAGTTCCTCTAAATTCCTATTTCTCGTCGTAGTGCCCAAGCCTGCTCGCTAAAAGCCTTGACAATGGGCGAAGAAAGTAGTGAATATGAATAATTTTGAAGTTTAAGGGGGATGTAAATAAAATTGTCAAAACTGGTGAACCTTTTCTTTTACCACCATATAGTTCAGCAGCAAGTTAGGAAAATTATGACGTCAAAGCTATCTTGTTTCAGCCAATGCTCCCTTTTCTACAAAACTCTGTCCTTGTTTGACATATTTTATTATTCCCTGCCATCAAAGAATACATCTATATAGTATAGGAGGATGTGACCCCATTTACGATGCGATTATTTACGATTTATTGAAAAAATGCACAGATAGCGGAACATAAAATCGAAACGAAAGCTTTAATAACCTCGCCTAGAAGAGACACCCAAAGACAACCTTTTGCTCATTTACTCTTGTTAAAATTTCCTCATATGGTGCTTGTCTGGTGTTCAGTTACGGTAACACTGCAAGGATCAGACCCTCGTGAGACCAGGATTTGATGCAGGTAACTTCACTGCAAATCTATTGAAGAAGACTGATGATGTACGTATTGCTTGCCTTGAAATGTCAGTGAAGGGTGTTGTCTAAAGGGCATACCAGAAGGATCAGACTCGAAGAAAAGAGCTACATGAAGACCATAAAGACCAAACGAATAGTTGTGGCCAACCTTAAGATACTTATTTCTGGCATAAATGCTAATAAAATCTTTTTTCTGCATTTTCCGTAATTTTTTATTTTTCAGTGTATAAGGAACATTTCCTGCTGAACCACTGCAAATAAGAAGATAACATTTGGTACAGACTTTGTAAATACTGTAACACACTGCGGTAACAAATTTTTCAAGGTACAGTCCTGTCAACTTTATTTATATTAATGTGAAATAAAAGTTGCTAGGTAACATATAAATAAAATTAAAAAATTGTTGCAAAAATTCTAAGAATGATATTAAAAAACTAGCACACGGATCTGTTTAGCTAATTACTAAGAATAAACTACCACATTTTGAACGTGGTAAGTTAAGTAACATTTGAGAAAATGTTCCTCATAATACGTGTTCCAAAACTGACCAGCAACGTCCTGACCAAATTATTTGACCAAAAAAAAAAAAAATGAAAAAATCCTGATTAAAGTCAATAATATATAGACAACATGTGCAAAATTTGGTTCAGTTTTTTTCTTAAACAATAAAAATTACATTAGCTTATATGTACCCGTGTATTTTCTCCTACGTCTCCCCTTAAGGAGAAACCACATTATGCGTTGCCTTACAACTCACGACTTGTATAAAAATGAACGACTGTAGACTCGTTCCACGGAAACTGACAGTTCTTATGACTTTTGAGTAAAAAAAAGAAAAAACGACTGTATTCAGTCGGCTTTGCTTCCAAAACAATCCATACACCTTCAAGTTTTTGCCTGACTGTACAATGTGTACGAACAATAGGTCTGAAAAACACTTGCTCCTTAAAAACAAGTCAGTGAGACCTGCTTCATCACCTCCTATCAATCAGATTCGGCACTTTGCACAGAGAGTAAATATTGCTTCTGGCAGATAAGATTGCAGCTACTGTACGTGCGACAATGTTTGCTCAGCGGAGGCTCAACATTTCGACCCGCGGTCTTGACGTAACGTCGGCCGGCAGATAGTGAGTGCGTTACCTCACCGCACTTGACGCCCGCACAGTTACGACCTACATACGGGCTCTTCGCTCTTCACATTTACTCTTCACTTCCAGGTGTTCTCTATGTGTTTGCGCTGACTCGGTGCGCTGAGCAGAATAGAATTTCTCTGCGCTACTATTTGAAAATTGTAACATTAGAAAAAAAACTCCATCAAGGAATACAATGGAATGCACTGGTAGTGTAACATCCACATCTACACCTATACTCCGCCAGTACACAACTGGCCATTCAAATTGCTACACCAAGAATAAATGCAGATGACAAACCGGTATTCATTGGACAAGTATATTATACTAGAAGTGTCATGTGATTATATTTTCACGCAATTTGGGTGCACAGATCCACAGAAATCAGTGCCCAGAACAACCACCTCTGGCCGTAATAACGGCCTTGATACGCCTGGGCATTGAGTCAAACAGAGCTTGGATTACGTGTACAGGTACAGCTGCCCATGCAGCTTCAACACGATACCACAGTTCATCAAGAGTAGTGACTGGCTTATTGTGACGAGCCAGTTGCTCGGCCACCGTTGATCAGACGTTTTCAGTTTGTGAGAGATCTGGAGAATGTGCTGGCCAGGGCAGCAGTCGAACATTTTCTGCATCAGAAATGCCCGTACAGGACCTGCAACACGAGGTAGTGCATTACCCTGCTGAATTGCAGTGTTTCGCAGGGATCGAATAAAGGGTAGAACCACGGGTCGTAACATATCTCAAAGGTAACGCCCACTGTTCAAAATGTTGTCAATGCGAACAAGAGGTGACCGAGACATGTAACCAATGGCACCCCATCCATAACGCCGGGTGATACGCCAGTATCACGATGACGAATACATGCTTCCATTTTGCGTTCACCGCGATGTCGCCAAACACGGATGCGACCATCATGATGCTGTAAACAGAACCTTGTTTCATCCGAAAAACTGGCGTTTCGCCATTCGTGCACCCAGGTTCGTCGTTGAGTAAACCATCGCAGGCGCTCCTGTTTGTGATGCAGCGTCAAGGGTAACCGCAGCCACGGTCTGCGAGCTGATAGTCCATGCTGTTGCAAACGTCGTCGAACTGTTCGTGCAGCTGGTTGTTGCCTTGCAAACGTCCCCATCTGTTGACTCAGGGATCGAGACGTAGCTGCACGATCCGTTACAGCCATGCGGATAAGATGCTTGTCATCTCGACTGCTAGTGATACGAGGCCGTTGGGATCCAGCACGGCGTTCCGAATTACCCTCCTGAACCCACCGATTCCATATTTTGTTAACAGTCATTGGATCTAGAGCAACGCGAGCAGCAATGACGCAATACGATAAACCGCAATCGCGACGGACTACAATCCGACCTTTATCAAAGTCGGAAACATGATGGTACGCATTTCTCCTCCTTACACGAGGCATCACAACAACGTTTCACCAGGCAATGCCGGTCAACTGCTGTTTGTGTATGAGAAATCGTTTGGAAACTTTCCTCATGTCAGCACGTTGTAGGTGTCGCCACCGGCGCGAACCTTGTGTGAATGCTCTGAAAAGCTACTCATTTGCATATCACAGCTTCTTCTTCCTGTCGGTTAAATTTCGCGTCTGTAGCACGTCATCTTCGTGGTGTAGCCAGTAGTGTATCTTTATGGTGTGCAACAGATGGTTCTTCTCGCACCACTATCCGGGAAAAGGTGAATATCGAGGTGAACAAGGCTTCGCAACCCAACTCCCGTATCGTGTTTTTTGTCAGTCTAAGAAAATACGGGAGGACGTAATGGTCGAGTAATATCAATTCCACAGTCTTTCTGGCCGTTGTTCTCGGACTCCGTCTCCAAGACGTCTCAGTTGTTGACATCAGTGATGCTATGCCTCGGAGAAGCAATTCATAGTACACCACGCCATCGCTGTTCTACAACATGCATAAATTTGTCTTTTATGGATGCGAGCAGATCTTTGTACGGGAAGTTGTTGCTGTATTTGACCTCAACCATTCCTTTCCTTTCCTCATATCGGCATAAAGACACCATTTCTCGTTCAAAAATGGCTCTAAGCACTATGAGACTTAACATCTGAGGTCATCTGTCCCTTAGACTTAGAACTACTTAAACCTAACTAACCTAAGGACATCACACGCATCCATGCCCGAGGCAGGATTCGAACCTGCGACCGTAGCGGTAGCGCGGTTCCGGACTGAAGCGCCTAGAACCGCTCGGCCACAGCGGTCGGCACAATTTCTCGTCAGCAATAACGAAATAGGATAGCAATGATCGGTGTTGTTCGCGAGCCAATTGATGACGAGTAAGCAGAGGTCCACATATGACCGCCTGCTGATTTTTGTGATTTTGGCGTAAATCATGCCGTACCCATACACCCGAGCTTTAAACCTTCCCCACTGCATGCAAATGTCGCACAAGGGTGGAATGTTCACAGTTCATCACATCTGACAGCCGCGTAGGATTAGCCGAGCGGTCTGAGGCACTGCAGTTATGGACTGTGCGGCTGGTTCCGGCGGAGGTTCGAGTCCTCCCTCGGGTATGGATGTGCGTGTTTGTCCTTAGGATAATTTAGGTTAAGTAGTGTGTAAGCTCAGGGACTGATGACCTTAGCAGTTAAGACCCATAATATTTCACACACATTTGAACATTTTTTCACAGTTGATCACATTTGACAGTTCTCGAGTGTTCTGACGTGGGTCATTCTGAATTAATGCGTTTAAACGATCCTTGCCAAATACCGAAGGTATTCCTAACGGAGAGTCACTCATGTCAAAACGATCCGTCTTAAAAGGAGAAATTCATTTTCTTGCCGTGCTCTTTACAATGGCATTACCCCACATACGGCGCAAATGTTTCTGGCTACCTCCGCTGCTGTCACCCCTCCACTGGAAGCAAACAGAAGAATATAGCAGAAACGTCCCGATTTTCCCACTTGACATCCCATTTTCTAGCGTCCACAGCTCCACTCAGTATCTCCAAACAACAAAATGAAAATATGGAAACTCATGCAGCAACCGTGAACTACAAGCAAAAAATGACAATCGATAAATAAATCCGTAGGAACTGGACTACCTACATACAAAACAAAAAAGCTGCGAACTTATTCACTAACCTAACGTATGTGAAGACATTCTTAAATTTGTAGAGCAATCGAACAATACTAAAGGCTGTTTCTTATGACGACGTCATGCACCGCTATAATGGCCTCTACATGCTGTCACCCACTTCCAACAAACTTGAAGTGCGTCCCTTGCTTACACCTTCTATGGGAGTTCGAAGATCAGCAGATCTTGTTACTGGAAGGTTGTCGTGACACAGTGGCCTTGCTGGACTTAAACAGACAATCTTCCAGGTGAAATAGATGACCAGAGTAAATGACCGTATCCGGTCACGCAGTTACAAACTCTTTAAAAGTTCCTGATACTTGTGGACCAGTGTGAATGCTTAGGGTACCGCGGCTGTTGTCATCATCACTAAAGCTTTTCCAGGTACGACGACAGGGAAATACGCCTGGTAAGATTACTCGCAGCATTCTCCTGTTGAATCTAGGGTTCAAATTTGGGCTGTACATCTTCCTCAGCGTATTGTAGCTGTCGGGAGTATCAGCAGCTTCAGCAAGTCGTGATAGAGCCCCGACACGCTCAGTCTGGTAGATGGTGCTGACCAACCGGCATGCACTCCAAGTAACACGGAAACCTTTGAGGAAATGTCCGGATCCATGACCTCTCAGTCAGCAAGCACAAGAAGGAAAGAAGATTACGGTCTAAGGCCCCGTCGGTAGCGCTGTCATCTGAAGGCAAAAGCTCGTATTACAAACGAAATCGGCAGTGCCCTTTTCAAAGGAACCGCCCAGGAATTTTCCTGGAGCGATTTAGGGAAATCAGGAGCGCCTAAGTCTGCATAGCCAGACGCATATTTGAACCAGTGTGGTAACAACCATCGCGCCACCTCGCTCTGTGAAGGCTAGTCACAGCTGTCCAGGGGGCACACATCACGCTCAACTGCATCCCAGATACGGCACTGGGACTTTATGTACTTGTAATAAAGCTCATGTCTTTATCACAAGTATTTACGAGGGATGTTCAATAAGTAATCCAACACATTTTTTTCTCGACCCGTTACTATTAAAAAATTAACTTCTTGTCAGGTATCGTGGAATATTGCCGCTTCAGCTCCTATAGTTGAAGGAAGTTCTGGTAGGTGGTAGCGGTATGCCTAGACTTCGAAATGCTGAGTTCCAAGCAGAGAGCTGACATTCAGTTTCTTTAGGTGGAAAACTATAGCATCCCAGAATGTCTACGGGGAGTCGTTGGGCGAGGCGTCAGTCATCATCGCAACTAGGTCGCGCAAGCTTGACCGATCTCCCGCGTGACTCCTGCATTGCTGGAACGTGCGGACACACTCATTCGAGATGGTCGGTGGATCACAATCAAACACCTCGTTGCTCAGCTGAATGTCTCTGTTAGCAGTTCTGACACACTCGTCCATCAGTTAGCGTACTCAACGGTGCGTGCCTCACTGCGTAACAGAAGACTTCCATCTGTTTGGCCCAGTGACAGCTGCACTCCGCGGGAAGCGGTACGTGGATGATAGGGAGGTTATTAATGAAGGAAGACGTTGGCCTTCGAGGTCGACCAGAAGCGTGGTACCATGCGGGTATACAGGCCCTCACAGTAAGGTGGCGTAAGTCCGTCGCATAGAACGGAGATTATGTTGAAAAATATGTTTTCGTAGCCAAAAGAGAGGCTAATAACATGGAATATGGTGCACTTAAATCCTGAATGAAACCAACCTGCTTTCAGAAAAAAATGTGTTGCGTTACTTATTGAACGCCCCTCGTATTTTATTTCTTTGTTCCTTACCCATTTCGGCATTGCGCCAACGTCAGAGTAACAAAAGCCAGTTAAACAAGACACAATGTCCAGCTTAACTGTATTAAGCACAATTAAAAACTCAGTCTGAGAATCTTATTATAGGTTATGTTAGGTTCCACACAAGCATTCTCATTTCTGCAGTGTTCCTCCAGAAATTTTGGCATATTTGGGACCAATGAAGTTTAGCTGTGTCTTACTGAACATACTGGAAGCCGTGGAGATGTTGTAGGTAAATAAACGGATGCGTATGACCGCACAGTAGCTTCCTGCAAGGTTTGGTAGTGAGACGTTGGTAGGAGTATTAACAGCTAACCAAATTACTCAGGAATGTACAAGGCGGATAGGAACTTCCTGAATGCCCAGTGCACCCGCCACAGCCGCTATTTCTCTATAATTTTGTTCAGTTACGTGGCGTACAACGTTCTGAATGTTCTATAAGCTTCATTTTTATCGACGTTTGTAGATTAGTAGTGTTCACCGGCGGCAGTGCTTAGTCGTGTACTTGTAGAAGTACCCGATGTTTCTAAATGAATAACGGAGTTTTAATGCTTTGTAGCATTTATCACATTCACCTTACAATTATAAATCATACATCAACTGAAAGAGCAACTCAAACAGTTTCTACACCTATACGTATGCACTGTTCCCTGTGCCTTCCGTTAGAAACGCTATCAGCAAAGAAGGCTAGTAAAAGACAGCAAGCTCTCAAGGACTGACTCTATTGTTACAATGCAATGTGCGTTCCGTTTTAAAATCCACCTCATTCCTTCAAGTGATAATAACATCCGCAGATGGTATCACCCTGAAGACACCGGTTGTCTTCGCAAATTGAAGAGTTCTGAACGACGAAGTGGACTGGAGAACGTGTTGAACCAGTCAAAGAGTCTTTCACGCGTAGCGCCAAGAAACCAGTCTGGGAGGCTAGTCATAAGTTAGAAGTTCCAGTAACGTATGTATTGAGACTTTTAAGGAGGCGCTTACAACTACAAGCTTATCGTTTACAGTTGTTACAAGCTCTAAAACCTACAGACTACGATTTATGTGCCAAGTTTGGAAAAAAATTGGAAATTTGTGGTAAGTTCTTTTGGGACCAAACTGCTGAGGTCATCGGTCCCTAAGCTTACGGATTACTAAATCTAAATCAGAATAACTTACGCTAAGGACAACACAAGCACCCATGCCCGAGGGACGACTCGAACCTCCGACAGGGCAGCCGCGCCGACCGTGACAAGACGCTCAAGACCACATGGCTACCCCGCGCGGCTGCCAAGTTTGCAAACGAAACGTTGTAGCATGAAAATGAGTACTTTCTGGATAGTGTCGTCTTCAGAAATAAATCGACATTTCACCTAAGTGGAAATGTGGACACACATTATGTGCACTTCTGGGGGTCAGAAAATTCCCACAAGGTAGTACAATTGCAAGACACTCTCCTAAATTGAATGTTTTTATGTCATATCCTGGCGGAAAGCTTATGGGCAACTCTAACTGGTGTTTCTTAGCTTGATGCGCTAGAGCCGTAGCTCTTTTCCCAACTGAAAGAAGCAGAAACATAGAACTTTATTTGGCAGGAAGACGGTGCGCCGCCTGACTGGCATAACTCGTTGAGCGATTAGTCAAACGACCAATGGATGATGGAACTTGTGACACATGACCTCCGCGTTCACCCGAACCGACGCCATGCGATTTTTACCTTTGAGGGCTCGTGAAGCATAGTGCGTATGTGGCTCCGCTACCAGCTGATCTGCGTGACTTAAGAATCAGGAGCGAAGCAGTTGTTAAAACAATTACTCCAGACACACTGTTCAAGGATTGGGAAGAACTCGCCTAAAGATTCGGCGTGAGCCATGTAAGACGAATGGAGATCACAATTAACGTTTGTAAGAAAAACTGTTTGAGTTTCTCTTTCATTTAATGTATTATTTATAATTTAAAGTTGAATGTAATAGGCGCTACAAAGGCTTAAACCCTGATATTCATTTTGAAACAACCAGTATTTTTGCTCTATGGTCTAGTTAGCAGCAAGCGAAAGCGCTGTAATAGCATCTGAATAAAATAATCGTGTTTGGTCGCACGAAGAAATTGAAATAGATAAAAAAAGAGAGATTTGCAACTACAGTACTGTATATTGTAGTCGTTGCACCTTGTACCATGAATGGACTTAAAATTTCCTTAACATTACGAGGAGAAGTGATCAGAGGTTTAGGAAATGTCGCCTACAGACGTGATGTGTACATATTAAATTTTAATCACTTGGTGAGTCACTCCAGGTTTATCTTCTGAACGTTTTCGAACCGTTTTGTAGTGTCCCGGTACTCTTCAATTGACACGTTTTCTCATAAAAGGTATTTCTTTGATATCGTCAAACGACTTATAGACAGTAAGTGACTCTACTTATCTCAATAGCTTCTTACATCAAGAGATTTCTACTATCTGCAAATCTACTGGGTTAATGATCTTCTTCAGAATGATTATGATCGGACGGTCATTCATTTATGGAAATCATAGACACTAATCAGCCAAAACATTGGTGCTGCCTGCTTCGTACGTGCTGGTCCACCATTGAAACGCAGCACAGGAGCTAAGTGACTGTTCTACTTTTCGTGTGTTGCATGAGCAAATGTACTGCTCCGAAGAAAGTGTTGCAGTATTAGCGAAATCATTTACGAAGAGCTAATCATGCGGCTGAATAATTGAGGGTAGACAAGTTATGCGAATTATATAACATAAACAAAAAGGGAAAATTTTTAATAAACATACGCAACACTGCAAATTTATCTTTTTAAAGACACATGGTTTGTTCAGCAGGGTCCAAAAAAAAATGGTTCAAATGGCTCTGAGCACTATGCGACTTAACTTCTGAGGTCATCAGTAGCCTAGAACATAGAACTAATTAAACCGAACTGACCTAAGGACATCACACACATCCATGCCCGAGGCGGGATTCGAACCTGCGACCGTAGCGGTCGCTCGGTTCCAGACTGTAGCGCCTAGAACCGCACGAGCAGGTCCAAACTCCTACTGAATTTTGGTCGTACAAGTAGCTTTTACATAAATTTATTCATCATTTACTTGTACCTTTGTCCCACTGCAACGCGGGATCGGCCTTGTTACTATGGATTTGGCGTTGTTAGTGTCACAGGGTGGCCGGATGCCCTTCCTGTCGCCACCCCGTACCCCCGGGACGGCATTAACGTACCCCAGCTGTCTGCTCCTATTGTAAGCTGTGGAGTAGTGCGAACGCGTTCCGATGTCTGCGAGTCGTGTAACTGAGGCGGGATGTGAGGACCAGCCCAGTATTCACCTAGAGGCATGTGGAAATTTTGGAAACCTGTGGTAAGTTCCCATGGAACCAAACCGCTGAGTTCATCGGTCCCTAGGTTTACTCACTACTTAATCTTACACTAAGGACAACACACATACGCGCACGAGGGAGGACTCGAACCTCCGACGGAGGGAGCCGCGCGAACCGTGGCAAGGCGGCTTAGACCGCATGGTCGGATTTGGAAAACCGCCTAAAAACCACATCCAGGCTGGCCGGTACACCGGCTCTCGTCCGCCGGGCGAATTCGATCCGGAACAAGCGCGCCTACAAGACTCCAGGAAGCACAGATTTAGCGCTCTCGGCTAACCTGTCGGGTTCAGAATTTTTATTTAAATTAAGTTAGTTAATAATGGAAATCTATCACAACCCTTAAATTATCTAGTATGACTCGAAAGATGACAGGATCCCCACTCAGATCATGGCACGACATATATTCAGTACCCAAGTTTCTTCACTTGAATTCTGAGATGCCTGTAACTTAGACCTTATACGTAATCAGTAGTATCTCTACATGAATTCAGTCACTCCAATCTGCCGTACTCTCCGGTGAAAAAAAAAAAAAAAAAAAAAAAAAAAAACGGTCCCTTCTCCTCGATCGATGTCCCGAACTCTCATCTCCTTCTCTTCCTCCATCCTGCTCCCAGCTCCCAAAAGCACCACTTCCACCACCAGCGTCAAAACACTTCAGCCAATGAGAGCTTCAGCAGCTCCCCACCAAATTCCACACTTCGTACAACACTTTGACACATACGCAAATGGGCCACCATTCCTAAGCTAATGATTCTATAACTAGAATAAATATTCTGATTGACAAGCTATCTCATGACATGTCTGATGACACCAATTCTTATCATTTTAATTACATCATAATTGACATTTACATTACAATAAATAATAAGTCTCTTCACTAATATCTACGTACAGTTTCATTTTATTAGTGTAAGTGTGGAGAATTGTCTGGTTCGATACCCTTAGATACATTATGTGATCGAAAGTAACCGGACATCCCCCAAAACGTATGTTTTTCATATTAGGTGCATTGTGCTGCCAGGTACTCCATATCAGCGACTTCAGTAGTCATTAGACATCGTGGAAGTCCAGAATGGGGTGCTGCGAGGAACTCACGGACTTCGAACGTGGTTAGGTGATTGGGTGTCACTTGTGTCAAACGTCTACCGGCAGGAATGGCCGAGCGGTTCTAGGCGCTACAGTCTGGAACCGCGCGCCCGCTACGGTCACACGTCCAAATTCTGCCTCGGGCATGGATGTGTGTGATGTCCTTAGGTTAGTTAGGTTTAAGTAGTTCTAAGTGCTAGGGGACTGATGACCTCAGAAGATCAGTCCCATAGTGCTCAGAGCCTTTTTGTGTGATACGTCTGTACGCGAGATTTCCACACTCCCTAAACATCCCTAGGTCCACTGTTTCCGATGTGATAGTGCAGTGGAAAATTGAAGGGACACTTACAGGACAAAAGCGTACAGGCCGACCTCGTCTGTTGACTGAGACTGCCGATAGTTGAAGAGGGTGGTACCGTGTAAAAAGCTATCGCACAGTAATTCAAAAATGCATCAGGAAGCACTGTAAGTACTATGACAGACGGGTGGTGAGGAAACTTGTATTTCATGGTCGAGCGGCTGCTCATAAGCCACACATCACGCCGGTAAATGCCAAACGACGACTAGTTTGATGTAAGGAGCGTAAACATTGGACCACTGAACATTGGAAAAACCTTGTGTGGAGTGATGAGTCACGGTACGCAATGTGACGATCCGATAGCAGGATGTGGGTATGGCGAATGCCCGGTGAACGTAAACTGCCAGCGTGTGTAGAACCAACAGTAAAATTCGGAGGCGGTGGTGTTATGGTGTACTCGTATTTCTCATGGAGGGGGCTGGCACCCCTTGTTGTTTAGCATGGCACTATCACTGCACAGTCTTACATTGATGTCTTAAGAATCTTCTTGCTTCCCAGTGTTGAAGAGCAATTCGGGAATGGCAACTGCATCTTTCGACACGATCGAGCACCTGCTCATAATACACGGCCTGTGGCGGAGTGGTTACACGACAATAACATCCCTGTAATGGACTGGCCTGCAAAGAGTCCTGTCTGAATCTTATAGAACACCTGTGGGATGTTTTGGAAAGCCGATTTCGTTCCAGGCCTCACCGACCGACAGCTGTACCTCGTCTCAGTGCAGCACTTCGTGAAGAATGGGCTGCCATTCCCTAACAAACATTCCAGCATCCGATTGGAAGTATGCCTGCGGGAGTGGAAGCTGTCGTCTAGGCTAATGGTGAACCAACATCATATTGAATTCCAGTATTACCGATGGAGGGCGCCACGAACTTTTAAGTCATTTTCAGCCGTGTGTTCGGATACTTTTGATGACATAATGTATATAAGCTCAATATTATTGAATATTTAGCAAGCACAGTGTATTACTCGTTGTTTGTCTCGATAATGACTACTGTGCGACCATACGGTTTACTGTGTCATTTATCACTCAGTAAGTGTAAGCATTTGTGTTGAAGTGAGTGGTTTAGTTGTAAATATATTTATGACTGCAGTTGGCAATTTTTTGTGCGCTGCATTCCACTCTGTTGATTGTTCGGAGGCTCTTGCATTTACAGTGCTAGTCGTCCTCATTTCATGGTATTAAAGTGTGTATATGTGTACCGTTAGCCAGCCGTATACTTTAGAATCCAACTACCTGCGGTCCATAGCGGCTGTCCTGCAGCCATCTGTTCTCGCCCTGCCGGTAAAACCCAGTCGCTCGCTCGCTCTAATCTTTTCATTGTCCGTAGGCCCTGTGCATATCTGCTTAGCGGAAACCATTCTCAAGCTTCTAGCTTGTTGTTCACATTTATTGAGACTCAAAAACTACTTAGCCGTAACTCTGTGTTGTGTTTCACTGCATATTTGGGATTTTCCCAACACTCGTTAACTATTCTAAGCGCGTCCGCGACCACTGAACGATCATTAACTACTTGTTATGTTCAGTCCCATCAAGAGTTTGTCCCAATACTCCATAAGTTACATTTGTGACATGGATTCGGCGCTTCCTTGATAAGTTTCCTGAGGTATGTGGCACACGATATTTTCGCCCAAGTCACGCTATTCTCATTAATTGTGCTCGAGTAGCTGGTATCCCATAGCAGACAATTATCTTCCTGGAAAATGTCGGGGAAGACATCAAGTGTAAAGGTATGCAGGTGATCTGCAGGAATGTTCACTTAGTCCACAGCTATCAAACTGCCTTCAGTTACTACCACAGGTCCCAAGAAAGCCCAGGTGAATGTCCCCCGTAATAAAGCACTGACCCTACCGGCATGCAACCATGGCCCGTTTCAGGGTTCAAAAATAGTTTAAATGGCTCTGAGCACTATGGGACTTAACTGAGGTCATCAGTCACATAGAACTTAGAACTGCTTAAACCTATCTAAACTAAGGACATCATGCACATCCATGCCCGAGGCAGGATTCGAACCTGCGACCGTAGCGGTCGCGCGGTCCCAGACTAGCGCCTAGAAACGCTTAGCCACTCCAGCCGGTCCCAGTTCATGTTTCGAGGCGGCGTTCACCTGGACGACGGGGTATCTGGACACAACCATGGAACGGGTGTAACAAGAAACGCTATTCATCCTCTCAGGCGATAGTGTCCAGTGACCCACAATCCGGTCTCCATGATATTGTGCCCACTGCAGTTATAACTGTTGATGTCGCAGGGTTAACAAGTGAACAGACAGGGTTCGTCTGCAGCAGATTACCATGTCCTACAAAATGCGCTGGACGATAGTGCTGCGAAACACTTGTGACTGCTCCGTCATTGTCCTGCGTCGTCAGATCTGCCAAATATCGCCCGCCTCCTATTGTGCTTTACAGACTGCACGATCGTCCAACCACCACGTTTTGTCAAAAGGAATGGACGTATAATACTTTGTGACCTACTCACAGTTTCACTGTCCTTCAACGGCTTTTCATAGATGCTTATGACAGCAGCACGTCAGCAGCCGCCAAGCGTCGTCTCCGAGATATCCGAGATACACGTTGTCGGACCATAACAATCTGCCCTTTGTCAAAGTCGCTTATTTTATGAGAGTGGGTCTCTTCATGTGCGGCCAACACCAGAGATAGAATGATTAACCATTTATCTCTGTTCCTATTAGGCAACGGCCTTGCCGCAGTGGATACACCGGTTCTCGTCAGATCACCAAAATTAAGCTCTGCCAGGCGTGGCCGGCACTTGGATGGGTGACTATCCGAGCCGCTACGCGATGTTGCCGTTTTTCTGGGTGCACTCTGCCTCGCGATGCCAATTGATGAGCTACTAGACCTAATAATAGCGGTTACGGTCAAAGAAAACCATCATAACGACTGGGAGAGTGGTGTGCTGACCACACGCCCCTGCTGTCCGCATCCTTAGCAGAGGATGACACGGCGGTCGGATGATCCCGATGGGCCACTTGTGGCCTGAAGATGGAGTGCTCTCTGTTTCTATTATATACGAGGGGCGTTCAATAAGTAATACAACACACTTTTTTCCAAAAGCATTGGTTTTTATTCAGGATTCCTATACACCATATTACTCCTCGATCTTTTGGATACAAAATCCTATTTAGAACTTAATCTCCGTTCAACGTGACGGCCTTACGCCACCTTACTGCTAGACCCTGTATACCCTCGCGGTATCACTCTATTGGTTGAAGTTTTAGTCAACGTATTGCTGCACCAATAAACTCTTCATCATCCGCGTACTGCTTCCCATAGAGTGCATCCGTCACTGGGTCAAACATAGGGAAGTCGGAAGGTGCGAGATCCGGGCTGTATAGTGAATGAGAAAGGACAGTCCAATAACGTTTTGTGAGCTCCTCTCGCGTGAGCAGACTTCTGTGAGACGTTGCCTTGTCATGGAGAAGAAGATATTCGTTTGCATGTTTGTGACGACGAACACTTTGATGTTGTTCCTTCAGTTTTCTAACGGTAACACAATACACTTTAGAGTTGATCGTTGCACTATGACGGAGGACATGAAACAGAATAAACACTTCAGACTCCCAGAAGACAGTCACCACGACTTTACCGGCTAAGGACGCGGCTTTCAACTTTTTCTTCGAAGGAGAGGTGGTGTGGTGCAACTCCGTGGATTGCCGTTTTGTTTCCGGTTAGAAGTTATGAACCCATGTTTAATCGTCCGTGACGAAGTTAAAAAAAAAATGTCACGATCAGCCTCCTAATGCGCAATCAGTTCCGCATAGGCGGCCTTTCGTTGATTTTTGTGATCTTCTGCTGTGCTGCGGGGAACCCAGCGGACACACACTTTTGAGAACCCCAACTGGTGGATGTGTGTGTCAGCACTACCGACAGAAACCTTTTGTATGCCCATCCTTAAGCAGAAGGTCTGTGGGACGATGGTCATTTACTATCGTGACAAGTAAATAAAAACACCTACAGCCGTCCTTATGATTTTATTTTATTTTGTCGCTACCAGTTTCAACGCTTCAGTGCGTCATCTTCAGGCTGTTTTTGATGCGATGCCAACTCTCAGTTGGCAGTCGGTGGTTGGAGTGCTGACACGTAAGTTTTCAGTTATCCAGTAACGCTGGCAACATATTTGGTACGCATGGGGATCATATCAACCTGTATGGCATCAAAAACAGTCAAAATAAAATAAAATCATCAGGACGTCGGTAGGTGTTTTTATTTACTTGTCACGACCGACAGAGACGTCCAGCGGTGCAGCGAAGTGTTTGATTGTGGTTCGTAGATCACATCGAATGCGAGTGTTAGCACGTTCCAACAGTGCAGCAGTCCCAGCTGTGTGCGGCCGGCCGGCACGCGAGAGATCTTCTTGCGATGGTGACTCACCGTGCTCTTATTCACTGCCAGATCTCCTTAGACATTCTGCAAACGCCTATTAATATCTGCGATGCTCTAGTTTTCCCCAAAAGAAACTCAATGACAGCTCTCTGCCTGGAAAACACCTCAATTACAGACGCCATTTTGAAGGTTGCGTATAGCGGCGCCACCTATCGGAACTTCATGAAACTATAGGGGCTGAAGCGGGAATATTCCACGACGTCCCACAAGAAATGGCCATTTTTTCAACCGAAATTGATTGAAAAATAATGCTTTGCATTACTGAACGCCCCCCGTACTTTACTTGCTGCGTTAAGTGCCTGCAACGACGCCATGCGGCTTTCAGCCTCGCGGTAGCCAGTGGTCATAATGCTTTGTTTCATCAGTGTATCGTATGGTATATGAACATATGGCAACTGCTGACCATTTACAGGTCAGTTCACACAACAAAGAGGCATGCAGTGAAGAACATTTAACACTAAAACACTAAAACGCAGTTAACACATAGTAATGCTGTGGTTCTGACAAAACGTATCTAATTTCATACATGTTACTTATTTAAAATGTATCATAAATCATTTAACGCCAAAAGATTTCATATTTCGAATGAATAAACGCACTTGTTTCCTGTAGTAGTATGGGACCTGATGATAAATGTGTCGTCGACATAACGACACAAATAACTTGTCTTACTACGACACTAAAACTCAGTTGATTGTCGAATCTGCCACGAGACACGATATCAAGAATAATGAGGAAGACATAAGGGCTCCTGAACCAGTCATCATTGCAAGAGGTCGTTATTAACAACCTTCTCCCTCAGGTGCCCAGACCGCCCATGCTTAATGGGCTACCAAAGATCCATAAATCGAATTCACCTCTTCGTCTCGATGCGAACTCCATTGGGTCACCAACTTACAGAATGGCAAAACTCCTAGCCAGCCTGCTTATGCCACATGAGGGTTTCTCTGCTCGTCACATCCTAAACACCGACGATTTTATCAACCGAATTTAAAAAAAAAAAAACATCAACATCTTGGGGAATTTGACATAATGGTCAGTGTTGATGTGGGTCTCCCTATTTAGGCATATTCCATTCAAGAACTGCATAGTTCTCCTCTCCCTCTTATTTGACAGTACAGTTGCATTGTTCACACGTTGACATCATCTTACTTCCTATATAGTGGCCGGTATTTATACCAGTTGGACGGGGAAGTGCTAGGTAGCTAGTTAGCTCCATCCATAGACAACCTTTTAGGGGGAAATCTGAAGACTTCGCCTCGGACATGGTTCCAGCTAAGGTCCAGTTAAGAGGCACAACACTGAAGGAACCATCAAATAATCAGAAATAAATCTGTATCCATAAACAATAAAAATATTTCATACTGAAGAAACTAAAATAAAGATGCCAATCAATGTTACATGTTCTTTAGACAACGGTTAATGCATAAGTAACAAAAATGAGTATTCCAGCATACTACAGCAGTTCATATGAGATTAAAAGTGCAGAGTGGTATGTGGTGTGAGCATTACGAATACAGTGGGAAGCATAATAATAACTGTTGCAAATCACTCATTTTGTTGGTAGGGCAAAATGCATGTTTTGATCCTACACTCGCTCGGCAAATAAATGCTTTTTATTTTCAATGTTTCCTAAGTGTGTCACCTAGTTCACTTTGAAGATAAAAGAAGAATATCACAACAATCATCATCAGAGATACTAAGCAAAAGCAGCGCGAATTATTATGGGGCTACAATTTATGTCAAGCTCCGCTAATCTTGTTGCTGCCTCTTTCCCTGCTCGACCAGTAAGCGATATGTCATGTACGTTGCTAGTAATTAGAAATACATTATGAAGATAAGATTATATTAATTACTGGTCCAGGAGCATATTATTAGCTATTTCTCTTAAGTTTTACTGGTGATTGGGACCTGAAGAACAACTTATAAACGAATCTCATCTTCAGTACCATGATTCAGAATGAACTACGCGTAGGAACTATCTCCCATTGTTCCTCACACGTTAGACAAAACAGAGTACCGCTCATATGTAGTATACATCTTAAACCGAACGGTGCCTATAGGTCTGACGCTTGAAATTCGTTTCACTGCATCCAATATAGCAGAAAAATCTGAAGTTAGCGACACTGTATTTACTGAGATTCTGCCGTGGGTTTTTTCACCTCCTGACTCGCAAAGTCAACTCTATTGGGACATTCTTAGGCTTCGCTCGTTTGGAGCAAATGGTGAACGCCATCTTCCGTACTCATAAGTCACATGTTGCTTTTGGAGAGAAATATTTGGACATTCGGTTTTCTCATCAACATTGGAACAATGGAATTAGAGGAATTTCAATGGATGGAACAAGTAGTAAATATTAAGTTCAAACCACAACATATCTTTGTATGTTTGGATCTAGAAGCATGGCTTCCAATATTTCGAACGGAGGTGACATCATTTGTTTCTTGCCGTATCTTCTTTCAGTATTCGAACTCTGCTATATTGCACTTACCAGCAGTGTACTCTGGTCCTCTCAAGTCCGGTTTTTCATCGGTATTACTACCATTTCGTTGATGCCGAACACTTACAGAAGTCTGCCAGGCAATGTGAACGATGTTCTCTGAGACTTCTGGATAGACACTCTAATGGGGGAAGAAGTCATAGAGTGTATAGCAATAACGGTAGTGGGGCAGTATCGTTTCTGGAACCAAATTCAGAGTCACTGATAACATAAGACTTCTTTAGTACTATGTCACACCTGAGGCATACCTCTGGTGATTCCTGGACAGCACACACACCTCAGTAGATTGTATGTGCTGTATTCAAGGCCCACCTCCCTTTTCCTTCCCCTCCCCTCCCCCCATCTCTCTGCACCAAGAATAATCAAGCCACCCCTCCTCCATTTCCTCGATTCATTACTACAGTAAATGGATGGACCTCATCATTCCTGTTCCATATGTTGTAGAGAGAGGGATGCCAGCAGCATAGTTATCCCATTTAAAAATGGCAGCAAATATTACCATAATACATGCTGTAAGACGCTTTGGCATTAAAGTAGCTGTACAAAGTACTATAATTTTAATGTGTTATGGGATATTCTGCAAAATAGTGGTAAATATTAGTCCAATAGGTGAAATGCGTCTGACACTGTGTTATCCTTCTTAAAAGTGGTAGTTAATATTACCATAATTAGTGATCCAAAATCGCCACCTTCAAGTTTTGTATGTTAATTGAGAAACTTAGTGGCAAATTATTGAGCATTTTCTGTAAGCACTCCACCTCCCATTGTAAGTTGCTAAAATTTTAGCTGATGTTTCCATAAATACACTTCTGAATTATCACAGTGTAACAAATTAATTATTGCTAAGTGGAAGCATGTTCCTGGCATTACTAACGTGTGAATTTCACGTTCGTTGAAAACAATGACTTAAGCATGTCACCTTCCACTGCTGTTGACAATTTTAGCCAATTTCTCCACAAATACCAGCTCCAAGTATGAGACAAGGACACATCCTGGTATTCTTATTAATGAGTTATGTCATAGTTTGTCAAAAAACGGCATAAGCAATACACATCCCTAACCTATTTAAACTTTTGGTCGTTTTTTTCTAATGACAGGCACATAAAAAAAACTAGTCTTACCAACTTCCAGAGCGAAACATTTAAGCAAACTACACCGATATCCCATGTTAAAGAACTAGCACAATGTGATATTTTACCAAATACACTCCTATCTACATTAAACAAATAACACATCGCAACAAATAAGTACCAATTCAAATGCGAACATTTTAGGCTAGGCTTTACCGTGACTGTTATTGACATTAAATGAAACAACAAGTTTACTGTTACCACTCACTGTTTATTTATCTCCACGACGCGTTTAAAGGTTTAAAACTCCATCATCAGGTAGATTTACATTTGTTAATATGTCTTTTTTGTGTGTGCTGTGTTACGATATTTTGGAGGAACTTCGGCACTGTCTAGTGGAGAAACAAAACACTATTTCAGAACATGCTTTTGGGTTTCCTTTGACAAAAAATTAAACATGCATGTAACGGTAAACATAAAAATAAGTAAAATAAAGTACCTCCAGTGGTCACAGGTTCCTTTCACTGTCGTAGCACATCACTTGTATACTGCAATATTTTGTAAACAAATATGGTGTCGGAAACTATTGGATGCGTGGATCGTATATCAGAAAACATTATCACAAAGTGCAAAGAATACATTATTACAGAATAAATTTTGTAAGGGATTTGGAGGTATTGTTTGAGGTGTTGAATACATTCGATGGAATAAATACTTCATGTGGTATATAAATTAGATTTTGGTAGCTTAAACTTCGTACTCATTTATACAGTAATGTGAAGTGTCACAAACTTTAAATACAATAATCATATTGGCAACAGTGCTAAAATTATACACAAATAACAATTTTGGTTGGGATTCATAGATAGATATGAAAGGCTGGAGGTAGAGGGGGAGGAAGAGAAAGAGAAAATGAAAGGGAGAGAGAGGGTGGAAAGAGTGATTGTACGAGAGGAACTTTACAAGGCAAGGGGTGTTAAGGTTATATCTGTTACATGTAATAAATGCCTAAAGGTTGCGGTAATACATTGGTTAATGCTTAAAAATATGCAGATGGATGTGCAATTTGTGCCAGTAGTTGATGTACATATATTTTCAAGCTGACAAGAGGGTACAAGCTGTTGGTGTGATGATATATCTGTAAATGAGATCCATCTCTTGTACAGTCGGGGGCTGTCGTGGTAACATAACTAAAGATTTACGGTAAATATTAGTTTGTGTGTGTGTGTATGTACGTGTATGTGTGTGTGTGTGTGTGTGTGTGTGTGTGTGTGTGTGTGTGTGTGTGTGTGTGTGATTTGCAACTTTTAATGGCATATGCAATTGCTGAAAACAGAGATGATACTATTGTGAATATTGTCGGTCTTCTGCCTTTTGGTTGGATGTGTAGCATACTGATACTTGTGTTGTTAACATGATGTTTTGTTACATGCAGATCGGTGGCTATTGCTGACGTGTGATATTTTTTGTTTTTTAGTGCTGCCATTTGTTCTTTTAATCTAATATGATCTGCCTTTCTGGCGTATGTAGAAGCAGGCACAGTCCAAACAATCAATTTTGTACATGCCGGTGTGATGAAGTGGGTTTCGTCTGTTGTGGGGTAACTTCTGTCTGATCTTCTTGTCTGTAGTAAAGGATATGCTTATGCCTTTTCGTTTGAAGACATTAGCAATCTGGTAAGAAATGTTACCTAGAAAAGAAAGATGTTATTTTCTTTTTGTTTTTTGTGTTGTGATTGCTTCGCCATTATTGAGTGTTTCAGGGTGTCTACTATGGAGCTGTTATAACCATTTGCAATAGCTGTTTGTTTTATTACTTCAATTTCTTGATCACATTTGTCTTCAGATAATGGTAATTGGATAGCTCTATTGATCATGTACTGGAATGCTGCCATTTTGGGGGCTGTGGGGTGACAAGACGACCTGTGGATTGTAGTATGTGTTGTGGTAGGCTTCCGATAAATTTCAGACTGATGTCTGTTATTCTTTATTCTAATGGTAAGGTCAAATAATTTTATACTGTCATCTTTTTGGTGTTCAACTGTGAATTTTATGTTTTTCTGGGAGTTTAATGACAATTAAACCCTGAAAAGTGGTCCACAGATCATGAAATATGGAAACTATCGCCAAAGACACTTCCTCAATTACACTGCTATGCCACTGTCGAGGAAAGCTTGAATTTATCAGCTGTAATTTTTGTTACAGTAGGCCATGGGTGAAATTTGAGTCCAGTGAAATGGGTAGTTAATCGAAAAGTTGACATTTCAAATACGTTTCCGCCTACTATGATTATAGTTCATGGAGAAATCAGCAGCAAATCATAAGTTCACATTCGCAGACCTATGTTTACTGGAATATTTTTGCTTATTTGATTGTGTGCTTTCACCTATCTCGAGTTTTTTGCTATTAATTGTGACACTTCCTTTAGTTAGGTTAGCTCAGCTGCCCCTATCGACCGGTTTTATGCAACCTGTAACGCATTGAAATACCACATGCGAGATTTTCATATTCTCTTCCCCGCTAAGTGCAAACTATTAGTCCTACAGAAAAAATGAACGGCAGCTTTTTGTACGAAATTTAATGTAGTTAAATTTTGTACTGGGGTATATTTGTGTTAGGGTCGTCGTTTTCGGATTATTCAAGAAAACATACAAAGGTGACCAAGGAACTTGTTTCTTCTTGAAAAATTTGAAAACTGTGGCCTCATTAAATTTTCTTCGAAGGCGTTATGTTCAATTCTTTTGTAGGATTAATAGTTTGTTTGTAACAAGCGAGAGAATACGAAAAATTTCGCGTGTCGCTTTTGAAGGTGTTATCAGGTGCATGAAACCGATTGGTAGTGGCAGCTGAATCACCCAGCATACAATAGTTTGTCTGTGTGGAATAATAACCGCTACTAGTCACAATGGAAGGTAACTTTATTTAACCCACGATCGGTTTCGGCCTTGTGCCCCTCTTCAGGTGGCTAAGTGACAAGTGTTGCAAAATATTGTAGCAGATACACAAAGCTGATGTATACATATTGTTTTCACATTACAAGTATCACATTTCTTTTTACAAAAATATTTTGTTATTTACAGGTTAACTGTATATTAGTCACTATGCTACTTATTGGTATTTCTATATTATGTCTTTGATAAAGCAATGACACTTTAGATGTTGGTAACTTCAGACACATATGCACTCACAATGTGTTTACATTTGAAAAATAGAGGCCGCGGTCAAAGAGCTTAAGCCCAATAAGTTTAGAGATGTTACACATTCAGATACAAAAAAGATATTAGATATTATGGAAATGAAATTGTTTCATGACTGTGGAACCACACTGTCATTTATAATATCTGGAATGGATTCTGGTAAATTATATACGTTCTGAGGTTAAATAGACATTGTATTTTTTTCGCCACATCACATTCTCAGTTAACAAGCAGAGCTAGCAAATGTGTCATTTCTAAACACCTTTAGACAAATATTTAAAAAATCAAAAATTGTAGCTCATGGTCCCTTCACAAGTAGTAATTTTTGAAAGAAGTGCAGTATCTGTTTAGCCTTATATAATTTACCAGCAACCTTCCTAGGTATTATAAATGAGAGTGTGGTTCCACAATCATGTAACAGTTGCATTTTCACACTGTTGTGTATCTTTAGGTGTAGCATCTCTGTACTTCTTTGATGAAGGCTCTTTGACCATAACGTCTATTTTTCAAATGTAAACACGTTGTGAGTGCATGTGTGTCCGAAGTTACCAACATCCAAACTGACACTACTTTATAATAATTAGCATGGGGACTAATGTACAATTGAAGTGTAGAAAACGAAATACTTTTTTTTTAATGAAAATCTGATAAACGTTATGCGAAAACGATTTGGATGCAGCAGCTTTATTAAGTACTATAATATTTTAAAACACATGTCGCTTAGACACTTTCAAATGCCTATTTAGTCATCATCACATTTTCTGTTTTTGATTTAAACAGTTATCTCCAATACTGAGTATGGGAACATATACCTGAATGTAAACCACCTGAAGATGGGCAGAAGCCCGAAACCGGTCGAGTGTTACATAAAATCACCTTCTATTGTGACTGGTAGCGGTTATTATGCTACCCCCTGCAAAGGAATAATCACAGAGTTCAACTGCATCCACTGTGGACAAAATGTAGTTGTGGTCTTCAGTCCTGAGACTGGTTTGATGCAGCTCTCCGTGCTACTCAATCCTGTGCAAATTTCTTCATCTCCCAGTACCTACTGCAACCTACATCCTTCTGAATCTGCTTAGTGTATTCATCTCCTGGTCTCCCTCTGCCATTTTTACCCTCCACGCTGCCCTCCATTATTAAACTGGTGACCCCTCCTCTCCTCTTCTCCCCAATTCTATTCAATACCTCCTCATTAGTTATATGACCTACCCATCTAATCTTCAGCATTCTTCTGTAGCACCACATTTCGGAAGCTTCTATTCTCTTCTTGTCCAAACTATTTATCGTCCATGTTTCACTTCTATACTTTCAGAAACGACATCCTGACACCTACATCTATTCTGGATGTTAACAAACTTTTCTTCAGAAAAGCTTTCCTTGCCGTTGTCAGTCTACATTTTATATCCTCTCTACTTCGACTATCATGAGTTATTTTGCTCCACAAATAGCAAAACTCCTTTACTACTTGAAGAGTCTCATGTTCTAATTTAATTCCCTCAGCATCACCCGACTTAATTCGACTACATTCCATTATCTTCGTTTTGCTTTAGTTGATGTTCATCTTATATCCTCCTTTCAAGACACTGTCCATTCCGTTGAACTGCTCTTCCAAGTCCTTTGCTGTCTCTGATAGCATTATAATGTCATCCGTGAACCTCAAAGGTTTTATTTCTTCTCCATGGATTTTAATACCTACTCCGAATTTTTCTTTTGTTGCCTTTAATGCTTGCTCAATATACAGATTGAATAACATCGGGGAGAGGGTACAACCCTGTCTCACTCCCTTTCCAACCACTGCTTCCCTTTCGTGCCCCTCGACTCTTAAAACTGCCATCTGGTTTGTGTACAAATTGCAAATACCCTTTCGCTCCCTGTATTTTACCCCTGCCACCTTCAGAATTTGAAAGAGAATATTCCAGTCGAAAGCTTTCTCTAAGTCTACAAATGCTAGAAACGTAGGTTTTCACATCTGTCCACACCTGCTTCTTTGGGATTGGCATTACTATATTCTTCTTGAAGCCTGATAAATACATGGATAAAATACATTTCACAACTTAACTGTGTTCCATATGACATGTTGACCAGAAGACGATGCGGCGCCGCCGTCGTACGCCGACGGCCCCGAGCCGTTCCTGCAGCTGCCCGGCGCGACGGCGACAGGTGCTGCGCTGTACGGCGGCTGCGGGGGTGGCAAGTGCGGCGGGGGCGGTGGCGGTGGCGGGGGCGGTGGGGAGCGCGGTGGCCGCTTCCTGGGCCTGCTGGCCGGCCTCAAGCTGGGCGGCAGCGACGCGGCGGGCAGCCTCGCCGCCTCCAACAGCTTCTCCTGGTTCGGCAAGCCCATCAACTACGCGCTGTCGCTCTCCTACGGCAACCCGCAGCCCACGGGGCCCACAGGGCCGACGGCGCCCACCAACCCTACCAACCCCACAGGAACCGGCACCGGGACTGGAACCGGAACCGGAACCGGAACCGGAACCGGCACAGGCACAGGCACGTATCGCACGCGCATTTCCTCGTCTACATCTACGTCTATACGATGCAGACCACAATGTAGTGTGGGGCATAGGGTAACTCTCGTTAAACAACGTATAAGATTTTTATGCATTTCATCAGATGCAATTATGTAATAAAATGTAACTGTTGTGTGACTAGGTAGAACGTTCTCCGGATGCAAGTCTTTCGATTTGACGCCACTTCGGCGATTTCCGCGTCGATGGGCATCAAATGATGATTAGGACACCACAACAACCAGTCCCTGAGCGGAGATAATCTCCGACCCAGTCGGGAATCGAACACAGACGATCTGTCGCTCTGACGTCTCAGCTGCTGTAGGCGGACATTAGGTGATATGAAAATACAAACATGATATCTGTCAGACTTTGGTAAGAAATGTAAGAAGCAGAAGCAATGTATTACGTAAGATTTAATTACATTGACCGATAAAAAAAATAGTTCAAATGGCTCTGAGTATTTTGGTACTTAACTTCTGAGGTCATCAGTCCCCTAAAATTTAGAACTACTTAAACCTAACTAACCTTAGGACATCACACACATACATGCCCGAGGCAGGATTCGAACCTGCTACCGTAGCGGACGGCGGTTCCAGACTGTAGCGCCTCGAACCGCTCGGCCACCTCGGCCGCCTTGACCGATACAGAAATGAAGCACCTGGAAGATATGGCTGGATGTCAATGTAACCTCTACATGGTGGGTACGTAAATGATTAGAGTTACAATGATCTGTCACAGGTAGAATGGCCATCAAACTGTGCTCCGGAGTGAATGTGATGTGTTGCGGACATGCAAGCGTTCCAGTTGACAGGTAGTGTTGAGAACTTACTACGCCCAGGCTTCCACGATCGTCAGATGCACAGGACAATCGATATTTACAACTTTTGAGTCAAAAGCTGAATGCTACATAACTGAATTCGGAGTTCAAAGAGGCTGCAGAAAGACATGTATCGCATCAATGTATTAAGATGCCATTGGATGATGCGAATCGACGTTGCCTTCGGGCATGGTGAGCACTCACTGCGTTGTGCACTGAAACACCACTGGCTTCGTTAAGGATGGGCAAGAAATCGTGCAGGATGAACGCCACAGGATTGATGTTGGGTATTGTTTACGGACAAAACTCGGGTCAGTTTCTACCCTGATCATCGCTGACAACTAGTTTCGAGACAACCTGGTAACATCGAACGCCTCCAACACTGTGTCCAGGTGTGCAACGGGGTGGTGGCGGAAACATAGCACGAGGGGTGGTGATACATAGGTCCACCGTACATCTCCCGCAGTTGATGAGATACAAGGACAATATTCTGCAATCAGTAGTGGGACCGTATCGCCAACATTTTGCTGACAATTTCATCTTGATGGATGACAGTTGGCATGCTCAGCTTGCTGATCTCGTTAATACTTTTCTTCAGGATACTAGGATCACCAGAGTGGAGTGTCATGCTTTCCTGCCTGCCAGGACATGTGTGATCTCATTAGTGGTATGCCACGCCACATTTCAGCGGACGTTACACCGAGATAAGATTCAAAGAAGAGCTGAATTCCTTCACACGGACTCGTTTAGTAAGCCTGGCAATGTCCCAGAAATGCTCAAGAAATGCTCAACGGTATGCAAATGGAGTCCCTGCAAAAAATGCGTTGTGCATTACGCACAGTCTCGAAAGCCCACGATTAGTCGAGACAGGAAACAGGTCGCTTCCTTGCGTCTTGCGTAATGATCGCCAGGGAATAATTAGATAAGCTGTACAACAGATGTAAATGTAGATGTAGACAAGACAAATGAATAACGATTTTCTGTCACACCAGCAGTAAGCATAAGCGTCCCTAAAACGCATTTGCTGAACATTTTGAGTAAATTGAAGCATAATTTATCTAATCAGACGGCCTACTGCTGCCTGGTCCAATACAGTTACCGTAATCAATGCAATTTTAGATGACAATGTGATTCGGTCAAAAGGTGTACATCTCCTAGCCCTTCTCAAGTGATCGTCTTCATCATGTCTACTGCTGCACTAAGACTCAGGCCGGCCCGTGACGACGTATCAAATCGTGAAATTTGTGCCTGTACAAAAATCTATGACATTTGCGTGCTTTGTTCCTGGAAACTAGCTCCTAACCAAGTTACGACCTACATACACCCAGATACTCCCCATCCACCTGAAACGCTCCGTAAGAGCTCCACTCTGCCTCCACACCGACAGTCGATATCAGAAAGACAACCAAAGCAGGCGATACTGTGATTTGGTGCTGTTCAAAACACAAATTAATACACGGCTGAGGTATGATTAAGAGCAAAGACTGGACGGTGCTTAGTTCAAACGAGCTTCAATGTGGAGCTCTGCATGTCGATCGCTTCGAAGTAAGTAAGACTCTGAACGAGGTGAACAAGAGGGCACGAGAGAAAGAGCCTTCCATTTTTAAAATATATTCCTTAGAGTTAGTTGACCTGCAAAATCGCAATTATGATTTACTTAAATACCTGAACAGAAAGTAACGAAGAGCACTTCAATCACCCACTAGACCAAATCACACGGAAATCAGAAAATTTCCATGATTGTGTCAGACAGAAAATAAATTATGATCACTCTTGCCAATTTTGGCATTATAGTTCTTGTTCGAGCATTTACAGCCACCTTAATCAGAGGTCGTTATAAAGTAAAACACCACAGAAGAACACTCTGTTCTTCTACCTGCCGGCCAAGTTGCCGAATTCGGACAAGGGGATTAGTGAACTTTCTCTCAACGCTTTTTGGGCGCAAATTTCATTGGGCGCATTTAAAATGACACCCCTTTATGCCTGCTTGCGAGGCTGTATTAGGAAGGGTAAGGAAATTCCTATTTGCCAGGGAAGCCATGATCCATAACCATTCCGACTGTCGGCTAACCTTCGGAAAATCCCAAGTACCCCAACCGGCAAGAAACTAAGTCTATGAACAGTTTGCTAACACGTGTTACATTTTCTATTTAAGTACGTTGCTGTCTACAGTGCTTTACTAAACATACCACTTCCCACCATCTCATTCAGATTGGATACTTAACCCATTCAAATGCATACAACAAAATATCTACCTTCCGATAACGAAAATACAAACGCCGCTACTTCATCCCACGTGAAATGTGTGTGGGGAACTAACATTAAAACCATACGAAGTCTGATCACGAGCATCAAGCTCAGACGCAGAGGGAATAAAGCGCACTCGTCAGTATTGGCTGAACGTACAAAGTCAACGTGCTTTTTGCTACGGAGAACTTAACTCGCCTTAGTGTTTTCGCAGCACACATCAGACACGTGCAAGATTTTAACATTCTGCTCGGAAAATTGAAAATGCGTTTCGCTATGCAAGGCACGGTTATGTTTGTAAGAGGCGGCGATAATTGGAAACAGGCTGTCTGTAGGTATCCGCCTTAATCCAAATTCATTTTTCTGATGAGCTACCTCTAGAGCATATAAACTTCTAGAAAGGAATGAATACTTTAATACAGTAAGTTTGAAAGTTGGCCAGAAAATCTAATAATATGGGATTAAAATGAAGTACAGTGAACTCATCTAGTCATAGAACTAGATGCTGAGGGTTTTATTCTTATTTAGTGTAGTTGACGGGAGTGGTTCCAGATGTACACTATATGATCAAAAGTATCCGGACACCTGGCTGAAAATGACTTACAAGTTCTTGGCGTCCTCCATCGGTAGTGCTGGAATTCAGTATGGTGATGGCCCGCCCTGAGCCTTGAGACAGATTCCACTCTCGCAGGCATACGTTCAGACAGGTGTTCAGAAGGTTTCTTGGGGAATTGCAGCCCATTCTTCAGGGAGTGCTGCACTGAGGAGAGGTATCGACGTCGGACGGTGAGGCCTGGCACAAAGTCGGCGCTCCTAAACATCGCAAAGATGTGCTATAGGATTCAAGTCAGGGCTCCGTGCAGGCCAGTCCATTACAGGGTTGGTATTGTCGTGTAACCACTCCGCCACAGGCCCTGCATTATGAACAGGTGCTCTTCAACAGTGAGAAGCAAGAAGGTGGTTAAAATATCAATGTAGATGTGTGTGATACTGCTAAGCAAAACACCAAAGGGTGCAAGCCCCCCCCCCCATGAAAAACACGACCACACCATAACACCACCGCTTCCGAATTTTACTGTTGGCACTGTACACGATGGCAGACGGCGTTCACCTGGCATTCGCCATACCCACACCCTGCCATCGGATCGCCATATTGTGTACCGTGATTCATCACTCCACACAACGTTTTTGCACCGTTCAATCGTCCATTGTTTACGCTCCTTACACCAAGCGAGGCGTCGTTTGTCATTTACCAGGTTGATGTGTGGCTTACGAGCAGCCGGTAGACCATAAAAACCAATTTTTCTCACCTCCCGCCTAACTGTCATAGTACTTGAAGTGGATGCTGATGCCGTTTGGAATTCCTGTGTGATGGCCTCGGTAGATGTCTGCCTATCAGTCAACAGATGAGGTCGGCCTGTACGCTTTTGTGCTGTAAGTGTCCCTTCATGTCTCCACTTCATTATCACATAGGACCTATGGATGTTTAGGAGTGTGGAAATCTCGCGTACAGGCGTATGACACAACTGACACCCAGTCACCTGACCACGTTCGAAGTCCGTGAGTTCCGCGGAGCGCCTCATTCTGCTCTCTCACGATGTCTAATGACTACTGAAGTCGCTGATATGGAGTATGTGGCAGTAGATGGCAGCACAATGCACCTAACATGAAAAACGTATGTTTTGGGGGTGTTCGGACACTTTTGTTCACATAGTGTATGAAACTAAGAGAACACGATGACATTTTACTTACGTGCTAGTGCCCATTATTCGTCAATCGCGAAAATGATGATATTTCCTTGACAATTAAGGCCTCACAATATGACAACCAATTTCTTATAGCTTTTGTTAGGCATTTTGATATCAGAAATTTTATTTACTGTTTGAATCACACAATATTGATTTCGCAGTCACTTAACACTCGCCGATTTTGGCGCGGGAGCATTTAGATGATGTATAATAATAGTCGTCACATGGAGGTACGCATACAAAGATGACGACTGTATGCGTACCTCCAGGTCACGAAACTTCTAAGGTATGTTACATTAAGTGCATATAAAACCCCCCCATGAACCATGGACCTTGCCGTTGGTGGGGAGGCTTGCGTGCCTCAGCGATACAGATGGCCGTACCGTAGGTGCAACCACAACGGAGGGGTATCTGTTGAGAGGCCAGACAAACGTGTGGTTCCTGAAGAGGGGCAGCAGCCTTTTCAGTAGTGGCAGGGGCAACAGTCTGGATGATTGACTGATCTGGCCTTGCAACATTAACCAAAACGGCCTTGCTGTGCTGGTACTGCGAACGGCTGAAAGCAAGGGGAAACTACAGCCGTAATTGTTCCCGAGGACATGCAGCTTTACTGTATGATTAAATGATGATGGCATCCTCTTGGGTAAAATATTCCGGAGGTAAAATAGTCCCCCATTCGGATCTCCGGGCGGGGACTACTCAGGAGGATGTCGTTATCAGCAGAAAGAAAACTGGCGTTCTTCGGATCGGAGGGTGGAAAGTCAGATCCCTTAATCGGGCAGGTAGGTTAGAAAATTTAAAAAGGGAAATGGATAGGTTAAAGTTAGATATAGTGGGAATTAGTGAAGTTCGGTGGCAGGAGGAACAAGACTTCTGGTCAGGTGACTACAGGGTTATAAACACAAAATCAAATAGGGGTAATGCAGGAGTAGGTTTAATAATGAATAGGAAAATAGGAATGCGGGTAAGCTACTACAAACAGCATAGTGAACGCATTATTGTGGCCAAGATAGATACGAAGCCCACACCTACTACAGTAGTACAAGTTTATATGCCAACTAGCTCTGCAGATGATGAAGAAATTGAAGAAATGTACGATGAAATAAAAGAAATTATTCAGATAGTGAAGGGAGACGAAAATTTAATAGTAATGGGTGACTGGAATTCAAGTGTAGGAAAAGGGAGAGAAGGAAACATAGTAGGTGAATATGGATTGGGGCTAAGAAATGAAAGAGGAAGCCGCCTAGTAGAATTTTGCACAGAGCACAACTTAATCATAGCTAACACTTGGTTTAAGAATCATGAAAGAAGGTTGTATACGTGGAAGAACCCTGGAGATACTAAAAGGTATCAGATAGATTATATAATGGTAAAACAGAGATTTAGGAACCAGGTTTTAAGTTGTAAGACATTTCCAGGGGCAGATGTGGACTCAGACCACAATCTATTGGTTATGACCTGTAGATTAAAACTGAAGAAACAGCAAAAATGTGGGAAATTAAGGAGATGGGACCTGGATAAACTGAAAGAACCAGAGGTTGTACAGAGTTTCAGAGAGAGCATAAGGGAACAATTGATAGGAATAGGGGAAAGAAATACAGTAGAAGAAGAATGGGTAGCTCTGAGGGATGTAGTAGTGAAGGCAGCAGAGGATAAAGTAGGTACAAAGACGAGGGCTGCTAGAAATCCTTGGGTAACAGAAGAAATATTGAATTTAATTGATGAAAGGAGAAAATATAAAAATGCAGTAAATGAAGCAGGCAAAAAGGAATACAAACGTCTCAAAAATGAGATCGACAGGAAGTGCAAAATGGCTAAACAGGGATGGCTAGAGGACAAATGTAAGGATGTAGAAGCTTATCTCACTAGGGGTAAGATAGATACTGCCTACAGAAAAATTAAAGAGACCTTTGGAGAGAAGAGAACCACGTATATGAATATCAAGAGCTCAGATGGCAGCCCAGTTCTAAGCAAAGAAGGGAAGGCAGAAAGGTGGAAGGAGTATATAGAAGGTTTATACAAGGGCGATGTACTTGAGGACAATATTATGGAAATAGAAGAGGACGTAGATGAAGACGAAATGGGAGATACGATACTGCGTGAAGAGTTTGACAGAGCACTGAAAGACCTGAGTCGAAACAAGGCCCCCGGAGTAGACAACATTCCATTAGAACTACTGACGGCCTTGGGAGAGCCAGTCATGACAAAACTCTACCAGCTGGTGAGCAAGATGTATGAGACAGGCGAAATTCCCTCAGACTTCAAGAAGAATATAATAATTCCAATCCCAAAGAAAGCAGGTGCTGACAGATGTGAAAATTACCGAACTATCAGTTTAATAAGCCACGGCTGCAAAATACTAACGCAAATTCTTTACAGACGAATGGAAAAACTGGTAGATGCGGACCTCGGGGAGGATCAGTTTGGATTCCGTCGAAATGTTGGAACACGTGAGGCAATACTGACCTTACGACTTATCTTAGAAGAAAGAGTAAGAAAAGGCAAACCTACGTTTCTAGCATTTGTAGACTTAGAGAAAGCTTTTGACAATGTTGACTGGAATACTCTTTTTCAAATTCTAAAGGTGGCAGGGGTAAAATACAGGGAGCGAAAGGCTATTTATAATTTGTACAGAAACCAGATGGCAGTAATAAGAGTCGAGGGGCATGAAAGGGAAGCAGTGGTTGGGAAAGGAGTGAGACAGGGTTGTAGCCTCCCCCCGATGTTATTTAATCTGTATATTGAGCAAGCAGTAAAGGAAACAAAAGAAAAATTTGGAGTAGGTATTAAAATTCATGGAGACGAAGTAAAAACTTTGAGGTTCGCCGATGACATTGTAATTCTGTCAGAGACGGCAAAGGACTTGGAAGAGCAGTTGAACGGAATGGACAGTGTCTTGAAAGGAGGATATAAGATGAACATTAACAAAAGCAAAACGAGGATAATGGAATGTAGTCAAATTAAATCGGGTGATGCTGAGGGAATTAGATTAGGAAATGAGGCACTTAAAGTAGTAAAGGAGTTTTGCTATTTAGGAAGTAGAATAACTGATGATGGTCGAAGTAGAGAGGATATAAAATGTAGACTGGCAATGGCAAGGAAAGCGTTTCTGAAGAAGAGAAATTTGTTAACATCGAATATAGATTTATGTATCAGGAAGTCGTTTCTGAAAGTATTTGTTTGGAGTGTAGCCACGTATGGAAGTGAAACATGGACGATAAGTAGTTTAGACAAGAAGAGAATAGAAGCTTTCGAAATGTGGTGCTACAGAAGAATACTGAAGATAAGGTGGATAGATCACGTAACTAATGAGGAGGTATTGAATAGGATTGGGGAGAAGAGAAGTTTGTGGCACTACTTGACTAGAAGAAGGGATCGGTTGGTAGGACATGTTTTGAGGCATCAAGGGATCACAAATTTAGCATTGGAGGGCAGCGTGGAGGGTAAAAATCGTAGAGGGAGACCGAGAGATGAGTACACTAAGCAGATTCAGAAGGATGTAGGTTGCAGTAGGTACTGGGAGATGAAGCAGCTTGCACAGGATAGAGTAGCATGGAGAGCTGCATCAAACCAGTCTCAGGACTGAAGACAACAACAACAATGTACACAAAAAGTGCATTATACAGTTTTGGATGTTGCAAGATGATACGCAACCTGCACTGAAACGTAATGGCGCTGATTTTTCATAGTACGTAACCGAAACATCTTCCAGTTAATAATAATAAATTGTTTACGTTACTTAAAACCGTCGTGAGGCACAATTACAATTAAAAAGACGTCGTCTTACAACCTGTTTTGATTGTAGGGCATCGCCACCCCAAGGAAGTTTCGTCAAGTGGGGAAACAAAACAAGAAATGTAATGTAAAACGTGAACAAGGCGTCTGAAGGTGAACCTATCGGTTCGAAACCGGTAACGGAGCTGTTTAAATACATAAATAGCAATTTGAAAAGTGGCTGGCTGCTGTAAAGTTCTATGTAAGAGTCTACCTAAATAAAGAAATGTCATAAATATTGGTTCTGCTGAGATAATTTATAGTGAATACAAGTAATAGTTGGTTCATAAATAAAATTGTGCATTTTCGCTCACGTTAAATGACAACGAATTTTCGTTAACTATTACTTAAACAATTATTTATGCTTCTTGACAGAAGTGTCTCTTGGTTTCAGAATGAGATTTTCACTCTGCAGCGGAGTGTGCGCTGATATGAAACTTCCTAGCAGATTAAAACTGTATGCCGAACCGATGCTCGAACTCGGGACCTTTGCTTTTCGCGGGCAAGTGCCCTACCGTATATATATTTTTAATCTCATTTTGTTCGCTTTTGTTCGTTGCATCTGCTCGGGGCGGAAGTCGTAACACATCCGTTTAAGTTCGTTGTTGATCGATTAACTCAGTTTTTTTTTTTAATTACAGAGTGCAGCTAACCCTCTGACCGAACACGCTGCGCTGCCGTGCCGGCGGACTTCACAGAAGCTCTCTTGGTTCTCTGTCAATTGTGGTGTCCGCTAACACAAGCGAATGACATTTTTAAATTAGCACAGGTTTTTAATAGCATTCGCAATCAACACTTGAATGTAGTTATTGGCAAAAGAGTTAACTGTGCATTACATAATTACACATGTGTGACAACATGTGAAGTGTTCACAAAATCTTCATTTGCTGTGTAACTGTCGAGAATACGATGTTCTGATGAACGTTTGGGCAGTAAAAAATTATAAAAGTTGTCCTAAATCAGTCAATAATATAAACAGAGATAGTAGCTTTCAGGATAGTGCAATGCTATCCTCTAAGATATCGTTTGTTGAAATTGCTCGAAGCGATTAAGAGATGTCAATTCAGAGGTTCATTGCGTAAATGTTTATTCACTGAGAAATATTAAGCTCTGTAATTTTATAGATATTGAAATATTCTTGTGTCACTGGATGTGCCTCATTTATCTGACATCGCCGATGTATTCAGATTTTTATCAGTGTGTAACTGTACTGCATTTACGAAGTTCAGAGAGTTGCACCTTAGCCATCTTAAGATTGTCTGACACTCCGCCATGCCATGGAGCATTGTCTCCTGCACAAAGCCTAGGCGAACGGCAGCCCTCAAAATTCCCCGCATTGGGATTTTCCCTGCTTCTGGCGACACTGCTAGCCTTTGTACCTGGACTCGTTCGTACCGGTCACGTAGCCGGAAGCCGGTACTTCCGTGGCGAGCCCTCAGACGTGCGTCCGCTAGCGTTCCACCGTACAAAAAGTTCATCCTACCTCGTACCAATACTGGGCAGTTGATTAGTGCACCTAAGTACGCGTAACGTTACGAATGGTACAGAAATAGTCTGAAGGAGGTTCGATGAACCCTCTGCCAGGCACTTAAGTGTGAATTGCAGAGTAGTCATGTAGAAGTAGATATAACTCAGATGTTTGAAACACCGATTATCGTGGTGAAAATTACTTACCTGTAAGCCACAACCCATTTAGGGAGAGCAGGGGAAAGCCGGCCCATTTACTCCAGGCTGAAGAAGTTTTCCTTCTCCCAGAACCCGACACTGTCGTAGACAACTGCCGAAGGAAGGACACAAAGGCACGACCAGGCAATGAGATGTTACAAAACTTGCACTTTTCTGTCTCAGAAGTTTGCGCTTGCGCCGCTGCTTGTCAGTCGGTGCTCTTGTATGGTATTCAACAGATTTTTAAAACTTTGGACCTCTACTTCTCGAAAACGCTTGACAAACACATCTTTACATCTGAAGACCATACGGAAAGAAGGGGTTAAGTCCATTTTATAGATTTTTCAGGAGGGCAGTTTAAATGTTTAAAACATTATAGTTTCGTTGGTTATTGAAGTATGCTTTTGTAATTTATACGGTACATTCAACGATCTTTTCTTTAGGATTCCTTAAATGCGGAAAAAAATTATTAAAAACTGGACCCTGTACGTCTCTTTATCTGAATACCTACTTTTTAATTTCTTTGCGTAATGCACTAATTAGATTGTACAAGTCAGAATGTAATGTGATACTGGGATGATACTGCACTGTAAAACTTCCCTGCAACTCCCTTGACAAAGATCTATTCATCTTTGAGTCTAGTCATTATTGTACAGGTTGTTCATGACTAATCAGGTTTTAGGAACAATATTGTTTATCAATATTTTCTTTTTTTTTCACTGAACTCATGTAAATTATAATGATTAATAAACCTATGTCTCAACATTTGTATCTTTAAATCGGCTGGTATACAACTACCAACAATTATTCAATAAATGGTTACAACACATATATTAAAAAAACATAGTTACTAGGACGTGATTTCACTTAGCAGCATAAACCACAGTTTTTTATAGCCCACAGTCTTCATTTCTCACTTTTTACTTATTACAAACAAATAACACAAAACATGTTTGTAAATTCGCTGCCAGAGAGGAATATTTGTATAGTACTCTTGAGTCCTTGTATCACAGAAAACCTTCAGTTATTGCAGATCACAATACTTTTCTTTGGTGGTAGGTAGCAGTCCTGAAAATTGGACATTAGGCCTTATTAGCGTGGTATCTCAACAGGTTTGTTATAATAAAGCAGGACCTGCTATTTCAAACATTGATGTGATCTAGTTTCACTTCAGGTTTGTTATAATAAGGCAGGACCTATTATTTCACACACTGATGTGATCTAGTTTCACTTAATCGCTGTAACTAGTCTTCACTAGCATACCTTCGTAACAGGGTGAAGGGGACAAAAACTCTCCTCTGCAAGTTCTGGTTCCTCTTCCATTCGTCTAGCAGGATCAGAAACAACTGATGTGATCCAAGATCCGTTATAAGTGTCACGATGTATGATAAGCCTTGAATGGTGACGTTCTATCTTCATCTCCTTATTAACTCGCGAAGGGAATAGACATTTTGGTCGGTATGTTGGTTGCAAGAAATCAGTCCAGTCACGTATCATTGAGCCATCAACTTCAACAACCTGAAAAGAAGTGGATTCCGTACGCGCATCTTTAATTATGTCTGTCCAGTCCTTTGGGAGCTCAGCTTTTGTTTTACGCCTGATGAGGCCCAGGTCTTTGTCACTTTCCAGGTATGAATGTCCTCTTACTGGGAATGTCACACAAATTGATTCAAATCACTTTGCATCATGGACAAGATAGCGGATGAAACTGAAAAGGGTATAGTTTATGTTTTGTCCACCACATGAGCCACAGAAGATTTCCAAATTTTTAACCTCAGGATCCCAAACGAAGTAACAAAATGATGCACAAAAGAACATTTGAACGTTTCTTCCCCTATAGTTTCAGGATAAACATAAAACACAACATTATTCTCTGAGAGTCGATATATGTTTAAAAAAATATATAGAGAAAGCTGTCGCTTCTAATAGACAATGTTGGTGCTGATGTTCGGACATGGAAGATTTCACTGTAAATCCATACATATCGATTCTGTGTTTGCAAACTTCCTGTTTCTCTGTCGAAATTGTCTTTTACGCTCATAGAATGCGTCAGCTTTACACGGTGCAGTTCATATTCAATTTTCTCTCTCTTAACATTACTTTGAACGTTTTCGATTGGTGAGAGATCTGGAGAATGTGCTTGGCAGGGCAGCGGTCGAACATTTTCTATATCCAGAAAGGCCCGTGCAGGACCTGCAACATGCGGTCGTACACTATCCTGCTGAAATGTAGAGCTTCGCAGGGATCGAATGAAGGGTAGAGCCACGGGTCGTAACACATCTGAAATGTAACGTGCACTGTTCAAAGTGCCGTCAATGCGAATAAGAGGTGACCGAGACGTGTAACCAATGGCACCCCATACCATAACGCAGGGTGATACGCCAGTATGGCGATGACGAATACACGCTTCCAATGTGCGTTGACGGAGATGTCGCCAAACACTGATGCGACCATCATGATGCTGTAAATAGAACCTGGATTCATCCGAGAAAATGACGTTTTGCCTTTCGTGCACCCAGGTTAGTCGTTGAGTATACCATCGCAGGCGCTCCTGTCTGTGATGCAGCGTCAAGGGTAACCGCAGTCACGGTCTCCTAGCTGATAGTCCAAGCTGCTGCAAACGTCGTCGAACTGTTCGTGCAGATAGTTGTTGTCTTGCAAACGTCCCCAACTGTTGACTCAGGGATCGAGACGTGGCTGCACGATCCGTTACAGCCGTGCGGGTAAGATGCCTGTCATCTCGACTGCTAACGATACAAGGCCTTTAGTATCCAGCACGGCGTTCCGTATTACCCTCCTGAACTCACCGATTGCATATTCTGCTAACAGTCATTGGATCTCGACCAACGCGAGCAGCAATGTCGCGATACGATAAACCGTAATCGCGATAGGCTACAATCAGACCTTTATCAAAGTCGGAAAAGTGATGGTACGCATTTCTCCTCCTTACACGAGGCATCACAACAACGTTTCACCAGGCAGCGGATGTCAACTGCTGTTTGTGTATGAGAAATTGGTTGGAAACTTTCGTTACGTCAGCACGTTGTAGGTGTCGCCACCGGCGCCAATCTTGTGTGAATGCTCTGAAAAGCTAATCATTTGCATATCACAGCATCATCCTCCTGTCGGTTAAATTTCGCGTCTGTAGCACGTCATGTTTGTGGTGTAGCAATTTTAATGGCCAGTAGTGTACTTACGGAAACAAACAATCTGCCGCGAACTGGAAGTGGCCACATGCAGCTGTGGTCATTAGCGCACACAATGCCCTGTCGCGTTGTGTCAGTTTGGGAGTATTAGGTCCTGTTACCTGCTTACTTACCTGGTTTCCGAAGTATTCGGGGCTGCGCCCCTGTGTATTGGACTTGACCCGTTTTCTCCATGTGAACCATACTTTAATCTGGCTACCACTCCGTGACTATACCCATCACATTGATTTAAGTTCACCCAACTGAAAGTACATCTGATGGACTTCATGATGGTAACACTAACTCATGTTCATGAGATTTTGACTAACAGTTCTTTCCGTGTAGTCTTCATCTACTACAGCCGTGCGCAAGATTGGCAAAATTTAAATAATTATGAAAAATCCGCCTCGATTGCACAAACTACCCGGTGTTTACCTAGGTTTCAGCGTGGGTAACCACGCCTTCTTCAGAACAAATATAAAACAGCTTGCCTAAGTAGGCATAGTCAAACGCTAAAATCAACCCCTACAGCGGCAAGACGCCATAAATTTTTTTTTACAAATACGCGGTACATATGTACCAAGTCAATAATATCACTTATCTCAACTGTGTGAGCTGCCTCGCCCCAGCCAACGTGCGATGGTCACAGGATCTCCACGGAACTGAGGCATCGCAGGCTGCTCACGTGCGCGGCTATCGAAATCACTGCGCATGTGTTCGGCCAGGAAACGCTCTTCTTATGCATGGGAGCGGGATAACAAAGTTATCAGTTAGGTCCCGATCCTTGTTAACTTTGTAATCCCGCTCCCATGCGTAAGAAGAGCGTTTCCCAGCCGCGCGCATGCGCAATGATTTCGATAGCCGCACATGTGAGCAGCCTGCGGTGCCTCAGTTCGGTAGAGAGCCTCTGACCATCGTACGTTGGCTGGGGCGAGGCAGCACACACACAGTTGAGATAAGTAATATTATTGACTTGGTACATGTTGTTGTTGTTGCCGTCTTCAGTCCGGAGACTGGTTTGATGCAGCTCTCCATACTACTCTATCCTGTGCAAGCCTCTTCATCTCCCAGTACCTGCTGCAGCCTACATCCTTCTGAATCTGCTTAGTGTATTTATCTCTTGGTCTCCGTCTACGATTTTTACTCTCCACACTGCCCTCCAGTGCTAAATTGGTGGTCCCTTGATGCCTCAGAACACGTCCTACCAACCGATCCCTTCTTCTAGTCAAGTTGTGCAAGAAACACCTCTTCTCCCCAATTCTATTCAGTACCTCCTCACTAGTTATGTAATCTACCCATCTAATCTTCAGCACTCTTCTGTAGCACCACATTCACGTTTGCCTACACCAACTGGCAGACGAATGTGGTAGCACCACCAATAGAATTCCACTTGTGCAGCTGGCTATTTGACACCTGTCAATCACCTCGAATGAGTGTGTCCACACGTTTCAACGCCGCAGGGATCACAGCTGTGTGCGGCCGACCAGCACGCGGTAGACAAAACTGTGAAGGACACGACAGATTCATCAGAGAAATAGTATACACGTAGTACACATGTACAAAACAGGATAGGATTAGACGAGGATAGGGCGGTAAGTAGGCCAAGGCCATATCTATGGAACCACCCTAACAGTCATCTTAGCAACTTGGGAAAACCATGAAAAACCCTAGTTAGCATGGTCGAAACGCGTACGAACCTCGCTCCTCCCGAATTTGGGTCTACCCATCTAATCTTCAGCATTCTTCTGTAGCACCACATTTCGAAAGCTTCTATTCTCTTCTTGTCTAAACTACTTATCGTCCATGTTTCACTTCCATACATGGCTAGAATCCATACAAATACTTTCAGAAACGACTTACTGACACTTAAATCTATACTCGATGTTAACAAACTTCTCTTCTTCAGAAACGCTTTCCTTGCCATTGCCATTCTACATTTTATATCCTCTCTTCTTCGACCATCATCAGTTATTTTGCTCCCCAAATAGCAAAACTCCTTTCCTACTTTAAGTGTCTCATTTCCTAATCTAATTCCCTCAGCATCACCCGATTTAATTCGACTGCATTTCATTATCCTCGTTTTACTTTTGTTGATGTTCATCTTATATCCTCCTTTCAAGACACTGTCCATTCCGTTAAACTGCTCTTCCAAGTCCTTTGCTGTCTCTGACAGAATTACAATGTCATCGGCGAACCTCAAAGTTTTTATTTCTTCTCTATGGATTTTAATACCCACTCTGAACTTTTCTTTCGTTTCCTTTACTGCTTGCTCAATATGCAGATTGAATAGCATCGGGGAGAGACTACAATCGTGTCTCACTCCATTCCCAATCACTGCTTCCCTTTCATGTCCCTCGACTCTTATAGCTGCCATCTGGTTTCTGTACAAATTGTAAATAGCCTTTCGCTCCCTGTATTTTACTCCTGCCACCTTAAGAATTTGAAAGAGGACGTTCCAGTCAACACTGTCAAAAGCTTTCTCTGTGTCTACAAATGCTAGAAACGTAGGTTTGCCTTTCCTTAATCTAGGTTCTAAGATAAGTCGTGGGGTCAGTATTGCCTCACGTGTTCCAACATTTTTACGGAATCCAAACTGATCTTCCCCGAGGTCGGCTTCTACAGTTTTTCCATTCGTCTGTAAAGAATTCGCGTTAGTATTTTGCAGCTGAGACTTATTAAAATGATAGTTCGGCAATTTCCACATCTGTCAACCCCTGCTTTTTTGGTACATGTGTACTGTGTATTTGCAAAAAAAAATTATGGTGTCTTGCCGCTGTAGGTGCTGATTTTAGCCTTTGACAATGCCTATTTCGGCAAGCTGTTTTATATTTTTTCTGAAGAAGGCGTTGTTACCCACGCTGAAACCTAGGTAAACACAAGGTAATTTGTGCAACCGAGGCGGATTTTACATAATTATTTCGATACTTACGATTGCTGACGAGCTGCAATGCTGAAAGTTCTTAAATTGGCAAAATTGTTTACCTGTTGTGTATATTTCCCTTGTGAGATGCTGCTACTGTGCTGTGTTATGTAAATTACAGGAACTGGAACGGGTACCGGAACAGGTACCGGTACGGGTACGGGCACGGGGACAGGCTTCTCGCAGCCGGCGAGCGATGCGCCCCTAGGGAGCGGCGGCAACACCACCAGCCCCATCACCAACAAGCGCAAGGGCGGCGGCAGTGGCGGCGGCGCCAAGAAGAAACGCAAGCCCAAGCGCAAGAGGAAGGGCGGCAGCCGCAGCGGCAGCGGCACCAGTCGCAAGAAGCCGTCCAGGAAGAGCAGGCGCCAGCCGCGGAGGACGGCGCTGCCGTCGGACCAGCTGCGCGAACAGCGCCGCCTCTTCCTCGACCAGCATAACGCCAGGGTCGCCGCCATGAACGCCCGCCTGCACGGCTGACGCCTGGCGGCCAAAACGGAAACTAATTTTTTTCCAGTTGTAGCGTTGGTTGCCGGCTCTCGCAGGCCCACTCGACGGCCTTCCGCCGTGCACCAGCAGATCGGACTCAAAAGACGTTTCTACTACAACTATCTAGCGGAGTATGTTCGATGAAAACTTGTTTTCCTCATCTTTCTGTTTGATTCGAGTGCATTTTCAATGTTTTCCCCATCAGTCAAGTGTTTTCTGTGGCTCTAGTTCTATAATTTTATATTTGCTTGTGTAACTCCTAATTATAAATAAATAAGCCGAGAGGACAAGAAACTTGTCAGTTCCGTCCTAATGCGGTGTAACATCTCCACAACCCACAGTGACGGCTGAGATTTATACACCGGATGGATATAATTAAAGTGCACTTTTCTTTTCTTTTGCTTGTGCCTTTGTTACACCCCACCCGTCACTTACCTCGTTTTGGTGTGTGTTCACCCCAGCTAATTGACTAACAGATCAATAGAGAGTGCAAAACTGCCGCAATATCGGATAACGCAAAGAAAGTAATAAGGCATTGTGACTCCTGATTGAACTGCGGTGGTAGTGTTGACATTAATTGAGTCTGAATTGATCACTTTTGATTAAAAAGGGGTGCACATTGATGTAATATTCAACTATTGAACACCAGATGCAAATGTTGAACATAAAATTAATTAAGAAAGTGACTTGGGATTTCAACTACTTGATTGAAAACAATGCAATCGATTAGCTCGACTTTCCACCATCACATTACATGACTCTTCTATCAGGCAGTGGTAATAAATTGCGTTTCACGGAATAAAGTGGTGTAACTCAAAAGTAATTCCTATCGACTGACCTGTGCGTAATGCGAAGTGTGAGAAGAATTTCCCAATACAAGGCCCATGAAACCCTCGTGGAAACTTTGCCGAGGTGATCCAACAAATTAATCAGTGGCCTAATTCACGCCAGAGCAGGTGCAATATCACCGAATTCAGCGTGGCGGGGCGTCGTCGTTGTGACGACATCGGCTGGCCTTGTAGTGCTGCAATGCTGCGCTCATCTATTCACTCCCAGCTATCTTGTTCAGTACGTAGCTGAACCAAAACTTTCTATCTCCGAGCTCAATCGTTCCATTTGCTAAGTCCAAAACTGCAGAGATGCTCACTCTTTCTCAGGCAAGCTGAGTAAATAACATCACGTCCCCACTCAAGGCAAGCTGGGAACAGAAGACCACTACGGAGACTTCTCCCAGTCCACTCCTCACCTTGGTTTCCCCCCCCCCCCCCCAGCAAAATCAGTTACGCCAATTGCAGCGTAAGTTGCGTTAATTGTGCATCGCTTCCCAGCGCCGAACAATACGTGTTCTGGGAAGTGAACAAATTCCTACAAAATCTCCCTTACTGTCAATTTCTGCTATTTAGATCCTCCCAGGTCACCAATCGAGGTTAGCGTCTGCGTCGCTTCCCAGTTTTTCCAGAATTTTGACTCCCAGGAGAGTACTTCAAATTCCTTGGTCCTACGTACCCATCAGAGGCTGCTCTTTGCCTGATTTACTTCAGACTCTGCGGACCGTGAATTCAGCGTGAAGTTGCTATAGTCACGAACACGCATATTTTAGTCTCTGTTGACCGCTCCCCCATAGTTTTGCATGGCTTTCTCACATGTTTCACTGAAAACAGGACGACGGACATTTATCAACAGGTGTACAAGTTCTCCGTCTGCTACCCGGTACACCAGCATGGGGTCAACCACCTACTCACTGTCACTCATCTTAAGGCAGCTGGAGGCCGCGCCAGGTTACCACTTTCTCAGAGCTTGAGCCGCCCTAAGTTGCCTATTGTTGCTTCCCTTTGCCGCTCCCCAGCTGGCCACAGTCAACTCTGAATACTTCCCTGGGATAAACTAGCCTCCAGTAAATCCACACGATTCCACAAAGTTTTCATGTTATGTGAATTACTTTAAAACCATCACCTGACATTAATTATTCCAATACATCCATACTATACCCTCTATAAGATGCATTGTGCCTTGACAGTCATTTTTGTTCGGCCCTACTGTTCGCTCAACGTGATTTAGGTGATCTTTAATGACTTCATGTAAGGGGCATAGTTCTTGCCATCTTACACCTTTTTTCCCGCGGATACGCAGGGACGGTATGGTTAATCAGATGTGGCAGTGTTAGTGGAAGGCGTGGTCGGATGCCCTCCCTGCCACCACCCCGTATCCCCTGGGACGGAATTAGTGTACCCCAACTGCCTGGACTAGTGTAATCCATAGAATAGTGCGAAAGAGTTCAGATGTCTGTGAGCCTTGTAACTGAGGCGGTATGTGGAGACCAGCCCGGTATTCACCTAGGGGGATGTGGAAAACTGCCTAAAAACCACATCCAGGCTGGCCAGCACACCGGCCGTCGTCGTTAATCCGCCGGGCAGATTTGATCCTGGGCCAGCGCGCCTACCCAAGTCCAGGAAGCAGCACGTGCTCTCGGCTAACTAGGTGGGTCATATAATTAAAGTGTACCTACTCACAGAAACCCAGTGTGGGCTGTAATTATAACATAACAGATAAACTTAGTAGGTATTCTAATGTGTTAATGAGTAACTGATATACGCTGAAAAAGTTAGGGTCCATTTTGGCCACCAGGCGTAATTTCAAACAAGAGTGAAACGTATAATGTCGATTTTATTATTAACTGCCGTGTACACAATTTGTTCAGAGACGTTGACGAGATGCTTTACAGCGCCAGATTTGCACCCGGTAGCCAAAACTGAAACTAATTTTTTTCCAGCGTAAATCGGTTCCATATTGGCGCGTTGACACATCTGTCAAATTACGGTGTCACACGAGAATTAAAGGCCACAATGGAACTCCGTGGATAGCTGCATTTCAGTAATAACCATCCGGTGCAAGGCTTTGAATGCAGGAGGCATCATTGCCCAATCAAAAAAAAAAAAAAAAAGGTTCAAATGGCTCTGAGCACTATGGGACGTAACATCTGAGGTCATCAGTCCCCTAGAACTTAGAACTACTTAAACCTAACTGACGTAAGGACATCACACACGCCCATGCCCGAGGCAGGATTCGAACCTGCGACCGTAGCAGCAGCGCGGTTCCAGACTGAAGCGCCTAGAACCGCTCGGCCACAGCGGCCGGCCATTGCCCTATCGCTTCTGTCACAACACTTGTCCTCTGGATCTCACACAATGAGCTGGTGCCGATCCTGATTCGTGGCGCCTTGTTACAGACGATTTCAGTGAATTTGATTGTTAAAACTCTAGGAACAACTTGGCCACTCCGAACTTTAGAGTGGCGCCGAATATTGCCCACTAACAAAAGTCAAAGTTTTACCTGGTGAAATCGAAATTAATAAAAAAAAGGCAAAACCTGAATGTATAGCTTGATGTAGACGTTCTGGTTCAGAAGACCTATCGTCTCAGCCAAAGAGAAGGAGCGAGCTGGTGTAGACCGCACGTTTTCTGGGGGATCGGGGCTAAATATCTGTCCAGTCAGCCACATCTATGTTTTAGGTGGTTTCCCTAAATCGTGTAAGATAAATGCTGGTATGGTTCAGGTGAAAAATTTACGGCCAATTCCCTTCTTTATCCTCGTCCAGTACGAGCTTGTGCTCCATCTCTAACCCCCCATCCTTTTCAATGAAAGAAATTAGTTCCCTGTAGCACAATTCAAACGTTCCCGCAATATACTGATCTGCACCAGTCATTTCATGTTCCTTGAGGACTCCCTAAACACAAATTGAGAATAACTCTGATGGAACAAGAAATGTTAAAGGATGTGACAAGATCACCAAGGAAAGCACTCCACCATGGTTGACTTTCGGCTTTCCATATCCCCTAGGACTTTGAAGGTCTATACGATAAAATTGTCTTCCGTGATTTCGTTCAAAAATGCACCGGGTAGGATCATCGTTGACGTTTTGTTAGAAGTCTTGGCTCGTAGCGAATCCGGTTGTCCCGATCAGATCCGATGTTCTTTTGGATGCCATTCCGATATTAATTATTTTGAAATCGAGAATAAACCCTTCACTCTTTTCCCAAGATAATGATTTCTCAGTGGATAACTATGACGTATCACCGTGAGGTTCTCTGAACTACACTCCCCAAGCATTTGTCCACACTTCGTTCCATGTAGACTGCAGTCACCTGAACTAACTCCCAATCAACTAGCTTTTAAACATCATGTGACAATTTTTCGTTCAGTTACATTTGCACGATAATCGACAATAAAGTCACTTTCGATGGGTTAAAAATGTAAGCAAAAGCTGGACAATGTGCAGTAAAATTCATTTATTGCTTCCCTATTGTCTACATAAATGACTTATCTGACGAGCACCTAAGTTTGAGCCCAGTTTTTGCGTACATTCCATGTATAAACGAGTTACCTCTCATGATATATGGAAACTGCTGCTTTGATTTCAGCATCGTGGTGTAATCTCCATGCACCAAGGATAAAACTAAGATTCAGATAAACGTGAAAATTACAGACAACCATACCAGAGAAGCATGTAGTACAGTTTTTAGTTGCCTACTTGATTTTACTTCTAGAGCTTTCCCTTGCCCTCACCATTCCTATGAACCGAGAACTCATTCACTGTCTGGTGCCCGAAACCCTCATATGTTGCAAGATAAATGCTTGCTACTGTCAAACGCCTTTTTTTGTTGTTGGTGAAATGCGTACGATCATCAGCAGCACAGTAATGGCGAAAGACATTTCTTTACTGCTTCTTCAGCTGTAATTGTTGGTTTTAGTGTTACGCGCTATCGATTTGTAAACTAGACACCTTCACCTTCAAAAGCATTAATAACGCGCAAGAACCTATTGAGCTCCTCAAACTTGTGCTATCTCAAACAAACCCTGCGTATGTACCGACCTGCATGTACCAAAGCTACTTGAAGAAAGATTTAACGACAAAACTGAAACTTCTCCAAGAGGCAGCTCGGTTTGAGGTACCCTGTGACGGACTGCGCAGCCCCTCCCGCCGGAGGTTGGAGTCCTCCCTCAGGCATGATCGTGTGTGTTGTTCTTAGCATAGGTTAGTTTAAGTAGCTTACGTAGTGTGTAAGTCTAGGGACCGATGAGCTAAGCAGTTTGGTCTCTTAGGAATTCACACAAATCTGAACATTTGAACTGAAAGTTTAAAACTGTATGGCGGGCCGGCCGTAATGGTCGAACGGTTCTAGGCATTACAGTCTGGAGCCGCGCGAACACTGCGGTTGCAGGTTCGAATCCAGCCTCGGGCATGGATGTGTGTGATGTTCTTAGGTTAGTTAGGTTTAAGTAGTTCTACGTTCTAGGGGACTGATGACCTCAGAAGTTGAGTCCCATGGTGCTCAGAACCTGTATGGCGGACAGGATTCGTATCTGGAAGCAACGTTGCCTTTCGCGGGCAGTAGTCTTACCGGCTGAGCTTTCCAGGCCTGATTTGCGACCCCTCCTTCACCCTCCCTCCTCCCTCCTCCCTCTCTCCATCCCACCTCATCCACTCACAACTTCAATCTTGCCTGTAGTCCTCTCCAGTTCACAGAAAATCTCATGCGTACCTTGCTGGATTAACAGCCCTGAAACAAAGGATTTTGCAGAGAAATGCTTTATTATTATTATTGTTATTTCACGAAAGACTCATTCACTAGGCAGTGTAATACGCACTTCTTTGACTGTTACTGGCAGACTACGGCTATTATTCAGCAGCAGGAGAAAATATAAAACTGCTGGAGCACCCTTGGATATATATTTGTGAGAGACTGGTGCATGCAGGTCAGGTGTATATACCTAGAGCTACAATGAGGCAGCCGAAGTTTGCGGATCTTGATTGACGCATTCGTCCTTCCAAGGCGCCTGAAGATGAAACTGTCTAGCTTCGAAATCGATAGCGTGAACAATTAGTGCCATTAACCACAGCTGGCCGGCCGCGGTGGTCTCGCGGTTAAGGCGCTCAGTCCGGAACCGCGCGACTGCTACGGTCGCAGGTTCGAATCCTGCCTCGGGCATGGATGTGTGTGATGTCCTTAGGTTAGTTAGGTTTAAGTAGTTCTAAGTTCTAGGGGACTGATGACCACAGATGTTAAGTCCCATAGTGCTCAGAGCCATTTGAACCATTTTTAACCACAGCTGAAGGAAAAAAAGAAAATATCTTTCGTCAAGTCCCACATTTCGGACATTTCTCAGTGCTCGCACCCGTTTCCATCATGTTCACCTGCCCCACGCGAACGCAACTCCCAACCAAATGCGTATCGGCTAAGTTCCAGCACAAAACAACAACCTTCGTGTGGTACACGTCGATAATGGCTAAGGTGTCACAGTATAGACAGAACTGATCAATATTTTATGTAACTTCTATTACAACGATTATACACTGTCGTGAAACTTCCTTGCAGATTAGAAATGTGTGCCCGACCGAGACTCGAACTCGGGACCTTTGCCTTTCGCGGGCAAGTGCTCTACCATCTGAGCTACCGAAGCACGACTCACGCCCGGTACTCACAGCTTTACTTCTGCCAGTATCTTGTCTCCTACCTTCCAAACTTTACAGCTCTTCTGCGAACCTTGCAGAACTAGCACTTCTGAAAACATTCTGGAAACATCCCCTAGGCTGTGGCTAAGCCATGTCTCCGCAGTATCCTTTCTTTCAGGAGTGTTAGTTCTGCAAGGTTCGCAGAAGAGATTCTGTAAAGTTTGGAAGGTAGGAGACGAGATACTGACAGAAGTAAAGCTGTGAGGACCGGCTGTGAGTCGTGCTTCGGTAGCTCAGATGGTCGCTGACACGGTAGCTCAGCGTGTTCGGTCAGAGGGTTAGCTGCCCTCTGTAATAAAAAAACTGAGTTAATGGATCATCAACGAACTTAAACGGATGTCTTACGACGTCCGCCCCGAGCATATGCAACGAACGAAACCGAACAAATTGAGATTTTTCGCCGGCACGGTAGCTCAGCGGTCAGAGAGCCGGTTGGCCTCCGTAATAAAAACGATCAATAACGAACAAAATACAAAAAAAGATGGTAGAGCACTTTCCCCCGAAAGGCAAAGGTCCCAAGTTCGAGTCTCGGTCGGTCGCACAGTTTTAATCTGCCAGGAAGTTTCATCTCAGCGCACACTTCGCTGCAGAGTGAAAATCTCATTCTGGATACACTGTCGTGTCTCAAAGAACTCAAACAACAATTTTCGAACACGTATTTTACCTGAGTAGCTTTCCCACGCTCTAACACTACTCATCAAACATAAGAAGTGTCATTTTGCAGTAGGCCCTGACAAGAAAAATTCATTGCACTTGAACATGAAAACGACTACATTTTTTTAGTAATCTTACAGAATGCTCTTGGGATCATCAATTTTTTGATGCAAAATCCGTTCCACAAAATTCATTGCCTAAATTAACATGATAAGTACAATTATACTACAATGAACTTATTTGAGAGCTGCAAGAAAACTTCAATAAACACTCCTGCACGAAGGTAAGACTTAATTTGCAAGTGAGTGACGTAGCTCTTCAAAATCTTACTATTCATTAGCAACATTACTAGCCCTACAAAAGTTACTCAATTCAATTTCACTTCAGTTACATTTAGAAATTAAGATTCCTCATACAGATAATAGAATGAAGTAGAGCATTAATCAAGTGCTACAATTATGTTTTTATGCATGCAGAAACAACCATTAATGAGAAGCTTGCTGTAAATGAAATGATAAATTTCATTATTTCCTGTAAAAGAATTCTAATCACAAAGCTCCGTAGAGAATAAATTGTATAGTGGAATTACAGGAACTCTTCTTTAAACAACGACAGTTGTTTCTCTTAATCTGAAGTTATATTTCGAACTTCATTTCGGATTTCAGTGCCACTACGTAGATGACAGGAACTTCTTTATTGAGGAGATCCTTTCGAAATTTCTTGTTTTACAGGTTTATTTATACAGTCACTACCAATTAAAAACACTGAGTAAAATGAAAACTGTTTATTTTCCTTTTCAGTTGTTTGTAGAAGTTATCATTACATCTATCTGTTCTGCAAACGAAAGATCTGTGACTAGATGAAGATTTGTACATTGAATATTATGAATCATGCAGCGAATGACTTGTTTCATGTTCATTTTCTCTTAATGGTGAATGTGGATTCTGTAGATTCCGTGTTTGTATGCTTGTTTTAGACGACAACTAGGAATGTTTAGTATTGTCGGTATTTTTGACATTTATGCCCCTTTGGCATAATATCACATGTTGTATAAAAATACACTGTAATGAATATCATTTTTATCTTGCAAAAATAAAATGTGTATAGAATTATTTCTGTACATGTACTTTGCAGAATATTGGGTCACACAGTGTAGGTTCATCTGTATTTATTTAACACAAGTAAGATAACCATATTGCACAATATATGTCAAAATGTAATTCACAGAAGAATGTTTCATGAATAAAAATATTTTAAGTGTTTAGGATATCAAAGCTTAAATAAAAAATGGAATGCAATGATCGTGTAGCATTGTTGGCCGGGAAGCCCCATCTGGGGGAAGTTCGGCCGCCGATGCAAGTCTTATTTCAGTCGACGCCATATTGGACGACTTGCGTGTCGGTAATGATGACGAAAGGATGAGGAGAACAACAGAACACCCAGTCCACGAACGGAGAAAATCTCCAAACCGGGCTGGGGATCGAACCCGGGCCCGTTGCATGGTAGGCAAATGTGTTACCATTCAGCTAAGTCCAAGACATAAAACTGCAAATACAATTTGCATGACTATTTAATACACGTATCACATCTCCTTCCTAATGTCATCGGTTTCAATTTCTTTAATACTTCAAAAGACATTTTCAGTTTTGTTTATTGATGTGTGGATGGAGACAGTTCAGGCAATACTCTATAGATGCTTCATTGGGCATTGATTGTCAACAGAATACAGAGTTCCGGTTCAAAACATAATAGAAAGCGACTGAGTACTGCTGCAGTGCTGTGCTGGCATAGAAGTATCATCAAGACAGTAAAGAGTATGCGGTGTAGCACAGCAGTGTTATTGGAATATAGTTACTACTAAACTGATATTACAGAGAAGAGTAATATTGTAATAAGTACATAACTGACTAACTCACTCCACTACAAAAACAATGTATGAACTTATTCCTAACATCAGGTTCACGTCACCATTAGTGCGCTGCCATTCAAGTCCTCTACATCTTCCCACTAAACCATCAGAAAAAAAAATATTGTAAATTTCTGAGCACAGCAACATGGATATAAGATTTTGTCAACATACAATATTCTGAAAAAATGTATTTAAAAGGGAGAAGAATACGAATACCAAAGTAGGCTCTGTGATATTGAAATAATAAGTTTTACTGTATATAATTCTTCCAAAGAGGACTATTGTAACCCCATTGTGAAATACATCTGTCTCCAGTTCTATTTATTCTTCTCAGGCAGATTAAAATAACTTTTATATGCTCGTGAAAAAAGCAATTGTTTCTCATTATTTTAGGTTTTTTTGTGAAGACTAAGTTCTAGCCTCTACTTGCTTCATCATTATATACAGAATTATTTTTTTCAAAACTACTAACATTTCATAGGTTACTCATATTGAGAAGCAAGGGGTGATCTGTGATAACACATTAGGGAAGATAAACTTCTCTGCCAATGTCGGGAATAATAACCTTTATTCACGATAAACGGTGTCGGTAATCAATGTTACCATTATCAGATCTGGAAAGCATTTATACAATGTGACTATACAGAAAACAGTTGTAACACTAACTGGACTAATTATTTATTGTTGTGTACGGTATGCTAAGTGCGCTTGTATTCACCCTGCACACAGACTGGTGTATCCTCTAGTATTGTTCTTAGTAAAAAAGAGTTGAGCATTTTGAATCTTGGTCTGACGCAATTTTTCACTTCTTACGATGTATGCGTATTATAGAATTACTATCCAATGGATTAGTTTCTAAAAAAATAGAAGGTGCCAGTTTAAACGAGAGATTACGATAAACGCCAGGAGGCTGGAGCATTTACCATAGCCGCTTGGAGCGATATTGTCAATAACCGAGCTGATGAACATTGAATTGTAGCTGGACATAATTTCCTTTTTATTGCCGTCGAAGTGAACATAAATGATAAATAAAGCATACCCTAGAAGAGAAAGACCCCTTGTTTTGTAAACATTTTTCTGCTTGCTTGTTACTTACTAGGGGAGGCCGCCAACTGTGAAATTCAGATTCGATTCATACTGCGCATAATAAAAGCTCATGGCCAGAGGTGTAATGTGGCAAAGCACCAAGATGCACTTCGCAGCCGTTGTCGAGAAAATCGACAGTTAAAATAAACCGTTGCGATGAAATACTCTCTACGATTAATAATTTCCTACAGCCATGCAACATTTTTTTAATCATACAATGTAAGCTTTCACGGCCGGTATTGTCTTCAGCGGCGAACTCCGAGGATGTCTCCCGCATTCAGAGACGAAACGTCGGGAGAGAGTTTTATACTTCGACCACGGCCTATCAGCCCGGAAGTTTTAAGTTTTTATTATTAGTTTTTTGTAATATATATATATATATATATATATATATATATATATATATATATGTGTGTGTGTGTGTGTGTGTGTGTGTGTGTGTGTGTGTGTGTGTATGTACACATTTGAATTACAAAAAACAAATACTAAAAAAAAAAAGGTTGCATGGCGCGAGATTCGATCCGCCGACCTTCGGATTACGAACCCGAGCGCTTACTGCTGCGCCACGGTGCTGTAGAACATTATTAGTCGCAGAGAGTATTTCACCACAACGGTTTATTTTAACTGTCGATTTTCTCGTCAACGGCTGAGAAGTACATCTTGGTGCTTTGCCACATTACACCTCGTGCCATGAGCTTTTATTATGCGCAGTATGAATCGAACCGGAATTTCACAATTGTCGGCCTCCCCTTGTTAGATATATTCGTAAAAGAAATCGTTAGCGATTAGAACTGCGTCTTCTGACAGAGACCAGTTCGTAGGCAGATGCGAAGTGAGAGGCGCTTGATCATATGACAACGTCCCATTTGTAAAGAACAACGGAGCGTACACTGTTGCGCCCTCACTATTTCTATCGTTTTAAGATTAGTGACTTTCCACGTTCAGGAAAACCTTCGAGGTTTGACGAAGATCGCATAAACGCGAAAATCCACAATGATCTACCTCAGTATAAGCGAGAACTGTAAAATGTGATGAACTGTGATCATTGCACCCTTGTGCGACATTTGCATGCAGTGAGGAAGATTCAGAATTCGGGTGTGTTGGTGCCGCATGCTCTAAGACAATATCGCTAAAATAAGAGGGTGACCTTATGTGCATCTCTGCTTGTTCGTCATCAATTGAGTCGTGAAAAACACCAACCATTTCCATCCTGTATCGTTACTGGTGAACAGAAATGTTGTCTGTATGCTAACATAAACAAAAGAAAGGAAAGGTTGAGCCCAAAGAAAGCAGCAACTTCCCGTACAAAGAGCTGCGCGCATTCACAAAAGATAATGTCATGCATCTGGTGGAACACTGGCAGTGTGGTGTTCTGCGAATTGCTCCCCGAGGTGTAACCATCACTGCTGATATTTATATTCAACAACTGAGACCTCTTGCAGCCACAGTGCAAGAACAACGAACAGGAAGAGTGCATGAAGTGATGCTACTCCACGATAACGCCTGCCCACATTCTGCTAGACTGACAAAAAACACTGTACAAGATCTGGATTGGGAAGTTTTTCCGCACCCACCTTATAAACCTGATTTTGCCCCCACAGATTTTCACCTTTCGCGCTCTCTATCGAATAACCTTCAGGCAGCTTTCTTTACTAAGGCACTGCAGTCATGGACTGTGCGGCTGGTCCCGGCGGAGGTTCGAGTCCTCCCTTGAACATGGGTGTGTGTGTTTGTCCTTAGGATAATTTAGCTTAAGTAGTGTGTAAGCTTAGGGAGTGATGACCTTAGCAATTCAGTACCATAAGATTACATACACATTTGAACTTTTTTTTCTGGATGAACAAGAGCTCCGAACAGGGCTCGACGAGTTCTTCACCTCAAAACCTCGTGTATTCTACAGTTACGGAATCGGAAATTTACCGCAGCGTTGCAGACTGTTATAAATAGTGAAGGATAATATATTGTTGATGCGTCTGTTACGTGTGTCTGTTGTGTTGATTGAACTTATGCAAAAAAGCTACGAACTGGTGCACCAAACTAACGCGTGCAATTTGAAATGTGTGGTGGGTCCGCCCTCAAACCTGGACCCCTGCATTTTGTCGGCAATCCGCTGCCAACAGCATTATCCTAGCATGCCTCACACCAACTCATAGCTACAACCTATCGATATGGTTTCCTTCCATACTTAACTGCAGGGATCTTCCGTACTTAGCTGCTGGATTCTCCAACGTTGCTGTTTGATTTGGCGTCACGTATCTGGTATGGACATGGTTAATATTCACTGGGAATCACACTAAAATAGCAGACGAACTCTATGGTGTTGTCATAGTCAAATGGGAAGTCGGTTGTTAATGTAGGGTGCGTATGAGCACTCTCTCACAGCTGAAAACCAATCTCTGCTGTGCACTCCACGGTTTCCACGTACACTGTAAAATTAACGCCATTACGTTAAGTTTTAAAAGATTTTCAACTTAGGACGAAATATATAGCAATAGAGCTTAATTTATAAAACTTTAGGTTTTACCTTTTCAGCCACACAACCCCCTAAAACATGTGATATGACTTGCAATGAGATACCACTGAAAACTTACGATAAGATTTAAAATGAGAAATCATTTTTTTTACAATACCCTATTCTAAAATTCGTGTATTAAAAACACACTGTCTTGTAAGTAGAACACTAGGACTATAAGATTTAATATAAACAATAAGTGTTTGCATCTGCACCCGTAGGAGGCTCTCTATTCTCCCTAGTTCTGGTCGACACATATCGGCGATACGTATACTGCAAATCTCTGCAAATATCTGAGTTTACTGTCAAGCTTAAACAAAAGACAAAAAGATACGAACGTTACCGATGTGTACCGATCACATCTCCAGAACGAAGCTTCTTGAGCATACAGTATAAACAGGATAAAAAGTTACACACACCTTGTCCCTGTCCACCGCATCAGGTTGATCACCCATTGTCACGTTCATTGGTGCCTGTGCAGCAGCATATTATAGTTACTTTGCGATTTCTTACACTTGCACTACACTGAAGTGCCAAAGAAACTGGTGCACCTGCCTAATATCGTGTAGGGGCCCGGGAGCACGCAGGAGTGAACTCGACTCATGTCTGAAGTAGTGCTGGAGGGAACTTACAGCATGAATCCTGCAGGGCTGTCCAGAAATCCGTAAGAGTACGAGCACGTTGCAAGGCATCCCAGATGTACTCAATAATGTTATGTCTGGGGAGTTTGGTGGCCATCGGGGTGTTTAAACTCAGGAGAGTATTCCTGGAGCCACTCTGTAGCAATTGTAGAAGTGTGGAATGTCGCATTGTTCTGCTGGAATTGCCCAAAACAGTCGGAATGCGCATGAACATGAATGGATGCAGGTGATCAGACAGAATGCTTACGTACATGTCACAGTCGAGTCTACAAGTATCAAGGGTCCCATATCACTCCAACTGCACACGCCCCACACCATTACAGAGTTTCCACCGGCTTGAACAATCTCCTGCTGACATGGAGGTCCATGGATTCATGAGGTTGTCTCCACACCCGTACACGTCTATACGCTCGTTACAATTTGAAACGAGACTCGTTCGACCAGGCAACATGTTTTCAGTCATGAACACCCCAATGTCGGTGTTGAGGCCCAGGTGAGGTGTAAAGCTTTGTGTCGTGCAGTCATCAAGGGTACACGAGTGGGCTTTCGGCTCCGAAAGCTCATATCGATGACGTTTCGCTGAATGGTTCGCACACTGACACTTTTTTATGACACAGCAATGAAATCTGCAGCAATAAGCGGAAGGGCTGCACTTCTGTCACACTGAACGATTCTTTTCAGTCGTCGTTGGTCCCGTTCTTGCAGGATCTTTTTCCGGCCGCAGCGATGTCGAAGATTTGAGGTTTTACCTAATTCTTGATTGTCAAAAATCCCCACTTCATCGCTACCTCGGAGAAGCTGTCTCCCATCGCTCGTGCGCCGAGTACAACACTACACTCAAACTCACTTAAATCTTGATAACCTGCCATTGTAGCTGCAGTAAGCAATCTAACAACTGCGCCAGACACTTGTTGCCTTATATAGGCATTGCCGACCGCAGCGACATATTATGCCTGTTTGCATATCTCTATATTTGAATACGCATGCCTATACCAATTTCTTTGGCACTTCAGTTTATTTTAAATCTGCGGTTGTGACATCGCAAGTTTTTACGGCATAACATTTATTGCAGTAAGCTACCTAGACGTGGAGCCCGGTGAACGTACAGGAGGCTGCAAACTTGTGTCTTAGCCATGACTCACAGCACATCTGTCGCTACTAGCCAGAGTGAGAACGGGCTTCTGTGTCACTTAGAACGACTGTTTATTCATATCCCCTAAGAATCTAAATAAAACATATTAAATATTAACCAATTATTTTCTTTTTCTTGTGCAGCAGCATATTATAGTTACTTTGCGATTTCTTACACTTGTACTACACTGAAGTGCCAAAGAAACCTGGTGCACCTGCCTAATATCGTGTATTCAGAATTTTGTTATTCAGAAGAAGATCTCCTCCACATTTCAGAGCTGTACATATAGTAGTTATGGAGATTCACAAAGTTACCTAAAACCCACCAAACCGACACTCAAGGTGAAAAATTCGGTTAGGAACCATTACGGATTGTCTTTTGTTACCATTATAAAGCTTTCACAGAGTTCTCAATATATCAGATCAATTAGTTTGATTTTTATTTTCAAAACTTTAACTATTCTTCATCTTGTAGTATAAAAATTCAGAAAAAATTAGTATATGTTTATTATGTTGTTGTGTGAATAAATGAGAATGAGGGAGAGTGTGTATGTGGGGCATACGAAAAAAATGAATATTATATTATGTACAACATCACCTAATTGGAATGTGGGAAAGATGTAATTTAGCCACATTGCTGATGACGTATGTGTAGGGGTGATTGCTTTTGAAAGAAGGCAGCCAGGCAGCCAGAATATCAGTTTAGAGTGCAATTGTTTTCGCAATTATTTTCAAGATTAATTTTATTTCGTTTTGTTTTATTCAACATTGTGTTAGTATTTGCATTTTGGGATCATTTAAATTACTTTCTGAACAGTGATTGGCTTAGGCGAGTTTTGCCACGAGAATGATCTCAAAGGATCATTCTGATTCGTTCGTCAGAAAGATCAGCCAATCAGAATTAAGTAGTTCCCGCACACAACTAGTTAGATATGCTGTGAGTGAGGCCGTATCTAGAGAGTCGCTCGCCAGCTTCGGACGCGGAAGGACATGTTAAATGTGATGATTCTCATTATGTGTAAAATGAAGGAATATTGAGTTCCTCGCGTTTAATACGTGTCGTGACTAACGCTGATGTAGTTACGAACAGTTTGATGAAAGTTTAGAGTTTCGGGAGTGTTTTGTTGGAAAGTTAGTTGCGTGTGAACTTTCAGCCTTCATGAAAATTCCGTATGGCGTATTCTGTATTCAGTTATGGAGTATTTGGCGAGCAGTTTCTCTTAAAGAAACCCACTGAAAAGGATCGAACGTGAACCTCATTTATAGTAGCGGATATGTGACTGTGAGATCGCGTCTTCAATCGGGTCAGACTTGTGTAAAATTCTGGCTGCTTTGCGTGAGAAGTTTGTGTTTTGACTGAACATTAAGAATGATAGAACAGTTCTTCACTAAAAGCGGTCTTGGTAGCGGTTAAACTCTTGTTATTCAGCAATAAACTTTAATAGCGTGAAAACTGTAGGACGTCCATTTCAGTCAAATGCATCATATTACCACAAGAAATCCCAATAAAAGAGAGATTGCAGGACCTGAAATACTACTAGAGTTTACGCGGACTTTGCAGGATAGAAATTAGGCGACTTCTTTCTTCAACGCAGCTTTTTCGTCGTCTAGTAATTATCTACGCTTGCAGAGAAAGGGGACAAAGAGCGGACGCCGTACTGACGTAGGTGGACATTCAATGTTGAGCAGTACGACGAACGAAAAAAATATCATAACCTGCCCCGCCGCACGGTGCCGGCTTGTTCTAAAAAGTTAAAGAAAGCTCCCTGGGAGGTGCTGGAAAGCCGTTCCGGCGCGTTCCTGCCGAAATTAAGCTCTGCATAGCACCAGTTTCTCAAAGGGAATTTTGATGACGTAAGCAGAGAAACAGTGCTTCCCCTCGCTGCCGTCTGTCCAGCAGCTACCTTCGGTTTATGATATTGCCTGGCCGAAAGTATTGCCTTACCCATGTAGATTTCATTGCCAATAGATTTTATTATCAGCTTTGTTGAATTTCATTTTTGGCTGATTTTCGTCTCACTGTTTCTTTTACTTTTACTTGAATCAACAGTGGCAAAGGCGGAAATTCTAGTAAAAAGTGTATGCAGACATAACGACCACATTAAAACGATAAAAAAGCGAAAAAATCCTATCTGTGTCCCGCAAGGAAAAAACCTATTTCGGTAGTTGCATGCACACACAAATGGAGAAACTGATCGCTATTATTTCGTCCATTCAACGAAAGAAAATTAGAGGAAAAAACTGTTATAGTCGCAAATTTTTGTGTGGTGATAGGAGGAAGTGCCTTGAAGAGAGTACGAAAAATCCCGATTGGTAGGGTGTGGTACTGAAATAAAATGCTGACTATATGTAAGACCAATATTGCTCATTTCGTTTCAGTAAAACGGTATGCCTTCACAAATGTTTGTACCTGCTCAGTGTAAACACTTGAGAAGGAAATCTGATGCAGCAGTATCACAATCAGGCCATGACTGTCACGTCTGCTACAGAAGTCGCTGGACGAATAGTTACATATGCCATTGTTAAACCATTGCATAAAACAGGGATACGTCTGATGTCAACAACTATGCCATTGTTAAACCATTGCATAACAAAGGAATACGTCTGATGTCAGCAACTACCGCCCAATCTCTCTTCTCACTGCCTTATCCAAAATTCTTGAAAAAGTAATGAATTGTAGAGTAGCTTCACACCTTTGTAAAAATAAAGTTTTAACAAAATGTCAGTTTGGTTTCCAGAAAGGTATTCCAACGGAAAATGCTATATATACTTTCACTAATGAAATATTAAATGCTCTGAGTAACCAGAACTCACCGGTTGGGATTTTTTTTATCTCTCAAAGGCTTTTGGTTGTGTAAATCATGGAATACTTCTAGGTAAGATCAAGTTCTGTAGTATGAATGGGACAGCGCTCAAATGGTTTAAATCATACCTAACTGGAAGACTGCAGGAAGTTGAAATAAGCAGTTCACATAATATGCAAAAAACTGGTGAATTCTCAAACTGGGGAACAATCAAGAATGGAGTGCCGCAAGGTTCGGTCTTGGGTCCTCTGCTGTTCTTAATATATATTAATGACTTGCCATTCTATATTAACGAAGATGCAAAGCTGGTACTTTTTGCCGATGATACAAGTATAGCTATCACTCCCAACAGACAAGAATTAACTGGTGAAATTGTAAACGATGTTTTTCAGAAAATCATTAAGTGGTTCTCTGCAAATGGGCTCTCATTAAACTTTGACAAAACACAGTACATACAGGTCCACACAGTAAACGGAATGACATCATTAATAAATATATACTTCGATCAGAAATCGGTAGCTAAGGTAGAATATTCAAAATTTGTAGGTGTATGCATTATGAGGGGTTGAACTGGAAAAAAACACTGAAGATCTGCTGAAACGTTTAAGTTCAGCTACTTATGCTATTAGGGTCACTGCGAATTTTGGCGACAAACATCTCAGTAAATTAGCTTACCACGCCTATTTTCATTCTCTGCTTTCGTATGGCATCATATTCTGGGGTAACTCATCACTGAGTAAAAGAGTGCTCATTGCACAAAAGCGTGTAGTCAGAATAATTGCTAGAGCTCATCCAAGATCACCCTGCAGACACTTGCTTAAAGAGCTACAGATCTTCCCTGTAGCCTCACAATATATATATATATATATATATATATATATATATATTCACTTATGAAATTTGTTATTAACAATCCGAACGAATTCAAAAAAAAATTGTGCATTATTACCGGTGCTATCTTTATGCTGAGAAAGTTATGTAGGCATGTGAATGTGAAAACAGCACCATTTGCATAGTTTTGAGGATATTAAAAATATAGAGTTTAATTTAGCGTTTATGACTTTTATATCTGTACTGTATTCTGAATGAACAAATGAGTAAGAGAAACTGTCTAATGTATCACGGAAAAATTGCTAGTAACTCATTATCTGCTAAGTTGGCCCATTTCATGTGCCTAAAGACACGAACTGATTAAAAACAATGGTAGCAGGCGAAACAGATCTAGCCAGAAATGCTCATTAGGCATTCCATTCCACTGACAACACCCCTCAGACATTTCTTTTTATTAATAATATTGTGCCTCAGTGATTGGAAGGCAGGGAACAATTACAGACTATTTAAAACATAACACACAGCTTTATGTTCCCCAGATAACTTTGAGGAAAGCAGAAGTTTGTTAATGAAAAGGCCTCTTTGCTTCCAATGTAATACAATTTACTAATTGTTTCTTTAGCCGAATGTCATACATAGCAGTATTGCAGTGACAGTGAATATGGTCACATTCTGTATAATCAGCATTGCCTGCATATGGATCTTCTCCTCTATCATTAAATTCAGTTGGTTAAGAAGAAATATTAAATGCGTATTTTTCATCCGCGCGCAATAGAGCCATATCAAGACATGGTGTTGTGGGAGCCTGACAGGGTGCTGGACGGAGTGGAGAGTAGACATTTGAGGGAAGCCAGGTCACCGTATTGTGGTCGTGACTGCGCATTGTGTTGCCAGTGGTCCCTAACGCGCGTTGCGGAAGGGTCGGTACAACTTTGTGAAACGCCCGGTACTCGCTTCTAGTACCGTAGTTGCGTACAGAGAGTGGGGACATGAGTGCTCGCCCTTCGATTTGCAGGGACTGCAGGACTACAATCCTATGACGTACCTTCTCTCATGCTTCTGTCTTCCACCTCCACCCCCCATTCTGTTACAGCCCCAAAACACAAATTATTCCTTAATACAATTCTACTGCACTTGGATGTGGCAGATAATATTTGTTCTTAACTCACTCCATTTAAAGATAAACATTAATTCTATACTGCTAAAATATTATGTTTAATAATTTTTTATTTTTTCCATCTCCTGCAACGGTGAAATGACTAGTCCTACTGAAAAAGTGAGTAACGCCTTATTTGAAGTAAATTTAACGTACTTTTTTGTACTGCAAAGCATTTTCCTTAGAAGCTGCGGTTTTCGAGTTAGTCAAGAAAATCAAACAAACGTAACCTTTATACGCCACCCCCTCTCCTCCCCCAATACCCACGCGCCCACACCATCGTTGGGATTTTTAGCATGTTGTTCAAGGCATTCTGTCCTACCGCTGCACAAAAATTAGCGACTATACGAAATTGTCCACTATTACACCTTCTTGGTCTTCGCTGTACATTGAAGAGGTTAAACTGTTTAACACGTTAATGTCGCTTGAACCTCTTCATGTAAATCACAGTTACGCTGTTGACATAAGTGGATGCATGAAAATGTTTCTAGAACAGCACATATTACTCTTTCTAAGCCACGTGACCCCACTGGTAGACGAATTCCTGGAGGCCGCTTTCTTGCCAGTTGCTGTTTACTTCGACTCACTCCCTCGTCTACTTCGATTCATGAGCACGTGAATTAAGTCGCCGTCCCTTCCCTATTCTCCTGTTATAGAGTGGTGATAACGGGCTCGTTGAGCTACCACAGACGGTCTGCAACTTTCAGAACAAAAAGTGGCTCTGAGCACTATGGGACTTAACATCTGAGGTCATCAGTCCCCTAGACGTAGAACTACTTGAACCTATCTAAGCTGAGGACATCACGCACATCCATACCCGAGGCAAGATTCGAACCTGCGACCGTAGAAGCAGCGGGGTTTCGGACTGAAGCGCCTAGAACCGCTCGTCCACAGCGGCCGGCCTTTCTGAACAAGTCAGAACTTGTATCTTCTTGCTTCATATCGGAGGAAGACAACCGTGGCTAAGAAATTCCCTTACCTCGGCTCGCTATCGACGGATGCCCTATCTTCCCGCTGGGATCAGTATACTGTATAATCTCTAATATTCCTATTTCCGTCTACTTATTCCATTCTCTGACTGGTAAATTCAGTTTGCAAACGGTTCACACGCCGAGCGTGAACTGCTATAACAGAAGCCAAGTGCAGCAGGAAACATTCGAAATATTCCCTTGCTCACGAGCTCCTCCGAAAGAAACGACAGCAAATGCGCTGTATATATTTCGCACTGTCGCTGTTCTCACTATCTCACTTTGCCACCTATCGCTCTACAGTGCTTTCCAGCGTAAGTTACAGATTATCAACAGAGACACACAACGTGATGGTCAACAGAACATGCCAGCCAGGAATCGTGCATATACAACAACAACCAGAAGCAATAAAGTCAACATTTTCCTGTGTAAATAACGATTTCTGTAGTAGTTCATCGTCCGACGTTATTCGAAATACCGGCACCTCATAATCACAAGTAAACCGTTTTTTCTAAGCTTTAGAATGATAAACCACAGGAGTGAAAATGTATTTTACATTAGGCAAAACTCTGGTCACATTTACCTGTTTCATATTTTCCACGGTAATGTTGTGTCCAGCTTAACAGCTCATACATCCAGGCTGCCAACAAGAATAATATACAGACGCCCGGAGAAGAAAATTGTGGATATATCAGACGAAGATTAGTTTGGCTCTAGGAAAGGTATAGACAGTAAAGGCACCAGACGTTGCGTTTGATAATGGAAACAGAACTGAAGAAAAATCAAGACATGCTCACAGTATTTTTCGACCTGGAAAAAGCGTTCGACAATGTAAAACGGGGCAAGATATCAAAATTCTGAGGAACACACGAGTAATCTGTAGCAAAGACGGTTAAAATATGATATGCACAAGAACTAACAACGAACAGTAGAATTCGATGACAAAGAACCAAGTTCTCGGATTAAAAAGAGTTGAAGACAGGGAAGTAGCCTTCCGCTCTGAATGTTTAATCTGTACATCGAAGAAGCAATGACGGAAATAAAAGAAATATTCAAGCGTGGAATTAAAATTCACGGTAAAAGGATATCAATGATAAGATTGGCGAAAGTGAAGAAGAATTAAAGGATTTGTTCAATGGAATGAGCAGTCTATTGAGTACAGAATACGGATTGACAATAAATTGAGGAAAGCAGAAAATAATGAAAAGTGGGGAGAAGCGTAACATTAGAATTGGTGATGACAAAGCAGACGAAGTTAAGGAATCTGTTAGTCCAGCACAGGCAAAGATATCATTCCTGGCCAAGGGAAGATTACTGGTATGAAACATACCCTTTAACTTGAGGAATAAATTTCCGAGAATATACGTTTAGATAACAGCATTGTATGGTAGCGAATCTACATCTACATTTATCCACCTCAAGCCACCGAACGGTGTGTGGTGTAGGGCACTTTACGTGCCACTATCAATGCCTCCCTGTCCTGTCCCAGTCGCGTATGGTTCACGGGAAGAACGACTGCCGGAAAGCCTCCGTGCGCGCTCGAATCTCTCTAATTTTACATTCGTAATCTCCTCGGGAGGTACAAGTAGGGGGAAGCAATATATTCGATACCTCATCCAGAAACACACCCTCTCGAAACCTGGACAGCAAGCTACACAGCGATGCAGAGCGCCTCTCTTGCAGAGTCTGCTACTCGAGTTTGCTAACAGTGGGAAAACCAGAAGTATTTGCTATGTTATGCCAAAGACGTATGTTAAAAATTAGGTGCTAAGGTAAGCAATTGGAGGGGGGGAGGGGGGGATTCCGCAGAGTCGGTAAAGATAGGAATATATGGAAAACACTGACAGGAAATGTGTTAAGGCACCAAGTACTAACATCCATCATACTAGAGGGAGCTATAGGGGGCAGCAAGTGATTGAGGACGTAGGGTACAAATGCTACTCGCAGATGAAGAAGCTGGCGCAGGAAAAGAATTCGTCGCGGGCTGTATCAAACCAGTTATAAGACTAAGAACTCAAAAAAAGAAAAGAAAAAAATAAATCCTCGTCCCTACGCCATGACTTCCCTACTAATTCCTCACCAATTCTCGTAGACCCACCGTTATATCAAAATCCAAATCAATCCTGCTTTTTTTTATAATTACTTCTACATTATTACATCTGCGTCTATACTCTAAAGCCCCCCTTATGACGTGTGGCGGAGGATACCTTGTGTACCGCTGTTACTTCCCCCCACCCCCAGCCCCTTCTCCACCCTTTCCTGTTCTAGACACGAATTTCAGTTTTATGGTATTTTCAAGATGTATCTGTAGAAGGAAACAATATATGAGATAGTTCTTCTTGGAATGTACGCTCTAGAAATTTTAACAGCAAACCAAACCGTGATGCACAACTCTTCTCGTGTAGCCCCTGCCATTGAAGTTGGATGAATATATCCGCGACTCCTTCGCACTTACTAAATGAACCTGTGACAACTCGCGCTGCTCATTTTTTGCATAATCTCTGTTTTCTTTTCGAATCAAATTTAGTACGTATCCCAGACTGACGATCGACAATCAGCTTTTGGTCGAACGAGGGTTGTATAAGCTACTTCCTTTGCGGATGGACTACACTCTCTGAGGATTCTTCCAGCGAGTCACTTTGCCATCTGCCTTACCTGCGATGGAGATGCATCATAAAATAAGCAATTAAGCTATCTTACAGAAAAAACATCCACGATACGTAATATAAAACCACGAACCAGGTCAGTATGTAAAGTTTCTAAGGTTTTATACATAAAAAATCGAAACCATTGATGCTTATTTTTATTTGTGACATCGCGTTTCAAAGTTTTCACTTACAGCGACTTGTGACAAACGGAATACTGCATACGCAAATATCTGCCTCGTCAATTTGGTTCTTATTCATTTGCTTCTTACATTTTATTTAAATCTCTGCTATGGTAAAATTGAAATTTTCAGACGTAGTCAGAACTGTGATAATGTGGTATTTTTATAACCGAAAATTTATTTTTATTTCTTCTCTTCCAGTGGCACCTTTCGCTATTTTTTTTTATAAAATACTAGAAAATATGTTAATTTAGACACGTATGATCTGAAGATGACCACAACAAGCACTTGTAACCCTATTTATCACCTCAGAATGAAGACGTATTTCTTAAAGTAACTATAATTACACTGTCAATGACATTAAGATCGGCTGCGGATTTCTTCAGCATACAACATCAAAACGTAAAACTAGTCCATTCGAACTGAGACAAGCTGAGTTCGCCGGCCGGAGTAGCCGTGCGGTTCTAGGCGCTACAGTCTGGAGCCGCGAGACCGCTACGGTCGCAAGTTCGATCCTGCCTCGGGCAAGGATGTGTATGATGTCCCTAGGTTTGTAAGGTTTAAATAGTTCTAAGTTTTAGGGGACTGATGACCTCAGAAGTTGAGTCCCATAGTGCTCAGAGCCAGAGCCACACTGAGTTCACCTGTAGTCCCACAATCGAAAACGACTATAGAGGAAAGTTTCCAACCGATTTCTCATACACAAACAGCAGTTGACCGGCGTTGCCTGGTGAAACGTTGTTGTGATTCCTCGTGTAAGGAGGAGAAATGCGTACCATCACGTTTTGATAAAGGTCGAATTGTTGCCTATCGCGATTGCGGTTTATCGTATCGCGACATTGCTGCTCGCGTTGGTCGAGATTCAATGACTGTTAGCAGAATATGGAATCGGTGGGTTCAGGAGGGTAATACGGAACACCGTGCTGGATCCCAAAGGCCTCGTATCACTAGCAACCGAGATGACGGTCATCTTATCCGCAGGGCTGTAACGGATCGTGCAGCCACGTCTCGATCCCTGAGTCAACAGATGTGGACGTTAGCAAGACAACAACCAGGTGCACGAACAGTTTGACGACGTTTGCAGCAGGATGGACTATCAGCTCGGAGACCATGGCTGCGGTTATCCTTGACGCTGCATCACAGACAGGAGCGCCTGCGATGGTGTACTCAACGACGAACCTGGGTGCACGAATAGCAAAACGTCATTTTTTCGGATGAATCCAGGTTCTCTTTACAGCATCATGATGGTCGCATCCGTGTTTGGCGACATGGTGAACGCTCATTGGAAGCGTATATTCGTCATCGCCCTACTGCTGTATCACCCGGCGTGACGGTATGAGGTGTGATTGGTTGCACGTCTCGGTCACCTCTTGTTCACATTGACGGCACTTTGAACAGTGGACGTTACATTTCAGATGTGTTACGACCCGTGGCTCTACCCTTCGTTCGATCCCTGCGAAAGCCTACATTTCAGCAGGATAATGCACGACTGCATCTTGCAGGTCCTGTACGGGCCTTTCCGGATACAGAAAATGTTCGATTGCTGCCCTGGCCTCCTCATTCTCCAGATCTCTCAACAATTGAAAACGTCTGGTCAATAGTGGCCGAGCAACTGGCTCGTCACAATACGCCAGTCACTACTCTTGACGAACCATGGTATTGTGTTGAATCTGCATGCCCAACTGTACCTGTACACGCCATCCAAGCTCTGTTTGACTCAATGCCCAGTCGTATCAATACCGTTATTACAGCCAGATGTGGTTGTTCTGTGTACTGTTTTTTCAGGATCTATGCACCCAAATTGCGTGAAAATGTAATCACATGTCAGTTCTAGTATAATATATTTGTCGAATGAATACCCGTTTATCATCTGAATTTCTTCTTGGTGTTGCAATTTTAATGTCCAATAGTGTAGAATATACAGGGTGTTAGAAAAAGGTGTTGCCAAACTTTCAGGAAACATTCCTCACACACAAACAAAGAAAATATATTATGTGAACACGTGTCCGGAAACGCTTACTTTCCATGTTAGAGCTCATTTTATTACTTCTCTTCAAATCACATTAATCAAGGAATGGAAACACACAGCAACAGAACGTACCAGCGTGACTTCAAACACTTTGTTACAGGAAATGTTCAAAATGTCCTCCGTTAGCGAGGATACATGCATCCACCCTCTGTCGCATGGAATCCATGATGCGCTGATGCAGCACTGGAGAATGGCGTATTGTATCACAGCCGTCCACAATACGAGCACGAAGAGTCTCTACATTTGGTACTGGGGTTGCGTAGACAAGAGCTTTCAAATGCCCCCATAAATGAAAGTCAACAGGGTTGAGGTCAGGAGAGCGTGGAGGCCATGGAATTGGTCCGTCTCTACCAATCCATCGGTCACCGAATCTGTTGTTGAGAAGCGTACAAATACTTCGACTGAAATGTGCAGGAGCTCCATCGTGCACGAATCACATGTTGTGCCGTACTTGTAAAGGCACATGTTCTAGCAGCACAGGTAGAGCATCCCGTATGAAATCATGATAACATGCTCCATTGAGCGGAGGTGGAAGAACATGGTGACCAATCATGACATCACTAACAATGCCTGCCCAAACGTTCACAGAAAATCTGTGTTGATGACTTGATTGCACAATTGCGTGCGGATTCTCGTTAGCCCACACATGTTGATTGTGAAAATTTACAATTTGATCACGCTGGAATAAAGCCTCATCATTTGCACTGAAATGAGGATTGACATATTGTTGGATGAACCATTCGCAGAAGTGTACCCATGGAGGCCAATCAGCTGCTGATGGTGCCTGCACACGCTGTACATGGTACGGAAACAACTGCTTCTCCCGTAGCATTCTCCATACAGTGACGTGGTCAACGTTACCTTGTACAGCAGAAACTTCTCTGACGCTGACATTAGGGTTATCGTCAACTGCACGAAGAATTGCCTCGTCCATTGCAGGTGTCCTCGTCGTTCTAGGTCTTCTCCAGTCGCGAGTCATAGGCTGGAATGTTCCGTACTCCCTAATACGCCGATCAATTGCTCCGAAAGTCTTCCTGTCTTGACACCTTCGTTCTGGAAATCTGTCTCGATACAAACGTACCGCGCCACGGCTATTGCCCCGTGGTAATCCATACATCAAATGGGCATCTGCCAACTCCGTATTTGTAAACATTGCACTGACTGCAAAACCACGTTCGTGATGAACACTAACCTGTTGATGCTACGTACTGATGTGCTTGATGCTAATACTGTAGAGCAATGAGTCGTATGTCAACACAAGCACCGAAGTCAACATTACCTTCCTTCAATTGGGCCAACTGGCGGTGAATCGAGGAAGTACAGTACATACTGACGAAACTAAAATGAGCTCTAACATTGAAATTAAGCGTTTCCGGACACATGTCCACATAACATCTTTTCCTTATTTGCGTGTGAGGAATGTTTCCTGAAATTTTGGCCGTAACTTTTTGTAACATCCTGTATTAGTCAGAGGACCGCCTTCTGCTGTCCTAGTGTTTGGCAGCGTTTTTATTTGTGGCTGGAGTTCTTCCATCGTCGGAGACGAGTACGAGAATCATCACTTCGACGCACCGGACGCAGTAAATAGGGTGATCTCGCAAATTGCTTTGGCTTATTAGGGCTATAAAAGCTAAACAGCTGTCGCGTACATCCTGCTCCTCGTGTGTTATCTTCCATGCGACAGCATCGTGGTGCCATTTTTGGACTGGACAGTGCTCGTTCACACATATCTCTATGAACTGCCTGCGTGATGTTGAGGCGTTTCCATGTCCTGCAAGATCCCCTGATCTGTCCTCAATAGAATACAAGCGGGATCAGCTCAGAGGTCAATTTCGTCCCGGTGCCAGTATCCCGAATGTCAAGGGCCAGTCACAGCTTTTGTGGACCCACTAGGCCGCAAGGTGTGCCAAGTCATACTGATAAGAGGGCTCACACTGCCAAGTTCTTTGTAAATTTGGCTCGGTTTTGTCAGCTCTGACATAACTCGAAGTTTTATTTCGTTTCTTCCTCCCCTTCTACACGCTTCATTTCTTTTTCAGGCTGTGTATTTGGTAAGAGGAAACGTATACAGTATGTCAAAATGGTTCAAATGGCTCTGAGCAATATGGGACTTAACATCTGAGGTCATCAGTCCCTTAGAAGTACTTAAACCTCACTAACCTAAAGACATCACACATATCCACGCCCGAGGCAGGATTCGAACCTGCGACTGTAGCGGCCGCAAACTGTAGCGCCTAGAATCGCTTGGCCGCACCCGCCGGCCATAGTTCTTAAGGTACGTACTTTGAAGCCCTTGTTTACTAGACAGTTTTTTCTTGTTTTGGTCCATACTACCTCCTCCCAAAATATGGAAAGGAAAGAGCTTGAAGTAGGAAAGATTTGTTTCGCAGAATGAAAGATGAAGAAGTACCAAGATAGGCCGTTAAGATATACATTCTAGAACCCGTGTTTACAAGACTTTTTCCTCTGAATCATAGTTCCTATCATATCCTTGAATATCGATCATTTTTGCTTGCACACCCCGTATAATCATATGTAAATGACACTTGATAAACGACCCGGCGATTGGAATTGACCAATATTGAAAAATAATACATTTTCTTATAAGACAGCTTCAGCGAACCACGAATTCTTTAAACCGATACTTGAAACCTGTGGACGTATGTATAAAGAATCACAAAACAGTAAAAAAATTCTTGAATGAAAATATGACAGGAGCAACAGCTTCGATGAAAAAGCAGATTGTTCTACAATTAGCGCGAGTTCGCCGCCTGTCTCTTCGCGGCCTTGGGCCAGAGCCAGTGGCCGAAAGATTTGCAGCAGCGAGCACCGCTGCCAAAGTGAGGAGAACTAGGCTGGCAGCGGCGGCGCGTCGAGACAGCAAAACGATCAGGACGCCTGGGTCGGCAGACGGCGTGCAGCTGTCGCGTCGCCCTCCAACACTTTCTACTGAGACCCTCTCACGTAGAGGCGACGCACTCATTCACCGCTGCTAGAGTGTAATTGAACTCATATATACAGAAGCGCGATGCTGCTAATTCCTCCTACATCACTGTTATAAGATTGTAGATGATTCCAAATTTTGTCCAGCTTGTAAGTTACAAGTATTGAAGGCTGTCATGCCCTTGTAGAATGTTACACATAGCCTCTACTCACGAACACTGAACACAAATGGCTCTAATGGCTCTGAGCACTGTGGGACTTAACTTCTGAGGTCATCAGTCCCCTAGAATTAGAACTACTTAAACCTAACTAAACTAAGGACATCACACACCTCCATGCCCGAGGCAGGGATCATCTTCAGGTGTTGCAGCTAATTTTGTAGTTCTTTTGATATTATTTATCGATTAGAGATCGTAACTTCCTCGGAATGACGTTGCTCTTATATGTATTGTCGTATTCACTAAAGGAATTCTTGCGCCTGACAGCCAAGGTAACAAGTAATGAGCCACTTGCTACAGAATATTCCCTGCTGTACAAGGTCATTAGCTACAACGCTTCGCACAGGGCGTAATAACGAACACAGTTAATATGCGGCCGGCCAGAGTGACCGAGCGGTTCTAGGCGCTACAGTCTGGAACCGCGTGACCGCTACGGTCGCACTTTCGAATCCTGCCTCGGTTGGACTCGCATTCGGGGGGACGACAGTTCAATCCCGTCTCCAGCCATCCTGAATTAGGTTTTCCGTGATTTCCCTAAATCGTTTCAGGTAAATGCCGGGATGGTTCCTTTGGAAGGGCACGGTCGATTTCCTTCCCACTCCTTCCCTAACCCGAGCTTGCGCTCCGTCTCTAATGACATCGTTGTCGACGGGACGTTAAACACTAACCACTACCACCTGCCTCGTGCATGGATGTGTGTGATGTCCTTAGGTTAGTTAGGTTTAAGTAGTTCTAAGTTCTAGGGGACTGATGACCTCCCATAGTGCTCAGAGCCATTTTGAAGCTAATATGCGCGACCAAATACGAAATTTGTAATAACCATTTACCGCGTTCAGTAAGTTCAAAAAACTGTCTCTAATCACTATGGGACTTAATATCTGAGGTCATCAGTCCCCTAGACTTAGAACTACTTAAACCTAACTATCCTAAGGACATCACACACATCCACTCTCGAGGCAGTACACGAACCTGCGACCGTAGTAGCAGCACGATTCCGGACAGAAGCGCCTAAAACCGCTCGACCACAGCGGCCGGCGTTCAGTAAGTAATCCAACACTTTTTTTTCTCGGCCAGTTTCGGTTAAATGAATGCTAAATTCGTTGTAGGACATCGTGAAATAATTCCGCTTATGGCCCTATGGTTTTCTGAAGTTCCGACAAGTGGCTACAAGATGCCGTTTGTGACGGAGGTGGTTTCCAAGCAGAGACCTGTCATTGAGTTGCTTTAGGCGGAAATCGAGAGTACGGCAGATATTCATAGGCACTTGCAGAATACCTACGGACACCTGGCAGTGAACAAAAGCATGGCGAGTCGTTGAGCGAGGCATTGTCATCACCGCAATGAGGTCGCGAAACCTGTCCAATCTACCGCGTACCTGCCAGCCGCACAGTGCTATGAATCCTGAAATTTTGTAACGTGCCTACTCTCATGCGAAGTGATCGATGGATCAAAATTAAACAGCTCCCTGCTCAACTCTTGGTAATGCTGATACACTCGTCCACCATTTGGGGTACTCAAAGCTGTATGCCCCGGGGTTCCTCACCGCGTAACGGAAGATCATGATGATCAACGAAGGACTGTCTGTACGAAATTGCCTGCGTTTTACGAGGCTGAAAGATATATTTTTTGTCGAACATTGTCATAGACTGTGAAAGATGGGCTGGAAACAAAACGGTAATATATTCAAACGGTTCATATGGCTCTGAGCACTATGGGACTCAACATCTGAGGTCATCAGTCCCCTAGACTTATAACTACTTAAACCTAAGGACATCGCATACATCCATGCCCGAGGCCGGATTCGAACCTGAGACCGTAGCAGCGGCGCGGTTCCGGACTGATAATCCATGGAATGGAAGAAAAAGTTGAAAGCCGCACCCTCGGCCGTTAAAGTCATGGCGACAGTCTTCTGGAACTCCGAATGGATTTTTCTGTTTGATGTCCTCTCTCATAGTGCAAAGATCAACTCTGAAGTGTACTTTTAGCCCAGGGAAACGAGGAAACAACTTCAGCGTGTTTGGCGCCACAAAAATGCAAACGAAGTTCTCCCCACTCGAGAGGAGCTCACAAACTTTCATTAGACTGTTCTTCCTCATCCACACTACAGTCCGGGCCTCGCCACTTCCGGCTTCCACCTGTTTGGCACGATGGAGGACGCACTCCGCGGGAAGCATTACGTGGATGATGGGGAGGTTACTAAAGCAGCAAGCCGTTGGCATTGATGTCGACCAGTAGAGTGGTATCATGCGGACATACAAGCCCTCCCAGGAAGATGGCGTAAGGCCATCACATTGAACGGAGAGTGTATTGAAAAACAGTGTTGTTTTAGCCGAAAAGAATGGCGAATATTGTAACCCTGCATAAAGCCAATATGCATCCCGGAAAAAAATGTGTTGGATTACTTGTTGAAGACCACTTGAATATGATACTCAACTTGGAGTTTTTGTATGTATGTGGCACTGGAGTTCAAGAACTATGCTCTAACTAGCCTAACACACTGGAAGTTACCCCCCTAACCTATAGAGCTCTGTGTGGACTGATGTCTATGACAGTTATTACGTTTGGTACTTGAATCTGGATTTTACTAGTCACTCGGCGTTTAGCTCTCCGATAATTGCCAGCTGCGGTGGCCGAGCGGTTCTAGGTGCTTCAGTCCGGAACCGCGCGACTGCTTTGGTCGCAGATTCGAATCCTGCCTCGGCCACCGATGTGTGTGATGTCCTTAGGTTAGTTAGGTTTAAGTAGTTCTACGTTCTAGGGGACTGATGACCTCAGATGTTAAGTCCCTTAGTGCTCAGAGCCATTTGAACTATTTTCCGATGATTAGTCGTAAACAGGGGCTTTGCATTAAGCCGGCAATGGATAATCAGCATCGGCGGGAACAGTAGACTGGAACTGTAGCACCGAAGAAAAGATGAACTGAAACTGGATCCTGAACTGTGGAGCTGCAGGAATTGCCCAAGAGCGGCAGTTCTCTCACATTTTACCCGTGGTCGGCGGAATAATCTTGCATCCCTGATGTCAATTTTTGGTTCCACAAATTGTTCATCTGATGATTATCACTATCGAGAAATCATTGACAACTTGGGACGATGGAATTGCAAATCTCAGAAAACTTTTGGAATTTAAAAAGACTGTTTTGTTGCATAACCTCTTCTTTAGGTAACCCCTTGAAGAAGAAGTCCATGGCCGTAATACGGGGAGTGGATGAGCACTATATCTTCACTTAATCCGTCTGTCCGTGAAATTTACATCTTACATCTCTGCGGTAGTTCATTAGTTTCAGGCAGTCAAACAGACAGTAAATGTTTCCTTCTCATTCTCTACACGGATAGACCGCGGTAAAAAATAATGGCCCATACCATTACGTGAGCTGTAATTAAAATCAATTTTACGGCTACCGGAAAACCGATATTTATTGAGTAGCGAAATATTCGCGACAATCTCTATCAACATTAGGTATTGGATATGCTAAGCAAATTTTCGCACAATAGTATGAGTCTTTCCCCGGACGTCAGCAGCTTCCGAGTTTCAACGCTGATGCGGAGTTGATGTGACTCAAATAACCATTTAAGAATCACTCCTATGTATAAGCTTTGTTAATCCTAGACATTCTAATTCAAATATAGTTCATCCATGAATTTCGTGACCAGTCTCTTTGGTAGACCAGATGTGGTTTCTACGTCGTCTTGAACTGAATCTATGTATTTCTTTTTCTTTATCTACTGTATCAGTCTTTGTTTCAGTGTCCACCACTTCTCGTACCTCATCCATTTCATATCCCACGCACTGTTACAAGTATTTTTTACCTGGTCACTTAACTACCACACATTTCAAATGAGAAAGTGCATAACGTTACTTTCTTTTTCTCTTTGCTGTTCATTACACAGTTTACTGTAGCTGACAAACTACAAGAAACCATCTGCTTAGATGGACAAAGTAAATAAATAACAGAAGAAGGAATCATGCGATCTACAGATCTTCGTTGTCTGATGACTGGTTGTTTGAGATGATATTCTGACCACTTCTGGCATGACAAATCAATGCAGATAATTACCCCTTCTAATCCATCAAAGGAGAAAATATAAGAATGCAATAAATGAAGCAGGCGAAAAGGAATACCAACGTCTAAGAAATGCGACTGACAGTAAGTGCAAAATCGCTAAGTAGGAATGGCTAGAGGACAAACGGAAGGATGTAGAAACATACGTCACCAGGGGTAAGATAGATACTGCCTATAGGAAAATTAAAGAGAACTTTGTAGAAAAGAGAACCACCTGTACGAATATGAAGAGCTCAGATGGAAAACCAGTCCTAAGCAAAGAAGGGAAAGCAGAAAGACGGGAGGAGTGTATAGAGACTCTATACAAGGGAGATGCACTTCAGGGCAATATTATGGAAACAGAAGAGGACGTAGAGGACGCTGAGAAGAGAGATATGATACTGCGAGAAGAATTTGACAAAGCACTGAAAGACTTTACTCGAAACAGGGCCCCAGGAGTAGACAACATTCCGTTAGAGCTACTGATAGCCTTGGGAGAGCCAGCCGTGACAGAACTCTCCCATCTGGTGAGCAAAATGTACGAGACAGGCGAAATACCCTCATACTTGAAGAACAACATAGTAATCACAGTTCCAAAGAAAGTAGATGCTGACAGGTGTGAAAACTACAGAACTATCAGTTCGGCTGCAAAATACTAACGCGAATCATTTAGAGAAGAATGGAAAAAATGGTAGCAGCCGACCTCTGGGGAGATCAGTTTGGATCCGAAGAAATGTAGGAAGATGCGAGGTAATACTGACCCTTAGAAGCTAGCTTAAGGAAAGGCAAACATACGTTTATGGCATCTGTAGACTTAGAGAAAGCCTTTGACATTGTTGACTGGAATACTCTCTTTCAAATTCTGAAGGTGGCAGGGGTAAAATACAGGAAGCAAAAGGCTATTTATAATCTGTGCAGAAACCAGAGGGCAGTTATAAGAGTCGAGGGGCATGAAACGGAAGCAGCGGTTAAGAAGGGAGTAGGAAAACAGGGTTGTAGCCCGTCCCCGATGTTATTCAGTCTGTACATTGAACAAGCAGTAAAGGAAACAAAAGAAAAATTTGGTGTAGGAATTAAAGTCCAGGGGGAAGAAATAAAAGCTTTGAGGTTTTCCGATGGTACTGCAATTTTGGCAGAGACAGCAAAGGACTTGGAACATCAGTTGCACGGAATGGACAGTATCTTGAAAGGAGGATATAAGATGAACATCAACAAAAGCAAAACGAAGATATTGGAATATAATAGAATTAGATTAGGGAATTACATTAGGTTATGAGACATTTAAAGTAATAAATGAGTTTTACCATTTCGGAAGCAAGATAACTGAAAATGGTCGAAGTAGGGACGATACAAAATGCGAACTGGCGGGGGCAAGAAAAGCGTTTCTGAAGAAAAGAAATTTGTTAACACCGAGTATAGATATATAAGTGTCAGGAAATCCTTTTGAAAAGTATTAAAAGTATTTGTATGGAGTGTAGCCATTTATGAAAGTGAAACATGGACGATAAATAGTTTAGACAAGAAAGGAATAGAAGCTTTTGGAATGTGGTGCTATAGAAGAATGCTGAAGATTATATGGGTAAGATCACGTAACTAATGAGGAGGTACTGAAGAGAATTGGGGAGAAGAGAAATTTGTGGTACAACCTGGCCAAAGGAAGGGATCGGTTGGTAGGAAACATTCTGAGACATCAAGGGATCACCAATTTAGTGCCAGAGCGTGTGGGGTAAAAATCGTAGAGGGAAACCAAGAGATGAGTACAGTAAGCAGTTTCAGAGGGATGTAGGCTGCAGTGGGTACTGCGAGATGAAGAGGCTTGCACAGGATGGAGTAGCATGGATAGTTGCGTCAAACGAGTCTTCGGACTGAAGACCACAACAACAACAAGAACAACATTCTAAATCTACTGTCTTCTGTCACTTTATAGTGGTTTTACAGTGTGACAATTATTGATCCATACGAAAAAAAGTAAATTATTTACGTACTGTGGTGTGCACACCCTTTATTCAACATGTAAACGTAACTACAGATATTCGGATTGAGATGAAATGTTCCATATGCCTACCACCGTTGGCGATAATGTGGCGCTGACTGTAGTAAAACTCAGTATGACCCGCTGAAGTGTAGGAACACCAACGCTGTCAGTGACCTCCTGAATGTCTGTTTTCAGCTCAGCGATAATTTTGGTGTTATTGCTGGACACCTTGTCCTATATATGATTACAATCGTGTAATCATATAGTCGCACAAAAAGGGGTCGCATGTGTTCAGACCTGGAGAATATGGCGGCGAATCGAGGCCCATGCCAGTGGCCTCAGGGCACCCCAGAGTTAGAACGTGGTCCCAGAGTGCCCCTCCAGGACATCATACACTCACCTGCTTCGATGGGGTCGAGTTCCGTCTTACATTAACAACATCTTGCAGAAATCAGTGTCACTTTGAATAATGGAGATGAAACCATCTTCAAATGGTTCAAATGGCGCTGAGCACTATGGGACTTAACATCTGAGGTCATCAGTCCCCTAGAACTTAGAATTACTTAAACCTAACTAACCTAAGGACATCACACACATCCATGCCCGAGGCAGGATTCGAACCTGCGACCGTAGCAGTCGCGCGGCTCCAGACTGAGGCGCCTAGAACCGCTCGGCCATCGCGGCCGGCTACCGCACCGAGACTCGAGCTCGGGACCTCTACTTCTCGCGGGCAAGTGTTCTACCTACTGAAGCACAACTAATGACCGATCTTTAATTCCACCAACATTTCGTCTCCTACCTTCCAAACTTCACAGAAGTCCTCCTGCGAAACTTGCAAGACTGACACACCTGGAAAGGAGGAGACATGGCTTACCCACACTCTGGGGGATGTATCCGGAAAGACATTTTCAGTATGCAGCGGAATATGCGTTGAGAGCATGCGCTGATATGAAACTTCAAATCGCTCCGTATGAATAGTCCAAGCTGTTTTATCGAGATAACTGCTTCCAGTACTTGTTCTACAATCGTGTAATCATACAATAACGTGTCTTTCTGTCTATGTATTCACAATACGTTAAATTTGTTTATGTTGAGAGTTAGTTGCCAAGCGCTGATCCTTTGCAGGTTTTCCTGCATTTCGATACAAGTTTCTAGCATCTCAGCCTCTTTATACAACAACAGCATCTGTGAATAAACTCGTGGAACTTCCAGTGTTATCTACATGGTCATATATATATATATATATATATATATATATATATATATATATATATATATATATATATATATATATATAAACACTCCCCTTGAATACGTCCGAAGTTACTTTTGTATCAGAACATTCCCCTCCGTTCAGAATGACGTGCTGTGTTCTGTATGCAGGAACCTCTTCAGTCCAGTCACACAGTTGGTCTGATATTCCGTACACTCATATTTCGTTCATTAGGAAGCAATCCGGAACAGTGTAGAGTGGCTTCCAGAAGTCAATGAACACGGCAACTTCTTGTGCGCCTGTAATTACTGCTTTCTCGTGGACGGACACAGCGACTTGGGTTTCGCACGATCATTGTTTGCGGAATTCCTGTTGGTTCCTACAGAGGAGATTTTCAACCTCCAGAAATATCATAATATGCGAGTATAAAGCATGTTCCATTATTCTACAACTGACAGAGATATAGTTCCATAGTTTCGAGCGTCTGTTTGACGACTCTTCTTAAAAACGTGCATGATCTGTGCTTTTTTTCCTATCGTCGGAATCACTTAGTTCCTCCAGAGACTTAAGGTATACTGCTTGTAGATCTGTAATGAAATACTGCCTGACAAAGCTGCACAAATATTGTCTTAATAAGATTTCAGGGTGGTACAAAAATTGAGAACTTGCTTTAAATGTTCAGAAAGGTAAAACTGTTCATTCCACAAAACAAGATAACGTAATATCATATGACTGCAGTATCAACGAGTCACAGTTGAAATCAGTTAACACATAAAAATACCTGCGTGTGACATTTTGCAGAAATATAAAATGGGACGACCACATAGGCTCAGTCGTAGGTAAAGCACTTGGCAGACTTTTTAGTTTACTGGTAGAAAACCAAGCAAATAGAATTAGGTTACAAAGGAGATTGCTTACAAAACACTCGTGCGACCTATCGAAGATTATCAGTTAAATGTGTGGGACGCGTACCAGATAGATCTAACAGAGAATATTAAACCTATACCCAGAAGGGCAACACAAATTTTCGCTAATTTCTTTGACCCGTTGAGAGTGTTGAGAGAATTGTCTCGAGAATGATGTTCACTCGCAAAGTTTCAAGAACCGGCTTTAAGTGATGACTCTACGAATATACTACAAACGCTTATGTTTCGCTCCCGTAGAGATGGTAAAGACAACATTAGATTAATTGCAGGATTCACAGAGCCATTTAAATAACAGTTCATCGGGCGCTCCTTAGTGAAGGTATGGGAATAAGCTGCAATAACTGATAAAATTGGGAGTACCCTCTGGCATGCACTTCAAGTTAATTCGCAGAGTTTGGAAGTAGATGCAGAAATGAATAGGGGGGGGGGGGGGCGTAGATAACATCAACAGAACTACTAGAATTTGAGCTGCAGTAAATATTAAGAAACGTGTGAACTGCAAATCGAGGAAAAGGTACGCTGCTGATAATACTGAATGAAACAGGGAGTACAATGGAATATCTTGAAGATTCTGATTTCAACGTAAGAGGGGATATGCAGTAGCCTGCGGCCAAATGAGAAACTACGTAAGAGAAATGCTGAAAATCAAATCAGCATTTATGAAGATATAATTGTGTTTCTCTGCAGGAATTAAAATGCACTGGAGTTAATGAAACTATTATAGTCATGCGTATTCAATTACAGAGACATGTAAACAGGCAGATCCAGCGCTGTGGACGGCAACGCTTATATAAGACAACAAGATAAAAATGTTCAAATGTGTGTGAAACCTCATGGGACTTGGCTGCTAAGGTCATCAGTCCCTAAGCTTACACTTTACGTAACGTAAATTCTCCTAAGGACAAACACACACACCCATGCCTGAGGGAGGACTCGATCCACCGCCGGGACCAGCCGCACAGTCCATGACTGCTGCGCCTTAGACCGCTAGGCTAATCCCGCGCGGCTAAGACAACAAGTATGTGGCGCAGTTGTTAACATCTGTTACTACTGCTACAACGGCAGGTTATAGAGATTTAATTGAGTCTGAAGGTGGCGTTATAGTCGGCGCACGAGTGACGGGACAAAGGATCTCTGAGGTAGCGATGAAGTGAGGATTTTCCCGCACGACCATTCCACGAGTGTACCGTCAATACCAGAAATCCGGTAAAACATCAAATCTCCGACATCGCTGAGACCGAAAAAAGATACTGCAAGAACAGGACCATCGACGACTTAAGATAATCATTCAACGTGACTGTAGTGCAACCCTTCCGCAAATTGCTGCAAATTTCAGTGCTAGCCTATCAACAAGGGTCAACGTGCGAACCATTCAACGAAACATCATCTATACGGGTTTTCGGAGCCGAATGCCCACTCGTGTACCCTTGATGACTGCGGGACACAAAGCTTTAGGCATCGCCTGGGCCCGTCAACACTGACATTGGTCTGTTGACTGGAAACACGTTGCCTGGTCGGACGAGTCTCGTTTCAAATTGTATCGAGCGGATGGACGTGTACGGGTGTGAAGACAACCTCATGAATCCATGGACCGTGCATGTCAGCAGGGGACTGTTCAAGCTGGTGGAGGCTTTGTAATGTTGTGGGGCGTGTGCAGTTGGAGTGATATGGGACCCCTGATGCGTCTAGATACGACTCTGATAGGTGACAAGTACGTAAGCATCCTGTCTGATCACCTGCATCCACTCATGTCCATTGTGCATTCCAACGGACTTGGGCAATTCCAACAGGAAAATGCAACACCTTACACGTCCAGAATTGCTACAGAGAGGCTCCAGGAACACTCCTCTGAGTTCTTCCGCTGGCCACCAGACTCCGTAGACATGAACATTGTTTAACATATCTGGGATGCCTTGCAGTGCGCTGTTCAGAAGGGATCTCCACCCCTTCCCGCACTCTTACGGATTTATGGATAGCCGTGCAGGATTCATGGTGCTATTTCCCTCTAGCACTACTTTAGACATTAGTCGAGTCCATGCCACGTTGCGCTGCGGCACTTCTGCGTACTCGCGGGGGGCCTACACTGTATTGGGCTCTTCGGGTGTATGTCATCAGAGATAACGATGAGAATAATTCTACGAACATAAACAACACAGCACCGGCTATTAACTTGATTCAGGAATTCAAGGGTAGGAAATAAAAGAGAGGAACACAACAAGCGAATCACAACAGAGAGATTTTAATGAAGACCGCCAACCAAAATCCAGGGATTCCGAGAACGAAAGAGCAGGTGGTTCACGGGCCCATAAGGAAGCAAAGTTGCCACTTGGACAGAATGAAGGCGTAATGGACTGATCGAGATGATAATTAATTGAGATATATTTACTAAAGCGACCGTGTACAGTGCACCCATTCGTTCTTTGCCAGAGTATTGTAAGAGATCAGTACCAGACTGGGATTGCGGAGGACGTCCAAAAAAGTTCAAAGGAAGACAGTTCCTTCTGTATTATTGCGAGGCAGTGGTGAGATTGTCACGGTTACGATAAGCGAATTGGGATGGCAATCATGGAAACAACGACGGCGAGATTTTTTCACGAAATTTCAATCACTAACTTTCTCCTCCGGATGCGAAAATTTTTAATCGTCGCCAGCTTATCGTACATAGGGAGAAATAATTATCATAATAAAAATAAGAGAAATCAGAGCTCTTACAGAAAGATTTAAGTGTTCACTTTTACCAAGCGCTGTTAGACAGTGGAACAGTAGAGAAATAGCCTGAAGGTGGCTCGAAGAACCCTCTGCCAGGCACTTAAGTGTGAACTGCAGGGCTATCATGTAGATGTAGATATTTATCAAGACGTATATTAGTTCTCAATAAATGTCATGTTTATGGAATGAGTAAATTATTCTTTCGCTGGCGGTTAGTTTTAGATGCTAATCAAAACTGGCAAAGCAGAACAGAAGATCATCATTATCGTCATCATCTTTATCATCATCTCCTTTCAAGGATTAGGTGTTGTAATCACCTGTTGCGATGTCTGTCACCAATCCAACCATCTCTTACGAGGTCTGCCTAGGTCTCTCTTTGCAGTCGGCCAATAATTAATTATCGCGTTTGTCCATCTTTTTCTGTCATTCTATCAACATGATCCTTCCATTTCAGTCTATTTATTCTCTTCTGTCGCGTATTTAAATGAAAAGATTTTTAATTCTGATCTTACTGTTTTATTGTTTATTTCAGCCATTTTATTACAACCTCTAGTGTATCTCAAGAATTTCATCTCTGCAGCTTGTATAAGTGATTTTTCTTTCCCTTTTTTCCTTGTGACTCCATGATTCGGAACCGTACACAAGAGTAGGTAAAGCCATAACTTGATAGAATTTCATTAGTTTCTCTTCCCGAAGTCCTTTTTATTTAGTGGGGGAGGACGAGATTAGTGTTTAACGTCCGTCGACAACGAGGTTATTAGAGACGGAGCTCAATCACGGATCAGGGAAGGATGCCCCTTTTGAAGGAATTATGAAGGCATTTGCCTTAAGCGATGTAAGGAAATCACGTGAAACCTAAATCAGGATGGCCGGATGCGAATCCAGTGTGCTAACCACCGCGCACCCTGTTCGGCTTCTTCCAGTTGTTTCGCACGTAGCTTGATATTTATTAACCTTCTTCTCAATGTCTTTGTCATAGTTAAAACCAAAGTCGCATCATAAGTACAATGAGAAAGACACGTATCTCTTTCCTAGGACATTCGATGAGGGTAACAACAAACATAATTATTAGGAGAATAATTGAGAAGTTATGGAGTAGAGTAAGAGTGGAATTAGATGGATCGCAGAGATCAAAGAGAACATGATTAAATTACAGATTACGATGGAGGATTTGAAAGGCAAGATAGCAGCGCTACCAATAAAAATGTCCGCCCCCGGTAGCTGAGAGGTCAGCGCGACAGACTGTCAGTCCTAAGGGTCCGGTTTCGATTCCCGGCTGGGTCAGAGATTTTCTCCGCTCAGTGTCTGGGCGTTGTGTTGTCCTAATCATTATCATTTCATCCTCATCGACGCTCAAGTCGCCGAAGTGGCGTCAAATCAAAAGACTTACACCCGGCGAACGGTCTACACTATGAGAGGCCCTAGTCACACGTCTTTTACATTTACCAATAAAAATTAAAGGAGAATGGGAAGGGTGAATTCGGATGAGGAGAAAAAGGCACGATCTGAAAGAATGAAAAAGTAATGGATCAATAAAAACCAGAAGAACCTAATTCATAATATTGACTAAAGTGGTCCTTTGTAGGCCATATAATAAAAATCAAATCATTATTTTTCATCTGACTGGATTGGTTCTGAATACTATTGGACTTAACATCTGAGTTCATCAGTCCCCTAGATCTCAGAACTACTTAAACCTAACCAACCTAAGGACATCACACATATCCATGCCCGAGGCAGGATTCGAACCTGTGACGTAGCGGTCTTGCGATTCCAGTCTGAAGCGCCTAGAACCGCTCGGCCACATCGGCCGGCATCTGACTGAATTCTTTCCTTTGAAAGTCATTATGTTTGTCTTATTTGAAGATATTGTTAAGTTGCAAAATGTTGCGTTTTGGCTCAATAGAAGATATTGAGCTAATCATCTTGTGCATGTTGCAGTTCTTCTTCCGTACTAAGAGAGTTGTAGAGGACTCCGCCTTACGTGAAACACCTTTGTAGTTTTGTTTGCACCCAGACATGTTTCAGAGCTTTTTGTGCTTTCTTCTAAGATTAACATGTAACAACAATTTTTCAGAAGGAAAGTAAACAAGTAATTCCAGTGAAGATAGCACAAAAAGTGCTCAAACATGTCTGGGTGAAAACTAAACTACAAAGGTGTCTTGCATAAGGTGGAATCCTCTCCAAGATATGGAACTATTGACCAAACATTCAAGTTATCTCGTTACGATTTTAGAGTGTATTGTACAATGGCCGGTTTGGGTTCATCCAGACCGGAAATGTGTGGCTGGACAGGTATACGCGAGCGACTTTCCCTGAACCGAAGGGCGAATCGGACAGTGACGAAACTGCCGCATGACGGCTGACCGTTCGCTGACAGGGGCTGGTGGGGGTAGCAGACCGGGCCGAAGCGCAGGGATTTCCGGGCAGTGTCCGCTCAACGTGCAAGGGTGGTAGCAGCAGCAGCCGCCAGTGACCGCCAGACTCTGCCGCCATGTGGCTGCCTCTCCTGCTGTGCTTTCTGCCGCTGTTGACGCCGGCGGCGGGTCTGCCCGCCTGGATGGACCACTCGCAAGGTAAGGAACACAAAACAGTGTCAGGGATGCGCTACAGACAGAGACAGGAGTGCCACGGATGAAAAATATAGTGCATATTCGCAGGAATAAGTTGTTAAATGCCATTTTTTTATAAATTGCCAATTATATATCATTTTACTAGTGCAACGGATACAATATGCAAAGCAAATATAACTTCTAACGACCTGTTTAGGCATACAACCCGAAAGCAGGGCACTCATGTTATTTTCCATTTCTCTTTTATTTGGTACAGCCCGATGGCAAACATAAAAATTCGTGTGTCCCAAAACCGGTAACAAGTGGTTACTATCCAAATTGTTTTCATTAGTGCTATTTTTTTTTTTTTTTTTTTTTTTTTTTTTTTTTTTTTTGTATGTCCACACAGATGCCTGTCTGCAGAAAATATCCTCGTACACGGTCATTGACGTACGCAGAACGTATTTTTGATGGACTTCACTTATAGTTAAGCTCGAATAGTCCTTATTCGAAACATTATTTGACCACAAGATTTTTTTTATTTATTTTACATGCAGTTCATGTTGACAAGACGACAGTATCAGCAAAGTCCTATAATGTTAGGCGCATCAGCTGCGGTTGTGGATTAAAAGCGGATTGCGTAGTTATGGGTTACGCGCTGGAATGAAATTTCGCGCCGGCTGGGGTGGCCGAGCGGTTCTAGGCGCTACAGTCTGGAACCGCGCGTCCGCTGCGGTCGCCGGTTCGAATTCTGCCTAGGGCATGGATGTGTGTGATGTCCTTGGGTTAGTTTGGGTTTAAGTAGTTGTAAGTTCTAGGTGACTGATGACCTCGGAAGTTAAGTCCCATAGTGCTCAGAGCCATTTGAAATTTCGCAAACATATTAGTCACGGAAAAAGACACACAACTCGGTTTATAGCTATACACAGCACAGTCGTTCAGAGAAGCGAGACTGAAGTTTCCTGTGTCAGTAATTTATAAGTCCAAGTATAACTAAAAAAAGGCCAAAGGAGTAATACTTCCAACCAAATGGCGAGTCAGTTCGGTGTTGATGAGGACAAGCTGAGATAGGTGAACTAGTACCGGTTATATGTTTGGGAATATTTCACAGGTGTTGGTACATTTCTAGGACCCGTTCCTTTTTTTTATCTAATTTGGGATGCTACATTGATTTTAGATAAATTTCCAGAAAAAAATACGACTACACACGTTTTACTTATGCATGATAACTTGTTTACCTGATGTAAACAGGTTCTTTACTTCAATTTCCGTATCTGAATGCTTTCCCAGAAAGCTTCACATTAGCCGGGTGACGTGACGACCAGTGACCACAAGACACGTAGAAGCCCCTTTACACGCACAAACTAATCGTCCGACTGACCGACAAATTGGGTGTGTGTAGGCGTTTTGTCCCATCAACTGACCGAATGATTTTTCTTGTCTGGTAGTCGGTTGGGTATGACCACCCGACAAGCGAACCACTTCACCCAAGGGTACATTGATGTGACATGAAATGGTGCAATCTTTTATGTTCCTTACCCTACTATTTCTCTAGAGTTTTCGGAGTTGCTGTTGTGTTCAAAAGTGTGTAGTTTCTTCAGTAGCATGTGTGTATGTATGTGTGTGTGGGGGTTAGTATGTGTGTAGCTAGTGCTACAGAGTGAGTGCCTTTGGATTCCTGTCTCATGCTTTTTATATGGCCTTGTGTGGCTGTGTTTTTAATATTTTTCAGTATTTATTGAATAGTCTTCTGGTACCTTGATGTAGAGTTATTGGTCAATTTGGCGATATTGTCGTCATTTAAAAAATCTGGTGTTTCATCTACGTATTCACTTTCATTCATGTTTAATATTATACTGCCTCTGTCATCCTTTGTTAATATGGCGCTGTATCGTCTGTTTTTGTTTTGGCTTCTTAGAAGTAATTTCTTCACGTGTTCTGTTACTGGAGATTCTGGTGAATTTGTGAGTTCCGATTATGCTATTTCTGCAGCTACTAATTTTCTTGCAAAGTGTGCACAATTTGGTATGACGATTCTAGAACGTGTTGAGAGCATGACATGTTGTCTTCTATTGTTTTGTGTGACGTGTGTTACTGTGTTTGGACCTTTCTTCAAATAGGCACATGTCTTGTTTGGTGAAATTTATGGCAGTTAATTATTCTCTGCTAGGATTTGTGTTTTGATTCTGATGATTATTTGCATCAAGTGCACTGGTGCTGTTTATCATTCCGCCCAGTTTGAATTTGAATTTAGAATTACACGATAAATACGCATAAACAGCTCGCTTTGCTGTAATGACACAAAGAGAAAAGGCACACATACAAAAGTAATGGAAGAAAACTGGAGAAAGCAAAAGCGCAGCAGTGGTACACAGGCTGCAAAGAATCATCAACCTGACAATCAGTTACTGACAGTAAATCTCACTGAACAAGAAACAACCCTATTTCACATAGGACCAAAACAGGCACATAACAGACGAAACAGTATAAGGCCTCATTATACAGAAAAGAGTGACTCATTATACACAAATTTTAATGTGAACGTGGCAAGAGAATTAATAGCCTTAGAAAAACCCAAACAATGATAACTTACAAATCAACCAAAATCACCAATTAGAGAAAACCTGAAGAAATCACATCTAAGCAACTAAAACACTGAACCAAACTAACAAAGGTAGGCAAAGGCAATGCACTGTGAACATGAATGAAAAGGAATGCATATATAAACTGCAAATTTCTCTGAATGACAAACACCAAACTGACCAGTGGCCCAAGATAACGGTGCCAGAAAAACATTCAATAAACACTGAAAAATATGAAAAATACATTCACAAAAGGCTAAATAAACATGATCTGCGTCTGGACACACAACTAAAACATTTAAACTGTTTCGACAAAGTAAAAAGATATAAGCGAAGTTATGAAAAATGTGTGTAGGCTTGTGTGTGTGCTTCTTAGAAACTCATAGGACTGCAGATGGAAAATGATTTGTGAAAGCTGAATGTAAATAATCGAAAATGTTATCACAACAAAGAAATTACACTTAGCTATAAAGTGTCGTTAACTCGCCAACTAAATTCACCTTAACATCATTTAGTGACAGATGACAAGCTACTACTACCTGACAACATACATAGGCTCCTACATGACCCTATAATATAAAATTAAACAACAAACAAACAAAACTGTTTCGAGGCCAAATTTTCGTAGACTGCTGCTGAAAACACGTTTCATAGATCTGAATAGAGAAAACCCACTGACAATGCAAAAGATAACGAAACACGTTTGAGTCTGTATGAAAAAAGTTGTCCATAATTTGAGCATCGTATATCCAGTAACATTATAAAAAACTGTAGCGTTACGAGAAAGGCTGGGCTATCCGAAAAGAGACCGAGGCGACACCGCGGACGGCAAAAGTGAATGTCAACGACCGTTCCGGGAACGAGATGGACAGCGGGCGGATTGACGGTGAACGGCCATACCTTAGTAGTTCCTCGGCCTTGCCGTTTACTGTAGTGAACGGTTCCTTTGCACCCGTTCGTTTGCGAACGACACGCCCAATATAAACTCCTGACAAGGAGACTCTAACCAAACTCCAGTTTCCGATTTTGAGGAAAACTTTTCCTTGGGGAAAATACACTTCGAAAAATAATCAGCAATTCAGTGTCCCAAGTACTGTGTGTGTGTGTGTGTGTGTGTGTGTGTGTGTGTGTGTGTGAACTGCCAAAGCAGGCAGTTTCTCATTTGCCACATTTTAGAGAAATGCCTTCTCATTTTTCGATTTTCACTTCAGGTGAATCAAAAATGGTTTTTCTCGAATTAGATGGTGGGTAGAGCTGAAAGTAAAAATTTTCCAGTGACAGGTGGACGAATTTTCATCAGAGTCGGTGACCTACATTTGGTAATTTCTCCGATTCGATCAATAAATCGGTAGAGGAAACCAGTATCAGTTGTACTAGCTTCGTCTGTAGTGGTGCGGAGAGAATAATGCTGGCCTTATTCCGATCATGGGAGGATGAATGCAGACTAAATGAGAGCAGTTTTCAAAAGCTTGGTTATTTTCTACATGAAAAATACTTTACTGACGCTTATCAGTTTGCAAAAGCCAATCAGCTATAAAAGAGAGCTGTCGGAAAAGTACGGCATCGTAGTCATGACAACTGAATATTTGTTTTCGAACTGCACGTATTCACCTTTTAAGGTGATATACTCTGATTACTTTTTCAGTTTTTGCATCTGGGGATTAAATTCTGATTGCATTTTGTAATACTGCTTAAATTATGCCGTACAGTTGTCTATGGCACAAGGTAGTTGGCACAAATCGAGGAATACGAAATCAGTCTAAGATTTCTCAGACTGAAGGTAAAAAAACCTAGAACTATGTGCTCCACTGGGACTCGAACCGGGGACTTTTCGCGCGAAAATGTTACCAAACCTAATTTCTCCTGCATACCTTGCGGCACAAACTGCCCTGGAATAAAGGATGAGGTGCGAAAATGATTTGGCCAGAGCGAGTAAAGGCTTATTTCGAGAAGTTCTATTTTTCAACATTTATATATTCATTGGTTACGTAATATAATCTGCTAACGTGTCATTAACACATTGTTGCGTAATATTTTGATATTTTCGGCATCCATTGCGATTTGTGTTGGTGTTTTTTTACTTTATGAATTCCATTCTCCTTTTGATCTAAACTAAAATTTACATGCACAATATTCTGCCTGCAATATTGCCTCCAGAGCAGGCTGTTAAATATTTGCTTCAGACGGATGTACAAGATAAGACTGCTTCCTCACACTTTGGTATTCCAAAACTTCTTCAGTGACGGATTTTCTGCGGGTATCTCCATTGCATGGTGACATTCATTGAGTGACAATACCAATGCAGACATTAGGTATCACTTAAATTCGTAAATAATTCCCTCAACTCCTATTTCGTAAAGTCCTCTCTAGAATGACGTATTGGACAAAGGAATGTCAATGTAACGTGTCAGATTATCGGTTAATGTAGACAGTATCAGCGCTTTCGTTAACTTTGTTTTGCATATTCAACCGCAGGGCACCTCGCAATGTTTTAATAAAACAGTACCTCAACTTGAACCGCTAAAAACGAATGATAATTATTTTAAAATACAAATAAACCTGTCCTGCCACAAATAAAGGTAATTTATCTGTCAAACGTCGCTCTTTTATACAAGTGATGTTTGAAAGTTAAAGAAACATAAGCGACTAGAGAAGCGCAAGTGGCGGAAGAAAGTGTCATCTGATACATAATTACATTTCCTTTAGACAGCACCAACTTTATGCCAGACGTCTTGATTGTTATGTACACTTCGAAGACGGTATTCATCTTTATGTAATATTTTTTGAAATTGAGTTTCGCCTACACATAGTAAAAATACTCGTAGCGGGTGGCTTAAATTCCATATATTTCATGTTAAAGATATATTACTTCTTGCGCACGATGTTAGCACCTTTTGTTTCCAAATCATATACCGAGCGAGGTGGCTAAGCCAGTGTTAATGCACTAGATTCAAATTCGGGAGGAACAAGGTTCGTACGCGTTTCGACCATGCTAATCAGGGTTTTTCACGGTTTTCCCAAGTTGCTAAGATGAATGTTAGGGTGGTTCCGTAGATAAGGCCATGACTTACTTACCGCCCTAGCCTCGTCTAATCCTATCCTGCATTGTACATGATTTATCTAAATGTATACTATTTCTCTGATGAATCCGTCGTGTCCTTTACTGTTTGATCTCCCGCGTGCTGGTCGGCCGCACGCAGCTGCGATCCCTGCTGTGTTGGAACGTATGGACACTCTCACTCGAGGTGACCGACAGGTGTCAAACAGCCAGCTGCACAAGTGGACGTCTGTTGGCAGTGCTGACACATTCGTCCACCAGTTGGTGTAGTCAAAAGTAAATGTCCTCTGGGTTCCTCGCCACCAAACAGATCATAAAGAGCAACGAAGGACAATCTGTGACGATTAGCTTGCGCTTATGAAGCCGATCGTGACCATTTTTGTCGTACATTGTTACCGACTATGAAACATCGGTTCATACTTCGAACCAGAAACAAAACGACAGCCCATAGAGTGGCAGTGCAAGGCCGCACCCTCAACTGGTAAAGTAGTGGCGACTGCCTTCTGGTGACTCTGAAGAGGTTATTCTGTTTGATGTCCTCCCTCATGGTAAAACGATCTACTCTGAAGTGTATTCTATTCGCCTTAGGAAACTAAAGAAATGACTTAAGCGTGTTCCTCGCCACGTAAATGCAAACGAACTTCTGTTTCTCGGTGACAACGCAAGGCCTCTCACAAGTCTGCGCACCGGAAAGCAGCTCACAAACTTCATTTGACTATTCTTCGTCATCCACCCCATATCTCGGTCTCGCACGTTCTGATTCCCATCAGTTTGGCCCAACTAAGGATGCACTTCGCGGGAAACAATATTTGGATGATGGGGAGTTACTGAAGTAGCAAGACGTTGGCTCCGACCTCGACCAGTGGAGTGGTGCCATGCGGGCGTACAGGCTCTCCCAGTAACCTGTTCCAGAAAAAAATGTTGCATTACTTGTTGAACGCTCCTCTTAGTATCGTATTAGTATCCGTAACATGCTGCGTCCTCCCTATGAGACTGGAAAGATGGGGAAGCCTGCAGGTCGATCAAATCCCATAACGCATAGGTTTTCCTCCTGAGAAGCAGTAAGGGATGACCTAACTTAACACCGGCCAAAAGACGAATCGCCGTCAGCACTAACATAACATACGTAAATGATTTACGAGACGGGATAATCGGTACTATAGTATTGTGCACTGACCATCCTGTTGTCCACAGGAGGGTATCGTCGCTGGACTCTGACAAAATTTCCAATTTGTGTAATGAATGGCAGTTGTTCTCAAATGTCGATAAATACAAGAAAGAGTATATATCCCAGGTGAAAGACAGCATAGCATCTGATCACAAAATTAGTGGTGAACATCTTGAGAACGCCATATCATATAAGTGTGGTACAGAGAAGCGATATGAAAAGACATGATCACGTAAAATCAATATCAGGGAAGGCGAACGGAAGACGCGTTTTTTTGACATAAAGGTTTTGGGTAAGGTGCCGTGGATCTTTAAAGGATATCGGCTGCAGGACGCCATTGCGATCGATTCTAGTGTGTTGTACCTGTGTACACATTGAAAAATTTCAGGGACGTGTGAAACGGTGGAGTTTTGACAGCGGATGATCTGGACGTATGTCCATCAGAGACAGTAAATTTGTAAGACTGGATGTCATGAACTATTAAGGTATATACATTGTTTGTTCTTTATCAAAATCTTTCATTTGCTAACTATGCCTATGAGTAGTTAGTGACTGCAGTAGTTTGAATCTTTTATTTAGCTGGCAGTATTGGCGCTCGCTTTATTACAGTTGTTGGAGGAATGAAGACTTTTGTGAGGTGATTCATGAACGGTATAGGTTATTGTTAGTCAGGGCCATTCTCTTGTAGGGATTATTAAGTCAGATTGCGTTGCGCTAAAAATATTGTCACTTTAGTGATGATAAGAATAAGTAAAGAGAGAAATGTCTGAGTACGTTCAGTTTTGCTCAGCTGTTTGAAAATCAAATAACGTGAGGGGTTTACCAGCACAGTAATTCACTAATTTTTCTAAGGGGACGTTTCACGTGTAACTAGGATCTTAACAAATCGGCATTGCCCATATAGCCACCAGTGATTCTCGGGGACCTCAAATTGGAAACATTGGAAAAAAGACAGCGTAATTCCCATGAAACCCTGTTGGGTTAATTTAGACAGACAGTAGTCGAAGATGATTGAGCAACCATTATGCTGCCATTAACATATATCTAGCGTTGAATAGGGATAGTTAAAATAGTTGATATCAGGTAGCGTACAGACGTATATTAGCAATCATCTTTCGCTTGCTGAATAAGAGAACAGAATACGTAAGAAATACTGGTACGATGTATCTCCGCCAAGAATTGTACAGTGGTTTGCGGGTATTCAATTAGATGCAGACGCATGCCGTCTTGCCACTAATCACTGCCAAGAGTGTTTAAAACATCGTGAGACTGAAGACCAAGGTCGTTGTTTTCACTGATGACAGCTTTGCTCCCGGCATTACCAGGAAAGATTTAGGCTTCCTTCCACAAAAGCATGATTTACTCGCAGTTGGGCTTTTTCGTCTACAGCAGCAGGTTTCTATTTTTTTTCTATATTTGAAGCCATGAGCAGTAGAAAATACAACCAACCGTGTCCAAAGTCATTGACGATGTCTCTCCTAGCGGGAGACGAAAGTTTTGGCAAAGCAATGTATATCACATCTAGAAAGCTCAGAAATCTACTGTTAAGGAAATAAACATTGTCCGTGAAAACGTGTACTGTGTGATACACAGAGTATTCCGAACTCCTCATTCTATCATTATGGCTATTTGTCATTTTCCCGAGCCTAACATCGCTGATCCTTTTCCTAGGAGATTGTTCTGAACTGCATTAATTAATTTGAATGAGGTCATAATTCTACTTGCCTACCAAACATTCAACGTTCCTTTCAGTGTCATAAAAAGTCCAGTTTACGTCTCGCCTTGTGTGTTAGGGCTTCGGTCACGACTGGGCACATGTTAATGCAAACGGAAGCATTTGGTTGCTCAGATTCGGGTTAAATTGTGTATAAAAAAACGGGATAACGAACTTGTGTGTTTAGGTGGTGAGCGCAGTGTTGCCAGCAGAAGGAAGTGAGCGTAATGAGATAACCTGCCTAACAATACTCATAAAGAACATAAGGTGGAACATCGGATCAGCTAAAAACTGAGAACATCGGAATTCGGAATAATTCATGTGTTGCCAGATAGCTGGCCGGAGTGGCTGAGCGGTTCTAGGCGCTTCAGTCTGGGACCGCGCGACCACTAAGTCCGCAGTTTCGAATCCTGCCTCGGGCTTGAATGTGTGTAATGTCCGTAGGTTAGTTAGGTTTATGTAGTTCTAAGTTCTAGGGGACTGATGACCTCAGAAGTACCATAGTGCTCAGAGCCATTTGAACCATTTTTTTTCTTACCAGATAATAAAAAAAAACAAGTAAATTTATTACGTTTCGTTCCACAGCCGCTATTAACTTCTTAAAGGTTAAAAACATTAGTCTAAGAGTACTGTATACTTTCGTCAGAATATTGAAATTGATTGGCACAACATAATCGACCAGTTGCAGATCGATTTTTCATCTGGCATCAGAAAGCTACCAGATACGCCTACTGTCGTCAAGTTGAAACTTTGGACACAACTGGTCCCATTATGATCAAGCAATTGACAGCTTCTTGATGCCACTTGGAAATGGCCTCAACGGGTGTAAGTGGGCTGTTGAGACTCAATGTTCACCTAAAACTTTGATGGAACCATGCTTTTAACAAATAAAGAAATGGAATGCTGTACTACTGGCAGTAGCAATCCACGCGTTTCTCGTAAATGTGCAAACTTCTTTTGGTTCGGATGGTAATGTTAGTGCCAAGATATTTCAGTACCATACAGACGCCTCTGAATCAGTGCAAAACAGGTTTCACTCCTATTATTACATCACGCGTAAAGGTGGAAACGTTGCTTACGTTATAAATGCCACAATTATTTTACTCCAATTATTGTCGCAAACGCTGTATTGTAATTACGTTTCTTTAAATTATGATACAGTGCCGTCTGTTTAGGGTTAGTGTGGTTCATTTCTTTCTGTTTGAAATACGTAATTTTTTGTTGACACAAAATGAAATATAACGGTGGAAACTTACATTTACTTCATTCGGGCTTAAGAGCGAAAAAAATGGCGTGACTTTGTTTAATTGTTAAGCTTGTAAAATGTAAAACTCTATTAGTGTAAGAGTGTCTGTCACAGGACAGTTGAATTTGAGATCCAGTCCAGCATTCTTTGGGTTAACTTCCTAAGTACTGAAACTGAAATCAGTCAGGTGTGTACCTGGTTTCAGAAGAATGCGTGCGCTGCTATGCCAAAGTTTCAGCAGTTGAGCTGCTCAATATAGTCAGCCGCTAATGATTATTGTTCTGAGGCTGTTCAAGAACATGAGGTGAGTGATTCGTCGTAATGAACTTGTGATTACCTCGCATTTCAACGCGTTGCACATTCGGGATCCAGAGGGTTGCATTTTGGTATTAGAAAATTAACGAACTTTTACGTCCCGACTGTCATAACTTGCATGAAACATTTTATAAAAATATAAATAAGTAAACGATAGCTGAAATGCAAATCGCGAAGAAGGATGTTATGTTTGTAAAATCTGTATATGAGGTTATAGTCTTAGCAGCTGAGTCTCGTAAAGTAGCTGTTTCACAATAACTTAAACTAAAACTAAATTAGTGGTTAGCACGCTGGAGGACGACGGTTCAATCCCACGTCCGGCCATCATGATTTAGGTTTTCCGTGATTCCCCTACATCACTTCAGGCAAATGCCGGGATGGCTCCTTTGAAAGGGCACGCCCGATTTCCTTCCCTAATCCGAGCTTGTGCTCCGTCTCTAATGACATCGTTGTCGACGGGATGTTAAACACTAATTTCCTCCTCATCCTAAAACTAAATTAAACTCCTCCCGAACAGACCATGAAGGCCCAACGATACCGTGGCCACACGTGTTACAACGTGTTTGGTAAGCACGTATGAGCAAGCGTTTTGCGCGATCATGTTTGAGCGCGTGTAGAATAAATTTGCGCAAGTTTCGGGACTGTACAAGCTGCTTGATGCTTCATCGAACTGTAATTACGCAAGCTTGTTCAAACATTCAAGCGTATGCACGCTTGGGCGCGTGTACAGAGAACACGGCAGCTTCTGCAAGCATTCGTCAGTTCCGGGATAGTTGTTGTAGAGTGCGTACCGCGAAAAGTTTGCGTAGCCACCATGTCGAGCGACGCGAAAAATATCAATCGCTGATTGGTGGAAGTCTCTATTCGCACTTCCGAAAGCCAGTCTTGTCTCTGTAATGTGAAAAAGAAAAGGAATAATGGCGAAAGGAAAGAGGTAGGCTGTGTACGATATCCTTATCGCTAAATTTGAAGTGATAGATGTTTTAGCAATAAAGACAGTCACTGAAAAGATAAATTCACTATCAGAAAATTACCAAAGGGAAAGAAATTAAAGGGGGAGTACTTACAAGTCAAGGGGTGGTGCAGACCTGATTCGGAGACCTATTACTGTACTTCTTAAATGATCGGAACGCAGAGGCTCGGCAACTAATTTAGAAGAAAAGCAAAAAAGGCAGCCAGTCAGCGCACAGTCGCGTGAGCGCAATTATTTCTGGTACAAACCGAAGCTTGTACAAGTTTGCTTGAGCCATGTGGAGGCGTGAGGAATTCGTGCATGCTTGCGCAAAATGCTCGTCAAGCATGCAGTTAGGTGTGCGGCCACCTTAAGACGACAAATGATCACCGGTACATCTTGCAGGCAGTGGAGGAAAAAATGCGCATGGACCAGCGGTAGACGGGTTCGTTCGGCCTTCTGAGAAATAAAGTTTTCTGGAGACCATTGCTTGCTTCCGTCAAATTATTCAGCGCACATTTCATCTACGAAAGTTTGTCGGTGTTAGTATACGTCGTGGTTCAAAATGGTTCAGGTGGCTCTATGTACTATGGGACGTAACATATGAGGTCATCAGTCCGCTAGACTTAGAACTACTTGAACCTAACTAACCTAAGGACATCACACACATCCATGCCCGGGGCAGAATTTGAACCTGCGCCCGTAGTAGCAGCGCGGTTCCGGACGGAAGCGCCTAGAACCGGTCGGTCACTCCGGCTGGCTATTCATCCTGAAACAGGCTGAATTAATAATACAGTTTTTCTGGAATAGCTTAAAATTGAAGCAATGCGAGAAACTCTGAATGAAATGAACTTAAGACTGTGAAATGGAAACTAATTATAGAATCTAGTACATCATCTTCCAATGTGAACATGTGCTTCTTTAGAGCCTATTCCCGGAATAGCATAAACCGTACTTACAAAACAGTTATTTTCCAAAAATGGTTGATCATAGCACTTTCACGTACACAACGCATGCTCGCAATACGACAGTCTTGCACTCTGCGCAAAACAGAACGTGCAAATAACGACAGGGAAAAGTTCGAAGAGATTCGCGCATCTGTGAAAAGACCGACGCGCGAAACATACAACTACGACCGTTATATCGTAGCAAAAGATGTCACCCAGGACCTGAAGAAATTCTGGTCATACGTAAAATCGCAAAGTTAGTCAAGGATTATATCTAATAGCTCGTTGACCAATGTGATGTGGCAATAGAGAACAGTAAAGGGAAAGCTGAACTTACAAATTTCGCATTTAAGAAATCGTTCACGCGGGATGATTGCGGAAACTACAGACTTCCGTAATGAAGACATGGTAACAGGCGCCCCTGATGCAGAGAAGAAACAGAAAGAGTTGAAAACGAATATGTAGCCAGGTCCAAATGGAGCCCTAGTTTTAGAGAGAGCGCTCTACGGCGCTGGCCCTTACTAATCTAGCATCTACTGGGAATCTGTCACCCAGTCGAAAGCGACTGGAAAAACGCGCAGATGACTCCTGTATATCAGAAGTGCTAAAGAATGGACCCGCAAAATTACAGACCAACATCACATCCTTAACATCGGTTTGCTGCTGCTTTATTGAAGATACTCTCAGTTCGAATACGACAAATGTGCTAGAGACGGAGAAGCGTCCCTCCACAAATGAGCGCGGTTTTAGAAAGCATCGCTTCTGAGAATCTCAGCTTGCCTTTTGCACATGATATCGTGCAACGGCGGATGAAGAGGAACAGGCAGATTCCACATTCCTCGATTTCCGGAAGCATTTGTCGGTGCCCACTGTAGACTGTGAATGAAGGCACGAGCACACGAAATAGCTCCAAGATTTTTTAATTGTTAAGACGCAATACGCCGTCCTCGACGCCGAGTGTCAGTCAGAGGGAAGGGTGTCTAAGGAGTGTCCCAGGCAAGTGCGATAGCTCAGCCATTGTTCTCTGTTTACATAAATTATCTGACAGCCAGGGTGAGTAGTAGTCTTCGGCATTTCGCTGATGACGCTGTGGTGTAAGGGAAGGCGTCTTCGTTGAGTGACTGTTCGACATACAAGATGTCTTAGTCAAATGTAGAAAAACGTAAGTTAATGTAGTTGAGCAGGAAAAACCGTCCCGCAGTGTTAGAATACAATGTGGTTAGTGTGATGCTTGACTCAATGAGTTCGATGAAATACCGAAGCGTAACGCTCATTAGGAGAGCTTTAGAGATTAGATTAGATTAGATTAGATTAATACTTGTTCCATAGATCATGAATACGACACTTCGTAATGATGTGGAACGTGTCAGGTTAATAAAAGATGTCTGTACAAGAAATTACATTACACAAAATATTGCATGACACTAATGATTAAGTTAGTTTTTTCCCTCCCTTAATTTATATCTAAAAATTCAGCCAATGAGTAGAAGGAGTTGTCATCTAGAAATTCTTTCAATTTATTTTTAAATGTTAGTTGGCTATCTGTCAGGCTTTTGATGCTGTTTGGTAGGTGCCCAGAGACTTTTGTGGCAGCATAATTTACCCCTTTCTGTGCCAAAGTCAGATTTAACCCTGCATAGTGAAGATCATCCTTTCTCCTGGTGTTATAGGTATGCACACTGCTATTACTTTTGAATTGGGTTGGATTATTATCAACAAATTTCATAAGGGAATATATATACTGTGAGGTTACTGTGACGATCCCTAGATCCTTAAATAGATGTCTGCAGGATGACCGTGGGTGGGCTCCAACAATTATTCTGATTACACGTTTTTGTGCAATGAATACTTTTCTACTCAACGATGAATTACCCCAGAATATGATGCCATACGAAAGCAGTGAATGAAAGTAGGCATAGTAAGCTAATTTACTGAGATTCTTATCACCAAAATTTGCAATAACCCTAATAGCATACGTAGCTGAACTCAGACGTTTCAGCAGACCATCAATGTGTTGCTTCCAGTTTAACCTCTCATCAATGGACACACCTAAATATTTCGAAAATTCTACCTTAGCTACAGACTTCTGTTCAAATTCTATATTTATTACTGGAGTTGTGCCATTTACTGTACGGAACTGTATATACTGTGTTTTATCAAAATTTAAAGAGAGTCCGTTTGCTGAGAACCACTTAATAATTTTGTGAAAAACATCATTTACAATTACATCATTTAGTTCTTGGTTTTTGGATGTTATTACTATACTTGTATCATCAGCAAAAAGAACTAACTTTGCATCTTCATCAATGTGGAATGGTAAGTCATTAATGTATATCAAGAACAGTAAAGGACCTAAGACCGAACCCTGTGGGACCCCGTGCTTGATAGCACCCCAGTTTGAGGAATCAGCTGTTTTAACATTACACGAACCACTTATTTCAACTTACTGCATTCTTCCAGTTAAGTATGAATTAAACCATTTGTGCACTGCCCCACTCAAACCATAATGATTTAGCTTATCTAAAAGAATTCCATGATTTACACAATCAAAGGCCTTTGAGAGATCACAAAAAATACCAATGGGTGATGTCCGGTTATTCAGAGCATTTAATATTTGATCAGTGAAAGCATATATAGCATTTTCTGTTGAAAAGCCTTTCTGAAAACCAAACTGACATTTTGTTAGTACTTTATTTTTAGAAATATGGGAGGCTACTCTTGAATACATTACTTTCTCAAAAATTTTTGATAGAGCTGTCAGAAGAGAGATTGGGCGGTAGTTGTTGACATCCGACATATCCCCCTTTTTATGCAATGGTTTTACAATGGCATATTTCAGTCTATCAGGGAAAACACCCTGCTCCAAAGAGCTATTACATACGTGGCTGAGAATTCTACTTAACTGTGGGGAACAAGCTTTAAGTACTTTGCTGGAAATGCCATCAATTCCGTAAGAGCTTTTACTTTTCAGTGAGTTTATTATTTTACTGATTTCAGAGGGAGAGGTTGGTGGAATTACAGCTGTTTCAAACTGTGCAGGTATGGCCTCTTCTATTAATAGCCTTGCCTCTTCTAGTGAAGATCTAGATCCTATTTTCTCCACAACATTTAAAAAATGATTATTCAAAATATTTTCAATTTCTGATTGTTTGCAGTTCATCTGCAAAGGAGACAGCGTACAGGTCACTAAAGCGACCCGTTTTTTAGTACTGCTCCAGTGTTTGGGATACGCCCCAGATCTGATCAAAGGGAGACGTCAAAATAGTTCAGAAGCGAGCCGCTAGATTTGTTAACGTTAGTTTCAATCAACACGCTAGTAGTACCGAGATGCTTCGGGACCTCAAATGGAGGGTTCTGTTAGATGAACACCACTAAGAAAATTCAGAGAGCCAACATTTGAAGCTGACTGCAGAACGATTCTACTACCGCCAACGTACATTTCGCATAAGCACCGCGAAGATACGAGAAATTGGGGGATAGCACAAAGATAGTGGTTTTTCCGTCGATCTTCTAGGAAAGAAAATGACAAGTAGTAGTAAAAGGTACCCTGCACCACGCACCATGAGGCTTGCTGAGTATGAACGTAGACGCGGATGACAGTCTGCATCCCTGAAGATGACTGTCGCCCGATCGTAACATTTTGCCGACAGTCTGTGAAAACACATTTCTTCAAAAAAACTTGCTAACTACTACTCCAGAACGACACTATGACGTAGTTTGAGGAAACGATTAATCACCATCAAAATACGTTTGTTGACATCAGTGACATAATCAGTTAGTGTTGTCTTCACATATCAGTTCAAATAGTCTGTCATGCCTCAAATTATTCTTTGTCTTATGCCAGCGACTTTTAGTAATTAGACTGTAATTTTTGACAACACTGTCTACTTCGGGAGAACACTAAATATAACACTAGTCTTGCATTCGGTTTTCAGCGATATTGTGCTCCTGTGTGAGCTAGTGTAATAATAATAGTAAGAAAGGGCGTTTCGAAAGTCCGTTCAGAATCAAGGAGATGGCACCACCGGCGCGTATCGAGGTCATGTTCAGCAAGTAGAATATTTGGAAAGAACTCACACCAAGTTTCAGCCATATTGGTCTATTTCTTTGTGTTTGGCATTCGTATGAATCCAGGAAATAGGGTGATTGTCAAAAAATGGACGAAGAAGAATTTCGTGTGGTGATTAAACATTCCTTTATGAAAGGAAAAACGCCTCAGGAGACTAAAGAGAAGCTTGATAAACATTACGGTGACTCTGCACCTTCGATTAGAACAACTTATAAGTGGTTTCAGAAGTTTCGGAGTGGCCATGTGGGCACAAGTGATGCTGAACGTTCTGGACGCCCTGTGGAGGTTAAGACTTCAGAAATCATTGATAAAATCCGTGATATGGTGATGGATGACAGAGTTAAGGTGCGTGACATTGCTAGTGCTGTGGGCATCTCGAATGAACTAGTACATAATATTTTGCATAAACATTTGGACATGAGACATCTATCCGGAAGATGGGTTCTGCGATTGTTCACGCTTGACCAATAACGGAATCGTGTGAAGTGTTGCAAGGATGGTTTGCAGCTGTTCAGGAAGAATCCGCAGGACTTTAAGCGTCACTGTGGATGAAACATGGATACATTACAATACTCCTGAGACCAAACAACAATCCAAACAATGGGTTACCAAGGGAGGATCTGCACCAAAAAAGGCGAAGACCATTCCTTCGGCCGTAAAGGTTATGGTGACCGTCTTCTGGGATTCGCAAGGGATAATCCTAATCGACCATCTGGAAAAGGGTAAAACTATTACAGGTGCATATTAGTCACCGTTATTGGACCGCCTGAAAACAGAGCTCCAAGAAACACGCCGGCGATTGGACCGCAAAAACGTGCTTTTCCATCACGACAATGCACCAGCACACACCTCAGCACTTGTGGTCGCAAAATTATTGGAATAGGATTCCAACTCGATTCACATCCCGCCCTATCCTCCAGACCTGGTTCTCTTGGACTACAATTTGAAGAAATCGCTGGTGGGACAAAGATTTTTTTTTTAAAGTTAGGTGATTGCTGCAACTACTAGCTATTTTGCAGACTCGGACAGTTCCTATTATTCTGAAGGGATCGACAAACTAGAACAGCGTTGGACGAAGTGTATAAGTCTGAAAGGAGACAATGTCGAAAAATAAAGTTTTACCCCAAACACGTAAGTAGTTTTTATTTTTGCACAGTTATTTTCAAACGCCCCTCGTAGTACGTACGTCTTCTGTTGCGACAGAACTGTAATGCATTTGTAACCTCAAAGCACAAATATTAAAAATTGTGTATTTTCACTCGCTGAGTACCTTGCCGGCAACCTCTATTCGTTTATTATTTTTCAGTTGTTTTAGTGGCTTGACTAGAGCGTCTTCCATACAAAAGCGAATTAAAAGCAACATTCAGTCCAAAGAAAATAAGGTGTAGATGACATTTTAAAGCTCTCGTATGTTCCCCTTCATAAAGCCTGACAGTTTATGTCGACTGATAAATATAGCCTTTCAACTTTTCCAATCTGAACATTGTCGCAGTACATGCAATAGTTGCACATCGTAGCACACAAACTTCCAAAAGGCGGTTGGCCGGTGCAAATATTCCTTTTTGAAACGCAAATAAATTTTTGCGCTATTAATCACATCCTCCAAGCTGCGTTATAATGGAGTGCTCGGCAGCAGTGTGAACGCGTCTACACATGCCAGCCTTGGTATTTGTAACGGTACAGGGTGGGACATGTTATCGTGCGATGCTCCCAACTGTAATGCGGCCTTGCTGCGCCAGTGTACTGTCCAGCAGGTTGGGCCTTTGTGGAGTTCCACTGCGGCAGGGAGTCCGTGGCAGAGAACAGAGAGGAAACATCAGAGCAGTCCACAGTTTCGGAATGACGAGCATTTAATTAATTATCCGTCAACGTACTCGGACAGAAACACATCATGGCCTAATGTTTCCACGATTTTCATCTTCCACATTATAAAAGAACATGCAAAAGATTCCAGAACGACTTGGAAATATATAAAATCACATTCTTATATGCAAGGTTTGTCATACGAAGTTTTTGGTGTTCTGTATGAATTACACTGCAGTACTGTTGCTTGTACTAGGCAAGACACATGTCACGAAACACACGATGAAGGAAATAATTTAGCAAGTGGGGCCTGCACATATTTATCACTGTCGCACTGCAGGGGATCATGAAGGACGAGAATATTTTTTGAATTTCGTGAGTGTGTGTGCTTAAAATGTTTTTTCTATATATTGCTACCATCAAATTTTGCTGACTTAAATTATTTAATGAAGTAACATGTTCCGAGGAACAAACCCGATCAAGCTACAATGGCAGTACAAAAACATTTACAATAAAAGCATACAAAGATATTACAGATGTTCTTTACAGTCTTGGCATGTGGTGTGGTCATCCTGCGGAGAAAGAGAGGATAACGTATGAGGGAATAATCGCTTCTTTCGTTGGTCTGTTGCTCACATAAAAATAGCTCATTTTGTTCATACGAAGTAGCTGTCTTCCTGTGATGTGTTCCGTTACCTCCATTGTTATGGACAGCTATTTCATAAGAACAAAGAAGGTGCTTCTTACAATTTTTGCCAGCAGCAGACCAATGAACGAAGTGAAGATTCATTCATATTTGATTATCCTCCTCTTTCTCCACAGCATGGCCACAGCTCATGCCAATATTGTAAAGAACATCTGTAATATCAAAATGTACTGTTGTTAAACGTTATTATATCGGCATTGCAGTCTGAGAAACAATTTGCTTCACTAAATAATTTAAGCCAATAAAATTTTGTAACTGGTAGCGGTCTCTAAAAAGTTTCATTTTTTCAGTCACGGCCGATTTATAGTCAATACGGATTTGAATTGTTTCATGAACGCAACGTTTCTGCGTGCAAGAAGTAGCCTCAAAAGAGTTAATAAAATCAAACGAAACTTGTCGTTAGGGTTGTTTTAAAAGAGTGCCTGTAGACTCAGTTGTCTCAGCTTCACACAGCCACTATTTCACATGAATACAAAATTAAAAAAAAAAAGCTTTCTCTCTCTGCCGTCTTTCCTATCCAGCCACATATTGAAATTCATGCTATTGTAATATTTGCTCACCTTATAATCCGAAATAACATTGTTTGTGACAAGTCAGTGATCATACGATTACTTGTCCGATTAGAAGTAACAAGATCCGGATTAGATCTTTGCAACAATATATCTGTCAAAAATGTGTAAGTAGAGAGAATGTGAATATGTAGATGTGTACAGTAGCTGCCTTGCTCGAAAGCAAGTAAGCAAGCAGGGAAGGGAGATAAGGATTTAACTTTTCGTCGAAGAAGTGAGAAGGGAAGGAAGGGGAAGGAAACCAACTGTGTCCTTTTTAAACGCAAATATCGGGATGGTAGCGCTCTAGAGATATACAAAATCTTAACCTTCTGAAAAGTTGTCAGTGAAGTCAGTTGTTAGCTGCTTAGGCAGACTATTCCTTCTTTCTAAAAGTAGACCTCGTATTATTTGTGAGAAACTGGGGTGTGTTAGATCAACATGTGAGAGTGCACGGGGTACCATTGTCGATAGTGGTATGACGCGCATACAGTTCCTGTTAAGCATGCATACCTCATTCTCCGTAACATTCGGACCTTAGGGCGCATCGTCCTGCAGGAGGAATGCTCTTGCTGTTTCGTTCAACTGTACCAAAGCACGACCGTTCTTCGACCTTCATCTGAGGCGAGTGCAATCATTATTCCACTTTCGAGTGGAACGATCGTACCTAGTCGAGTCTCATCAAAACTGTATGAACCCTTCTGCAGCGACGTCTACATAGATATTCAGCAAGCCACCGTCCGGTGCATGGCGGAGGAGACTGTACCCCTACCTGTTATTTCCTTTCCTGTTCCACTCGCATATAGAGCGAGGGAAATGTGACTATTTGCTTCCGTATGAGCACTAATTTCTCGTATCTAATCTTCGTAGTCCTTACCCAGCAATGTATATCGGCGGCAGTAGAATCGTTCGGCAGTCAGCTTCAAATGCCTATTCTCTAATAGTGTTTCTCGAAAAAGTACGTCGCCTCCGCACCATGGATTCCCATTAGAGTTCCCGAAGCATCTCAGTAAGTGTTGCTCTACCCTACCGGTAACAAATCTAGCAGCCCGTCTCCGAATTGCTTCGTCTTCCTTCACACACGCGAATAGGTCGCGCCAGCGTGCTATATGTGGTTTCCTTTACAGGAGAACCACTCTTTCCTAAAATTCTCCCAATACATACACTTTCCATCTCATACTGCTTCACAACGTTACGCCCAGATATTTAAACGGATTGCCTGTGCCAAGCAGGACACTGGGAATACCGTATCCAAACATTACATGTTTGATCTTCCTACTCATCCGCATTAACTTACATATTTCCACATTTAGGTCAAGCTGCTATTCACCACACCAACTGGAAATTTTGTCTAAGGGTTCTTGTATCTCCCTACAGTCACTCAACTTCGACACGTTGCCGTACACCACTGGATCATGAGCAAACAACCGTAGATGGCTGCCCACCCTGTCCGCCAAACCATTTATGTCTATAGACAAAAACAGCGGTCCAGTCACACTTTCCTGGGGTCCTCCTGGCGATACTCCTGTCTCTGATCACTCACTCTCGACGACATGTTGGGTTCTATTATTTAAAAAGTCCTCGAGCCACTCATATATCTCTGAACGTATTCCATAAGCACGTACCTTCGTTAACAGCCTGCAGTGGGGCACCGTTTGAAATGCTCTCCGGAAATCTAGAAATATGCAATCCGCCTGTTGCCCTTCATTCATAGTTCACAAAATATCGCGTGAAAAAAGGGCAAGCTGAGTTTCGCATGAGCGATGCTTTCTAAGGCTATGCTGATTCTCAGTCACAAGAAAGTTTATTGTATTGGAAATGAGAATGTGTTCAAGGATTCTGCAGTACACACAAGTTAGGAACATTAGTCTCTAATTTTGCAGGTCCGTTCTTTTATCTTTCTTATACACCGGAGTCACCTGCACCTTTTTACAGTCGCTTGGGACTTTGTGCTGGGCGAGAGATTCACGATAAACGCCAGCTAGGCAAGGAGCCAATGCCGTAGAGTACTCTTTGTAAAGTCGAATAGTAATTCCATCCGGACTTGGTAATTTATTTACTTTCAAATCTTTAAGTTGTTTGTCTACGCCAAAGATGATTAGTTTTGTCATCCATACGTGAGTCTGTCCGATTGTCAAATGACGGTGTGTTCGTGCAGTTCTCTTGTGTGAAATATTTCTTGAACGCTAAATTTAAAACCGCATTCGTTTTACTGTCTTCATCTGCCACTCCAGACTGGTAAACAAGTGACTGAGTGGAAGCCTTAGACCCGCTTAGCGATTTTACGTATGGCAAGAATTTCCTCCTGTTCTCTGCCAGGTCTTTTGCTTGGGTGTGACGGCGGTAGTTGTATTCTCCGCGTATACCTCTTTTCACAGACGCTCGAATCTCTACTACCCTTCCCTTGTCATTTGTGCGTTCTCTCTTAAACCGAAGGTGTAACAGCCTCTGATTCCTCAGTATTCTCCGAATTTCGTTACTAAACCATGTTGGGTCTTTCCTATCCTTCATCCACTTACTAGGCACATAACTCCCCAGGCCACGATTTACAATTTGCTTAAACTTTGCCCAGAATCCTTCTATGTCCATCTCACTGGAACTAAGTGATTTCAGTTCACTCTGTAAGTGAAATGCCAACAACTGTTTATCTGCTCTATGCAGCAGAAACTCTTCTAGCCTCTTGACTGATTTACTAACTTTCGTAGTCTTAGTTGCTACAATATGATCTCTAATCTCCGTTTCTATAATATTGTCGATAAGGTCCGGCCTATTTGTAGCTACGAGATCTAAGGTATTGCCATTACATATGGGCTACCGAGCTAGTTGCTCAAAACACGTTTCCAGAAAAGTGTTCAAAAGTATTTCGCATGACTGTGTGTCTGAACACCCCCCCCCCCCCCTCCCCCGCAACAATAATGAATCCATAGACATGGCAGTCGACACTCGATAGGTTCAAGTCGCCTAGTATTGCATGATCTGGCTATTTATACGCTATTGACCCTAAACTTTCTTTGTATGACTGTAGAACTTTCGCAGCAGAATTGGATGGCCGGTAAAAAACATCCAACAATTAACTTGGTTTCACTTCAACCGGAGAGCCGAGCGAGGCGGCGCACACTGGACTCGCATTTGGGAAGACGACGGTTCAAACCAGCGTCCAGCTATCCTGATTTTGGTTTCCCGTGATTTCTCTAAATCGCTCCAGGCGAATGCCAGGATGGTTCCTTTGAAAGGGCGCTGTTTTGTCCCCTCCCCTAAACCAACCAACCAACCAGCCAACACCTGTTATATGCGCCTCAACCTCACTAGAGAAAAAATGTCAAATGCAATGAACACTCCCCCCTGTCTTTCCAATAAACGTTCCACGACTCTAAAAGCTATCCACTTCAGGTTTCGGCCATCTCTAGGTCCCAAATGTAATTTGAGTGCGAGAAGTTTCCTGGGGGGCAGTAGTTTCAGGAATTTATTACGAACACTTCGACGATTTACTAATCAAATTATGACAGTCGAAGTGTGTTTAATCTGAACGCCGTTTGACTTCCCTTGCAGCATATTTACTAGAGATTGTTCATCAGAGCACGTCAATCTAACGCCTACCCTAAAAAAACCTCCCATGTGCACTCAACAAGTACTCTGTTACGCGAGTAGCTGCATCCTTCGTGTAGTGCACCCCTGATCTGTACTGACAAAATATGATTTAAGTTTTCCGCCGAATAGTAGCGCAAAGTTGAGTGAATAGGCGGTTTATTCGTGGCGGGTGCGAGTAGTTACACATACAATGAGTGATCAAATCAGTATAGTCATTGTTAGTCAGCAGTTCCAGTTGGCGGGCTAAGTTATTTTTCGCTTCAGCCGACACGGACAAAATACGTACGCGGCGTGTTGCCTCTGACAATCATCCCATGCTCATGTCCAATCGCCGCAAAGGAAACTTTCAATTAAAAATCAGTAAAATACATTATCAGTAAAATACATTATCAGGCAGGTTACGACATGAAACTTATTTTCATAGGCGACCATATTAAGCCGAGACACATACTCTTGAGTTGTGGTACTAATTACATTAAAGTCACCTGCACTGGTTATTTCCTGTTTTAATCGTTCTGTGTCGGAAATTAGATAGCGGCAAGTGATTCACGTAAATGTCAGATGCGTTATTTAAAAATTTCAGTGGAAGTACATTTCATGAAATTTATCTCCCTCAGATCCCGTACGTGCGAGCGACTACCCTCGATGTCACTAAGAAAGCACAACGGGCACGTGGCTGTACGTAGTTAGATGCGAATTCCAGAAATGTTTCGAGCTTCCTGTGTCACTTGCATAAGCATCCTCAGGGGGGGGGGGGGGGAGGAGGGGGCGGCAAGGGGGAACTTAACATTAGGAATCTGGAGTACGGAGATTTTATTCGTATACTGATGAGATAACCACCAAACCCCTGGGACATAAGTTCTCAGTTCCACTTCTAAAACTTAGTTCTTGTAGCACGACATGTGTCTATATTAGCCAACTCATTAATAAAAAAATTATTTATTTTAGAGACCTATAGCTCCTAGAGGCTGGAAAAATTTCTGTGGACGCACATCGCCATATCAAGACTTAACACTAATGAATCGCCTGCCCCGCCAGGAAGCAGCTGTCATCATCCAATTGAAGAGTGTGTGCCTTACCTCAGCATTACTTCACCATTTAAATAGCTTGGGTCCACATAACTATATTCTAGTCGTATCCTCCTGTAATAATTCATCTGAGCGACAAAGATATGAACGACAAATTGAAGCATTTCCTGCACAGTTTGGCATTATGCGCTGTCACTCACTCCAATACCTCAATCACAGGATTTTCCCGCACGTGACACCCAACCACCTGCTTTAGCCCGTAAATAGGCGAACACCGCAAGCCCACAAATTGCGCTGACCGCCTGCCGAAGCCAGCGTGTATCTGAACTACCCTCGATGCCGCTAAGGAAGCGTAGCAGGCACGAGGCTGTACTCAGTTAGATGCGAATTCCAGAACGAATCTTAAACTCGGCGGCGGAAAGGTTCCGGGTTCTAGTCTCGGTCGGTGCACAGTATTGATCCGCCACGACATTTCAGATTGCCTGGTGTGCCGCGAAACGTTAGACACAGACGAATGAAGCGTCGTTAAGAGGTGCGCTACGCTTTCAGAGGACGAATGCCAGTGCGTGTGCGAGTGGCGTAGCTCGGAGCGGAGAGCGCAGTGGCCGTGGAGTGCAGACGCGGTCGCGGCGGCTGTGGGCCGTTGTTCTATTCTGGTCGCGCGTGACACTGGATCGCGCTGCGCTGCCGAGCTGTCCACCCGCGGCGCGGGGAGAACCCGGCAGAGCAGCGTTGCTCAACACCAGGAGGGACAGAAGAGGAGTGGCCGGGCGGGCGCCTGCTGTCTTCGGCTATTTGGAAGCAGCTGCTTGCCCAACGGGACAGGACACCCCATAAATTCCGGGAAGCTTTTGAGCCCCCGGCTATTGTGGGAACGTTATGTACCGCCTCTTGTGTGCATCCTAATATTAATCACCGTGCGTTCTGTTCGGTCCTTGACGACTAGCAACCTATGGCTGCAAGGATAACAAAGTTGGCTGTTCATCGAGAAAACTGTATATGAACGGCACTGCAATTCTGCCATGCGCAGATCATATTAATTTGCATGTTTTCATGGGCGTTGTCATTGAATGTAAAATCTTCTGGTTTGTTAGCCCACGTCACACTATTTCGGTATGAACGACGTTTCGACACCTGGTAGTTCCTTCACGATCCTGTGGTTTATGTTATGTTGTTGTCTTCAGTCCAGAGACAGGTTTGATGCAGCTCTCCATGCTACTCTATCCTGTGCAAGGTTCATCATCTCCCAGTACCTACTGCAACCTACATCCTCCTGAATCTGTTTAGTGTATTCATCTCTTGGTCTCTCTCTACGATTTTTACCCACCGTGCTGCCCTCTTATACTAAACGGGTGATCCCTTGATGCCTCAGCCCTACCAACCTATCCCTTCTTCTACTCAACCTATGCCTTCTTCTCTCAAATTCTTTTCAATACCTCCTCATTACTTACGTGATCTATCCATCTAATCTTCAGCATTCTTCTGTTGCACCACATTTGAAAGCTTCTATTCTCTTCTTGCGCAAACTACTTATCGTCCACGTTTCACTTCCATACATGGTTACACTCCATGCAAATACTTTCAGAAGCGACTTCCTGACGCTTAAATATATACTCCATGTTAACAAATTTCTCTTCTTCAGAAACGCTTTCCTTGCCATTGCCAGTCTACATTTTATATCCTCTCTACTTCGACCATCATCTGTTATTTTGCTTCCCAAATAGCAAAACTCATTTACTAATTTCAGCGTCTCATTTCCTAATCTAATTCCCGCAGCATTACCCGATTTAATTCGACTACCTTCCATTATTCTGTTTTTGCTTTTGTTGATGTTCATCTTATAGTCTCCTTTCAAGACACTGTCCATTCCGATCAACTGCTCTTCCAGGTCCTTTGCTGTCCCTGATAGAATTACAATGTCATCGGCGAACCTCAAACTTTTTATTTCTTCTCCAAGGGTTTTTATACCTACTCGGAATTTTTCTTTTGTTTCCTTTACTGCTTGCTCAATATACACATTGAATAACATCGCGGATGGGCTACAACCCTGTCTCACTCCCTTCGCAACCCCTGCTTCCCTTTCATGCCCCTCGACTCCTATAACTGCCGCCTGGTTTCAGTACAAATTGTAAATAGCCTTTCGCTCCCTGTATATCATACATGAGAAATATGACGTGGCCTAGTGATCCAGAAGTGTTCACCTTCGCATCATGTGCACTTCGTTAGATAGGTCCATAGCGAGATCCTCAAAGCTGCAGAACGTGTCACAAAACAGGAATACACAATGGATATTCACAAAGAAAAATAGTTGCTCTTGTATCTTCCACAGATCCCAAAGCAAATGGTCTCTAAGGATATGGAATAAGTAAAAAACAAAAGCTTAAACATATTTTTTAAAGGTAAAAGCGAACTTGTCACAAAGCACGTAAATGTAAGATATTCTGAGGTACATACGATAACTCTTGAGCTTTCCTAACTATGTGTTATCAGCGAGAAAATAATTTTACAACACTTACGTACTTCGATCACTTCACGGCATTCAAGATGTACAGAAGTCATATTTTACTTAATACATTACTACACATTACTAATAATATAGACACACATCAGTCGAGTCTGCCAAGAAATTCGAAAGGAGTAGGAGGGGTTGGCAACTGCTAAATTCTTTAGGTTCCTCTTAAAATGAAACTTGCCTTAGATAAGCTCCTTACTGATATGTATTCCTGAATAATGGACAGTTTTCTGGACCAGAGTAAGTGACTGTAAATGTTTGTGAAGTTACTCCTACAGCACTAGATTTCATGAATTGCACTGTTGATTTGAAACAGATACGTAGAGGTGGAAATCAATATGAAGGCGTCGGCAGTCGTAGGAAAATTAACATTTTCATTTGGAAACCATGAGCACAGTGTATATACAATATAATCAGATACGTTACACCGACAATTGAAGTTATAGTACCGTATATGAAGTCAGTAGTAAAGTATATAACAAAACTGTTAGTGTGTGCGTACGATTAGTGATACTGCGTGTTGTGTACATAAATCACGCTTGTGACAATGCCACGTGGAAAACAGTTACGTGATGAAAAAGCAAAAATGCGACTCATAATCGTCAAATCGCCAAGAAGTTGAACCAGTCAGATTTAGTGATACTATCGTTTGATTTGGCACACGATATGGAGAAAATGGAAAATATTGGCAATGTAGACAATTATCTGAGAAGCCGAAATGGTTACCTTCAGGTGCACAAACCTTCAGTTTTCTTAAATGGTTCAAATGGCTCTGAGCACTAAGGGACTTCCCATCCGAGTTCATCAGTGCCCTAGAACTTAGAACTACGTAAACCCAACTAACCTAAGGACATCACACACATCCATGCCCGGGACAGGATTGGAACCTGCGACCGTAGCGGTCGCGCCGTTCCAGACCGAAGCGCATAGAACCGCTGGGTCATGTCGGCCGGCTATGTTTTCTAAACCAGTCGCTGATTTACAGCTGCCACTAACTGCCATACATGCAAGACTCATTTTGTCACACGTAAAACGTGTCTCATTCAATAAAAGGCTAGGGAAAGCTGCTCTAAGATCCGAACATAAACAGGCTAGATGGCAGTTACCTGAGAAGCGTACGTCAAGGACTTCAGAAAGGGAAAAAGTGGGCCTCAGTGATGAGTAGAAAGTTCTACATATTCTTTTTTTGCCTATGGTCTCATTACATTGTTCTCTCTTAAGTCATTTATTCTGATAGCGTCACAGCTCTTGACCAAAGTCCGCCTGTAATGCAAAACTTATCTATTGATTAATTGATTACAAACTTAAAGGACTAATAACCGTGCTATGTAGTGTTTTGTAAATCCCATTCATGTTGTTGTTGTTGTCTTCTGTCCTGAGAGTGGTTTGATGCAGCTCTCCATGCTACTATATACTGTGCAACCTTTATCCTCTCCCAGTAGCTACTGCAACCTACATCTTTCTGAATCTGCTTAGTGTATTCATCTCCTGGTCTCCTCCTACGATTTTTACCCTCCATGGTGCCCTCTTATACTAAACTGGTGATCCCTTGATGCCTCAGCCCTACCAACCTATCCCTCCTTCTACTCAACCTATCCCTTCTTCTCTCCAATTGTTTTCAATACCTCCTCATTAGTTACGTGATCTATCCATCTAATCTTCAGCATTCTTCTGTAGCACCACATTTGAAAGCTTCTATTCTCTTCTTGCGCAAACTATTTATCGTCCACGTTTCACTTCCATACATGGCTACACTGTATACAAATACTTTCAGAAACGACTTCCTGACACTTAAATCTATACTCGATGTTAACAAATTTCTCTTCTTCAGAAACGCTTTCCTTGCTATTGCCAGTCTACATTTTATATCCTCTCTACTTCGACCATCATCAGTTATTTTGCTCCCCAAATAGCAAACCTCCTTTAATACTCAATCTCATTCCCTCGGCCTCACCCGACATAATTCGTCTACATTCCATTATCCTCGTTTTGCTTTTGTTGATGTTCATCTTATATCCTCCTTTCAAGACACTGTCCATTCCGTTCAACTGCTCTGCCAAGTCCTTTGCTGTCTGACAGAATTACAATGTCATCGGCGAACCTCAAAGTTTTTATTTCTCCACCATGGTTTTTAATACCTACTCCGAATTTTTCTTCAGTTTCCTTTAATGCTTGCTCAACATACATATTGAATAACATTGGGGAGAGGCTACAACCCTGTCTCACTCCTTTCCCGACCACTCTTTCTTCTCTTCATGTCTCTCGACTCTTATAACTGCTATCTGATTTCTTTACAAATTGTAAATAGCCTTTCGCTCCCTGTATTTTACCCCTTTCACCTTCAGAATTTGAAAGAGAATATTCCAGTCCACATTGTCAAAAGCTTTCTCTAAGTCTAAAAGTGCTAGCAACTTAGGTTCGCCTTTCCTTAATCTATTTTCTATGATAATCCGTAGGACTTGCATGAAAGGGAAGCAGTGGTTGGGAAAGGAGTGAGACAGGGTTGTAGCCTCTCCCCGATGTTATTCAATCTGTATATTGAGCAAGCAGTAAAGGAAACAAAAGAAAAATTTGGAGTAGGTATTAAAATTCATGGAGACGAAGTAAAAACTTTGAGGTTCGCCGATGACATTGTAATTCTGTCAGAGACGGCAAAGGACTTGGAAGAGCAGTTGAACGGAATGGACAGTGTCTTGAAAGGAGGATATAAGATGAACATTAACAAAAGCAAAACGAGGATAATGGAATGTAGTCAAATTAAATCGGGTGATGCTGAGGGAATTAGATTAGGAAATGAGACACTTAAAGTAGTAAAGGAGTTTTGCTATTTAGGAAGTAAAATAACTGATGATGGTCGAAGTAGAGAGGATATAAAATGTAGACTGGCAATGGCAAGGAAAGCGTTTCTGAAGAAGAGAAATTTGTTAACATCGAATATAGATTTAAGTGTCAGGAAGTCATTTCTGAAAATATTTGTTTGGAGTGTAGCCATGTATGGAAGTGAAACATGGACGATAACTAGTTTGGACAAGAAGAGAATAGAAGCTTTCGAAATGTGGTGCTACAGAAGAATACTGAAGATAAGGTGGATAGATCACGTAACTAATGAGGAGGTATTGAATAGGATTGGGGAGAAGAGAAGTTTGTGGCACAACTTGACTAGAAGAAGGGATCGGTTGGTAGGACATGTTTTGAGGCATCAAGGGATCACAAATTTAGCATTGGAGGGCAGCGTGGAGGGTAAAAATCGTAGAGGGAGACCGAGAGATGAGTACACTAAGCAGATTCAGAAGGATGTAGGTTGCAGTAGGTACTGGGAGATGAAGCAGCTTGCACAGGATAGAGTAGCATGGAGAGCTGCATCAAACCAGTCTCAGGACTGAAGACAACAACAACAACAACAATCCGTAGGGTCAGTATTGCCTCACTTTTTCCAACATTTGTACGGAATCCAAACTGATCTTCCCAGAGGTCGACTTCTAACAGTTTTTCGATTCGTCTGTAAAGAATTCGCGTTGGTATTTTGACTTATCAAACTGATAGTTCGGTAATTTTTACATCTGTCAACACCTGCTTTCTTTGGGATTGGAATTATTATACTCTTCTTGAAGTCTGAGGGTATTTCGCCTGTTTCATACACCTTGCTCACCAGATGGTAGGGTTTTGTCAGGACTGGCTCTCACAAGGCTGTCAGTAGTTCTAAAGGAATGTTGTCTACTCCGGGGGCCTTGTTTCGACTCAGGTCTTTCAGTGCTCTGTCAAACTCCTCACGCAGTATCATATCTCCCATTTCATCTTCATGTACATCCTCTTCCATTTCCATGATATTGTCATGTATATCGCCCTTGTATAGACCCTTTATATACTCCTTCCACCTTTCTGCTTTCCCTTCTATGCTTAGAACTGGGTTTCCATCTGAGCTCTTGCTATTCATACAAGTGGCTCTCTTTTCTCTAAAAGTCACTTTAATCTTCCTGTAGGCAGTATCTATCTTACCTCTGGTGAGATAAGCCTCCACATTTTTACATTTGTCCTCCAGCCATCCCTACTTAGTCATTTTGCACTTCCTGTCGATAACATTTTTGAGACGTTTGTATTCATTTTTGGCTGCTTCATTTACTGAATTTTTATATTTTCTCCTTTCATCAATGACATTCAGTATCTCTTCTGTTACCCAAGGATTTCTACTAGCCCTCGTCTTTTTACCTACTTTATTCTCTGCTGCCTTCACTACTTCATCCCTCAAAGCTACCCATTCTTCTACTGTATTTCTTTCCCCCATTCTTGTCAAGTGTTCCCTTATGCTCTCCTTGAAACTCTGTACAACATCTGGTTCTTTTAGTTCATCCATGTCCCATCCCCTTAAATTGCCACCTTTTTGCAGTTTCTTCAATTTTTCTTACCATTATATAATCTATCTGAAACCTGTCTTCCATGTATACCACCTCGTTTTATGATTCTTGAACCAAGTGTTAGCTATGATTAAGTTATGCTCTGTGCAAAATTCTACCAGATCCCATCCATAATCATCAAAATGTATTTTGATGGTATTGGGACAGCAACCAGCCACAAATTTATTTTCAGTTCATTTATTCAAAGGGTACCGTTACCGGTTTCGAATCGTTGTGATTCATCCTCAGACCGTTTACACGCTTTCTTTGACATGTGGTGTGTTTTCTACAGATTGTCGTGAAATGTCGTTTTGGAGTTTTTGCTTTCATAACATTCGTCCAACAGATGTGAATACATTCCCATTGCATTCTTATTGTTGCAGACGTAAATTTTTGTCACTGAGAAGATTTCTATGACGCACCATGTTTGTAAGCTCTATGTATGTATCAAAACACTCGTTGTAAATTACTGTCGTGTTCATACAACCTTCGGTTTAACGACGTCTTCGCCCTACTTTCTCACCGGCATACATCTGTTAATATTAAAGAACATGCCTCTAAAAGTTTTTGTATGGAAGCGAAGGAGACTCATCCTTATTATCAGCTGAATATTATGATTATGTACAATTTAATTCCAGTAGCAAGCAGGAGAAAAGACGTTTTAGGTTACAGTAATGTTTACTGTCAGATTTCGTGAGAGTACGTTTCTACAAGACTCAGCCAAAATATTCCTTTTTCCTGCTTCAAAAGGGGTTCAACGAGATCACTCTTTCCGGTCTTGTTGGCAATGGTACGCCCTTCCCATCTTTCGACCAGTGAAACAGCTTGTGCTGTCATTTATACAGGGAGCTGAAATTTGACGTTGAATTCACAAGGTGATGTTTTTACCTTAACGGAATAATTTCCAACGGTGATTGTCGAGTTAACGAACAGAAAAATCCATTGTTTAGGAGTCCAGCCGGACACTCGTGAAATCAGACAAAAACTAAGTCTGGTGTTCATACCATGCACAGTGAGGTAAGAAATAAATGAGTAACGCTGACTGTAGCATTGCGGGCATAGAGAAGTGAAAGCCTCAGCTAATTAGGATAAGAGGCACATTCCAAAATACCACTTGGTAATAAATATTAGGACGAACTTTCAAGCAAAATTACTGCAAGTGGGGATGTAACGGAGCTCCGTCGTTGTCAGAAGTCTTCGAACTTCTCGTTGAAATTACATCTCCGACTTCGCTTCTTGAGCAGATAGATTGGAAACTTTGTGCTTTTTACTGAATGCAAAGGTTAATAGTTTGAACTTGAAACTCGTAGTTTCTAAGATCCACATAAAATGGCAGCAACGACGATGTTTCCAGTGGCACACGTAGGACTGTGGAGAGCTAGGCTACTGCCTCTCGAGCTGCTTCCACCCACCACAAAGCAAAGCTGTTGTTTACATAGGGCATCGTGCGTGCGCGCATTAGGGAGGATTAGTGGACTTCCCTAGAAACTCCTGTAACAGAAGAGTATTCGGGATGCGGAAACTGGGAAAATCCCAGAAACGGCCTACGGGTGACGGCTTGAGGTCCCAGCAGTCTTTTGTGATACTTTCAGCAACAGTCTTTCATTTGCTTCTCAGTTGCTCCTCTGTGAGGCAGTTTGCGTCTATCGGCCACTACTGAGCTTGAAAATTTTATCATAATGAAGCCTCAGAGATGTATGATGTGCAATTACTCGAGCGAAGTCGATGCAAATACTGCAAACCGTGAAATTAGCGAGAAAAGCTATTAACCCCATATTACTAACCCTTCGTAAAACGTGATTGCAGTTGATAAGAGTTTGTGGTTTCCACCTGGTATTTTAGTATGGGATGTGAAGCAAGACATTTTATATTTATTTTGTAGGTGACATACCATTGGAGACTGTAAAATTGTAATTAAGTTGTGTACAAACTACACATTATGACTTCCTTTGGATAAAATATGGAGTAGTAAAATTTACGATGGTTTAGTAACGGCGTAGCATTCGCCACCTTTAGCGTCCTAGGGTTAAAGAAAGATGTACAGCTACTTCTTTAAGAGAATATTTGAAATCTTTGCACTCTGTTGCGTATGACAATGCAGAAAACTCGAATATGAAAGAAGCTTTACTTCACTATACTTCAGATCACAACAAAGAAAGAAACTGACAATTTTGACAGAATCTTTGATCAGTAATGAAGAATGGCATACCGGGGTGTGAAGTCCAAAATCTAAAGATATTAGCAACTTGATTTGAGAAATGAGCGGATACGCTTAAAGACGTTCAGTTTAGTGGTCTTGGATTTCTACAATTGCTGCATTTTATTATGCCAAACTATTAATCAGAAGGACAATATTTCGTTTTACTTTAAAGTCATGTGTTTGCATTACATCGTCTGTTAATCGCGTAATTGATTTTCGATTAAATAATTTGGTTATAAAAGAAATGAGGGTTTTAGATGGTATTCTTGATATTCAGATATGATTATTCAATACAAACAAGCACGTTGCTGACAAAACTGTAGCTAAACTTTCGACTTGACGTGGCTTTCGCTGCATCCCTAATTAGTATTTTACTCGCCCATGCATGATTCTATAACTACGCCGGTTCTGTCAGCTTGACACAAGGAAAACAATGTCTGTCACCGAATGGAGGTAGTACGTTCGAGGTTTTATGTTCGCACAGATACTGTGCCATACACTGAATATGAGCACTATGCTATGCTTTAGAAACGGCGAAACAGTAGTCCATCTCATTCCACGCACATATCAAGACATCCCTGTTTATTGAATATACAGCTTCAACAGTTCTATTTCTTAGCCCTTGAAGAGTAGCTGCCAAAGGTGGGACGGAAGACTTAAGTATTCACAGAAAAAAATCACAAAGTACGTGGTCCGGCTACCTGGGAAGCCTAATGCAATGAACAACCTCTTGTTCTCTACCTCTTCCAAACCACCGTTGTGAGACAGTGTTAAAAATTAAGATAATGCCGCGCCTCAAGACGGAAGCGAGGAGTGCGAAAGAATATCACTGGAATCTTCGTGAGGTTGCAGAAACAACCATTTCTGCAGGCTATGGAGGTATGACACTCCTGTCACAGTTCCTCCATAAAAAAGAAAGGTCCGTAATCTGGGTGAATAGAAACGGTGCAAAACACAGTTTCGGTTCATCTCTGTGAGATGTTCGACGTCGACGTCAGGATTTCGTGACCCTCCCAAATTCTCTCATTACGGCAGTTTACTTCATCCGACAGAGGAAACGTCGATTCGTCCGGAAAGATAAATCGTTAGAAAAATGTGTCCTCTGATACACCTCGGAGATTCGTACCTTCTGTTATGATCGCCGGGACGCAAACGACAACTTGCAAGACTTATCTTGCAGGCGTTGTTTCAGACCACCACGCCGTTGTTAGAGAAAGTTCGAGTATCTGCCCTGCCCGTCTTGTGGACTTTGAGGGTTCCGTGTGAACGCGTTTCGGACATGTGCTCTAGCGACTAGTGCTCTCCCGTTCGCATGTACAACCAACTTCGAAGAATTTTGTATGCCAGTCGCAAATCTGCATGCTCAGAGGAGGCTTTTTGCTGAATAGACAGCGGAATGTACGTTGCACTTTAAAAACTGAGTACCTCGACGCAAATTCCATCACACGAAATTATTTCTCTTATCATAAAAGAAGGCTGTATACATGGAAGAATCCTGGAGATACTAAAAGGTATCAGATAGATTACATAATGGTAAGACAGAGATTTAGGAATCAAGTTATAATTGTAAGACAATTCCAGGGGCAGATGTGGGCTCTGACCACATTCTATTGGTTATGAACTGTAGATTAAAACTGAAGAAACTACAAAAAGGTGCTAAATTAAGGAGATGGGACCTGGATAGACTGAAACAACCAGAGATTGTAGAGTGTTTCAGGGAGAACATAAGGGAACAATTGACAGGAATGGGGGGGAAAGAAATACAGTAGAAGAATCGGTAGCTTTGAGGGATGCAGTAGTGAAAGCAGCGGAGGATCAAGTAGGTGAAAAAGACGAGGGCTAGTAGAAATCCTTGGGTAACAGAAGAAATAATGAATGTAATTGATGAAAGGAGAAAATATAAAAATTCAGTAAATGAAGCAGGCAAAAAGGAATAAAAAAGTCTCAAAAATGAGATCGACAGGAAGTGCAAAATGGCTAAGCAGGGATGGCTAGAGGACAAATGTAAGGATGTAGAGGCTTATCTCACTAGTGGTAAGATAGATACTGCCTACAGGAAAATTAAAGAGACCTTTGGAGAGAAGAGAACCACGTGTATGAATATCAAGAGCTCAGATGGCAACCCAGTTCTAAGCAAAGAAGGGAAGGCAGAAAGGTGGAAGGAGTATGTAGAGGGTTTATACATGGGCGATGTACTTGAGGACAATGTTATGGAAATGGAAGAGGATGTAGATGAAGACGAAATTGGAGATAAGATACTGCGGGAAGAGTTTGACCGGGCACTGAAAGACCTGAGTCGAAACAAGGCCCCGGGAGTAGACAACATTCCATTAGAACTACTGACGGCCTTGGGAGACAAAACTCTACCATCTGGCGAGTAAGATGTATGAGACAGGCGAAATACCCTCAGACTTCAGGAAGAATATAATTATTCCAATCCTAAAGAAAGCAGGTGTTGACAGATGTGAAAATTACCGAACTATCAGTACAATAAGACACAGTTGCAAAATACTAACGCGAATTCTTTGCAGACGAATGGAAAAACTGGTAGAAGCCGACCTCGGGGAAGATCAGGTAGGATTCCGTTGAAATTCTGGAACACGTGAGGCAATACTAACCTTACGACTTACCTTAGGAGAAAGATTAAGAAAAGGCAAACCTACGTTTCTAGCATTTGTAGACTTGGAGAAAGCTTTTGACAATGTTAACTGGAATACTCTTTCAAATTCTGAAGGTGGCAGGGGTAAAATACAGCGAGCGTAAGTCTATTTACAATTTCTACAGAAACCAGATGGCAGTTATGAGTCGGGGGATATGAAAGGGAAGCAGTGGTTGGGAACGGAGTAAGACAGGGTTGTAGCCTCTCCCCGATGTTATTCAATCTTTATGTTGAACAAGCAGTAAAGGAAACAAAAGAAAAATTCGGAGTAGGTATTAAAAGTCATGGAGAAGAAATAAAAACTTCAGGTTCGCCGATGACATTGTAATTCTGTCAGAGACAGCAAAGGACTTGGAAGAGCAGTTGATCGAAGTAGAGAGTATATAAAACGTAGATTGGCAATGGCAAGGAAGTCGTTTCTGAAAGTATTTGTATGGAGTGTAGCCTTGTATGGATATGAAACATGGACGATAACTAGTTTGGACAAGAAGAGAATAGAAGCTTTCGAATTGTGGTGCTACAGAAAAATGCTGAAGATTAGATGCGTAGATCACATAACTAATGAGGAGTTATTGAATAGAATTGGGGAGGAGTTTGTGCACAACTTGACTAGAAGAAGGGATCACAAGGCATCAAGGGATCACAAATTTAGCAGTGGAGGGCAGCGTGGAGAGTGAAAATCGTAGAGGGAGACCAAGAGACGAATACGCTAAGCAGATTCAGAAGGATGTAAGTAGCAGTAAGTACTGGGAGATGAAGAAGCTTGCACAGGGTAGAGTAGCATGGAGAGCTGCATCAAACCAGTCTCAGGACTGAAGACCACAACAACATGATGTAGTCCCCATGTTGCCAGCGACATACGTAATTTGTTCCAATCTTCAATAATTTGTCTGTAATAAAGACTGAAATCTGTTCTGTCTGAATCGCCCGGTAGCATTGTGCTTACTGAGGAGAGGACGGACCAGGTGGTCGGCTGTTGATTTGTTAAAGGAACCACCCGACATTTGCCCGAAGTGATTTATGAAAATCAGGGAAAACCAACATCAGCATGCGTGGACAGAACATGGAAGCTCCATCCTCAGGAATCTTGAAATGTTTCGTCCGTGCCTTGTAGAGTCCGTAACGTCGCGTAAGGTCCGTTGCGGCAGCGGACCCAGTTCACGTACTGTGTTTTTTGCGAAGCGCGAGACGAGTTCATTGATGTCCTACTAAGCATATTTAATCGGAAACGTTTATTGGTAGACGTGGATTAAATCACTGCATAGCTACACATTCAAAAACGGTCTAACCTTGTCTCGCTGTGACCCGCGAGTCACGGTTAAGCTTAATACCACTACAAGGCCGATTATTAAAGGCCCTGTAGCAGTCTAGCATTTCGGAAAGATTCAGAGATACGACCACTGCAACTGAAAACGTTCACCGCTAACAATTACTTGCACCACCTCCCATTGGCGTCCAGCAGCTCCCGTCGGTAAAACTACACATCAACGAAATAAAAATAGTTTAAAATTTGATTGGGAAAAGTCATACAAAACCACAACTCAAACTCCCACGGTAACGAGTAGCATTTACTGGGTTCAAATAAAACGTCGCCGAATCCGTCTTTGACGACCACTGTTCAGCTAGTTGCTTGGCTCCATACACTAATATTTGAGGTATCTGCTTCATTGTGCGTCTGCACAACTGTTAAATAGCTATACTCTCCTAGAAAAGCGGAACGCTCAGACCAAAAGTCCACGGCCGCACACTTTCGGATTATTGTTTTCCGCACTTTTTAATAATTTTTATGCTGCATTTCGGCTATTAGAGCCCACCATCTAATAAATTTGTACTTCGCAGCTGAGGCCGCGGGCTCCGTTGCTCACGCTACACCATGTGGATGCTGAATCTCGCGGACACGTTTTTCCTCTTGTTTCAGTAAATGGCAACTGTTCTACACTTACGAAACTGTTACACATGAAACTGGAAATGGGGAAATTACAAAAACAATTTTTATTTAAGAGCAACGATAAAAGATAGGATACAATGAGTAATGGATATCCCTTCACATGTGCTGCCCAGGAGGAGGGGCTCGAAATGTCACCTCGAGCCCGACAGCCTTTTGCAGTGCCTCCGTACAGTAATAATCACGAGAGATCAGCGTCTCCTGACATCGCGAAAACATCACCTCTACATACCGGCCCGCTCCATTTACTTTTACTTCCCCTTAAACTACTTCTCATCCCTGGTGTCAATATTAATTCTGTTTTGCCATTGTTACATATTTTGATAATCCAATCAAATTTCTCCAGGACGCAGCTAACTCCAGAGGAACTGCCTCTTGACCTAGAGTCTGATGACCTCCCTGTCTTGACACTCAACCATGTAGCTCATCAACCAGAACCACCACCTTCGACCCCAGAGGGCACACGACTTCCACACCTGATGATGGCTGGCAGCCGATTAGGCGATTTCACGTTCCCAGATAGTTTCACAACATTGTTTAACATTCAGGCCTATCGGCCAATCAGACTGAGAAGCCGCATGCAGGAGTTTTCCCACTCGAGCTAATCATGCCACTGCAAAATACTGCCGGCTCATAGGGCGTTTCAAAAGTTAATTTCCAAGCAAGTTTTGGGAAAACCAGACCATGTGGTAAAAAGGTATGAATACATAATTTTGTGTGTTCTTCCAAAAATTTGTGGTTACGATTTTAAAAACTAATATTTACATGTTTAAAAACAGTAAAGAACATCAGTTACGTTTAACACCCATAAAATAAAAAAGCCCATTGATGCTGCTGATGCAGCTATAGTGAAACAAGTTTGGAATAAAAACAAAATTGTTTTGCTAGTCGGACGCATGCAAAAACAAATGTATTACAGAGGAATGTTGGTGTGCATGTGACAAACATTCCATGCCCACTTCATCCATTGCTTCCTAACTGTTGGTTTTCTGACTTCAGGTTTACTTTGACATGGGCTCATCATACTTTGGTGTCACATAACAGCACTGGAATATGATCTCATACTTGATAGAGTTCAGTCATTCAATAGTTCGCCTTGTACCTGTTCGTTATTTGAACCGTGTTATTGGGTGTGCAGACTACTTTCTGCAGCTCTTAAAGTGACTCCTGTGGTGGTCCTTTTTAATTCAGAAATGGGATGCTTAAAAACACGTTCTAAAAAAAGGATGCTTTCATGGAAACATAGTAGTTTAGAGGCGAATACTGGTAATCAGAACCACATACAGAGTTCTGCGATGAAAAAAAGGAACGCTTTTATTCGCTCCAAATGGCAACTAGTCATTCCATTCCAAACTTTGGAAGATACATCAAAGACTCGTTCTTTAGGAGCAAAAACAGTGCAAACATTGACTTGGGATGTTGTGATTACTTTCAGTGTTAAATGGGTGGAAGATGAAGTTATTGAGAGATTTAAAATACCTGTGGATCAAATGTTAAATTGTTGGAATAACGGAGACATTCGGAGAATAAACTCTTAAAAAAATGGAGAATGACCCACCCCGAGGAGGCAAGGAGCAGAAAGAGGCAGAAACTACAACATGACGCAAGGAAGGAAGAAGAGCAAAGAGTATACTTTTCATTAGGAAAGTTCTAGCTCACGGAATCCATCCTAACGTATTGGAAACCATTCTTCGAAGCTGTTTTCTCAGTTCGCATATTTACAAAATGGTTTCCCGGGTAACTTCTTGTCTAATGCATGAATCACCTTGTAACTTTCAGAGGATGGTCTAAGACATAAGCTAAGATTTCTTCTGAAAATTGAAAACTTTTTTAAATTACGAAGTCTTAATGGCTGTAAAAATGGTAAAGTGGTTAATAACTCAGTTTTTTTATAAAACAATTTCTGCAGTGAGCTACTTGAATGTAATGAATGACCTATGTATGAGAGCTATAAAATTCGGTTTGGGCAAATGCAAAATGTTGGTTAAATATTAGCAAGGAAATCGTGAATAGCAACGTTGTTCCAATTCTAAATTCTAATTGTTGCTGCCTCATTAGGTAATACGTGACGTACAAATGCTTGAAAATAACAGAACAAAACATAATTATTGATCAAAATTGAAATCTGTCGTTGTCCCCTTTCATAGTGATTTACAAGAAATTTTATGAAGATCGGTTTATACGCACAGCCAAGGTGACTGACATAAGCGTCCGCGAACCTGTACTGTGTCCGTTACATCGTGCACCACATACACTTCAAACTGGAGTTCCCGTTTCATGGCCACCTCAGATAACTGCACTTCCTCAGTTACTTCTGACTGTCGCAGTGTCGTGACTCACACTGTGTTCCAAGACAGGAATGTGGCGTCGCTGAATGCTAGGGAGGACACTAGAAATTTTGACTCAAAATAATTCGCGAGTCTTAAGCGACTGTCTTACTGACGGAGCGTCTTCTAACGAATATCCTGCACTTATTAAAAAAAGTGGCAAAGTTACTGGTATTAAAACATGATCCCACGGTAACCAGTTTCCAGTAGAAAGCACTGGTACGCAGGCGAGGCAGCTCATTGATAAGATAACAAATTCGTATGCAAGACTACATGGTTTCGATTCGCAGTACAGCCGCCCAAAACAAAACAAAAATCCATCCTCTGTGAATTCCTGTATACGCACCATTAAATTTTTATCGACCTTCCCGGACGCGTAGGTAGGTGCGTTAATTGTCATTTGTGTGTTACTGACGACAGATTGGAATTAAATGTAATGCTTCCATCAATACGATATTAGTTAAAAACAGCATACTGTTTGATTGTGCGTATAGGTGCTGCGGCATTGCTTACGTGCGGCGTTTGAGCTGACTTAGCAGCCTGTTGTACGGCTTAACATGTACTTTGAACCAGGGTGCTGCTTGGCATCGTTCACCTTACCAAGTAACTGTCAAAGGTGAATAACTGGCGGAAAAATTCTTGGCTCCACTGAAGATCGAAGAAAAAACCTCTGAATTTGAAGTTTGACATTTACCCAAGTTTATTGCTCTGTTTCAAGCGTTTCTCTTTATAACCATTTTATCAATAATCGCATTTTTTATAATGAAGTTGTAACGATTCCCTACTTAAGCAACGTTTAAAAATATTAACATGTAAACTTTTTACATTATATACCAACAAAAAAGGTTAACACCATCACAGTGTATACTATTATACTTCAGTTACAATTGAAACATGCATATTTTATAAAAAAGATTTAAATGTCCCCTAATTTTGCATGGAAAATTAAAACAAAAAATGTTCTGTTTGAGGCGTCAATTAGTATTCTTTTCAAATGTGGCTCCCGTGAATGAAGATAAGACTTCATTTTTTTGAATCACAATTCTCAACTATATTGCAGACACTTTTCATTCGGGGTGTTCAAAAAGAGTGGCACATTTCCTGCAGGAGGTAGTCTTGTTAAAAATTAGAAGAAAAGCTCCTACAATTATACGTCGGACAAACTATGAGTTATATATCGGGGTTTTATTTAAGAACTGATTTCAAGTTTTGTCTAGTTATTATTATTATTATTATTATTATTATTAGTTCGTTACGTGCAAGTACTAGTTCATTTATTTCTCCTGTTACTAGCTGTTGTTCATTTAATTCATTGGCAATTAGGTGACTTCCGTAGATTTTGAATAGCTCGTAAAATGTTACAGAACTTCAGAAGAAGCTGCGCTGATCTGTGAAGATCTCGCTGGTTAGCTCCAACTACTCTAAATAGTATATCGTCGCCTGGAACTAGATATTGTATTTACTCGTACATACCAAATCTTCGGAGCTTCGTTTGCTCAAATTACAGTACTCAGTTGATTCATGGATGTCCTAAGCGGGTATGTAGATTTCTACAAAATACCAACGGGTATCAATCCTCTCTACTGAAGTGACTGTGTTTGCAGATTAGCCGGGAAACATCCAGAAATCAATGGCCGAAAATTCTATGGCAATATTCAACATTGACAACTCGGATCAGTCCACTTCTGGATAAGTAGGACATGCTTTTTTTTCCATCAGTCTGCTGACTGGTTTGATGCGGCCCGCCACGAATTCCTTTCCTGTGCTGACCTCTTCATCTCAGAGTAGCACTTGCAACCTACGTCCTCAATTATTTGCTTGACGTATTCGAATCTCTGTCTTCCTCTACAGTTTTTGCCCTCTACAGCTCCCTCTAGTACCATGGAAGTCATTCGCTCATGTCTTAGCAGATGTCCTATCATCCTGTCCCTTCTCGTTATCAGTCTTTTCCACACATCCCTTTCCTCTCCGATTCTGCGTAGAACCTCCTCATTCCTTACCTTATCAGTCCACCTAATTTTCAACATTCGTCTATAGCATCACATCTCAAACGCTTAGATTCTCTTCTGTTCCGGTTTTCCCACAGTCCATGTTTCACTACCATACAATGCTGTACTCCAGACGTACATCCTCAGAAATTTCTTCCTCAAATTAAGGCCGGTATTTGATATTAGTAGACTTCTCTTGGCCAGAAATGCCTTTTTTGCCATAGCGAGTCTGCTTTCGATGTCCTCCTTGCTCCGTCCGTCATTGGTTATTTTACTGCCTAGGTAGCAGAATTCCTTAATTTCATTGACTTCGTGACCATCAATCCTGATGTTAAGTTTCTCGCTGTTCTCATTTCTACTACTTCTCATTACCTTCGTCTTTCTTCGATTTACTCTCAAACCATACTGTGTACTCATTAGACTGTTCATTCCGTTCAGCAGATAATTTAATTCTTCTTTACTTTCACTCAGGATAGCAATGTCATCAGCGAATCGTATCATTGATATCCTCTCACCTTGTATTTTAATTCCACTCCTGAACCTTTCTTTTATTTCCATCATTGCTTCTTCGATGTACAGATTGAAGAGTAGGGGCGAAAGGCTACAGCCTTGTCTTACTCCCTTCTTAATACGAGCACTTCGTTCTTGATCGTCCACTCTTATTATTCCCTCTTGGTTGTTGTACATATTGTATATGACCCGTCTCTCCCTTTAGCTTACCCCTACTTTTTTTCAGAATCTTGAACAGCTTGCACCATTTTATATTGTCGAAAGCTTTTTCCAGGTCGACAAATCCTATGAACGTGTCTTGATTTTTCTTTAGCCTTGGTTCTATTATTAGCCGTAACGTCAGAATTCTCTCTCGTGCCTTTACTTTTCCTAAAGCCAAACTGATCGTCACCTAGCGCATTCTCGATTTTCTTTTCCATTCTTCTGTATATTATTCTTGTAAGTAGCTTCGACGCATGAGCTGTTAAGCTGATTGTGCGATAATTCTCGCACTTGTCAGCTCTTGCCGTCTTCGGAATTGGTGGATGATGCTTTTCCGAAAGTCAGATAGTATGTCGCCAGACTCATATATTCTACACACCAACGTGAATAGTCGTTTTGTTGCCACTTCCCCTAATGATTTTAGAAATTCTGATGGAATGTTATCTATCCCTTCTCCCTTATTTGACCGTAAGTCCTACAAAGCTCTTTTAAATTCCGATTCTAATACTGGATCCCCTATTTCTTCTAAATCGACTCCTGTTTCTTCTTCTATCACATCAGACAAACCTTCCCCCTCATGGAGGCTTTGAATGTATTCTTTCCACCTGTCTTTCTCCTCTGCATTTAACAGTGGAATTCCCGTTGCACTCTTAATGCTACCACCGTTGCTTCTAATGTCACTAAAGGTTGTTTTGACTTTCCTGTATGCTGAGTCTGTCCTTCCGACAATCATATCTTTTTCGATGTCTTCACATTTTTCCTGCAGCCATTTCGTCTTAGCTTCCCTGCACTTCCTATTTGTTTCATTCCTCAGCGACTTGTATTTCTGTATTCCTGATTTTCCCAGAACATGTTTGTACTTCCTCCTTTCATCAACCAACTGAAGTATTTCTTCTGTTACCCATGGTTTCTTCGCAGCTACCTTCTTTGTACCTATGTTTTCCTTCCCAACTTCAGTGATGGCCCTTTTTAGAGACGTTCATTCTTCAACTGTGTTGCCTACTGCGCTATTCCTTTTTGCTGTATCTATAGCGATAGAGACGTTCAAACGTATCTCGTCATTCCTTAGAACTTCCGTATCCCACTTCTTAGCGTATTGATTCTTCCTGACTAATGTCTTGAACTTCAGCCTACTCTTCATCACTACTATATTGTGATCTGAGTCTATATCTGCTCCTGGGTACGCCTTACAATCCAGTATCTGATTTCGGAATCTCTGCCTGACCATGATGTAACCTAATTGAAATCTTCCCGTATCTTCCGGCCTTTCTAAGTATACCTCCTCCTCTTGTGATTCTTGAACAGGGTATTCGCTATTACTAGCTGAAACTTGTTACAGAACTCAATTCGTCTTTCTCCTCTTTCATTCCTTGTCCCAAGCCCATATTCTCCTGTAACCTTTTCTCCTATTCCTTCCCCTACAACTGCATTCCAGTCGCCCATGACTTAGATTTTTCGTCGCCCTTTACATACTGCATTACCCATTCAATATCCTCATTCACTTTCTGTATCTGTTCATCTTCAGCTTGCGACGTCGGCATGTATACCGGAACTATCGTTGTCGGTGTTCGTCTGCTGTCGATTCTGATTTCAACAACCCGGTCACTGAACTGTTCACAGTAACACACCCTCTGCCCTACCTTCCTATTCATAACGAATCCTACACCTGTTATACCATTTTCTGCTGCTGTTGGTATTACCCGATACTCATCTGACCAGAAATCCTTGTCTTCCTTCCACCTCACTTCACTGACCCCTACTATATCTAGATTGAGCCTTTGCATTTCGCTTTTCAGATTTTCTAGTTTCCCTGCCACGTTCAAGCTTCTGACATTCCACGCCCCGACTCGTAGAACATTATCCTTTCGTTGATTATTCAATCTTTTTCTCATGGTAACCTCCCCCTTGGCAGTCCCCTCCCGACGATCCGAATGGGGGACTATTCCGGAATCTTTTGCCAATGGAGAGATCATCATGACACTTCTTCAGCTACAGGCCACATGTCCTGCGGATACACGTTACGTGTCTTTAATGCAGTGGTTTCCATTGCCTTCTGCATCCTCATGTCGTTGATCATTGCTGATTCTTCCGCCTTTAGGGGCAATTTCCCACCCCTAGGACAAGAGAGTGCCCTGAACCTCTCTATCCGCTCCTCCGCCCTCTTTGACAAGGCTGTTGGCATGATTGAGGCTGACTTCTTATGCCGCAAGTCTTCGGCCGCCAATGCTGATTATTTATCAAAATATTGGCAGTGGCGGGGATCGAACCCGGGACCGAAGACGTTTTTGATTATGAATCAAAGACGCTACCCCTAGACAACGGGACATGCTACATACCTTAAACTTCGGCTGTTCTGCTTTCTTGAAAACATTAGACTTCTCTAAATCGAGAACTTTAAACAGACACTGTCTGTGTGGAAAAATTAACTTCGAATGAATACAGACCGTGAAGGCGACCAATAAAAACATATTGCTACTCATCAATATACACGACCGTACTCGTTAAGTCTCCGAACCAAAGTTGTCACAGTCGTTGAATACGTTATTTATTAGAGTTGCTCTCCAAGGAGAAGAGCTACGGTCACAAAGTCCAGCTCGCTCTAGCAGTCGGAAAAAAACTTTTGAAAAAGGGCGTTAGACAGTAGAGAAGGTATAAGACCTCGTATCGCAATGCGTGAACCTTTAAAAAGGTTCTGTTACAGAAGAGTTCACCCAAGAACACCCGGCTATGCCATACTGAAGAGACATGTTAGAAAAAAGGCATCCTTCAGCAATTGCTCACAGTGAGTCGCGCGCTCTGTCAAATACAGCTGGTTTGCATACAGACCACGTCATGTGCGCTGGTCAGATGCTCGTATGGGGTCTGTACATTGTCGATTAGTTCGGCACACGTTAACACCTTTAAATGACCTCACAGTCAGAAATCCAGATCCGGTGAACGGGGAGGCGACGCTACCGGACGCCCTCGAATAGTCCATCGCCCATGAAACGTAGCGGTGAGGTACTGTTAGACGGTACGTAGAAAATTGGGTGATGCCCCGTCGTGCATAAACCATAGTTATTGTCTTTCTGCAAGGGCAACATTCTCCAGCAGTGCTAGCAATCCATCGGGCAGAAATCGGTGGTGCAGAGTAGCTATTCTGTTGAGTAAAGTGTATGGCGTTACAAGTTTGTCACCGACAATTACTGGCCATACATTGATACTGAAGCGATTCGATGCCTCAACCGCACGACTGCTCGAGCATTTGCATCTGTCCACTCGTTCGTATTAAGATTTTGCAGTATTACCAATGAATCGGATCCTGATATTTGCTTCGCCTATAAACGAGTATATGTGGTGGTACTGAGGCGTAGCGCCTTCATAATTTCACATCGTTCCTGTCACTTGTTAGGACGATATCGTTATAGGCATGAGTCATCGACAGACGTCACCAGCTGACATGGACCTGAGTTACAGAGCTGCACGTAATTGTACTAGTAGGCGGCAGAGGTCAGCAGTTGACGGGCAGTGCTAGCAGTCGTAGTCAAAACAATGTTGTAAAGTTAAGTCTGATTTATATTTTATGTATTTTCATAATTATAATTGTTTTATGTGTGTAGTAATTAGCAGTGTATGTGTTGTATGAGTGAAGAAGAACAGAAGTAAACGAAAATTTTGTTTATTTACGAAGTACTAGTTAAACTATACAGGGATTTACTATAATTAAATATGCAGTCAGTTTATGGTACTAAAAAATCGTAAGTAGAACACAAATTAATCGGTAAGGAGTAATTTTATATTTGATACTTTTCTAAATTTATTTATTTAGCAATTGCCATAGAAAGAAATGTTTTACTATGATTGGTCATTGAAGTAAATCGCGGGTTAGCGCGGGATAATACTGCAACCTGATTTACTGTTTGTGATATCAGCCAATCAGAAAAATGCAGGCTCGCGCCAATCAATGCTGGTAACAAAGCCTTTGGTGTGATCTAGATGGCGGGGCTGAGGGACGGAACTAGTAAGATCTCATTGAAAGCAGCTCCGACGAAAGTACTGTAAAATCGCGGAAAAATGTCAAGTGTTCGCGAAGTAGTACAAACCGTATTTAAGTGAACGGTATAGAGGAAGTCGTGTGTAATGTCGGACGGAATATCAAAATTATTGTCTTTGACTGTTAGTTAAAACCGAGTGGCGTGTTGTGCGGTCTAAGACTGGAACGTGTAGAGCAGAGTGCACAACATTTCAGCGAGCATTTTCATAACTAAACGATCCAGTGACTTCTTTTAACTTCGGTAACGGGTGTAAATACCATAAACTGGCTACGTGTGTGATTGTGGTGTGCGTGGGAACTTTACATTGTGTAGCCACTCGGTGCGGACTTGGCAATATGAACTGTCATCTTTATCGTAAAAATAACCTGAAAATTTACATTGCCAAGTTAAAACTTTTGTTTCAGTAGCTAGCCACATCACGTTTACCGGACAATTCTTCGTATGTTACGACCTGCAGTAGACAGTAATGGTGTAGTATTTTCTACTACAGCTTTTAGCTAGGGCAAATGAACATTGCTGGACACTGGCAGGGCGGTAAAAAGAAACGTGCTGAGCCGCAGTACCATCCTATACAAGAATATAAATTATTTTTTTTTACAGGAAACTGGCATCACTCAAGTTGTGACTGACAAAACCTGTAGTCAAAGGCAGTAAATCAGCAACGTTCATTACGCGGAATCATAAGAAGTAGGCTAATCGAAGAAATACATCAACTACGCGCTATCCTCTGTCCTACGGTGCGATTCAAATGCGATATGGTGCGTCGGAGCAGAGGGGGAGGGGGCCTGGCGGGCAGTGTGGCAGTGTCAACACAAGCCCTCCCGGCCATTGTCTTTTTTTCAGACCTCGGAGCTGTCACTTCTCATTAAAGTTGCTCCTCACAAGGGAACCTCCCCATCGCACCCCCTCAGATTTAGTTTTAAGTTGACACAGTGGATAGGCCTTGAAAAACTGAACACAGACCAATCTAGATAACAGGAAGAAGTTGTATGGAACTATGAAAAAAAAGCAAAATATACAAACTGAATAGCACATGCATAAGATAGGCAACATCAAGGAGAGTGAGAACGAAGGAGCGCCGTGGTTTCGGGGTTAGGGTGAGCAGCTGCGGAATGTGAGGTCCTTGGTTCATGTCTTCCCTCGAGTGATAAGTTTAATTTTTTATTTTCGGCTTATGTGACAGTCTTCTGTTTTCATCACTTCAAAGTAGAAGAAGCTTTTTACCCATTCGCCAAGTGTAAAAGTTAGGTGGGTCGACAACATATTCCTGTCATGTGACGCACATGCCGTCACCAGTGTCGTATAGAAATCAAATGTTTTTGGTTCCCATTGGAGAGGCACGTCCAATCGTCTGCTAATCACACGGTTTTGCGGTGCGATCGCAAATCACAGACACTAAACTATTACAGTGAACAGGGACGTCAATGAACGAACGGACAGATCATAACTTTGCGAAAATAAAGTAAAATTTTCGCTCAAGGGAAGACTTGAACCAAGGACCTCACATTCCGCAGCTGCTCAAGCTGACCACGGCGCTCGCGTACTCACATTATCCTAGATTTTGCCTATCTTGCGCATGGACTACTCAGTTTGTATATTTTGCTTATTTTTTTCATAGTTCCACACAATTTCTTCCTGTTTTCTCGATTGATCTGTGGTCAGTTTTTCAAGGTCAATCCACTGTGCCAATTTATAACTAAATCTGAGGGGGGTGCGATGGGGAGGTTCCCTTGTCAGTAGGCACCACGGGGCTAAATGGACTCCGTTCCGGTCCTCGCGCAAAGGAAAAACTCCTTAACAATACCGGGTATTGAACATGGGTCCTCTGCATGGCAGTCATGTCAGACGCGCCGATCATTCAGCTCCAAAGACAGGGAAAGAAACATACTAGAACATACTCATTACTTTGTATAAGAAGCTCACTGACAAATGGAAGAAGGTAATGCAGTATTACACCAACACTACTATCGTGACGGTAACAAAGGATGTAACAGATCTACAGGAAATATAGTCAGTACGCATGTTCTCGATGGCAACTGAGAAATGCCGGGTGCCTAAGATTTCCAACGAGGACTTTTTATAAAGGAAAACGAACACTTGCGCAAGTCGTAGTATCTCAAAGTAAGAGAGAAGCGAACAAGATATTTGAGCTTTCAGTCATTGCAGCAAGCTTTCGTGATCAAAGCACTGCTAAATTTGTTTTGAAATAACTTCCCAGTCCATTGAAACTGCACGGACTTCAAGAGACTCGTTTATTTTGAACCGTTTCAGGAAACGAGCGTTGGCTGCTTTATTTATCTCCTTCCCTTCAGCGGACAAGAAGCTTAAGTTACCATCTTTAAATAGAAGGAAGAATTGTTGGAGACACGACACCCCTATAAGAAAATCCAATCTGTATGTCCGTTACACTCAAGGGAAGCGGTTTTTTTTTTTTTCGGAATAATACAAAACATCGAGCGTCTTGATAATGAAAGAGTTTTACCGATGAACTAGACACAGTTCCAGTGAAAACAAATAAGGCTAGGCTCTGAAAATAGTTTCTTGTATTACGAATCTGGGTAACTGACATCTGTTTCTCCGTAAACAGACTGCTAAACAAAACAGCTGCACCTCAGTGAACGAAAGGCAATTAAAGTATGTCACTTCTTGGTGCAACTAAAGTTTACAATCTGAAGTTTCAGTTCATTATAACTACGTTGTTATTAAAAGAGGAATTGTTGCAGTCCAACCCTGAGCTACATGAAGACGCTATAAACAATAAAACAAATTCGAGAGGCGTTTCACGTATTTCTAAAATGTTATATACCAGGTACTTCGAATGGTACAGGTAACGATACTACTGCTACGATGTAACGAATACTACTCTGCTGGACCCAAGATAACACGAGGTGCGGGAAAGCCCTGTCAGTTAGACAAGAGGGTGAGCTTTCGGCGCCTGTAGAAAAGCCGCTCAGACAGTCTGAGGGGTCGGCTCATGAAGTGAACAGGTACGGGTCGAGCGCAACCCAGCTGGTGCGAGTAGTGGCGCGAAGTAATCATTCTAAGATCTAATATTTTACAGTATGAAACATTTTTCTTTATGACAATCTAGCGGAATCTTAAAGGTAACAGCTCACTCGACTGAAAATGCCGTGTGTGTGTGTGGGGGGGGGGGGGGGGGGGGGGTGACATTTTCATAAACTCCAGAAGACATTATAAACCTAGTATTAACCACAAACTTCAATTTCGAGGTCCTTCTTTATCACTGTACACGCACTGAGCCAGACATACTGTAGAGTGGCAGTAGCAGATCGAGAGGAAGTATGTCACATGGTTATTGAAGTTGTTATCGTGATACGTGTCTCAGGAGTAAGATGTCCGAAAATGGTGTCTACAATTATTGCGATGCCGAATCAATACGACAGCAAAGCAATGCTTAATTTCTAAAATTTTAGGTGCCGCAAAGTATGTATTCAAACCGTACAACTCCTCTCCCCACTTTTTTTGAAAACTTGCTAGAAAACTTGAAAATGAAAGATTCTGCCTCACCCCGCGCCTCTGGCGAACGCATCACGCTGGTCACCCGTTGTGACATAGAAACGGGAAAAACCGAAATCGGTATTACAGTATTGAACAACCGGTATTTCTCGGTATTTTTTTGATTCGATTTTAAAAGGTGTTGTTTTATTAATAACCGGATAAAAAACCGAATGTCAATTAACCATAGCAAAGAGGCTACAATTTTTCATCTTTAAATAATCTTTTTTAAAGAACAGTTAATTTTCATTAGTAAAATTTGCACTGCTGCGAAATATTGCATTATTACAGAAACTAGAAAGAGCGACGAATGCTATCTTAATAACAATGCCGACAGAAAGTAGCAACAAACACATGGCATAAGAACCGGTACACGACTGCCGAGACGGTAATGTTCCTATTACCATGTGGCGTGGCCTATTACATGGTAATCATGGACATGCAATGTGGAAGACTTGCCCCATCGTTCTATGCGGTACTCAATGTGGAAGACTTGCCCCATCGTTCTATGCGGTACTTCTCATTGATGTTGTTTGACATCAGTTGTATTACAGAATGGCAAAATACCTACTTTGAAAGTTATTTTACTACGTGCAGTATTTATGAAGAAAATACTCCATTTGCTTCAAAAATTAAAATTGAATTTTCTCATTTTGAGAAAACCGAAGAAGCGATCTGTTCTACTTGCCAAAAAGAGCATATGTCAGCGATATACACAGCCATTTGTAAAAGGCGCTTTATGTTTTAAAGTATTTTAGTTACGACAAGCCTTTAATAATGTGCTGACTTATATCGGCTTGACAGAATGGCGTGAGATCCTATACAAAATGAACGTTTCAAAAGAACAATTTTTTAGGCCTGAAGATACAGCAAAGTCTGCCGAAACCGGTTGTCTTAAATACACACTCATTTATACGATTTAGATCTGTTTAATGTTTTTAGCAAGTAAAATATCAAAAACAGTAGCCGCCACAACAAACGTGGCAGTCTAAGGAGAAATCTTAAAACTTAACAGTTCATTCATAGTTACAATAAAAACAGAGCGCAGCCGATCTGCTGAAGTGTGTACATTACATGCTTTCATCTGCTTGCAGTCTTAGACAACAGACAAATTAACACCAAAAAGAGAGTTCTTCCACCGTAGTTCTCACTCTTCAGCACCGACTACTCGTGATGTCCAAAGAGTGGTATGATCCCCGATTTCAGCATGATTTTTGAACAGAGTTTAAACAATTAGAATCTACACTGGAATACTGATAATTTTTTTGTAGTACTCACACACTTACTTTTCGAGGAAAAGCAGCGAGCAGTGCACGGACTAAGTTCTCTTTAATTTGCCTGTTTAATTTAATATTTCTATTCTATGTATCTTAGAACTGAGGGTATCAAATTTTTTTCAGCCTTGTTTCGATCTCTGCACTTATTACCGGAAAGAAAGTGATTGAAAACCGAAAATGGGCTATTCTAGAAACTGGTTATTTTCAGCGTTGTTAAGTCCGGTTAAACTGGCGTTGAAAAAGGGATAAAACCGATTGTTTTTAGCTAGAACTGCCATTCCTGTTGACATTCACTGGTGCCGTAGCAGCGGCTATAGTTACTTCGGGCTTTAATTGAAGTGTATTATTTTAAACATCCGGCGTCGACTTATTACAGTGAGTTAAAAAACCTGGTAGGTGTCATTAAGCCCTGTAGAAAATCACAGGTGAAACACGTTACTGAACCAATGGACAGTTAATAAAATACACGAACGATTGGATAACTTACACACTTCACAGTCGCATTTTAAAAGGAGTGCATAATTTAGGTGGGATCTGGTGGTCAGAGTACTGTCGTAGTTTTCACCAACAGCGGTAACTACTATCGTGTTTTTTACATTTCAAAAGACCATCATTCATACGCACAGTGGTTTGCTCACGGAAATTGTCACTCCACTAATATTTTTACGAATGCTGCACGGCACTATCTTGAAATCAAAAGATAAAAAAAGTGTTACGCTGCTGCAAGCTCTAGGAAGTCGGTACATACCACTTGGTCAAATAAAAGAAGCTGGCGGATTCGAAAGCAACGCTCCCACACACAATCTAACGCAGTGTGTTGAACTTCGTCTAATGCTGTGAACGGTAACATGATGCCACTGTTGCAACAGATTCATAATAATGTAACAGAGGTCACACCAGGGATCGATAGGGGGAGAGCATTATTGTGGGCGTGGCCAAACTTGGCAAAACACCTATCAGAAAAGTTCTGACCTCATGAAAAACACTTTGAATAATCCGTTCAAGGTAAGGCTTCTAGAGAGCCACACTATGTTTGGATTTGGGGCAAATCCCCCGCCTCATTCAGGCTGTCAACAAAGGTAGAATTACAGCTCCACGCAGTTCGGAAAGGCTTGGGAGTGCTGAAAAGCAACTCCTCCAATTTTTTAATGTGAAAACACCTAAAGCTTTTAAAATAAACAGAATGTTATCTACATACGCTATGTGATCAAAAGTATCTGGACAACTGACTGATAATGACTTAAAAGTGTGTGGCGCCCGCCATCGGTAATGCTGGAATTCAATATGGTGTTGGCCCACGCTTAGCCTTGATTACAGCTTCCACTCTCGCAGGCATACGTTCAGTTAGGTGCATAAAGGTTTCTTTGGGTATGGTAGCCCTTTCTTCACGGAGTGCTGCATTGAGGAGAAGTATCGATGTCGGTCGGTGTGGCCTGACACAGTCGGCGTAAAGGTGTTCTATAGGATTCAGTTCAGGACTCTGTGCAGGCCAGTCCATAAGAGGGACGTTATTGTTGTGTAACAACTCCGCCACAGGCTGTGCATTATGAACAGGTGCTCGATTGTGTTGAAAGATGCAATCGACATCCCCGAATTGCTCTTAAACAGTGGGAAGCAAGAAGGTGCTTAAAACATCAATGTAGGCCTGTGCTGTGATAGTGGCACGCAAAACAAGGGGTGCGAGCCCTCTCCATGAAAACCACGACCACACCTTAACACCACCGCCTCCGAATTTTACTGTTTGCACTACACACGCTGGCAGATGACGTTCATCCGGCATTCGCAATACCTACACCCTGCCACCGGATCGCCACATTTTGCAGCATGATTCGTCACTCCACGCAACGTTTTTCCACTGTTCAATCGTCCGATGTTTTCGCTCCTTACACCAAGCTGGGTGGTGTTTGGCATTTACCGGCGTGATGTGTGTTTTAGGAGCAGCCGCTCGACCGTGAAATCCAAGTTTTCTCACCTCCCGCCTAACTGGAATAGTACTTGCAGTGTATCCTGATGCAGTTTGCAATTCCTGTGTGATAGACGTCTGCCTATTACACATTGCGATCCCCTTCAGCTGTCGGCGATCTCTGTCAAACAGACGAGGTCGGCCTGTACACTTTTGTGCTGTACATGCCCCTTCATGTTTCCGCCTTAGCATCACATCGGAAACGGTGTACCTAAGGATATTTAGTCCTGTAGAAATCTCGCGTACAGATATGACACACTCTATCACCTGACCACGTCCGAAGTCCGTGAGTTTCGCAGAGCTCCCCATTCTGCTCTCTCGCGATGTCTTAAGACTACTGAGGTCGCTGATATGGAGTACCTGGCAGTAGGAGGCAGCAAAATGCACCTGATAGAGAAAACGTATGTTTTCGGGGGTGTCCGTATGCTTTTGGTGACATAGTGTACTTGCAGCCCTCTCCTTCTAGAGGGCTCTGACTTGTATTATGTAACGTGGCGGTGCCTGAGTAACAGCGTGCTGTAATTGGATTTAGAACTCAGAGTTTCTTCTTCAGCATGACAATTCCGGACTACCCATGGGCACTGTGGTATTTTCAACAATCCGCCGCCTTGGATTCACTGTCATGGCTCATTCTCCATACAGTCCATACTTCACTCTATCCGGTTTCATCTGTTTCCAAACATACAGAATATCTTTGATGTTTATCACTTCGATAGAGATAAAGCGGTACAACCATAGAAGTGGTTGTAGTTCCGTCAACAGTCAAAACATTCTACACCGACGATATCAACAAACTGGCCTCTCGCTGAGAGAAATGTGCCCGTCGCCAGTGACTGTTGAGAAATAATTATGTAGACACAAAGAATAAAGATGCACAATGTTAATAATGTTTGTTTTATTTAAGAAACTGTAAGAATTTCCACATAAATTAGGAGGCATTACGTCCAGCACGTCCTCGTATAAATCCACGTTATATATAAAAAAAAGTTCGCAACACATTCAGTGACTATGGTAATCCATGTGCATCTTAAGCACGAGTAAAATTACTCTATGGTTTAATATTCGCATCGAACAATTACTATTCAGGTAAGTCATTCCTGTGGGCATGGAAAAAGATAAATGGCAAAAGAGACAGGAAGTTTATGTAATACAAGCCATGAACGTTACTGTTATCTTGGAAAGAGTAACAGAAGTAGATTCTTAGAAACTAAGTACGAACTGTTCAAACAAAATAAAAATTACTTTAACATGCGAAGAAGCGTCTGTTCTACAACCGATAAAGTCGTTTATCTAAAAAAAAGTCTGTGTCTAGTCGATGTATAAAAGTGCGACACATCTGCTTACGCCTCTATTACTGTCTGTAGCCTACAGCTATTTATTCATTGCCAAGCGGAAGTAAAAAACAAGAAACATACTTACCGCAACGTCGGCAGTTGTGCTCTATTCGTGAAACAATGCACACTTATTCTTCAGTTTCACCAATAACAGATATGACAGGATTCACCGATGACGATATCTAATTCCAAGTAAATCACATAATCAAAAGCAGCTAATCTTGCAGCGAGAGACTGTACTTTCTCATTTTTTGATAATATTATCACTACAGATACAACGAAAGCAAACGAAATTGTTTAGTTGCTTTTTTGCAATTCAAAGAATACATGAATGAAACCGCGATACACGATCACACATTCCCTGACAAGGAGCAAACAGCTTACATCTATGGCAGACAGTTGCTTTGAATCAAATTACTCCAATTTACGTTACGCGGGATATAATAAATCGCTGTTTCGGTCGTATGGTTAATCAAGTGGAAACATTATCATATTACACTGCGAAAGGGGCGAGCCGTGGTGCGTAACAAAGTTTAAAAAATCTAAAGACTATAATAGAAGCATACGTCGCCGCAAAAACGGTGCCACGTAAGGCGATTTTGGATATCAGATTCACAAGTCATGAATGATGTATTATTTGAGAAACAGGTGAATGTAAAGGTTTCATTGAAGGAAGCACGTACGTTAACACATGCAATACTGTCATACTTCCAATGGCTGAAGTTGCTACATTGTCATAACGAGGCCTACTTCCGTTACTCGTCTTGAACTGCAAATGTACTTAGTGATTAAAACACAGCGTAATGGAACAGCATTCACACTTGACAAGAGCAACACGGGGATTGCTAAACCATTTTCGATGCATCCGGACTGCAGTAGTCAAGTATCAAAAGCCACAGTGATCATATATCCCGACTTTTTCCGCGGGTTGCCTAATTCCACTGTGTTGCAGTCATGTAAGGAAAACTTCGTAGTCGCACATTGATGACGCGTAAGGGGAGAACGAGCAGCTTGGCAACTTCTATTTTGTGGAATGTGCTTTCTATGTTAACGTAACTGTTCCAAGCAAATTGTTGCTTTTCCCAAATAATACTGCATTTAAGACTTTCAATTTATTGGCCATTAGTGAAAGAGGGAACAGAAATTTAACAGAAGAAGAATGGGTGGCTTGTTGGGGAGGTGAAATACGCAAGGTAGCGGAGGATCAGATAAAAAAAGGCTTAATGGAATTCTCTGAATAACATAGGAGATACTGAATTTAATTGACGAAAGGAGAAGATACGTCAAGGCGGCAGCATGCGAAAGGGACTGCAGACGTCTAAAGAATGAGATGAAAAGGAACAGCAAAGTGGCTAAGCAGGAATTGTTTCAGGTGAGGCGGTAGAAGTGTGTATAACTAGGAAAACACACATGCCGCGTATAGGAAAATGAGACATTCGGAAAAAAGAGAAGCAGGTATAGAAATGTTAAGACCTGCAATAGCAAGCCATTACTAAGTAAATGAGGGGAAGTTGAAAAGTGGAAGGAGTATATAGATGGGAAACAAACTTAAAGACAATATTACAGAAAGAGGAAGTAGATGAAGACGAAGTGGAATCTGAGTGTGCTGAAAGACGTAAGTGGAAACAAAAACCTTGAAGTAGACGACTTTCCCTGATAGTTAACGAAATTCCCGGGGTAACCAGCCATGACAAAAATCATTCCACTTGGTGTGCAACATGAGACAGGCAAAATACTGTGACATCAAGAAGGGAATAATTCAAATTCCGAAGAAAGAACGTGCTGACAAGTGTGGATGCTACCGAACCATCAGTTCTATCTAGTCAAGGTGAAAAATATAGACACGAATTATTTACAGAGAATCGAAAAACTAGAAGAAGCCGATCAGGGGAAAGGTCAGTTTGGGTTCGGGAGATACGTAGAAACATACGAGGCAGTATAGACTTTAAGAATTACTTTAGAGCCGGCCGAAGTGGCCAAGCGGTTCTAGGAGCTACAGTCTGGAACTGCGCGACCGTTACGGTCGCAGGTTCGAATCCTGCCTCGGGCATGGATGTATGTGATGTCCTTTAGTTAGTTAGGTTTAAGTAGTTCTAAGGGACTGATGACCTCAACAGTTAAGTCCCATAGTGCTCAGAGCCATTTGAACCATTTTGAACTTACTTTGGAACATACGACAAACAAAGCAATCATACTTTTATGGGATTTGTAGATTTGCAGTAAGTTCTGGGCAATGTCGATTTGAATACTCTTCGAAATTCTGAAGGTATCAGTCATAGAATATAGGGAACGAAAAGTTACTTCCAAGCTGTAAAGAAACCAGACTGCAGTTAGAAAAACCGAAGAACATGAAAGGGAAGCAGTAATTACGACAGTAGTGAGAGTGTGTAGCCTATCCCCGACATTGTTTAAACACTGAGCAAGCAGTAAAGAAAACCAAGGAGAAATTAGGGAAGGAATCAAATTTCATGGAGAAGAAAGAAAAACGTGGAGATCTGATGATGCCATTCTAGTTCTTCCAGAGGCGTCAAGGGATTTCGAAGAGCAGCTAAACGGAATGGACAGTGTCTTGAAGGGAGATTGCAAGATGGGCGTTAACAAAAGTAAAACGAGGGTAATGGAATGTAGTCAAATTAAATAAGGCGACGCTGAAGGAAACATCAGAAATCGTGACACTAGAAGAGCAGATGAGTTTCGCTACTAATCTGCGGAGTCGAGAGGAATGCAAACAGGTGACAGGAAGAAAAGCATTTTCGAAAACAGGAATTTATTCACTCTAACATCAATCAAAGCGATAGGAAGTCTTCTCTGAAGGCATTTGCCTGGAGTGTAGCCTTGCATGGAAGTGAAACCTGGAATAAAAGCTTCTAAAATACAGTACTGTAGAAGGATGCTGACGTTTGGATGGGAAGATCGAACAACAAATTAGGAGATAATGAATCGAATTTGGGGGAGAAAGACATTTACGAAGCAACTTGATTAAAAGAAGGAAGAATGGTCGGTTAATAGTACACATCCTGAGGCATCGAATAATTGGCAGTTTCCTAAAATAAACGTGTATGTGTGTGTGTGGGGGGGGGGGGGGGGAGGGAGGGAATGAGAGTAGAGGGAAACCAAAGTTGGAGTATAGTACGCAGGTTCAAATGGGTGCAGTTACGCAGAGATGAACGTAGGAGAGACTAGCATGAACAGCGACATCAGACAAGTCAAACGACGACATCTTTCATACGGATTTCTTCCTTCCTCGACATGTACTTACTTAGTTCTTACATTCTTGAACTTTCAGACATCAATTTGTAAACTTACTTAACCTCTAGTATCTGATAACATGTCTCTTTTGATCACCGACCTGGTGTTAATGAGTTTGACGAGCATTTGCTAAAAAAACTACGCAGCACTCGCGAAAATTAATTTCTCTCTCTCTCTCTCTCTCCCTTTATATTTGTCACAGAATATTCACTTGTCAGTGATAGCTTTCTTAACATGCAAAAGTCTCAATATTCCAACCTGATTAGTGAACGACACTAATTTCACTGGTTACAGACTAGAACATTAATTCATACTTTTCTGAAGACCATAGTAGCTTCACATTTTAAGATCGACGCTGACGTTTAAGGATGGACTAACAGGATACCTACCACTTCAGTTACCAGCCACTGATTGTACAAACTGCCTACCTGAGAATAACCGGATGTCTGCTGAAGACGAACTAAGACTTTGTGTGCGATGCCTATTTATAGGCGCACGTAATTCAAAAATTATAAGGTGCTGTAATAAAAGATGATTACATGTTCGATGGCAACATAACAATCAATAAAATTATAAGAAGACACAACAGAGGGGTACTGTCAGTTTCACAAATAGCAGTACAATTAGAAAACGGCAGTAGTAATAGAAACTAGTTCATGAGACTGATTTCAGTGTATGCAGGGGTTCCAGAAGCCCACCAAAAGGTTTCGAGAATGTGAAATTTTCTAACTGGAATAATTAACCAGTTACTTTAGTGAAACCTTGCATTTTAGGAACTAGAATAATCAGGCAACAGAACTCTGGTACCGGATTTTGGAAATAATTACATTTTGTGTCTAATAGAACAAAAACAAGAAATTTTTTAATAAGAATACATTTTTAAATACAAGGTTTTCTGAAAAGTGAAAACGTTCGTTGCCAAGAGGAAAATAAGGCCTACAAATGACCTATACTAATTTAAAAACGAACAACTACTAGCTCGTCAAAACTTCCGTATTCACCCAGTTTGCATGTATAAAATATGAATATTTTTTAGAAAAAGTGTTTCCAGATTAACTAACCATGTTTTCATTAGTAATTAAGAAACTACAAAGTGAATAATAAATTTTTGAGAATCCCTACTTAAAAAATTAAATTATTTATTTCTGCGAGCATTTGCTGTCATGGCGTGCTCATCTCGGTAAACATTTTGCGACCGCGTCGTCACATTCCTACTCAAATACCCGGAAAGTTTTGTTGAAGATGTGAACCATTGCCATAAACTCTACAAATCATTTGTTTCTTCGCGTAAAGTGTAGTATATTTTACTGTTATCCTAAATACAAAATAATGGAAGCAGCTAAGGGAATTTTCTATCAGGACAGAAAGAGGAGAAATCTCGCTGTTGACTGTGCAAGGTACTTACCAGTCCCGCTGAGCTGCTACTTGTCGGATGGAAGTCGTGCTTCACGTGCAAATTGTCACAGGTCATTCTCTACACGGAAGCGCAGCAGAGCGTCCAAGACATTGTTCGCTGTTTGTTTGTGGGAGTTGGCAGTGGGCGGGCGGTCTTGTCTCAACTGGGCCAGGCAGGTGTTAGGTGTTGCCAGCTGGAGCGCCTCCAGCGGTATTTGTACAACTCGTTAAGCGGCTATTACTGGCCGGCTCCGCGATTGTCGCGCCTTCACGGAACCAGCCTCCTCCGACACGTCTAGCACCGTAGACCAGATTTACACTTCTCTGCCCCATTACTGCTTAATTTCATTGCGTTTCTTCTATTTTCTTACTCTCAAACTGCTTGCCGTCCCTCTATTTTTCATTTCTCCAACCCATAGTCAACACCAAATACTTCAGATCGACACATTTCATTCTCCCCATCGCAAATACAGATGATAAATCCAGGATAACGAAAGAATTGGTCATCAGTCTGGAACTATAACAAAACTATTAATTTATTAAATCTCTGATGGTGTACTTCTTTCTTCACAAGTGATCACACGACAAATATGATTCAACATTATCAAACGTTGAAACTGCCTCACTCGAAACCCTCAAGTTGCCAAATCATCTCTTACGGCCAGTGCACTGAGCCCGCATCTACCAATAGACGCGTTGTTTTCACTGGGCCTCTCGCCACACCGCTTCAATAGCCTATATTTTAAGAGTGTAACAATGTTAAGCTAAATATTACTATTCAATTTTTATTATAAATTTTACGTAGACATAAACTATCTCAAATAACCTGACAAAGTACGACGTAAATGTGTTCAGAGAAAAAGTGTATAATAACAAGGTTAAAAGAAAAGTACATACACTGAGGAGGCAAAGAAACTGGTGCACCTGACTAACTTGCCGGCCGAGTGGTTCTAGGCGCTACAGTCTGGAGCCGCGTGACCGCTACGGTCGCGGGTTCGAATCCTGCCTCGGGCATGGATGTGTGTGATTTCCTTAGGTTAGTTAGGTTTAAGTAGTTCTAAGTTCTAGGGGACTGATGACCACAGCAGTTAAGTCTCATAGTGCTCAGAGCAATTTAAACGATTTTGGTACCATAAATATCAGGAATCTGGTAAAACATCAAATGTCCGGCGTCGCTGCGGCCGGGAACAGATAAAGCAAGAACGGAACCAACGATTACGAAAAAGAATCGTTCCACGTGATAGCAACGCTGCAGACTGCTGCACATTTCAGTGCTGACCCATCAACTACTGTTAATGTGTGAACCATTCAATGAAACATCACCGATATGGGGTTTCGGAGCCGAAGGCCCACTCCTCTACCTTTGAAGACTACATGACGCAAAACTTTACGCGTCGCCTGAGCCTGTGGACAACGACATTGGACTGTTGACGACCGGAAACATGTTGTCTGGTCGGACGACTGTGTCGTTCGAAATTGTAAAGACCGGATTAACGTGTGCACACGTGAGACAACCTCATGAATCCATAGACTCTTCTGGTCAGGAGATGACTGTTCAAGCTGGTGGAGGCTCTGTATTGGTGTGGAGAGTGTGCAGTTGGAGTGATAAGGGACCCCTGATACGTCTAGATACGACTCTGACAGGTGACACTTGCGTAAGTAGCCTGCCTGGTCACCTGCATCCATTCATGTCCATTGAGCATTCCGAGGGACTTGGGCAATACCAGCCGGTCAATGCGACACCCCGCACATCCAGAATTGGTACAGAGTGGCTCGAGGAACACTCTACTGAGTTTAATCACTTGTGCTGGCCACCAAACTCCCCAGATTTGATCATTATTCAGTATATCTGGTATGCCTTGCAACGTGCTGCTCAGAAGAGATCTCCACCCCCTCGTACTCTTACGAATTTGTGGACACCTGCACGATTCATCGTGTCAACTCCCACGATCACTACTTCAGATATTAGTAGAGTCCATGCCACGTGGTGTTGCGGCACTTCTGCGTGCTCTCGGAGGCCCTACACGATATTAGACAGGTGTACCAGTTTCTTTGGCTCTTCAGTGTAGTGTAAAGAACACCACCATTGGACAGCGGGGGAGTGAAAACGAGTGTTTCTAGTGGCGAGTCCGCTACACCCTGTGGAAGTCGGATGGAAGAATTTGGGTTTTGAGGATAAGTGGAAAACCTTATTCGCCATCATAGGTAGAGCAATTCTGTTAGGGTGTTAATCTAGGTTAGGCTGTGGGATACCTGTACTGCACTAAACAAAACATTTAAACTGAAAAGATATGAACACATTTTGCAGCGTTGTGTATTGCATACAGCAGCAAACAAATCTGGAGACGATGATGGTTTGTATCAGTATGAGAGTGCACCCTGTTATAAAGCAGCCTCTGTGACCCAATGGTTTGTGGACAACAACGTAACTGAAATGGACTGGCATGCCCAGAGTTCTAGCCGGAACCTAGTCTAATACCTCTCTAATACTTCGCTTCACACCCCAGCACTCAACAACACTACCTTCTCTGGTTTCAACTACGGCAGAAGAATGGGCTACCATTCCTCCACAGATATTCAGACACCACAGTGAAAGTGTACCCAGTAGAATGCAAGCCATGATAAAGGTGAAAGGTAGACACATACAATATTAATGCCCACTAATTGGTGTTCGGAGACTGAATCATTCCTCGACCTTTTCTAAATTGTATAGTTCGTGTTCGCTAGTAGAAACGTCGTCGTCATATCGTCTGCCGGATAAAGGCGTAATGTTTGCAGTTCGAAGCATCCTTGTTACTCATGCATGTATACTAATGTTATTTACCACAGTTTCAACTACGTCGTTGTCTCGGTCTATTCTCGTCTCATTTAATCCTGAAAAGTACGAGGGCGTGCTGAAACGTAATGCTACCTAATTTTTTATTCTGTTCTCATTATCGAATTAAACATTACACGCCTTGCATATTACTCGATCGACTTTCCTGCTTCGCTGACGCAAGTTAAAACACTCTGTCGCTAGACTCCAAATGGTAGTGGGCAACATGGCGGTGTGCAAGCTATGTGGGTGCGTGAGAAACAGTGTGTTGTAAAAGTGTTTTCAATCAGAAGAGTTCGTCCACAAACAGAGCACCTTTCATTCAACACGTAAATGCCAGACCACACACGAGCGCTGCGGAATTTGCAACAATCCGACGCCTTGTGTTCACCGTCATGGATCATCTTCTGTACCCTCCCGACTTGGCCCCATCCAACTTTCATTTGTTTTGAAAACATAAATACCACCCTCGAGAAACTCACTTAGATAGTGATCAAGCACTGCAAGCAGAGGTGAGGTTGTGGCTACGTCAACAAACTCAAACATTCTTTCGTGACTGTATCAACAAATTGGCCTATCGTTCGTCGCCAGGATGACTACACCGGAAAACAATATGTAGACATGAAGAATAAACAGGTAGAATGTTACCAAAGATTGAAGAGTTTTCATATTAAAAAAAAAAGGAGCCATTAGTCTTCAGCCCGCCTTCGCACAACCTGAGTCATTCGCCTGCATACATTTTCCACCTACCTCAAATTTATTTTTATTAGTCAGTGTCATCCTTCATTTCAGTCTGTTCGATGATCCATTTTGTTTTCCTTTCCTTCCTCGTTATTCAGTGAGTGACTCAGTTGTTCTGAGAGACGTTCGCATTAAAAGTAAATGTTCGCTAGAGACAGCAGAGCAGCCAAAAGTCGCATTAATTGGCCCTTGTTTTCAAATATTTCACTCGGCCAACACGAGCATCTTCAGAATAGTGAAAATACAATGTGTTGCACCACCATAAAACGAAATAATCTCACAGACTCATCTCAGAACGTATTAACATACATTAGCGAGCCGAGGGCCGCATGTTACGAATACCGGGTTTTGTATAGCGACGCCATCAAACACAAAGTGCATTAAGCTGGTTGTATACAGTTAATGTAAACTCTCTGGTGATGTGCGTTCTAAGACTAATCAGCAAGACATAATTATTTTGGAGATAGTCAAAGCCCTGTCGATATTCGCTTTGATTTAAACCACCTCATGAAGCATAATGTTATACAAAAAACAATAATTCTCTTTTACGGGCATTAATACGTATACTGCATGCCATAACAGGTTTTTAATGCCTTTAAAATTGACATACATTAGCGTAATTCAACGTACACGATTCCTTTGCAGTCTACAGTTGGGTAGACTGCAATATGAGAAGAGGATATTATGTACAACACAGGTTCGGTACATACAAGCACTTGCGTTTACTCATCGGTGTAACAAATTTCACATTTCATGGAACTTACATACTTAACCGAGACAGCAGTTACAAAGGCCAATAATATTGGCACAGCTGACGTCATAGACATGGTAAAGAGTCGCCCCTTAGAGGAGCGCGCACACACACACACACACACACACACACACACACACACACACACACACACAAGATTCACAAATGGTTATAAATACTTTTAAAATAGTATAGAAAAGAAACTAAATGTGCGCTTCCCCAGGCGTTCACTTAAGTTTGTCGTACATGTAAAAGCTCATTTCAATCATTTGGAACCACCTACGTTGCAACTAAGTATGCAGAAATGTAACTCAGAGAAAGCGACGTAATTCGTCCAAGGATTACGGTTCATTAATAACGAAGAACGTAAGAAATTTAAAATTATGGTACATGAAATACTGATATTTAAGTAAGACCGCAACTAGACTACTCGTGTTGGCAGTGATAACGACACAAACGTGGTAAAGACAACGTTTTTTTATGGAAATGAGCATACATATATACAATTAAAAAAATTTTAACGGCATGAAAAAATTAAAACTGCAATTGTCGTTTCTACAGCGTCTCGGCAGGAAGTACTAGAAAGAGCGACACTGATCAAGCTATTCTCTTCTTTCTAAAGACGCTCGTGTTGGTCGAGTGAAAAATGTGAAAATACGAGAAGTTACATTCGGCTTGAGCTGCTCTACAGTCCTAATTTCTGATAGTATGCGCTACTCCCTCTCCCTCTCCCTCGATATAAGTATGGAGATATTTGCTAGTTTATTTGGCAACTCAGCAGTATATATATCTATAAGAAAGTACATATCATGCGTAAGGTGAAGTGGTTTGGGTAGCAAGTGATGTAATCTAATGAGTTCGGACTACACAACACACATTCACAGACCACATCATTTAACACTGAAGAAATGATAAAGTTCGAAGTAGCTAGATATTTCAACTCTTCAATTAGTAGTTCATTAACTGATACTGCCAGTTAACAGATTTTATCTTTAGAGTAGCTCTTGGGTGTGATTTAGACTTCTAAGTGATAGGAATCATTTCCATGAATCACAAATAATTACATTGATCGTCCAAAGAAAAATTCTGAACTGATATCTTTGGAATCAATTCTGAGCGGAAGAATTGCTCAGCTTTTACTCTTGATCAGTCACCCACACTCACTTCTCGTTTACTCGATGAAGTTAAGTAACCTTCTACGTTGACATCAGGAATCTGCTGAGCCCCCTAAAATTCTTTAGTACGACACACACAAAAATAGATTCTACGCCGTGCACAGATAGATCGCGGGCTCACCTGGGTGCAAAGGTAAACTGTCACACACAAATTCGGAGTTCGTAGAGCACCAGCATTTCAACGGAGTTTGGCAATTCCAGCAGGAAAATGCGACACCACACTTTCAGAAGAATTGCTGCACAGTGGCTCCAGGAACACTCTTCTGAGTTTAAAACACTTCCGCTGGCCACAAAACTCCCGGACATGAACATTATTCTGCATATGCGGCATGCTTTACAGCGAGCTGCTCACAAGAGATCTACAACCTCTCGTACTCTTACGGATTTGTGGACAGTCCAGCAGGATTCGTGGTCAGTTCCCTCCAGCACTACTTCAGACATTAGTTGAATTCATGCCACGTTGTGTTGCGGCACTTCTCCGTGCTCGCGGCATCCCTACACGATATTAGGTAGGTGTACCAGTTTCTTTGGCTCTTCAGTGTATAATGACAGTTGATTCTGCATAACTGTTCTATTAGCAGCCGAAAGAAAGTGGCTTTCGAATGGGAACCTAAATCGTTTCATGTCAGGGTTACAAGTCAACCGAATCCTCACGGGAAACAGGTGTGGTGTGTCATACACGGCATTAGTAACGGTACGAGTGTCATATGATAGGAATCTTTTATCGACGCACATAATCTGTAAGACTGGTGAGTGAGATATGCCTCCTTACCCGATATTGGTGGTGGTATGAATGAATGTGGTCAGTGCCAAGGAAGTGATACACACATACTAGATTTCACATCACACAGAATCATTCTGCTCTGTCAAAACATATGTTTTTAAATTTTTTGAAGTTTCGTTCCGTTTTGGAAGTCTTGAGCCTTGAAATCGTTTGTTGCAACATATTCCACACACGTTTATTTGTTGTTTTTCATTGCTGTGAGACGTCTACGTGGTACATCGCCTGCTCTCACTGTTCGTCACATTTACTTGAGATAGTAACGTGTTCTTACTACATGATCCATATTCTAGAATCAATATGTAGTACGGTACGAGAACTGCTAAGACTAAAGAAAGGGAACAAACATTTCGGTGACCGGACCGGCAGTTAATAATGTTGAGGAAAAAAAAATTAATGGCACGAGGGAATTTTGAACGTGGTTCACCCACTTCGCATCAAAAAATGATCACTTACCCACGACGCCTTGGATGTTACGAGCTGCTCTTTATTGCACTTCTTGCTTTTGGACCGTTCACTGTTTTTCTTTGGCTTTCTTTTCACAGTTCAACATGGAATGTTAGGGGCGGGGCGGCGGCGGCGATAGTGTTTTCCTTGTCAACACTGCCAGATCGCACCTCACTACAGCGTAATTTGCACTTCCAGAATTCACACATGAAATAACACTGACCAGCGCAACTAATTTGCACTGTATCCTGATCAGTAAAATAGGTGATATAGCGTTGGAGAAACAAGTAAATGCAACTATTTATTAATATATTTCATTTCGAAGATTAGTAACAAATATTAGTATCACTGCAAAAACTAACATTATGTGCAATATGGTTAATCGTAAAGATTTAAGAAGCAGATATTGTATTTGTCAGATTAATTACATTTTTCAAACTAGTTCATTGAGAATATTAGCAGTTACAATGTGATCATCTTTTACTTTTTGGCTGTGTGTGTGTGTCTTAAGCACATAAGCAAACATCGTTGAACGTGCGAGCGCGTGAAAACGCCACGTGTAAGTTCCAAACGAAAAAACGGGTTGTGGTAAATATTGTCCTGCCCTCTGAAGCGTTTGATCTTTTGTTATACTATTGATCATAGCGAAGGCTATTTTTATTGGGAATTGTTGTATATTTGGAAAAGCATGACTGGATCAGAAGGTGTGAGGTTAATGTAGGGTATGAACACGGTTTTATTGGAGTCAGTGAATTCAGCAGTGATGTACTCGCCTGAGTAAGTTAACACTAATCTCAAAGCCAGCTTAGCGTTAGGATTTCAGATCAACATAATAATACCATTTTTCTTTAAAACGGGTTGACGATATGGTAACCGTATGTATTTAAACAGTTCAGAACTTTTACGGAGTACAATGTTGGGGCCATTCCTCTTCTTTATTTATAAAAATATGCCTTCTAGTATTACGGGTAACTCTAAAATATTTGTTTGCTGACGACTCTAGCTTTGTAGTAAAGGATATTGTGTGCAACGTTGGCCGCTTTCAAATAGTGCAGTACATGACCTCAATACATGGGTTGTAGAAAATAAACTAACGCTAAATCACAGATTTAGTTTTTAAAGTTTCTAACACACAATTCAACAAAAACAGGTTTCTTAATTTCACAGAATGGGCATATGATTAATGAAACTGAACACTTCAAATTTCTAGGTGTTCAGATAGATAGTAAACTGGCGTGGAAAGCCCCCGTTAAGGATCTTGTTCAAAGAATTAATGCTACCATTTTTAATATTCGAACGGTATCTGAAGTCAGTGATCGTTCGACACGAAAATTATTCTACGTTGCTTATTTTCATGCGCTTACGTCGTATGGTATTATATTTTTGGGCAACTCTTCCCATTCTAAAATGATATTTTTGGCTCAGAAACGGGCGGATCGGACAATAAGTCGTGTAATTTCACGAACCTCTTGACGCCCCTGTTCACGAGTCTGGGTATTTTGACATTGGCCTCTCAATATACATATTCCTTACTATCACTTATTGTTTACAATATTAGCTTATTCACAAGAATAAGCAGCTTTACTCAGTTAATACTCGAACTTAATTCCTGTGCAGAAAGACGTGAAGTATACTGCTGCATCCATTTTCAATAAGCTACCACTCGAATTTAAAAATCTTAGCAGTAATCCACGCGCTTTCTAACCAAAACTGAAGTTTTTGACGGGTGACTCCTTCTATTCTGTCGAGGAGTTCCTTTCCGGGTTCATAAACATTTTATTTTTATCTGTTAGTACTTTTATGTTGTAATTTCACGTACTGACATGTTCCATGACCTTGGATATTTGCTCCTCAATTTGGTCCTACGGAAGTTGACGAGCAAATAAATACCCAAGTTGCACAGTACTGAGGTAAACCACTGTCTCTGCAGGTAACAAACTGGAAATGACTGGCATCTTCATTAACTGTTGTTTAATCATTGTTTGACTATTGAAACGCGGTTGGATAGAGTTGAAAAATATTTGTCAGTTGTTTCTGTGGCATTGAGTATGGTGCTAATAAAACAATCGTAATTGCAATAGCAGTGTTTAGTAATTCTGATGCAAAGTAATGATATTGAGGTTACGAAGTTATGAGCATTACCACGTAACAATGTAAATGCTGTAAAGCGAGGGTGAATTAAAAGTTAATTTAAGTTGTAAATGAAGTTATAAAAGTAACGTGTACTAACTGTGATGATGAGCGTTGATATAATTCAGTTTATTTGCGCAGTACATAACGCTTGCTTAAAAACTAACTGCAGACACTATTGTGCATAATAGTAAAATCGCACTGACATTTACTATGTCATGGTATACTGGTGCACTGATGGCGCAGGTGTGTTGTATGCGCACCATACTCCCTTTGTGCTAATCGCAGTTGTAGAAGATACCTTCTGAGAAGTGGCTGTGTAAGTGATTTGTGTAACATGAAACGTCGTCGTAAGCTGAAGCCGTTCGAACGGCCCGACAGATGGGAATTTCGATTCGGCACTGGTGCAGGAATAGAGCTTCACACGTTCAACCGTGTCCACGCTGTATCGCGAATGGTTGAATGAGGGTGTCACAGCCCACAAAAGACTAAGTACCGCCGTCCAGCCACCCTCGATGAACGTGACGGGCTACATCTCAGAAGGATCGCCAGTAATGACAGAAGGGCAACAGTGCACAAATCACGGCTCATTTCAACATAGGATGTGCTAGACACGTATCCCAGTGGTCAGTCCGTAGGAACATGGTTTCATGGGGTATGAGATCACCGGGAATGGATACTAGAACAATGGTGTAACGTGATACGGTCGGATGAATCACGATTTCATCTGCACCATGCCGACAGGATGTCCCTTGTGTGGAGCAGATCACATAAATCGATGGCTCCCGCCTGCCAAGAAGGTGTGCTCCAAGGCGGTGGTGTCTCTATTGAAACCTGCGGCACGTGTTTCTGGTATGAAATGGATCCCCTAGTTGTTCTGGAAGGGACTTTGAATGGTCCTTTGTATGATGATCTGCTCGGGGACCGTCTCCGCTCATTTTTGGCCTTCCAACACCCTGAGAGTTCGGCTGTGTTTCAGGACGATAATGAGTCCCCTCCCGGCTCCCATGTCGCCCGGGAAATACGTAGGGGAGGTCCAAAGACTGAGAACCCAGATTTAAACCCTATCGATTCTGTTTTGGTTGTCATGGAATGCAGGCCACGTGCCTTGGACCCTGCATCCTCAAATAGACGAGAATTGGCTGCCGCTCTGTAAACGGTTATCAGCTGCTTTCAGAGTAGTTCTGGGGACTTATACTCTCACTTCCACGGCGACTCACTGCAGTCTACAAGACCAAAGGACGGCGCACGATATTAGATGCATATCCAATGACATGTGCTGTTAGTGTTGAGATAGTCGGCGCCTTCTAAATTCTTCATCTAGACGTATAAGACCGAAGTCGCGTGACTGACTACGCTTGCGTAAGGATTCCAAACAGCAGCAGCGGTCGTGCATGTTAGTTAAACAGATTGTCAATAGATGACATTCTTCACAATGGTTCTATAAAAATGTCTTCAAAGTATTCTTTCTAATGGAACAGTTCTAATGGCTCTAAGCACTGTGGAGCTTAACATCTGAGGTCATCAGGCCCCTAGACTTAGAACTACTTATATCTGGCCAACCTAAGGACGTCACACACATCCATGCCGGAGACAGGATTTCAAACTGCGACTGTAGCAGCAGCGCGTTTCCGGACTGAAGCGCCTAGAACCGCCCGGCCACAGCTGAACAGAACAGTAACTAGAAAATAATTCCATATTTTTCGTCATTAGTGGCGAACGAAATCTTGAAAATGATGTCCCTCATTAATTTTCATTAAGAAATACGGGAGTTAACGGCGTACCGACGAAGCAGTTCCGTTGTGAAATAAAATACAGGGTGAACCACCTAAAACTTGCGCCGCAAATACTGCGAAATGGAAAGCGCTATTGATATGTTGTTCTCACAGAATGGATGGGTAGTCAGGGGTTCGTATTCTTAGCCAGAAAACATACTGAAATAAAACTCAGAAAGTGCTTTTTGTGCAAATATACTATTTTTAAATGGAACCATACCTACTGACAATAACAAATCAAACGTTTGGTTAATTGGTACATCGGTAGTGTTTGTTGCAGCGCGAGGCGTCTACGAGATAGCGTATTTTGAAAAGTTTCCACACAGACACCTGTCTGTGCCTTTCTACCTACGTAGGATATTGTTACGGCTGCTTACAGTGTCTTGTTGTTTCCTAGAGTGCATTACGACTTGTTAGTTAGTGTGTGACAGTTGATCAGTATGTCGTGAGTTGAATATGGGATTTACCTCTGCAGAAAAAGCCTACATGTTCAGTGCGTAAGGAGAGTGTAGGAAGAATACAGTTCGTTCTTGTTCGGTGTGTGTGTGTGTGTTCGGTGTGTGTGTGTGTTCGGTGTGTGTGTGTGTTCGGTGTGTGTGTGTGTTCGGTGTGTGTGTGTTCGGTGTGTGTGTGTGTGTTCGGTGTGTGTGTGTGTGTTCGGTGTGTGTGTGTGTGTTCGGTGTGTGTGTGTGTGTTCGGTGTGTGTGTGTGTGTTCGGTGTGTGTGTGTGTGTTCGGTGTGTGTGTGTGTGTTCGGTGTGTGTGTGTGTGTTCGGTGTGTGTGTGTGTGTCCGGTGTGTGTGTGTGTGTCCGGTGTGTGTGTGTGTGTCCGGTGTGTGTGTGTGTGTCCGGTGTGTGTGTGTGTGTCCGGTGTGTGTGTGTGTGTCCGGTGTGTGTGTGTGTGTCCGGTGTGTGTGTGTGTGTGTCCGGTGTGTGTGTGTGTGTCCGGTGTGTGTGTGTGTGTCCGGTGTGTGTGTGTGTGTGTCCGGTGTGTGTGTGTGTGTGTCCGGTGTGTGTGTGTGTGTGTCCGGTGTGTGTGTGTGTGTGTCCGGTGTGTGTGTGTGTGTGTGTCCGGTGTGTGTGTGTGTGTGTCCGGTGTGTGTGTGTGTGTGTCCGGTGTGTGTGTGTGTGTGTCCGGTGTGTGTGTGTGTGTCCGGTGTGTGTGTGTGTGTCCGGTGTGTGTGTGTGTGTCCGGTGTGTGTGTGTGTGTGTCCGGTGTGTGTGTGTGTGTGTCCGGTGTGTGTGTGTGTGTCCGGTGTGTGTGTGTGTGTCCGGTGTGTGTGTGTGTGTCCGGTGTGTGTGTGTGTGTCCGGTGTGTGTGTGTGTGTCCGGTGTGTGTGTGTGTGTTCGGTGTGTGTGTGTGTGTGTGTTCGGTGTGTGTGTGTGTGTGTGTTCGGTGTGTGTGTGTGTGTGTTCGGTGTGTGTGTGTGTGTGTGTGTGTGTGTTCGGTGTGTGTGTTCGGTGTGTGTGTGTGTGTGTGTGTGTGTGTGTGTGTTCGGTGTGTGTGTGTGTGTGTGTGTGTGTGTGTTCGGTGTGTGTGTGTGTTCGGTGTGTGTGTGTGTGTGTGTGTGTGTGTGTGTTCGGTGTGTGTGTGTGTGTGTGTGTGTGTGTTCGGTGTGTGTGTGTGTGTGTGTGTGTTCGGTGTGTGTGTGTGTGTGTGTGTGTTCGGTGTGTGTGTGTGTGTGTGTGTGTGTGTGTGTTCGGTGTGTGTGTGTGTGTGTTCGGTGTGTGTGTGTGTGTGTGTGTGTGTGTGTTCGGTGTGTGTGTGTGTGTGTGTGTGTTCGGTGTGTGTGTGTGTGTGTGTGTGTTCGGTGTGTGTGTGTGTGTGTGTGTGTTCGGTGTGTGTGTGTGTGTGTGTGTGTGTGTTCGGTGTGTGTGTGTGTGTGTGTGTGTGTCAAGATACCCCAATAGACGTTAATCATCTAAGAAACTGCTTGGTTGTTTGTGTTGTCGTCATTTCATCAACATTCGGGAAAAGTGGCGGGAATGGACTGTGGAAAGATGGGGAATTTGTACGCGCGCTGATAACCGAGCAGTTGAGCGACTCATAAACGAAATATCACCATCAACTGTTCTTCCTGCAGTTGCTGTTGATCAGCACGCCAGTTCCCGCGTAGTCGCACGAAGAAGTGGCACGAGGCGGGCAAGAGTCCTACGCTTCCTCCATCGACATAGGTTCCATCCCTATCACATTTCTCTCCATCAATAGCTGCATGGAAACGATTACGAGAATTGTTAAGTACTGTATATGGACATTGAGACAGAATACTCCAAATGTATCAAGTATCTTGTTTAGTCATGAAATCACATTTGCCAATCACGGCCAGATAAACTGTGGGAACGTATACTGTTGCTCTGTTGAAAATCGCTATTGGCTTTGTCAGGTGGAACGTCAGCGTCCATGGAGTGTAAATGTGTGATGTAGGATGATGAGCCCTCAGCTCATAGGCCAGTTTTCATAGGGAACACTGAACCCGCACAAGTATTGCAGTCTCCTAATAGACCACCTTCCACAGATGATGGGAGGTGTTCATCTGCAGACTAAGAGGAACATACAGTACCAACATGATGGATGTCTAGTCCATAGTGCAAGGTGTACATCATCATGTTTTTATAAATTGTTTCTGAATCGTTGGGTTGCGCATAGGAGACTTGTATCGTGGCCGGCCAGCTTCCAAGATTTAACTTCTGTGGTAAAAACTGAAAGACGCTGTCTAAAAAGACATACAATCTACAGCCGATTATATGCGACACTGTATTACTGCAGCCAGCTTGGACATTTCTGCTGAAATAATAGCACGTGTGCAGCAGTAGTTCCATACCAGATTGGAAGTGGGTATTTCCACTGCCGGTTGTCATGTTGAGGACAACCTGTGACTGTCAATTGTTTCGTTACTGTTCAGAATCCACGTAACCAGCGCATGCGTTTGGATTGTCTTCAGCGTGCTATCACAGGCATCGTACAAGCATCGGTGTGGGAACTTCGAAATATGATACTACGGCAAGTTGAAAAAGAGAGGGAGAGAGGAATAAGGGAGGGTGACATATGTACATAAGAATCTCTTCCCTCAAAAATATTTCTCTCCTTCATACTTCCTCTGTGTTAACACAGATGACGTGACACTGATCTCACTTGTACGAAAACTGCAGTACACGTGAGGTGTCTATTTGCTTCCACCGCCCTGAGTGGAATGCATAAGTTCTAATAAATGTCCACCAACCTGCAGTCTTCTATAGTTTTTGTCCCCTGCGCAGAAAACAGCACGTAGGTCGTGAATTGATTATCTTGAGGCTGTAAGAATCTCTCAAGGAGGAATTGCTATTTTAGAAATTATTAAATATTCAATCATTTCGCTTACACGGGATGCCACTCGCTTTTTGTTAGTAGAACACGAGAAACTGCACAACTGCATTCCACGTCATAGTCACAGACAATTTCTATTATTCAACAAATCAATGAACTGCGTATTTCCATAAATACTGTCACGCTGTTCTCATCCACAGGGTGGTCGGAAATTCCCGTTACAAACTTGTGGGACATGTAGAGGGTAGTGAGTACAGAACATTTTGAATGGGAACCAATGTCCGGAATCCTATCGTTTCCGTTCTACGACAGTTTCAGTTCAGATGCGTACCTCGTCAACGTCTGCTTGGGGGCAAGAGGAACGTCTCAGAGTTCCCTGTCCTAGTATGCAACAGGGTAGACACGATGACGTGTACTACGTCAGACGATCCCCAGATGTCACCTATTGTCCGCTTTCCTATGAGACAGAGTCAATACCAGTGCACCTCCGATAGAGGAAACATGGTGCAGTACTCGTTTGCGGAATACAGACATGCTCCTTGGGTATGCCGAAGCTGGGGGTACCGGAAGAGCTGCTAGTCGGCTGTATCACGAACGTTTTCCACACCGTCACACTCGATCGCACAAACTGTTTGCCCAAACTACACAACGGCTGCGAGAAACGGGTACCTTCACCGTGAGGAGGCAGGACTGGTGCTCCACGGCGACGCCGCACTCCCGAATTTGAAGGTGGTGTACTGCGTCGCATTGAAGATCGCCCGTCAACATTTTCGCGAGCAATTGCGCGTGCAGTGGCTGTTCGTCACAGTACCGTCTTGGACGTCCTGCATGAGCAATAATTACATCCACTTACAAAGGGTCCACGCTATGGGTCCAGCAGACATTTCACAATGCGTCGCCTTCTGCACACGGTTCCTGCGCGGTTGCATCGACGCGCCCTTGTTTCCACGTCGAGAATGTAGGTTCACAAGGGATTGTGCTCTGAATGCCCGAAATAGCCATGTCTTGGCGGACGAAAACCCTCATGCCACCCATGTCCAGGGATTGCAAGACAGGTTTGGAATTACCGTGTGGGCAGGTATTCTGTATGGTCATGTGATTGGACCCTACCTCCTTCCATCCAAGCTCACAGATCCCACACACTTAGTCTTGCCACGACACGTAATAGACCCGTTCTTGTAAGCTATGCCAGTGAATGTCCGTTAGGAAATGTAGTTTCAGCATGATGGAGCACCACTTCAGTTTTCACTGGCTGTCCGGAGACATCCCAACAGACGATATGGTGAAAGATGGATAGGTCGTGGTGGTCCAACGCGTGGCCGCCACGATCGCCGGATGTAACCTCTATGGACTACTTCGTGTGGCGTCATATGAAGAGCCTAATTTATGAGACACCTGTAGAGACAAAGGAAGATGTGCTGGCACTAGTTCTGGCAGTTGCACAAGACAATGAAGAGACACCAGGTGGGATGGAGAGGGTGTACCAGAACATGCTTCGGAGGTACAATGTGTGTAACTATGTTGGTGGTCGACACATCGAGACGCTGTTATAATGCATCGGAACGTTGCAGCTGGTGCCGTAGATGTTGGGTTCTTGTAGTTGTAGACTAATGTAAATCATAAGGTGTAAGTTGTAATGCAAATATGTAAGTACTAACGGAACAAGTCAGAATTCTTTTCAAATGGATTGCAACAACTGTACTGGGTCACGCCTAAGTACATTCCTCATGTAGGTGTGGATGAGATAATCATCTGCATTGAAACTGTCGTAGAACGGAAACGATACGTTTCCGGGCGTGGGGTGCTATTCAAAATGGTATGTACTCACTACCCTCTACATGTCCTAGAAGTCTGTAACGGGAATTTCAGACCAACCTGTATAGGTTCCAAATAACCGTACAGTCCTAACAGCGACCACGGCAGACATGTCTCTCGTCAGAGGTTTCCCAGCCAGCTGTGATCTTACAGTCGAACCAATTCCCCCCTCCTTCAAAGTTAAGGCGCGATCCGAAGATCACCGAACTGCTTCATCTGCCTTTTCCTTTAACAGTTGTTTATTATTCTGGTGGTTGTTAATACTTCTGAAATAAAGGAAATCATAGCACGCTATTGAGACATACTTTAAACATGAAAAATACGCCGTTTAGTTTACTAATGTTAATGATACGAGAACCATTTTGGCGCGCAATTTTTGAACGCAGCAGCCAATCGTGGAGAAGGTCCACAATTTAAGCAGTCTTTCTCATGATATCCATACCGCAAACAACCATCTGTCGTCGGTACCTTACACCAAATTGTCATCTTGCCACTGCTGCCTTCTCAATTGCTCTAAAATGCGCGTCTTGTAGCCGAATATGATGGCTACAAAGCCAGAAATATTAAAATATCTCGTAAACGACTTGCGCTAGAATCCTGCAACAAACTTAGTTTATATTCTAATTTAACCAACGTTTGATTTGTTAATGTTGATAGTCATTGTTCCACTTAAAGTTTATGTTCGCTCTAAAGAAAAACCTTCTAAATAGTATTGTGAACTGTTGATTGGCTAGCAATAAGAGCCCGTGACTACCAATCCATTCTGTGAAAACAGCACGTAAATAGCACTTCTATTTCCGTAACTCAGGGTTATTCTAAATGATGGAACCATTTCTAAAATTCCAAAATGAACAAGCTTTATACCAATGAGAAGAGGAAGTTTCAAAGTTTTTGGATGGAGAGGGTGGGCGGGCGGTGATGTTTTCAGAGGCGGCCGGTTGAGCTCGCGCGGCGATGGGGCCGTCATTCCGTTTCACTGTCATTTGTGAGTGAGATGGCGAGTGTGAAGCACAAGGTTTTTTGCGTTCTCTAGTTCCTGAAAAGTGAGTCGCAAATTGCAGTGCAGTGGGCATTTCGTACCAACTTCGGTATTCAGCCACCAACTCGCAAAAGCATTAACCGTTAGTTCAATCAATTTAAACTCACTGGGACTGTGTGCAAAGGAAAATGCACAGGCCGACCACGTGACGAATTCAAGAAAGGTTTGTGCTCAGTCCTGGTGAGTCGACCAGGAGAGCCAGTCGAGAACTTGGGAAACCCCAACCAACTGCACGGAAATTTCTGAGACGGCGTTTGCTGTACAGGCCGTACCGATTACGACTTGTGCAGGCTCTGAACCCCAATGACAAAGTGAAGCGTCTACATCTACATCTACATCCGTACTCCGCAAGCCACCTGACGGTGTGTGGCGGAGGGTACCCTGAGTACCTCTATCGGTTCTCCCTTCTATTCGAGTCTCGTATTGTACGTGGAAAGAAGGATTGTCGGTATGCTTCTTTGTGGGCTCTAATCTCACTGATTTTATCCTCATGGTCTCTTCGCGAGATATACGTAGGAGGGAGCAATATACTGCTTGACTCTTCGGTGAAGGTATGTTCTCGAAACTTTAACAAAAGCCCGTACCGAGCTACTGAGCGTCTCTCCTGCAGAGTCTTCCACTGGAGTTTATCTATCATCTCCGTAACGCTTTCGCAATTACTAAATGATCCTGTAACGAAGCGCGCTGCTCTCCGTTGGATCTTCTCTATCTCTTCTATCAACCCTACCTGGTGCGGATCCCACACTGCTGAGCAGTATTCAAGCATTGGGCGAACAAGTGTACTGTAACCTACTTCCTTTGTTGTCGGATTGCATTTCCTTAGGATTCTTCCAATGATTCTGTCTGGCATCTGCTTTACCGACGATCAACTTTATATGATCATTCCATTTTAAATCACTCCTAATGCGTACTCCCAGATAATTTATGGAATTAACTGCTTCCAGTTGCTGACCTGCTATTTTGTAGCTAAATGATAAGGGACCTATCTTTCTATGTATTCGCATCACATTACACTTCGCTACATTGTGATTCAATTGCCATTCCGTGCACCATGCGTCAATTCGCTGCAGATCCTCCTGCATTTCAGTACAATTTTCCATTGTTGCAACCTCTCGATACACCACAGCATCATCTGCAAAAAGCCTCAGTGAACTTCCGATGTCATCCACCAGGTCATTTATGTATATTGTGAACAGCAACGGTCCTATGACACTCCCATGCGGCACACCTGAAATCACTCTTACTTCGGAAGACTTCTCTCCATTGAGAATGACGTGCTGCGTTCTGTTATCTAGGAACTCCTCAATCCAATCACACAATTGATCTGATAGTCCGTATGCTCTTACTTTGTTCATTAAACGACTGTGGGGAACTGTGTCAAACGCCTTGCGGAAGTCAAGAAACACGACATCCACTTGTGAACCCGTGTCTAAGGCCCTCTGAGTCTCGTGGACGAATAGCGCGAGCTGGGTTTCACACGATCGTCTTTTTCGAAACCCATGCTGATTCTTACAGAGTAGATTTCTAGTCTCCAGAAAGACATTATACTCGAACATAATACGTGTTCCAAAATTCTACAACTGATCGACGTTAGAGATATAGGTCTATAGTTCTGCACATCTGTTCGACGTCCCTTCTTGAGAACGGGGATGACCTGTGCCCTTTTCCAATCCTTTGGAACGCTTCGCTCTTCTAGAGACCTACGGTACACCGCTGCAAGAAGGGGGGCAAGTTCCTTCGCGTACTCTGTGTAAAATCGAACTGGTATCCCATCAGGACCAGCGGCCTTTCCTCTTTTGAGCGATTTTAATTGTTTCTCTATCCCTCTGTCGTCTACTTCGATATCTACCATTTTGTCAACTGTGCGACAATCTAGAGAAGGAAGCACAGTGCAGTCTTCCTCTGTGAAACAGCTTTGGAAGAAGACATTTAGTAATTCGGCCTTTAGTCTGTCATCCTCTGTTTCAGTACCATTTTGGTCAAAGAGTGTCTGGACATTTTGTTTTGATCCACCTACCGCTTTGACATAGGACCAAAATTTCTTAGGATTTTCTGCCAAGTCAGTACATAGAACTTTACTTTCGAATTCATTGAAAGCCTCTCGCATAGCCCTCCTCACACTGCATTTCGCTTCGCGTAATTTTTGTTTGTCTGCAAGGCTTTGGCTATGTTTATGTTTGCTGTGAAGTTCCCTTTGCTTCCGCAGCAGTTTTCTAACTAGGTTGTTGTACCACGGTGGCTCTTTCCCATCTCTTACGATCTTGCTTGGCACATACTCATCTAACGCATATTGTACCATGGTTTTGAACTTTGTACACTGATCCTCAACACTATCTGCACTTGAGACAAAACTTTTGTGTTGAGCCGTCAGGTACTCTGTAATCTGCTTTTTGTCACTTTTGCTAAACAGAAAAATCTTCCTACCTTTTTTAATATTTCTATTTACGGCTGAAATCATCGACGCAGTAACCGCTTTATGATCGCTGATTCCCTGTTCTGCATTAACTGATTCAAACATTTCGGGTCTGTTTGTCACCAGAAGGTCTAATATATTATCGCCACGAGTCGGTTTTCTGTTTAACTGCTCAAGGTAGTTTTCAGATGAAGCACTTAAAAATATTTCACTGGATTCTTTGTCCCTGCCACCCGTTATGAACGGTTGAGTCTCCCAGTCTATATCCGGCAAATTAAAATCTCCACCCAGAACTATAACATGGTGGGGAAATCTACTCGAAATATTCTCCAAATTATTCTTCAGGTGCTGAGCCACAACAGCTGCTGAGCCCGGGGGCCTATAGAGACATCCAATTACCATGTCTGAGCCTGCTTTAACCGTGACCTTCACCCAAATCATTTCACAATTCGAATCTCCCTCAATTTCCTTCGATACTATTGCACTTCTTATCGCTATAAACACGCCTCCCCCTTCACTGTCCAGCCTATCTCTGCGGTATACATTCCAATCAGAGTTTAGGATTTCATTACTGTTTACGTCTGGTTTCAGCCAACTTTCTGTTCCTAGTACTATATGGGCGTTGTGACCGTTTATTAATGAGAGCAGTTCTGGGACCTTTCTATAGACGCTCCTGCGTCTCGCATTTTGTGGTTATGTGCTAGCAAACATGGAGGATGACACATTTCTACAGTGTGTAATTTTTAGCGATGTAGCGACGTTCCACCTTAGTGGAAAAGTTAAGACACAATGTTCGCAAATAGGGTTTGGAAAACCTACATTCAGCGTTGCAACAAGAAAGAGACTCACAGAAGACGACGTCTCCTGTGCGATATCCCAAACAAAGGTTTATGGACGATTTTTCTTTGGAGAAAGAACTGTAACGGGAATCACATACCTGGACATGTTGGTACAATGGCTGTTCCCTCAAGTTACGGAAGATTCCCAGGACGTAATTTCCTGATGGGATGGGGCTCCGCCCAATGGCACCGTGATGAATTAGGCTTTTTGAATGATTCCCTTCCTCAGGGCTGGGTCGGTCGCAAGGGACTTGAGGACCTGGCTCTGCATTTCTGGCCACGGAGATCTACTGATCGCACGTTTTGCAACCATTTGTTACGAGGTTACGTGAAGGAAGCTGCTTAAGTCCCGCCTCTACCAATCACTCTGAACGATCTGCGGAACCGGATCACTGCTGCTGTGCATTAAGTAACAGCAGATACGCTTTCACGTGTGTGGGACGATTTTGGCTACAGCGTCGAAGTTTGCCGTACAGCCAACAGTGGCAACAGTGAACATTCATAAGATTTATCATATGTCTAATTATTAAAAACTAGTTAATTACGTTTTGTTACAAACTATTAAATTTCTTAAAATGGGGATAATGGAATGTAGTCGAATTAAATCGGGTGACACTGAGGGTATTCGATTAGGAAATGAGATGCTTCAAGTAGTATGAGTTTTGCTATTTGGGGAGCAAAATAACTGAGGATGGTCAAAGTAGAGAGGATGTAAAATGTAGACAGGCAATGGCAAGCAAAGCGTTTCTGAAGAAGAGAAATGTGTTAACATCGAGTATAGATTTAAATGTCAGGAAGTCGTTTCTGAAAGTATTTGTATACAGTGTAGCCATGTATGGAAGTGAAACATGGACGATAAATAGTTTGGACGAGAAGAGAATAGAAGCTTTCGAAATGTGGTGCTACAGAAGAATGCTGAAGATTAGATTAGTAGATTACATAATTAGTGAGGAGGTACTGAATAGAATTGGGGAGAAGGAGTTTGTGGCACAGCTTGACCTGAAAAAGGGGTCGATTGGTGGGACATATTCTGAGGTATCAAGGGATCACCAATTTAGTATTGGAGGGCAGCGCGGAGCGTAAAACTCGTAGAGGGAGACCAAGAGATGAATACACTAAACAGATTCGGAACGATGTAGGTTGCAGTAGGTACTGGGAGATAAAGAAGTTGGCACAGGATAGAGTAGCATGGAGAGCTGCAGCAAACCAGTCTCTGGACTGAAGACCACAACAACAAAAATTGATATCAAACATTATGAAAAAAACTTTGAAACTTCCTCTTTTCATTTGCATAAAGCTTGTTAATTTTGAATTTGAACTTGAATAACAACGAAGTTTTGAAAATGGTTTATAACTGCCCACGTCGTGTTTTGCCGACTCCACTGTAGCCTGGATGGATTTTTAAGTTGGTTTTTATATGCCTAACTTCTAATTTCACCACACAAGTCTACGGGTTGAGCAGTTATTTCCCGATGACGACACGCAATACAGCTTGTTAAAGCAGAGTTCGCCGTTATTAATTATGTTTTTAGATTTAATTTTATTACTCGTACAGATACTCAACGTTCCTTCATTTAACAGCGCGTCGTCAAAATAAGTATGAAATGCTAATGTCCTTGCAATACATAATATCGAGTATTGAGTTGAAGTTCGTACCTATTTTGCCATTTTAGAGAAGAGAAACCTAAAGGAGCTTCTGCTTCAGTTTCAGTATCAAATGTTCACTAATTTCAATATACTTCCTATCTCAGTTCAGTATTTATCACAAATTATATATCAATGTCATTTCAGAGATATTACGTCGGTTCCACACTAAAGGAATAACACGTAATTGTCATTTAACATCACTTTTATTAATAATCCTTTTCCTTATGACGTAAATGTTAATGAATGATCACTATCTAGGAGGAAAGAGGGATTGATCCTAATCATGAGATAATAGCTTTTAATGAGCCCGCAATCGTTAATCAAATAAAAAATCACGTTCAAGGATGATATGCGAACAACTTTGGTTACGTCCGTTTTCACGTATCTGTCAAAACTAATCCTGTCGCCCACAACTCAAATTAACACTGACGTTAACCCCTTTTGTCGGAACATCGAATCGTAACTATTATGTGAAAGTTTATTCTCGTCCCCCAATTAATTGCTTTCAGATACGCGCACGACCGAACAGCAGAACTGAACACAAACGACATGGTTTAACAACCGAACAACGCAATGACGTTACATTACGACAAAGTCCACCCAACGACGATGTCTTTGGCTTTATGTTCTCTACTCTGCGTAATTAAATTATTTCTAATTATAATTTATTCAGCCATTTAACCAAAAATCTAACAAAAATAAAATGTATCTACATCCACATTTATACTCCGCAAGCCACCCAACGGTGTGTGGCGGACGGCACTTTACGTGCCACTGTAATTACCTCCCTTTCCTGTTCCAGTCGCGTATTGTTTGCGGGAGGAACGACTGTCTAAAAGCCTCCGTGTGCGCTCGAATCTCTCTAATTTGACGTTCTTGATCTGCTCGGGAGGTATAAGTAGGGGGAAGCAATACATTAGATACCTCATCCAGACCCCTCTGCGGGTCCGGGGTAAGAATAGGCCCTGCGGTATTCCTGCCTGTCGTAAGAGGCGACTAAAAGGAGTCTCAACTGTTTTGGTCTTTATGTGATGGTCCCCATTGGGGTTTGACCTCCATTTTTTCCAAATTCAACAGAAGTACGAGCCTTCTGGGTAAGGACACGTTACGTGGTGCACCATCAGTCCTCTGTGCCCTAAGACGTTGGCACTCTTTATCGTCTTGGCGTCGTAACTACACCTTGCATCCCTTATTTTGGGCATACACCCCAGATGGATTAAGTTACATCATTAGTGCGTCACCATCTGCACCCATGATCACTATGGACTACCCATGGTACCAAAAATCCAGCACGGTAGCCAGCCCGTTGCGGTGGGGTCGTCATGTACCCTCTAGGTTGTAGCCCCCTGACAACACAGGGATCGTACTGCTGATGCTGGAGCTGACACCTCCCCACGTAAGCCAAGGAGTAGATGCCCGTCTGTCTGGGGCATCGGGACTCCCGGAATCAGCCATCCTGCCAGGTGGCCTTCGCTGTGGCTGGGTGGCGCCCGTAGGGAGAGCCCCTGGTCGGAGTGGGTGGCATCGGGGCGGATGCCCCGCAATGAAGCTGGTGAAATCTCACTCTGGTGGTCGCCCGACCGCCAATGTCTCTAAGCGTGGTAAGGTGGAATTGACGCTCTGACATATAGCCCGAAATCGTTCCCTTCCCTAGCCACACCATGGGAGGAACGTAGGGCTGCGGACAGACAGGAGTCGTATTCACCGCGATACCTTCTGTGCAGCAGAACTGATGGGGATTCGTTTTTGGGAACTAAGCCTCTTTTCTTCGTGCACAATCTCGAAGATAAGTTTGGGGAGGTGGCGTCTCTTTCCAAAATGAGGAGCGGGGCCATTCTAATACAAGCAGCTTCATCTGCACAGTCCCGGGCATTACTCGCCTGTGAGAAGCTAAGTGACATCCCCGTTACCGTCACTCCTTTCTTCCAATTTGGTCCAGGGGATTATTTTTCATAAAGATCTTCTGCTCCAGTCTGATGATGAGCTACGGGAGAACCTGGCACGACGAGGTGTGCACTTTGTCTGTCGTGTCTTTAGGGGGCCCAAGGATAATAGGGTCGCTACCGGTGCCTTCATCCTGGCCTTTGAGGGCGACTGCTTGCCTGTGAAGGTCAAGGTCATGATCTACCGGTGCGATGTCAAGCCTTATGTCCCACCCCCTACGCGATGCTTCCAGTGCTGGAAATTAGGACACATGTCCTCCAGGTACACTGCCAGCCCCACGTGTCGTGATTGTGGACGACTTCCGCACCCTAATGCTCCATGTGCTCCGCCTCCAACCTGCGTTAACTGGGGAGCATCATTCTCCCTGCTCGCCAGACTGTGCAGTCTACCAAAGAGAGCGGAAGATAGAAGAAATTAAGACCCTGGACCGTTTAACTTACCAAGAGGCAAAGAAGCAGCTAGATCGACTCAACCCCACACCTATGTTGAGGAGTTATGCTACCGTCACACTGCCGCCACCAGCTCCTGCAACGACTCCCTTCTCCGTTGGCCCACAGAGAAATAAAGTAACGCCTGCCCCACAGCTGGGACAGGCCACTCTCTCTTCCACTACTCCCAAAACACCCAGTTTGGGAGCAGTGCGCCGCAAACAACCGGGGAAGTCGGTCCCCACTTCTCAGCCGGGTACGTGGCAGCCCTCTCCGGCTGCTCAGCCGGGGACGCGGCAGCCTCCTCCGGCCTCACTTCTTCGGAAGGGATCCCTTGGGGGAGTCACTTCCAAGGACTTCCCCAGTGTCTCAAAAGACACTAGCCAGTGGCTGAAGAAGCCACCAGCTGCTGGTTGAAGGGCTTCACGCTCTTCGTCTGTTCCTGTTGATGCGTCAGGAATGCCCTCCCATCATGCAAACCCTCCTCCAAAAGACGAGAGAGAAGAGGAAGGTCTCTAATAAAGATAAGGACCCAGTGGTTCCCACACCACCGCTTCCTGTCGGCTCAGCCTCTGAGGATGAGGTCGAGCTCTTTGCGTCCCCTGCTGACCTGGATCTCGCCGTCTCCTCGGAAACGATGGACGTAGCGACGTCTGTCATTCAGTCGATGGCAGCTTGTGACCCTGCGATGTAACTTGCCTTTTCCGTGCCTGCATGCCCTTACAGGACACGCTTTGAACAATCATCCAGTGGAATTGTGGCGGTTATTTTAGCCATCTACCTGAGTTGCGTCAGCCCCTAAGCACGACTCCTGCTTTGTGCATTGCCCTCCAGGAAACCTGGTTCCCGGCAATGCGGACCCCTGTCCTTCGTGGATGCAGGGGTTGTTACTGCAACCGTAGCACTTAAAATTGTGTGTCAGGTGGAGCCTGCGTTTATGTCCTTACCTCTATATATAGTGCTCCTGTGCCCCTTCAAACATCATTGGAAGCTGTGGCTGTCAGAGTAAGGACTGCCCAGGACATACCCGTCTGCAGTGTCTATCTCCCTCCCGGTGGTACTGTCTCCCTGACCGAATTGGCTGCACTTGTCACCCAACTTCCCAAGCCTTTTCTTCTCCTGGGGGATTTTAACGCCCACAATCTCCTGTAGGGTGGAACAAAGATTACTGGCCGAGGCAGAGATGTCGAGGATCTGCCCTCCCAACTCGATCTCTGCCTCTTAAACACTGGCGCCGACACACATTTCAGTGTGGCGCATGGCACGTTCTCGGACATAGATCTGTCGTTGTGCAGCCCAGGGCTTGCACCATCGGTCCACTGGAGAGTCCATGACGACTTGTGTGGTAGTGACCATTTTCCAATCTTCCTTTCACTACCCCAGCGTCGTTCCCGTGGCCGCTTGCCTAGATGGGCATTTAGCAAGGCCGACGGGGAAACGTTCTCCTCTGCTGCCACTGCTGAATCTCTCCCCCACGGTACCATGGATGTGGCGATTGAGACACTTGACTGCAGCTATTGTTTCCGCTGCGGAACGTACCAGTCCTCTTTCGTCAGGGTGTCCCCGGCGAAAGTCAGTGCCTTGGTGGTCTCCGGAGGTCGCTGAAGCCATTAAAGAACGTTGGCGGGCTCTTCAGCGACATAAGCGGCACCCGTCTTTGGAGAACCTCATTTTTTTCAAACGTCTCCGTGCTCAGCCACGGCGGCTCATCAAGAGGCGGAAACAGGAGTGCTGGGAGAGGTACGTTTCCACCATTGGTTCCTGTACCTCACCCTCCCAGGTGTGGATGAAGATTCGGCGCATCTTTGGATTGCAGCAATCTACAGGTGTCCCAGGGCTTACCATCAACGGGGCGCTATCCACCGATGCCGATGCAATTGCCGAGTATTTCGCGCAGCACTATGTTCGGGCCTCTGCATCAGGGAATTACCCATCCGCGTTTCGCGCGCTAAAACGCCGGGAGGAATGCAAACGGCTTTCTTTTGTTTCTCGCCACCTTGAGGCGTATCAGACCCTGTTTAGTTTGTGGGAACTCCAAAGCGCCCTGACACACTGCCCCGATACAGCCTCTGGGCCAGACGGCGTCCACAATCAGATGCTCAAACACCTGTCCCTGGACTGTGAGCGATGTGTTCTTGCCATCTTCAACCGCATATGGGGCGATGGTGTCTTTCCGTCGCAGTGGCGAGAAAGTACCATCATTCCGGTGCTGAACCCTGCTAAGGACCCGCTTCATGTGGATAGCTATCAGCCCATCAGCTTGACAAATACTCTGTGCAAGCTCCTGGAACGTCTGGTGAGTCGACGCCTGTGTTGGCTGCTCGAGTCTCGGGGTCTTCTGGCTCTGTGCCAGAGCGGCTTCCGTCAGGGCCGTTCCACCGCCGATACATTGGTCTTTCTTGAGTCTGCAATCCGCACTGCTTTTTCCAGGCGCCAACACCTCGTCTCCATCTTTTTCGACCTCTCCAGAGCATATGACACGACGTGGCGGCACCATATTCTCGCCACGTTGCACGGGTGGGGTCTCCAGGGCTATCTCCCCATTTCTATTCAGAATTTTTTATCTGTTCGGACATTCCGCGTTTCAATTGGCACATCCCATTGTTCACTTCATATCCAGGAGAACGGCGTTTCACAGGGCTCTGTATTGAGCGTGCCTCTTTTCCTTGTGGCCATTAATGGCCTTGAAGCAGCAGTAGGGTCGTCTGTCTCACCCACGTTATATGCTGACGATTTCTGCATCTTCTTCAGCTACTCCACCATTGGTGTTGCAGAACGTAGGTTGCAGGGAGCCATACGCAAGGCGCAGGCATGGGCCCTCGCCCATGGGTTTCAATTTTCTGCTGCGAAGTCTTGTCATGCACTTTTGTCGGCGTCGAACTGCCCATCCCCAGGGTTGTTGACACTTACCGTTTTCTGGGATTGCTGTTCGATGCCCGGCTTACGTGGCTTCCACGTATTCGACAGCTCAAGCGTTAGTGCTGGCACCATCTGAATGCCCTCTGCTGCCTCATCAACACAACTTGGGGTGCAGATGGTAATACGCTGCTGCAGCTCTACAAAGCCCTCGTGCTGTCCCGACTGAATTATGGGAGTGTGGTGTATGGCTCAGCGTCGCCCTCAGCATTGCACTGCTGGACTTCACCATTGTGGTGTTCGACAGGCGACAGGAGCATTCCGCACCAGCCCTGTTCATAGCCTCCTTGCTGAGGCTGGGGTTCCTCCGCTTCGTATTCGGCGTCAGCAAGTGTTAGCGATCTATGCTGCCCACGTCCGTTGTTCGCTCCGTCACCCTAACTACCGTCTCCTTTTCGCTAATGCGGCAGTCCATATCCCACACCAGCGGCCACGATCAGGCCATACAATTGGGATCCGTGTTTGGTCGCTCCTTCGTGAACTCGAGTGTTTGCCTCTTCCGTCTGCTTACCAGGTCCGCCCACATACACCACCTTGGTATATTCGTCGGCCGCAGCTTCGGCTGGAACTTTCCCGATGGCCTAAGGATTCGGTTCCTCCTGCAGTCTTGCGAAGCCATTTCCTTGCTCTCCTCGGCGCATACCATGACTCGGAGGTTATCTATACCGATGGCTCGATGGTTGATGGCCGTGTGGGGTGCGCTTATGCTCATGCGGACTATGTCGACCAGCGCTCCTTGCCGGAAGGCTGCAGTGTTTACACTGCAGAACTGACAGCCAATTTTCGTGCCCTTCAGCGTATTCGTACCAGCACTGGAGAGTACTTCGTCATTTGCAGTGCCTCGCTTAGTAGTCTGCAGGCTCTTGACCAGTGGTACCCACGCCATCCCATTGTTGGTGCCATCCAGGGGTCCATTCACACTCTTTAACAGGGTGGTCGTTCAGTGGGGTTCATATGGACCCCGGGACACGTTGGAATCGCGGGAAACGAACTTGCCGACGAGTTGGCCAAAGAGGCAACCCGAAAACAGACTCTGGAGATCGGCCTACCGGCAATTGATCTCCGAAAGATTTTGCACCGTCGAGCCTTTGGGATGTGGGGAGACGAATGGCGCACTCTGTCTGCACCTAATAAGCTGCGGCAAGTAAAGGAGACCACGACTGTGTGGGGTTCCTCCATGCGGGCCTCTCGCAGGGATTCTGTTGTTCTGTGTAGGCTCCGCGTTGGTCACTCTTCGCTGACGCATGGTCATCTGCTGCGTCGAGAGGACCCCACTCATTGTCGCTGTGGTGCAACCATGACGGTGGCGCATCTGTTGTTGGAATGTCCTCTTTTAACCGCTCTGAGGTGTGCTTTTAATCTCCAGGGTGATTTATCCTCTCTTTTAGGTGACAATGTCTCTATGGCAGATCGGGTTTTACGTTTTATTCGCGCAAGCGGCTTTTATAGCTCCATTTAATTTTATTACATCACCCTCTTTTGATCTGTATTTTTAATTAGTTTTGTGTTGTAATTCGACTCCATCCTAATCTTTTAGGTGGAGATTTAACGTGTTGCAGAGTGGCTGGCTCATCCTATTATTTTCGTGATCAGCCAGCCACGATCCTCTGCTGTACAGTTTTAATTCTTCCTGCCTTTCTTCTCTATGTTGTTTTTGTTGCTGTGCTCTGTTTTCATGTTTCTTTATTATTGACCATGGGGATTTTCTTCCCTTGGAATTTTTATCTTGTGCTTCGAATGACAAATGGATGGTTTCACTGTGCTCTGTGTGTTCATGAAACAAGGGACCGATGACCTATGCAGTTTGGTCCCTTTAATCCTCAACTAACCAACCAACGAACCTCATCCAGAAACGCACCCTCTCGAAACCTGGAGAGCAAGCTACACCGCGATGCAGAACGCCTCTCTTGCAGAGTCTACCACTTGAGTTTGCTAAACATCTCCGTAACGCTATCACGCTTACCAAATAACCCTGTGACGGAACGCGCCGCTCTTCTTTGGATCTTCTCTATCTCCTCCGTCAACCCGATCCGGTACGGATTCCACACTGATGAGCAATACTCAAGTATAGGTCGAACGAGTGTTTTGAAAGCCACCTCCTTTGTTGATGGACTACATTTTGTAAGGACTCTCCCACTGAATCTCAACCTGGTACCCGCCTTACCACCAATTAATTTAGTATCATCATTCCACTTCAAATCGTTCCGCACGCATACTCCCAGATATTTAACAGAAGTAACTGCTACCAGTGTTTGTTCCGCTATCATACAATCATACAGTACAGGATCCTTCTTTCTATGTATTCGCAATACATTACGGTTTTCTATGTTAAGGGTCTGTTGCCAACGTAAAAGATCAGTTATAGGTTCCATCATTTAGAAGAACCTTTACTCACGATGCACGTTTCAGATTATTCACCCTGTATATGATGGCACAGGTCGCAATGACGTTTGAGCTCATATCTCTCGTGTTAACAGTGCCCCCGGCTGACGACATCCTCTCGAAGGATGGCGACGACTTCGGCGATAACATGAGCGAGGGCGACGCCTACTGGGTGGAGCGCCTGCCGCCCGTAGGCTCTCGCCTGGCCCAGTACACACCCATCGAGCTGACGCGTAGCCTGCCATGGCAGGACACCGCCGCCCGCCGCCGACTCTACCAGCTGGTGCAGCGCCTGCAAACCGCCGCCCGCCGGCGCCTAGGATGGCTTGTCCAGCCCTGGGGTGCCCACGACGCTCAGCCGCTCCCAGAGGACCCCCCTCTGCAGCACGCGTGGTACCCGCATCAGGAGTTGGGGCCGTACGTCTTCAAAGACACTGCACCCGATGAGGATCAGCTGGACAGGGAACCCGGCATTCAAAGCACTTCTCCAAGCCCAATTCATCCCTATCATGTCATTACACAAATGGCTGCCCATTCGCAAGATGATCACGATTCTACAATTGACCTTCCCCTGGAGGAGTTTTCACCAAAACCGCTTAAGCCTCCGTTCACATTATCAAAAAATCCAGTCTACCCTTATTATTCAATTTCGCAAGTATTCGCGCAGAATCCAACTGGTGTCGAACTGACCAACCAGCATGGAATTCCTGTGAACAATGCTGGTGTTGCAGACAACTTCATACCTCCACCTCCAGTGCACAGTTCAAATCATCACGCAATAACTGCAACAATGAACCATGATGTGAAGCCTGCACAACAAATCCCAAATCACCTTCAAGCAAATGTCTCCCTAATACATCATACTTCAACTGATGCAGCTCCTGTCACAGTTTCTTCGATGGAGACCTCATCGCAAAATTCTACTGCTCCTCACTACATTGTTGCGAATACATCTGCTCATCCTGATCTAAATTCTACATCTCAAACACATACTGCGCAGCAGCTTACGACCACGCATAGCGTTATCAACAATACTGAACCAACTGCTCACTCTTCAACCAAAGTTACAACAGTAAGTTCGGTCTATCCTCTCCATACAGTTACGTTTCCTAACACCATTCACGAACCAAACGGAACTGAGCGAATCACCGAACCTTCGGCAAATCCTTTCTCAGAAACGCTGGCCACCACCCAAAGCAGTAATTCCCCAGTATCTCTCTCTCATGATACGAAACCGACAATTCAGACATCTACCGATAAACCCCATGCTGCTTACCTCAATACTTCTAATGATAGTGGACCAGTGACCGAAATATCTTCACAGTACACTGTTTCAGAATTAACCGCCTACAATTTAACTTCGGCAGACCACAGCATCAGCGACATAAATGTTACGTCAACTATGCACAATCTTAGTTCTGTGGAAAACATTGGGATTACCATGCAGCCTTCGACGGACGAAAATTCTCAAAATCCTCAACATACGTTGATCACAATCACTTCTAGTGACTCTGGTACAAACGTTGCTACTACTGAGGTATTGGTGGAGAATATTTTAGGAGATATCACTGAAAATTACTTTCCAATTACTGTTACATCAACTCACAAAGATGAAAAACCAGGCGACGATACCACTGACAAAACTGATCGGCCGATCCATGAAGAGACCACCACAGCAACCCCAATTGCAACGCATAAAACTGTTGAACCGTTGAGTACTTCAGCATTTGCAGTAACTGCTGCAACTGTTGGACCAAATAAAGCAGCTGAACTTAATGTAAGCAGTACGCAATTACCTGATCACGTGCAGAATACACCAAACTATTTTGGTGTGGAATCACATGATACATTTATGACAAATAACGACGCGAGTATCCATGATAAAGATGATTTCAGTTTAATCCATTCTCCAGAATTTACTCACATAATCTCTGACATAATTTATAGCTCCGAGCTTAGTGCCTTCCAGCATGCAGTAGGATCTGCTCATGGAAACAGCGCAGACTCCAGCACGAATTCATCGACGGAATACGTCAACAAATTCACAGTCCCATCTGCAAATAGCACTTCCACAGAATTTTCAACGCTCGCAGATGTACAGTATGATGTTGTGGCACACCCCTCAGACAATCACGTTTACAATGTGTCAACGGATCAGGAAACAAGCCCCATAGAAGTAGAATTCTCAGACGAATACGAAGACTCGCTTTCTGTACCAATAATAAACTTGCCTGAAGTGTCACTCCAGGTAGTAAGCGGTTTAGTGCCTGTTCTGACAGAAGAGACAACCACAGAGGCTGCAGATACAGACGTTGTAGCCACAGTGCAGACCACCACTCCTTTTGAAATCAGTCCAGAACAGACGTCCAAAGGTTTGTCGGTTGTAAATGAGCTTGCGACGCCAGGGTTATCGGATGTGGTTCTGACGTCCACAGTCGTATTGTCAGTACAGTCTGCCGAAAAGGTTACGACAGAATCTCTGGTTGACGTACCTGAATCCACAGCCTTTAATGGGTCAGAGATTTCGAATGAGAGCCAATCGACGTTTATGAATTCCGCAACGGAGTCAATTACATCACAAGCACCGGAAGAGCTTGATAATTCTCAGAGCAATTGGATGCCAACAACAGATCCTATGATTAGTGGTGACGACGATGTATTAATAGAATGGAACAGTGACACTGAATCAATTCGCGATACAACTGTGCTCTATGATACTACACAACCACAACCTGTAATTACAGATAATGTGGATAAGATTGATAATTATTCGACAGTTACTGATAGCGCAAGCCGTTTGACGACAGTTCTATACCAAGTCACCGACCATACTGACCCATCATTTTCGCAAAACGAAGATAATGCTCACGGTACTTCAGTAGAAGTCCTCCCAACTGAAGAAGACGGTCTTGTTACTGAAGGAGCAACGCACGGTGCCCAAGTTCAGGAAGAAACTACTACTGAACCACATGCTGTTGCTAACAGCGTGAGTTGGCAGGAATTTTCATCGACATCTTACCCTGAAACCGGCGAAAGCACTGAAAGAGTACACTCAAGTGACATAGTTACGACCGAGAATGCCGGCACTCCTTACCTTCCAGACATACAAGCATCAGCGTCTGAAGAGAATGTGGACATCAACAAACAAACAATAGTGGCTGCTCAAACCAACAAAGTACAAAACGGCGAGTATGGAGTTACGGGAGTCGCAGAAGATGTGACTCACGCAGACGGTTCAACGCACTACTATGGCAATCCAAATGGTGTATTTGGCGGATATGAAATTCAGACGACGACATTTGTTGGAACTTATGAAACCACTGATAGAACTTACATAGTAGGCGACACCATAGGTAACAGTTCCGTTACTCTGCCGTCAAATACACAGGTCTATCAGTCTGAAAATAATTCGCCTCTGAAACAACCAGATGAGGGGAGCATTACAGATTACGGCGACGCCTATGAACATGTCGATTCGTCACATGTCACGACATACGACGACGAAACAATGGAAGCTACATCAGGATTATCAGCAAACAGTGGCCAAAAACTTGAAACGGAACATCCTGTTGAATTCGATGAACATAATTCACATGACCCTCACCACAGTTCTCAACATGAGACATATGTCCCACACCTTGGTTCTCAAGAATATGTGTACGACGCCACTTCTGAAGATGAGTGGGTGTACAGTCATGACAATGGTTTTTATGAACATGAGGAATCTAATCCTCAGCATAGTTCTTATGACATTGAGGCATCTGACCCCCACCATGGTTCTCCTGAATATGAAGCATACGACTCCCATCATGGTTCTTATGAACAGGTGTATGACTATCACAGTTCTCACGAACATGAAGCATATGACCCCCACCATGGTACTGAAGAACATGAGGATTATGAACATCAGAACAGTTCTCTAGATGACACGAACAGCGATGTGGATGAAGACCCGAAGGAAATAATATCTCCACCCTTCTTCACCACTGACAAAACGCTGAACTATGAAAGTAGCTCATTTCATCCAGAGAGCAATAAGATGGCATTAGAGGAAACGACCATCATATCAGAAATACACTTTCCTAGTGGATATAGCCCATGGGAAAAGGATGGAATAGTTAAAATTGAACTCCAGGAGCCGCAATCACAAGAAGACAGTTCAGAAGCAGAATTTACAACACTGACCTCAACAGACTATTCACATACTGATGTCACAAATATTTTACAGGAAGAAGCTGCGTTTAGCTACGTAGAGAATGACGGAAATTATCAACCACCTGCAGGAAATCTGAATACAGGAGACCACAGTGAAATGACAATAGTACCAACACTACAAAGTGAGCCAAGCAGTGAAATTATTGTACCACAGTACATAGATGTCCAAAATGGCTCCACAGGAAATGAGACTACATCTTTCATTGAAGAATTTCACTTTCCCACAACAACGAATAAACAAGATGAAATTATTGATGGATATTTGAAACCAGAGCTGTCGGCAAACGACCCTAATATTGCCCAGACGACCACTGTCGATTTACCTGAAGCCAGCTCCCAACAGCATATGGTAACTGTCGAGAAGCTTACAGCAGCTGATGACCACACAGAGTTAAACGAAGTAAATTATGTTTCACCTGTCGCTACCAGTAATGAAAGTGGCGTGGACAATGAGGGTACCACCTACACAAATGAACAGACCATTGTTTCTATGCTGGAAGCAGAAACTACTACGTTAGTCATGACTTCGCTATCAAACCAAAGTTATTCATTAGTGGAATCAGGTGAGATCAGTGGTTTCCCTACTGAAAGTACATCCCACATACAAAATGAAGCAGCAAAGGGGAACTATGTCACAGATCAGACAGAATTAATAACGGAACTGTCGTTCCAGCCGGAGGACAATATTGCAGGCAGTACAGTTGAAAATTTGATAGATCGCACTATCAGCTCGGTAATGACTATAATCTCTCAAGCTCAAGAACTCACTACAGCAGGAAGTACAATATCAGAAGAGCAAGGACGTCTTGTAGACCACCATCACAATCATCAGGTGATACCAGACGCATCAGAATATGTTACTGTGATTTCACCATCTTGGACAAAGCCAGCAGTTCATGACCCAAACAAAGAACACTTAACTGGAGAATCTACATATGGCTCCAATACACAGGCTGGCTCCCATGAACAGCATGCACAAGTTACAGGACAACTAAATGTTCACCATGACACAACACTAATAAAAAACGAAACTCCACTCTCTGAAAATCATCACCACGAAGATGCTCACTATCACAAAGATGACGATGATTTTGGTCATTACCACACAGCTGATGATTTAGATCATGGTAAGTATGACGACGATGATCATGACCACAAGCATGGCGACGACGACCACCACCACAAGCATGAGGATGGCGACGACGGCGACCACCACCACAAGCATGAGGATGGCGACGACGGCGACCACCACCACAAGCATGAGGATGGCGACGATGGCGACCACCACCACAAGCATGAGGATGGCGACGACGACGGCGACCACCACCACAAGCATGAGGATGGCGACGACGACGGCGACCACCACCACAAGCATGAGGATGGCGACGACGACGGCGACCACCACCACAAGCATGAGGATGGCGACGACGACGGCGACCACCACCACAAGCATGAGGATGGCGACGACGACGGCGACCACCACCACAAGCATGAGGATGGCGACGACGACGGCGACCACCACCACAAGCATGAGGATGGCGACGACGACGGCGACCACCACCACAAGCATGAGGATGGCGACGACGACGGCGACCACCACCACAAGCATGAGGATGGCGACGACGACGGCGACCACCACCACAAGCATGAGGATGGCGACGACGACGGCGACCACCACCACAAGCATGAGGATGGCGACGACGACGGCGACCACCACCACAAGCATGAGGATGGCGACGACGACGGCGACCACCACCACAAGCATGAGGATGGCGACGACGACGGCGACCACCACCACAAGCATGAGGATGGCGACGACGACGGCGACCACCACCACAAGCATGAGGATGGCGACGACGACGGCGACCACCACCACAAGCATGAGGATGGCGACGACGACGGCGACCACCACCACAAGCATGAGGATGGCGACGACGACGGCGACCACCACCACAAGCATGAGGATGGCGACGACGACGGCGACCACCACCACAAGCATGAGGATGGCGACGACGACGGCGACCACCACCACAAGCATGAGGATGGCGACGACGACGGCGACCACCACCACAAGCATGAGGATGGCGACGACGACGGCGACCACCACCACAAGCATGAGGATGGCGACGACGACGGCGACCACCACCACAAGCATGAGGATGGCGACGACGACGGCGACCACCACCACAAGCATGAGGATGGCGACGACGACGGCGACGACCACCACAAGCATGAGGATGGCGACGACGACGGCGACGACCACCACAAGCATGAGGATGGCGACGACGACGGCGACGACCACCACAAGCATGAGGATGGCGACGACGACGGCGACCACCACCACCACCACCATGAAGGTGAAAATGATGATCACGACCATGAGGATGTGGATGAGCCTGTAGCTGACAACACTGAGCAGGTCACAGAAGTTGTCACTGCTTTCACCATGGAGCCTTCGGTCGCCACCACAGAGCCACCTCTGGATAGTACTACAGAGCAGGCCTTACTGGCTGTTTCTGCTGCCATTACCATGGAAGAGGCCCCATTCATTACCTTAGGGGAGGCAGGGGAAGCTGTCCCCACAACCACGACTGAGGAGGTTGGAAGATCCGTTACCACAACCACCACTGAGGAGAATGAGGTGATGGTCACAACCAGCATGACTGAGTATGATGAAGTCACCAACACAACCATGAGCAACTGGACTGGAATGGCATTCACAATCATAGCCACGACTGAGGAGGTTGGAGAGGCAATCATTGCTGCAACCTCGACTGAGGAGTTTGGAGACATTGTGGCCACTGCTGCCACTACAGAGGAGGCTGGAGACATCGTCACCACTACAGAGGTGGCTGGAGAGGTCGTCACCGCTGCTGCCACTACAGAGGTGGCTGGAGAGGTCGTCACCGCTGCTGCCACTACAGAGGTGGCTGGAGAGGTCGTCACCGCTGCTGCCACTACAGAGGTGGCTGGAGAGGTCGTCACCGCTGCTGCCACTACAGAGGTGGCTGGAGAGGTCGTCACAGCTGCTGCCACTACAGAGGTGGCTGGAGAGGTCGTCACCGCTGCTGCCACTACAGAGGTGGCTGGAGAGGTCGTCACCGCTGCTGCCACTACAGAGGTGGCTGGAGAGGTCGTCACCGCTGCTGCCACTACAGAGGTGGCTGGAGAGGTCGTCACCGCTGCTGCCACTACAGAGGTGGCTGGAGAGGTCGTCACCGCTGCTGCCACTACAGAGGTGGCTGGAGAGGTCGTCACCGCTGCTGCCACTACAGAGGTGGCTGGAGAGGTCGTCACTGCTGCTGCCACTACAGAGGTGGCTGGAGAGGTCGTCACTGCTGCTGCCACTACAGAGGTGGCTGGAGAGGTCGTCACTGCTGCTGCCACTACAGAGGTGGCTGGAGAGGTCGTCACTGCTGCTGCCACTACAGAGGTGGCTGGAGAGGTCGTCACTGCTGCTGCCACTACAGAGGTGGCTGGAGAGGTCGTCACCGCTGCTGCCACTACAGAGGTGGCTGGAGAGGTCGTCACCGCTGCTGCCACTACAGAGGTGGCTGGAGAGGTCGTCACCGCTGCTGCCACTACAGAGGTGGCTGGAGAGGTCGTCACCGCTGCTGCCACTACAGAGGTGGCTGGAGAGGTCGTCACCGCTGCTGCCACTACAGAGGTGGCTGGAGAGGTCGTCACCGCTGCTGCCACTACAGAGGTGGCTGGAGAGGTCGTCACCGCTGCTGCCACTACAGAGGTGGCTGGAGAGGTCGTCACCGCTGCTGCCACTACAGAGGTGGCTGGAGAGGTCGTCACCGCTGCTGCCACTACAGAGGTGGCTGGAGAGGTCGTCACTGCTGCTGCCACTACAGAGGTGGCTGGAGAGGTCGTCACTGCTGCTGCCACTACAGAGGTGGCTGGAGAGGTCGTCACTGCTGCTGCCACTACAGAGGTGGCTGGAGAGGTCGTCACCGCTGCTGCCACTACAGAGGTGGCTGGAGAGGTCGTCACCGCTGCTGCCACTACAGAGGTGGCTGGAGAGGTCGTCACCGCTGCTGCCACTACAGAGGTGGCTGGAGAGGTCGTCACCGCTGCTGCCACTACAGAGGTGGCTGGAGAGGTCGTCACCGCTGCTGCCACTACAGAGGTGGCTGGAGAGGTCGTCACCGCTGCTGCCACTACAGAGGTGGCTGGAGAGGTCGTCACCGCTGCTGCCACTACAGAGGTGGCTGGAGAGGTCGTCACCGCTGCTGCCACTACAGAGGTGGCTGGAGAGGTCGTCACCGCTGCTGCCACTACAGAGGTGGCTGGAGAGGTCGTCACCGCTGCTGCCACTACAGAGGTGGCTGGAGAGGTCGTCACCGCTGCTGCCACTACAGAGGTGGCCGGAGAGGTCGTCACCGCTGCGACTGTGCCCTTAGCTGCAGAGGCTGGGGAGCTTGTAGCCACTGCAGCTATGACACAGGAGGCTGAAGAATCCATCACCACTTCTGCCATGACTGAGGAGACTCGAGAGGCCTTCACTGCTGTGACTATGGCCACAGTAGAGGAGCCTGGAGAGACTGCCGCCGCCGCAACCACGACCATGACTGAGGTGGCTGCAGAGGCCATAGCCACTGCGAGCATGACGGAGGAGTTCACAGAGGAAGCTGCCGTATCTGATATGCATACTGGCCCTGGGAGTGCACGGGGTATGGTGGAGCTAAATTCCCTTCATGATGTCTATATCAATAAAGGTGTAACTGAGAAAGTTGTGAGTGAAGATCATACTAGTGAATCAATCAATGAAATAGACACTTTTGTTACTCTGCAGACTGCTTCTGACTCAGATTGGACTACAACAGACGGTGTCATATCACTTGACAGGAGCATAGAGTCGGCTATCACTGAGAAGCCAAAGATACCTGTTTCAGAATCATACACCGACAGACCACCTGTTTTTCCATCACCTGACTCGACTCTTCCTCACGTAGGCACTACTAATGATAGAGATGGGGGACTAGCAAGAAATGTGTCAATATACCATACAACTGGACACGCTGACGAAAAATTGGTACATAAAGAGCTCGTCAAAGAAGCGGAACAGCGCATCGTACAAGTGACGCCTGCTCTAACATTACTGCTCCATCGCCTGCTCGCTGAAAATGAGCCAACAGTTTTGTCGGCCTCTAGTGACAGACTGGGGAAGATTCTACATTTCGCAAAGTCAAAGCTAGAAGAAAAGGCCCGAGATTTCAAATTACCAGTACACAAGGACGTTTCTGGCGAAAGTGACACAGTAGCAGGACCAATATCGGTTAGGCAATTTGGCAGTGAAACGGGGACAGAAGAGACACCTGCTGACGAGACTGCGACAGAAATGAACGGAGAATACATAGAGCTGACGGCAGAGGACGTCCTGCTCCTCATTCCTATCATAATAGAGGAACTGAAGAACGGAGTGATGACAGCAGAGGAGCAAGAACTGTTCCGAGGGGTTTTCGGAGATCTGTGGCCCATCATCGTCGCAGAGGCCGCCGCTAGAAGGCACAGGGACGAGATGGCGGCCGCCCGCCCGAGGGAGAACGCTCCAGCAGGGTCAGCAGAGGCGAGGCGGCGGCGCTCGGCCTCCATCCGCAGCCTACTGTTCGGGGAGTCGGGGACGGCCAAGATCAGCTCCAGTGGCGCAGTGGAGAGCCACCGAGGGGCGCCGCTCCTGTCTGAGGAAGTGCTCTTCTACGAAGGGGCCGACAACGGCGCGGAGGCGGTGGACACGAGACCACGTGGCAGACCCAGCAGTCAGCAGCGCCGGCGCCACCACCATCGCCAACCCAGAGAGGACGTAGCTGCGCCGGCTGCTTGATCTCGCCAGCGCCTGGACAGGCAGCGTCGTACAGTGTGGGGGACCTTGCGTATTGCGATTTGATCGCTGATTCATGGTCCTGGGCTACTTCACGACGACGGGAAACTGGAGACTGACAGGGAACACATTTCCGTGAATAAAAATGGCAGTTTTTATGATATTGACGAGATTGGGTTGGCAAATAAGTTCGTTCGGTACCGTAGAATTCAATTAAACACTATTTTTTATATACGAAGTAACTTATTTAGTTATATATCGACGAATGTTATAGGCCACCATTTTCCAATTTATCTGGCGACAATTTAAAAAAAATTGTTTGTACTGTGCTTTCATTGCTCTTCGGAGCATTCTTCAGAATTTGGAGAAAAGACTTAGTAGCCTGACAAACTCCCTATTGGCTTCTGTCTTGGCTTCTTGGTCGACGTTCGTTCGATGGATTTTCTGACGATTCGCCAGCACGAGTGGCTGGCGTTGTCAAAGCTTCCCCTCCACTGCTCCTGGTGGACACCATCACCAGTGGAAGGTGAAGTTCTGACAACGCGCCCCACTTGTGCTTGTGAAACGTCAGAAACACCGTCAAATGAGTATCAGCTGAAGATCTCGAGGCAGAAGCCAACAGGCTATCTGTCAACAGGTCGTCACGAAAGCCTCAACAGTTTCGTATTTAGTAGCCTGTCTGATGAACTGCACATTTTACGTGGCGTTTCTCCGGATCGTTTTTGGTGGATAACTGCTCTGCGCACATAACTTTTTCTGCCTCTAATCATTTCCTTGTAAAGCCAGAACTCCTGCCCTAAAATAATCATAGCTCGAATAAATATCGATTGGATAATTAGGACGATATCTCTCAAGGAAACTTCAGAATGGCTAGTGCCCAGCCACATGCAATAAATCTTCCTTGCGCGTTCAGGACCTACTCTAAAGTTAATACTTTTCACACAGTAATTAGGCGGAAAGCGGCTATAAAACAAATAGATTGTTTTATATTGAAGCCAAGATTGACTAATGAGATATGAAAATGTTAGCCTTGCAGATGTACAAACGAACGAACTTCTTCGCCAGCTTAATGTAAAACTGCACGTTCTGCAGACTTTACCTTTAAATTGTTTTATTATTTGTTAATATCGTTAAACAGTATGTAAGTGACACTTAAAGCGAAAATGTCTTTTATAGTTTATTTTTGACCCGCTGTAGATTAAAAATTGTCTTCAATAATTTTGATTCAAGCATTTTGTGACATACGTACAGTTTTACGGACACAGAGGGCATTTAATGGGTGAGCAGTGCTTCGTCTAGAAGCCCAAAGATGGTGTCACGACGAGCTACGGTTGCAATATGGTATTTTGCTTGATGTTGGAGATGGTTTTTCAGTATTTTCGCTGTGGACGAAAGGTAATATTAAAATCTGCAAGAAATATTTAATAAATTATGTACATTATGTAATTATTTACGTATATTTTACCCTTATTCTACAATATTCGCATAGACGGTATATATCATTTAGTGGCATGTTTAAATTATTTGCACTCAGACCTGATAGAAACTTCCATGTCGTTTCCTAAAGGAGAACGAAATTTTGTTACCTGAATGACTTCTAAGAATTTTGTAGAAAAGTTAGAAGATAAAATTTCCTCAGATGGCACATGAAGGTAGGTTTGCTTTGTAACTGGCTTAAGTAGCCAAGGACTGAGAAAAACAGTACATAATATAATTTGGAATATTATTGAAAGGGAAACAGGGCAACCAAGAGCACAGGAAGACTTTAGTGCCATAAAACTGAATGACAAGTGCACTAACAATCAGAAATTGAAAATATTTTCAATAATAATTTTTTAAATGTTGTGGAGAAAATAGGATCTAGATCTTCACTAAAAGAGGCAAGGCTTCTAATAGAAGAGGCCATACCTGTGCAGTTTGAAACAATTGTATTTCCACCAACCTCTCCCTCTGAAATCAGTAAAATAATAAACTCACTGAAAAGTAAAAGCGCTTACGGAATTGATGGCATTTTCGGAAAGATACTTAGAGCTTGTTCCCCACTGATAAGTAGGATTTACAGCCACATATGTGATAGCCCTAGGGATGGGCTATGATCGCGCTCGAGAAACGCGCGACGCGAAGGCAATTTCTCGAGAATTTCTGGGGTACGCTCGAGAAATTGACAGTGCTGCGCTCTCTGAGAAATTGCGCAAACCTTCAGTACACGAAGCACTGAGCCGCAGCGCTCGTACTCGTCGTACGTACGTGCCTGGAAAACTTTGAAATTCTATGATTGATATCAACTGTACTACCGTTATTAATGTGTACTGAAGTATTAGTATATGTCTCATAAGACAAAAATCATAGAATTGTTGTTTAAAACAAAGCACAGAATTCGCATAAAACAGAAACTTTATTCTTACAAAATAAATTACCTTGTACATTCTGCATGTATGCTTAAGCGTAAAAGAGAGGTACTATAGCCTTTCATATACAGAAACTGCGTACATCAGTTTACTTACAGAAGAAACAAAGTAAACAAAAGTTGTTCAACAGAAGGCATTTTTACGTCGCATTGCTACACTGCCGTCGATTTTTGTTTAGAAATATGATTTTATTAACCAATTGGCCTTTTAGTCTGCTTCTTTGTTTATAAATAGTCCTGTTTTCGAAAATATTCTTCCACTGGGAACAGAAGTTGCAGGTATTGCAAGATATTTTTTTGCCACGACAGATAGACCTGGGTAACTGGTTTCATTTTTTTCCAGTAGTGTAAAGGATTATTGGTGCGTTGTAGGTACGGTTCTTCCAAATATCATTATACCTCCAAGTCTACGCTATCACAACCGCTTTTCGTTAGATTTTTATTGGAAACCTCTTCATCTAAAGAAGCCCGTAAGGAACTACTGGCGTTTAGTACGACATGGTACTCGTGGCTAGTGTCGTTAGCAGTCGAATGAGTCGATCGTACGGTCTCTACCACGTTTGTGTACTCTGTAATTAGGCTTGTAACGGCATGTTTTGAATGAATGGGATTCGTAAATGGTAACGTTTTGAATCTTGGGTAGAGAACTGTGGCAACGGCATGTACTTTGTTTCTATTAAGCCTCGCCGGGCTATTAGTGAGTTGTGCAGACGTTGCTGTAGCTCTTGCGCTGTCGTGGTCGCCCACTTCCCATTGCATACGGTTATGATTAGCTGTCTGATTATTGGAATAACTTTCGAAAGAGAGGTGTAGTTTTCAGTTGAGATTTCACTTGTTACCACTTCAAATGGCTCTAGTACACATAAACATTCGCTCAAAATTCGCCACTCGCCAGCTGTGAGGTTCTCTACACCTGAATACAAAGTTGATAAACAGGCTGCAATGCATTCCTTTTGCTCCAGTAGACGTTGTAGCATATAAAACGTACTGTTCCATCGGGTTTCGGTTTCCTGAATTAATTTATGAACAGGTTTTTTCATTAGGTCCTGGAGCTCATGGAGTTTTTCATTAGCATTGCAACTTGTTTTAAAATAGCTAACAACTTTTCTGGCCTTTTCCCGCATTATGCAGAGCTAACTGTTGCTGTTCAAAGAACTTTTCACAACTAAATTGATAGTGTGTTCTAAACAAGGCACATGTTGCATATCTATGATGCCACTGTGAATAAGTTGTACGGCCGCCGTCATGTTACTGGCGTTGTCAGTTGTGATGCTTACAACTTGGTTTTCAATGTCCCATTTTGAAATCACGTTATCTAACGCCTCACTAATATTTAGCGCTGTAAGCTTTTCCGGGAAACGGAATGTCTCGAGAGCTAAGGCTTTCAGACTCCAATTAGTGTTAATGAAATGACCAGTTACAGCAATATATGCCTCACTATTGAGTGAGGTCCAAATATCGGTCGTTAAAGAAACACAAGTAGAGTCTTCCACGGCTAAGTTTACAGCCTCTTTCTGTTTATGGTAATCGTCCTCAATCATAAGGCGCAACTTTTTTCGATTTGGTATCGAGTATTGTGGGTCCAACAGTGAAACAAAACGTCGAAAACCAGTGTCCTCGACGATTGAAAGCGGTTGAAAATAGTCTGTTATCATGGCCACTAGTGCTTCATCTAGCTGCTGTTGCCGTTTACTTCCCTCTATGAAGAGAAACGTAAGATATAGATCAGTGCTCCTGCGAGAGGATACGTTATGCTCGACAACTAGTCCAATAAAATTACATATCGTATCGTACAAAAGCTAGGATAGTGGAGGTTTGATTTTGGGGTATGTCGTAGATTTTTTTTTTTTAAGCGTGGCGGACCGCTTCGCACACTATCCGAACTTTTGCACGGAATTCACGTTTTGTACCAGACGTACCTGGATATTTTGTCTGCCTCGCACTATTAGAAGAATGAGCATCTGTATCCACGGACGTCGCCGTTTTATTGCTGGATAAATTGTGCAGTTTAAGATGTCTAACCATGCCCGTTGTACTTTTTGATACATTACGGAGATTTTTACGACAGATGTTGCAAGTAACGTTATCTCCATCCTCCGTGAAGTATTGCAGCACCATGACGTTCGTTTTCGAGTGGTCATATTGATTTGAATAACAACTTTACTCGAATGAATCCTGAGACATACTAGTTACGAGCACAGCGAGCAGCGAGCGTGTTTTAGCGGCGGCATTCAATTTATAAAACAGTGGCGCGGCGTATGTTGTCGCAGCCAACAGGCGCGCAGCGACACACGCCGCCGGGCCATTTCTCGTGAGCTTCTCGAGAATTGCTTGAGCACTGGAGGCTCGAGAAATTCTCGGTGCTCTCGAGTCCCCATCCCATCACTGGATAGCTCTTTGGAGCAGGGTGTCTTCCATGATAGACTGAAATATGCCATTGTAAAACTGTTGCATAAAAAGGGGGATACGTCGGATGTCAACAACTACCGCCCAATCTCTGTTCTGACAGCTTTATCAAAACTTTTCGAGAAAGTAATGTACTCAGGAGTAGCTTCCCATATTTGTAAAAATAAAGTACTAACAAAATGTCAGTTTGGTTTTCAGAAAGGCTTTTCAACGGAAAATGCTAAATACGCTTTCACTGATCAAATATTAAATGCTCTGAATAACCGGACATCACCCATTGGTATTTCTTATGATCTCTCAAAGGCCTTTGGTTGTATAGATCATGGAATTCTTTTAGATAAGCTAAATCACTATGGTTGGGGGGGGGGGGGGGGGGGGGGCAGTGCACAAATGGTTTAATTCATACCTAACTGGAAGAATGCAGAAAGTTGAAATAAGTGGTTCATGTAATGTTAAAACAACAGCTGATTCCTCAAACTGGGGGGGGCCTATCAAGTACGGGGTCCGACAGGGTTTGGTCTTAGGTCCTTTACTGTTCTTTATATACATTAATGACTTACCATTCCACATTGATAAAAATGCAAAGTTAGTTCTTATTGCTAATGATACAAGTATAGTAATAACATCCAAAAACCAAAAACTAAGTGATGTAATTGTAAATGATGTTTTTCACAAAATTACTAAGCGGTTGTCAGCAAACGGACACTATAAATTTTGATAAAACACAGTATATACAGTTCCGTACAGTAAATGGGACAACCCCAGTAATAAATATAGACTTTGAACAGAAGTCTGTAGCTAAGGGAGAATTTTCAAAATTTTTAGGTGTGTCCATTGATGAGAGGTTAAACTGGAAGCAACACATCAATGGTCTGCTGAAACGTCTGAGTTCAGCTACGTATGCTATAGGATTATTGCAAATTTTGGTGATAAGAATCTCAGTACTATGCCTACTTTCATTCACTGCTTTCGTATGGCATCATATTCTGGGGTAATTCATCGTTGAGTAGAAAAGTATTCATTGCTCAAAAACGTGTAATCAGAATAATTGCTGGAGCCCACCCACGGTCATCCTGCAGACATCTATTTAAGGATCTAGGGATCCTCACAGTATATATATTCCCTTATGAAATTTGTTGATAATAATCCATCCCAATTCAAAAGTAATAGCAGTGTGCATAGCTATAATACCAGGAGAAAGGATTATCTTCACTATGCTGGGTTAAATCCGACTGTGGCACAGAAAGAGGGAAACTATGCTGCCACAAAATTCTTTGGTCACCTACCAAACAGCATCAAAAGCCTGACAGATAGTCAACTAACATTTAAAAATAAATTAAAAGAATTTCTAGATGACAATTCCTTCTACTCATTGGCTGAATTTTTAGATATAAATTAAGGGAGGAAAAGAAACGAACTTAAACATTAGTGTCATGCAATATTTTGTGTAATGTAATATCTTGTACAGAGATCTTTTATTAACCTGACACGTTCCACAGCATTACGAAGTGTTGTATTCGTGATCTATGTATCTAATGTAATCTCTAATCTAATAACATATCAGCAACGACACATGTTAAAAGATACGTAGAACACGCAAAGACATACAATACTGTCAGCAACCTTACATTAAAATGAAAACTGGATAATAAAATAAGGAAACAGAGGTAGCTAAACTCGCCATTAATTGCATTTACTGTCCTTTACTTTTCATTATGTGAAGATGTCGTCGTTTATGATGAAGTAGGAGTGGGTGCACTTTCTAAAAATTGAATTATAGCACAAGTTTTTCCTGATGCTGATGTTGTTTATCAGTCTTCTGACTCGCTTGATGCAGTCCGCCACAATTCCTCGTCCGTGACAAACTCATCTCAAAGTAGCACTTGCAACCTACACCCTCAATTACTTGCTGGTAGTATTCCAATCTCTGTCTTCCTCTACAGTCCTTACCCGCTACAGCTACCTCTAAAACCATGGAAGTTATTCCCTGGTGTCTTAACAGATGTCGTGTAATCCTGTCTGTTCTTATTGTCAGTTTCCTTCACACAACCCTTTACTCGCCAATTCTACAGAGAACCGCCTCATTCCTTACCTTCAGTCCACCTAACTTTCAACATTTCTTCTGTCGCACCACGATTCAAATTCTCTTCTGATCCGGTTTTCCCACACTTCACTACCATTCAATGCTGTGCTCCAAACGTACATTCTCAGAAACTTCGTCCTCAAATTACGGCCTATGTTTGACACTAGTAGATTTCCCTTAGCCAGATTGCCCTTTTGCCAGTGCTAGTTCACTTTTAACGTCCTAATTGCTCCCTTTAGCACGAGTTATTTTACTAGCTAAGTAGCAGGATTCCTTAATTTCATCTACTTCGAGATCACGGATTCTGATAAGTTTCTCCGTGTTCACACTTCGGCTACTTCTCATAAATTTCGTCTTTTTTTTCGATTTACTCTCAATACATATTCTGCGCTCATTAGACCGTTCATTCCAGTCAGCACACCTTTTTCACTCTCCCTGAGGATAGAAATGTCACCAACCTTTCACTTTGAATTTTTATTCCACTCTTGAACTGTTTTTATTTCCATCATTGTTTCCTCGATGTACAGATCGAACAATACAGGCAAAAGACTAGTCATATCTTACACCCTTTTTAATCCGAGCACTTCTTCCACTCGAATTGTTTTCTCTTGGTTCTTCAACAGTACCTATTGGATACTGCCCGCCTTCCCCTGCAGCTTACACCCTATTTTTCTTTGAATTTCAAACGTCTTACACCAAGCGTATTGTCAAAAGCTTTTTCAAGGTCGACACATCCTATGAATCGGTCTTGTTTTGTTTTTTTCATCCGCCGTTCTTCCATTACCAACCACAGCATCAGGAGTGCCTCTCGTGTCTCTACCTTTCGTAAAGACAAACTGACCATCCTCTAACAAAGCCTCAACTCTCGTTTCCACTCATTTGTATATTATTCTTGTCAGAAACTTGGGTGCATGAGCTGTTACGGTGATAGTGTGATATATCTCACACATGTCGGCTTTCGTAATCTTCCGAATTGTGTGGATGATGTCAGAAAGTCTAATAGTTTCTCGCCAGGTTGCCACTTCATTGGTTTGCGTACCAGCAACAGTCTCGCAGGTGAATGGTGAGTTGTTGTTGCGGAGGGAAGGGTGGTGTGGTGATACATAACACTTCAAACTGTGGAAAAACTATTCTGAGATGATCATGGGCAAGATAGCTTCCTTCAATGTGTGGAACAGTGACGATCGTATCGTTTAGGCTACTTCCAAGAGAGCTCATCCGTACTACTTAATGCATTACTATCTTCAACCACACACGTCCATGTCTCTCAATTAGATTGGATTCAGTTTTCGTTATATAGACGCAAAAAATGAGATGATACTTGGGGTGTCGAGAATGTCAGAAAGTATAACACAAAACATACGAATACAATACTTACTACCCTGATCATTTGCCATAAGATTGTCGAAATAGGTGAATACAATATGGTAAACTGGAACAGCTAATATTTACAGAATTAAAACGCTGTCAGAATTAAACATTGTTATGCACTATTAATAAATTTATCGTACACAAAACACCTAATCTTAACGGTTGTGACCAAGAGCTGTCAAAACTGAAACCTAACAGTTTTACTTAAGCTGGCTTAACAGTCTGTTAAGATATTCATCTATAGAGCATGAGGAGTTGCCTGTCAAAAAGTCTTTCAAACTCTGTTTAAACTGTGCTTTATCTGAAACAGAGTTTTTAATGGCTCCTGGCAATTTTTTGAAAATGTGTGTTCCTGAATATTCGACCGCTTTTTGGACCAAGGTAAGTGATTTTAGGTGTTTATGTAGGTTTCTCTTGTTCCTAGTATTGATATGTATTGAGCTCTTGGTTGGAGATAGAGATGTATTACTTGCAACAAATTTCATTAAGGAATAAATATACTGAGAAGTAGCGGTTAATAAGAAGTTCCTCGAACAGATTTCTACATAATGAGCGCCGCGTTGTTTCCTCACCACTTGCGATCCATTTAATGAAATACGAAAAACTCTGTCGTAATCATTCAAAACTAATTGAATACACTGAAGATACAAAACGAAAAGGCGTTTAAGATGCAGAAAATGCGTTCGACCTGTGGAACCTTAGTGTCACCAGCACATAGTATCCGGTGCTAGACGACGACGAGTAATGTAATGATTTGCAGTGTCCTCCACAGGGGCTTAGATGGGTCAAATGGCTCTGAGCACTATTGGACTTAACATTTGAGGTCATCATCTGGGCTACTTAATTTGATAATATATTTGCTGCACACTATTTTAAAAGCAGAAAGGTTTGAGAAACGGAAAAGAGAAAGAAAAAAATATATTTTTTGCTTAAGTTACACACTATATGGAAAGTCGGCGTAAGTAGTCCTATGACAACTGCTAGCGCTGTTGCCAGCTTTCAGCTGCCAAGTGCAAACGGCTGCAGGCGGAAACAAAAGCTGTCTACAGAGCAGTGACAACACTGAGGCGTTGCCGCGGAGACGTTTATAAAATGGCGTACGTGACTGGTTGAGGTACGCGCGTGAAGCTGCGGCGCCCAGCCCACTGCAACTGTCAGTGATGTCCTTACACCGAGTGGACTATGGTAGGTAATACTTAGATACATATCGAAAGCTTACGCTGATTTTATCCATCAACTTGAATCTCTTGTAGCTGGGATGCCCTCGCAGAATATTCGCATTTTGGTAAAATAAAAGGCATCTGTGCTGGTGCGAAACGTCAGTGCTTGTTCATATATTTTCGGGTTGGCGCAGACAGCGTACATACCATTTTCCATTTTGTTATATTGGTACGTATTGTACAACAGTGAAAGTCGTGTGAGAGTAATAATATCTTTTATACGTCTGTTTAAGGTAATCGTTTGCTGTAGGTAACGATTTAATATAATCACGATAGTTACGGAACATTTATTACCTGAAACTAATTACGTAGAACAACATAACGTTCAACAGAAAAAGAACTTAGTGTGAAGTTCACATGAATTATAACCGGGAAGCAATATTGCAGAGACACATCAATAGTTAACACAGCACACTGGAGTACATTTACCTTCAAAACGCAGATTCAGAATACTGCGTCTCTTGACTAACTGCCTTTAACCCTTAACTCAGGAGGTGATTATAACGTACCGTATGCCATGAGGTAGGGAATTTAGGACCCCCTATGTTTAAATGGAGATTTAAGCCATAAATCATTTGAAATTTTCAAATTCGTCGTGTAACATTTACTTCTAAAGTAATTTAAGTGGTGTTTAAATGCTCCTTGTTTATTTTCTTGCACTAAATGAAGTCTGCAGCATTTTTTATTCACCACACAATATCACTTACTTTTTTTTAATAATACACATAAATGGACTGCAAGTATAATTTTTCAGAATGTAAAATTCAGTTCTCTATCTCTGTAGCAAGCAAATTTCCACATAAAACTAAACTCCAGGGTTTAAATTTGTAAATATAAATTCCGCTCGATCGGTACAAAAAGAAAGTCTGCAAAATTGACATTCATTGCTGGAATCTAAATTTTTCTTATCACCACAACGAACACATTTGATTTTATTGGAGAAAAAGGCAGATACCTCGACAGCAAAACACTATAGGTCTGACAGCTTACGGGGGATAAGGAGAGCATTACAGCATTCCGTCACAACTGACCTTACAGAGCAAGTTCGAAAATCTTCACGCGGTCTGAGCGACCATACCTCGTGAGTTATGGTTTTAGTTACCTAACTTCAGCCTGGAGAAGTGTTCATTTCCGAGGTAAACGTAATGCCGAAGAACATACTACAGTCAGGTGGCTATTTCTGAAGAACTTTAACACGTACCATTAGTGTTTACATGTGCAATGCTTTTACGGATACTTTGCTCTCAGAACAACAGTGCCAATACTTACATCTGTGGTAGGGACTAGAACAGCCCGTCTTCAGCAATTTCGCCTTTGATGTGTTTAAAATTGATCTCCAGTCTCAATTATTTTATAACTTCAACCAATTTTACGCCGTGCGACTTGAAAAGTGTCGGGTAACATATGCCTTTCATGCCACTTATTCGTGCGCGCGTCGTTGATCTCTTGTCTTTCTCAAATATCTGCACTCATTTCAGCCGTCTGTTAGGGGTAGTACATCTCAGGTGGAAACAGTGTTACGTCTTAGCAAGATGTTCGACCTCTGACGAGGCTCAGCCAATACGGAAGCTTAACGGCAGAACTGGTTCGCGAGGCCTAGTTAGGCATGCTGTCGCGATGCCGATGTGCCACTTCCACCGATGTGCCACTTCCACCTCTGAGTATAGACGCGTTTTGATTGTGAAATGGGCATATTCAACAGACATTGTTCTGAATTGTGGTCAGATGGTTGCTGACTTGCACACTGCGCTGTATGTACCTCAAAGTACGCTGTGTTGTCTTTCAGATTGTAGCGTATTATCGTATATTTCTTTCTGCATTACATTTTGTAGCTGTGTTTGACGTGGGAAGTGTAGGATCTTCGTTCACACTTCCAGATTCTTTGGAACACGTGGGTCAATATTCAGTTACACTTCAGTTATCCAAGGCTGGAAGTGCCTTATCTTATTGCTCTCCCACTCATAAAATAATGTTTCCAGCATTAATGATATGTGATGATTGTGTCTGGATGGTAATGGAAAGGCTCATCGTCTGTTGTTTTCAATTTGTATATGAATTGTGATATCGCGTGTGAGCAATATTTGGTTTTCATGATCTTGCCTATTTTCCATACTTGTTTATGTGTTCACTCAACAACTCCTTCTCGAAACGCACTACATTCGTTTAAAACTGTTAGAGGAAAACGAAGCAGTATTTACAGATTCATTAAATAGTTTTCAGCCCTACAGGTAAATTTGACAATGCTGAACTTAGTGACAAGACCCAACGAAGACGGAGACATCAAGATTATTTCTGCTACCACACTTCGTACGCTTTTTCAGATTATTATAGGGTGTTGGACAAAGAGAGCATACATATTTGCATAGCACGAATTGCACCTGTAAGATGCAGTTCCATCACAGGCATGCTTAGCAGCTACATGAGATCTATTGCAAGGATTATAGTTAACAATTTTGGCTTTGTTTACGCTTGTTACACCCACCTTTAATTATTCCGCTGTGCCTGGCGAAAGTTGTAGCCCCGCCCCCAACGAAACTAAAAATGTTAACCAGATCGCGTTCATTCAAATGAGTCATATTTTATACGAAGGGGTAAAGTTTCATGGTAAAAAACCAGTGTCATAGGCTCTTATGAACTCACATGTTAAAGCAGACGTTAGTGGTTAAAGCTTTCAGACTTATCTATTTTAGCGAAGATCAAGGTGGTGAAACAAGCAGTAGTTTTCCCTATTTATGCAAACACCAAACATCTTTCTTCACAACAAACTTGAATTTATTTTTAGAATGTCTGAAAGAGTTATTACATGAATTCATCCTGAAGTTGCATGATATTAGAGCATTCAAGTTGACTGTACTGAAATTTGTGGCTCTCGTTGTTCATTTTGAAATACGCATTAACGAACAGACTTACCTGCAGCATTAATAATTGTGTTAAGTTAATGCATTATTGGACAATGAACACATTAACAAAGACACTCCAAATCTAATTCGCAAATACAGTTTCTCTTAAACAGAACATTGGGGTTATATAGGCATCATAGTTTCCAGTGGTGATAACAAGCACATATGTTGTCGTATTCAGTCTTATAATTGTATCTGTCTTAAAAGAATTCACAGCTATTACTACGGGTTAAACATATTATACTGCTTCCAGTAAAACAGATTTGCAGCTCCTTTAGTGTTTGCAAAACAAGCTGCGCCCCAGCACAACTCGATTGTCAAACAGTTTCGAGTAGGAAATATTCCTACCGTATTAAATTTGGTTTTTATTTGGTAGACTTTGAGCGAGCTTAGTATGGCCTGCTGCCCACCACACCAAAATATTCTGTAGTGGATTTGCACTGCTTCATACTACCGCAACAGCATGTAGATGCTGGGCGTCTCCATTGGTTAAACGGATAACGTTCTCCCTGCGCACGAAGGCTGCTGCTATGGGCGGTGTTCATTGTAGTTAAAAGCTGTTTAAACACAATCGAGATCGATACTGTGAAATAGTCTACATAAAGCTGCCAATCAGGCAAGGATTAAACATTGTTTTAGGATGTTTTTGTAGACCGCCAGCATCTGCAACAAACAGGGAAAGTCTCCAGTACATAGGAAATAAATATCCAAATTATCCATTAGTTATAAGTGGAGACTCTAATCTGGCATCCATTGACTGGGAAAATTACACGTTTATCACACGGGGCAGAAGCAAAGATTCTAAGGTACTCTAGGAGCGCTCTCAACACACAACATTGAGCAATTTGTAAGAAAACCAACTCGAGATGGGAACATGTTAGATACCTTGGCGACAAACAGACCTGATCTTTTTTAAGAAGTTAATCTAGAAGAAGGTATTAGCGACCGTATTGTCGTAGTGGCTTCTTTGTTAGTGGAAGTTGCAAAAAAAAAAAAAAAAAAAAAAAACAACAAAACACAAACCCACCCACCACTAATGAAATAGCGTAGAGTTTTCTTGTTTGGGAAAGCAAATAAGTGTCATTAATGAACATCTTCATAGTCAGCTCCAAGCTTTCATCGAGGGACACAAAGATATTGAGTATTTTTGGTCAGAATTTAAAGGTATTGCCCACATGTAGGGGAGGGAAAGGATCCATATTGGTACAATAAACATATAAGGAAGATGCTGAGGAAGAGAATTTTGCACAGTCGTTTTAAACGTAGTCACTGCCCCACTGACAAACAGAAATTATGCAGAATGAAAACCGCTGTCAAAAGGTCAGTGAGAGATTCATTTAACGAATTTGAAAGCAATTTTTTAACTTCAGATTCTAAGAAAACCTCTATGAACGCTACAAATAATTCAATACCTTCTCGCTGACAGTACGGGTAATGTAACGGATGATGGTAAACAGAAGGCCGAAATTATAAATCTAGGTTTCAAAAACTCGTTTACGGTAGAGGACTGCAGCACCATTCACCCTTCCAATTATCGAACAAACGCAAGGATGGCTGACATAGTGCTTAGTGGATCTGTGATTGTGAAACAATTAAGATCCTTAGACGCCAGGAAGGCCTCTGGCCCAGACGGCATCCCCGTAAGATTGTATGTTGACTATGCTACAAATATAGCACCACTCTTATCCATCAGGTATCAGAGATCATTGGAATAGCGGAAAGTTCCACGGGAAGGAGGCCAAGGTCATAGCAATCTATAAAAAGGGTAGAAAATGGGATGCACATAATTACCGGCCAATTTCACTGACATCGATTTGTTGTAGAATCATGGAACATATTTTGTGTTCAGACATAATGACCTTTCTGGCGTCTGAGAAGCGCATCTTTAGAAACCAGCACAGTTTTAGGAAACAGCGGGCATGCGAGACACAGTGGCCCTCTTTGTGCATGATATACAACAAGCTCTAGATACCGGCTCTCAGCTTGAAGCCATATTTCTCGACTTTCGACTCAGTTCCTCAGTGTAGCTTGCTCCAAAAAGTGCGCGCTTACGATCTATCCGATGACATATGTTAGGGGTCTCCAAACTAAGGCCCGCGGGCCAGCTGGCCGGACATCCCCGGTATCCGGCCCGCCAAATATTTGAGGTGGTACCTATACTGTCAACAATTGAGTTTCGAGGCCTATCGCGACCAATACACCGCGACATTGTCGGAGCTCTATCTTTAGAAAGCGGAAGGTCATGGTTAAATTTTCGGGCTATCCACAATTAACAGACTAGTTTGGCGAAAACATTTTAAGTAAAAAAAATTCTTTGCGTTTTATACTACTCACGAGTCTGGTGCAAGTCTTTCAAATGTACGCCACTTCGGTGACTTGCCTTAGTAATCAAACATTATGGAAGATGCTTCTTAAGCGAGGTTTAGCTTTCTTTTGATTACGTTGTAAAATACACATAGCAAGTGAACCGTATAAAATATTTTTATTTGCAGGCTATTTAAATAAAATACTAGTGTACATAGTGATATTGGATGTATAAAAATAACTGTATATCTTGAAAAATCACAGTGTTAAAAGTATTCACGTAAAGAAATTTTACGTCTTTGTTATAATTGGGGACTTTCCTTTCGTAATTACCCCCAGTTGTGGATCACGTTTACTGGTGGAGATAATCATCAGCGACTTCAAATGCTCATCACTTAATTTTGATCTGTAAATACTTTTTGCATGTTTTACTTCGGAGAAGGTTTTTTCACACAAATAAGTAGCGCCAAAAGCGGAAAAATGTAAACTTGGAAACTGTGTGGATGGAAGACACTTATAAAAGTCCAGCAGTGTTGACTTTGAATGTTTTTCTTTAAAAAAGTCGCTACATTGCAAATCAATAATTTCAAATTGAAGTTCTGAGGGTAACGCTTCTATATCGACGTCAAAGGGATTTTGAAATATCTTGATATCGTTTGAATTTGCAGCGATATCTGAAAAACGCGACTCAAAATTAATTTTTAAAGCGCCCAAAGCTTCAATTGCGAAAGTTACAGGAAACGGAATCTGTTTGCTGACTGAATGTTTGGCATGTTTTAAAATGCGTGAAGCATACTTTGTTCAACTGAGATAGAAATTAAGCAATCTTTTGTCGAAAGGACATGCGTGTATAAATCAGGCAGAAGCTGGTTTTCACCTCACAACTTTAAATTAAGGGCCATTCATTTGTTTAGTTGCGTCCGTACAAAATGCTAGCTTCCATAACCACTCAACGTTCCGTAACTCAGCCAGAGGGCGATTCCTTTCGTTCAAAAAAATTTCAATTACTGTTCGGAGTTAAAAAAAAAGACTTGTCAGAACTTTACCGCAGCTAAGCCAGCGCACTGCAGTATAATGTACCAAGTCGCTTTCCTCAAAATCTTCCAGAAACTCGCGGAACTGACGATGACTGAGTGCATGGGATCTGATATAATTAACAACTGAAATAACTGACTTTAAAACTTCTGACGTATCCAAATGTTTTCCACATAAAGATGTTGGTGAATAATACAATGCACTACTAATGGTTTTGAGCCACCGTCATTTTCTACGGCCTTAGAAAGGAGAGCAACAACACCTTTATTTTTCCCACATATGTTTTTGCAACCATCAGTTGTAATACATTTTAATTTCTTCCACTGAAGATGGTTTTTCTGAACTGCCCTTTCAAATCCTTTAAAAATATCTTCGCCAGTGGTCGTCCCGTGAATACTGTGAACGTCAAGGAGCTCTTCATACACTTCATAATTTTTGTCAGTCCCTCGAATAAAAAGTAGTACTTGAGCAGTATCTGATACATCTGTTGACTCATCCATGGCCAAAGAGAACCAGTCTAAGTCTTCATTTTTGTCACGCAGTTGAGCTGATATGTTTTGTGCAATGTCATCTGTTCTTCGAGCCACAGTGTTTGCCGACAAACTTATGTTTTTATATAAATTAACTTTTTCTGGACGCATTTCTTCTGCTGTTGCAATAATGCAGTTCTTAATTTAATTCACAGTCGGTAAATGGCTTACACTGTTTCGCTACTAAATGATCCACACGAAAACTAGCACGAGTTGCTGCATGTTGTTCAGCGTTTACTTTCTTAAACAGCGACTGCTGGGTTTTTAGCTGGCGTTTTAGAGGCTCATATATTTCTAATCGTTCGCATCCTGTAAACTTAGAGTAATTCTGAGAGTGCTTAGCCTCATAATGACGTTTTATATTGTATTCTTTGAAGACTGATACTGCTTCATTGCAAATAATATTCATTGGTTTGTTCCTTGACTCCACCACGAAATATTGACATCCCCACTGCTCTTTAAAAATTCTACATTCACTGTCAACCTTCCGTTTCTTTTCCATATTTGCGCAGAACTTCACAAAAGGTTGTAACCTGAAAATAAACCTGTGCTATTTAATACTAATAAAACTAGGGAGTAGCTGCCTAAACAAAATGCAATGAATTTATTTTTGAGGTACTGTAATTACTAAATTAAATACTCACAATTACACTGTAGTTCCACTAAAGAATACAGTGAAAAATATTGAAGTCGTGCTGTACGTATTTCGAGTTTCAGATTTTCCTTGTCTCCTCGAATTCTAACTTTGAATTGTCCTACACTTCGTCGTCTCACCTACTAGTAAGCGCATAAAATACAAAAAACTCGTGAGACACTCGCAACATAGACACAATCACGTAACAGAACTATCAAATATATGCTCTGGCTCTGCTACTGGCTACAAGACTACATAAATAAACTTATTGTTGCGCCGCTTGATATAACAAAGCGTTGACATACTCTACCTCTGTTACGTCTTGCAGTAATAGTGTTGCTAACAATGATTTTGAGATTTTGTTAACTTTGCAGGACGCTTTCGTGAAGAATATGCAGTGACATTTTTTCGTCGGTGAAATTAGCCAGAATAAAATACGCCAGAATTTCGGTCAGGTACGTCCACCAATCAAAATTATGTACGGTAATTAAATAAAAATCGTCGTCGTTCGTTTCAGTGCTACCTCAGATTTTTGCGATTTCATCTTTCCTTTAGCCTTACATTACGGTGATCATAGAGTGCTAGGGTGCTTTAATCCCACTAGATGGCTCTCGGCCCTTATGACTTCTAAGAGGAGTCCATGTGGCACGCGGACTAAGTAGTTTGGAGACCCCTGACATATATAGAAAGTTTTCTAACAGACAGGGAGCAGTATGTCGTCCTGAAAGGGCGGACTACAACAGAAACAAGAGTAACTTCAGGTGTGCCCCAGGGCAGCGCAATAGGTCCGATGGTTTTTACGATTTACGTAAACGATGTGGTTGATGGTATTGACAGCGGCATTAAACTGTTTGCCGATGATGCTGTAGTCTACATCAAAGTAGTATCACGCGAAAGTTGTGAACAAATCAATAAGGATTTTCAGAAAATAAATGCGTGGTGTAATGACTGGCAGTTACCTCTCAATATGAGTAAGTGTGACTTATTGCGTATAACAAGGCGAAAATCCCCATTAATGTAAGAATATAAAATAAATGACCCGTCTTTGGAAGCGGTTACATCCGTCAACTATCTGGGTGTGACTATTCGAAATGATCTCAAATGGAATCATCAGATTAAAAGAAAAAAAAAAGTTCAAATGGCTCTGAGCACTATGGGACTTAACTTCTGAGGTCATCAGTCCCCCAGAACTTAAACCTAACTAACCTAAGGATATCACACACATCCGTGCCCGAGGCAGGATTCGAACCTGCGACCATAGCGGAAGCGCGGTTCCAGACTGTAGCGCCTAGAACCGCTTGGCCACCCCGGCCGGCATCAGATTACACAAGTAACGGGCAAGGCGAACTCTAGATTGCGGTTTATTGGTAGAATCCTGAACCGATGCAGTCCTTAACAAAGGAAATTGCTTAACTATAGAATAAAATTTTCACTCTACTGCGGAGTGTGCGCTGATATGAAACTTCCTGGCAGATTAAAACTGTCCCGTGCTTACAATACATTAGTTCGTCCAGAGCGGCAAGACTGGTACATTTAGCCGTCCCGAGAGCGTTACAAATCTCATTGAAAGTTTGAAGTGGGACACACTTGGCGAGAAACGACGCGCTAAATGGAAGGGGCTGCTCACTAAATTCCGCAATCCGATCGATCTTCGCCGAGGATGTAGAACATCAACTTTCAAATAGCGCAATGGTCACCATTCAAAGATAAGGGAAATTAGAGCTCGTACTGAGGCGTTTAGACAGTCGATTATCCCTCGCGCGATCCGCGAGTGGAACAGGGGAACATGATTTTGGCGCGAATTGTGCCCTCCGCCACACACGCTTGGTGGCTAGCGGAGTATGTATGTAGATATGTAGATGTAGAAGGTTGGACGCGTTAAAAGTTTTAGTTCTCCCCTATCTCGTGGTACACTGCCACGCACGAAGTACGTGTCTCCCATTATCTCGACTGACCCGAATAACATTTGGTCTAGTAGGAAAAGAAAATTATGAAGCAAATTTGTTTATCTACCAGGAGGACATTAACCAGCATGATTGTCTTTCTTATGACTTCGTTGGTAATGAAGATAAGAACAGCAGTACCTCCTTTTTAAACAGCACCCTAGGTTTTTTTTATTTGGTAACCCAGTTTTTCTCTTAAAGACCCCTTGACAAGTGTGTCACAGTGAGCTATTCACGTAAACATTACTTTATTAAATATGCAACAGGAAACTGACTTGACCCTCTTGCACTGCCACACAGTGAGGATACCCGGCGTAACTTTACCCGTTCATGTGCTAGACTTCACAGTAAACAAATGGAAACACAAGGAAAATGCACATCGGTCATCCAGCGAACCGTCCTCAGTTGAAGGTTTGTGAGTGTAATGTGCACCAGCTAAGAGAAGATAGAAAAGCAACTCCCATAAAGGTTAAAACATTTATGAAGAGCAAACGACTTCAATTACGAAGCTGGTGTTGCCACGTACGAGTACTCTGTAGACATTCGAGAATCGCACTTTAGAAACAGAATCTGTAATGTAAAACAGTGGAATATTAAGCACATTTTACACTGAGGAAAGTACCTTTTATGCCTGGTCACGAAATGCTCTTCTTGCCCTCCCGGATATTGCAGTTCCCTTCCACCTTTATCTCCGTCCTCTGTCGATCTCCCCCGACCACTGATTCTGAGATGTCAGGGCGCAACCACATCCGTGTGGCCAGACCTGAGTGCCGTCAACCGCCATTCCGGACGTCCGGTAGCTACGCGATTATAACAAAGGCAGCCAGCATCCGCTTCACGGCCAGGCCGTCCCAACTCATAACCGATGTGCCTAAAACATCGCACTCACAGCGATCCCGCACCTCTTGCAAGGCTACCTAGGTGACCACGTTGCACTGGAAAATGTTCTAATCTTTGGACCACAAATATCGTCATCCCGATTCATAACACTTGAAATGTGGCATAAAGATGGAACGTTTTAAGTCATGCCACGCCTACGTACACCTGCAAGATATTCATTTCCACTATCAACAAACCTGGAATCCTTGGCTCTTATAGACGATCAGAATGCTGCCGCTAAATCACATTCTCGTCGTTGGGTGAAATTTTAATTTGGTTCAGTCGCTGAGGTTTATTTATTGTCGCAAACTTTCACTCGGCTGATGCAGCATTTAATTACAAAAATGGTTCAAATTGCTCTGAGCACTATGGGACTTATCTGAGGTCATCAGTCCCCTAGAACTTAGAACTACTTAAACCTAACTAATCTAAGGACATCACACATCCATGCCCGAGGCAGGATTCGAACCTACGACCGTAGCGGTCACGCGGTTCCAGACTGAAGCGCTAGAATCGCTTGGTCACACCGACAGCAATTAAATAATTACAGCATGGAACCAAAGGCACTGGAGTCCATCAAGATCCGGGAAAAGAGAGAACTATGAATTGTGTATGCTCTCAGGCGCAGTATTTCAACAGCCTAAGTCGCCAATGATACTAGTGCTGTTTGTCGAGAAAAATGATCCAAAACTTCGACAGGAAAAAAAAAAAAACAGGGACAAAACTTGCCCAAATATAATGGGTGATAAGAAAGACTGTAGTGCGCCATAAACTTGAAAAACACCAGTTGTATTGCGGTTCCTTTGTAATCTGAGTCATCGACCCCTTAGGTTCGGGTCCAAACAACAGGGTGGCGTACGAAACGTGTTACCATTTTGTTTTTGAATATAAACTTTGTCAATACAATCTGAAAGGGACATATACTACAATGAAGAGCCGTCCATGGAGATTTGTTCTAACCCAGCACATGCTCAATATGTCCTAACTTCCTTCAAACGAACACTGCAGTTAGTGATTACCCTACGGCACATGTCTTCCGTAATTTCGCTGCAAGCTTGAAGAATAAGTCTTCAGAGCTCCATTAAATCACGTGGACGTTTCGGGAAAATTTTTCCTTTAGGTACCCCCAAAGAAAAAAGTCACATGTATTGAGGTCTGAACTATTGGGGGGCCAATTCTGTCCGTCATTGAAGCGACTTGGAAACCTGAGTGAAATGATCCGCATGTCGAAATGCTCATGTAAAAACTCCAACACAGTGTTTGCAGTATGTGGCCTTGCTCCATCTTGCATGAACCACTGCGTGTTGAAGGGCAAGGCAGTAGCAAGAAGCTGTGGAATGAAGGTATTGCGAAGCGTGCTCAAATAACGCTCGCTGTTCACAGTTTCTTCAAAGAAAAAGGGTCCAACAAGTCCGTGACTGGAAATTGCTGTCCACGCTGTAATCATCGGAGCATAATGTTGTCGTTCATGAAGCACTAGCGGGTTTTCAGTGGCCCAAAAGCGTACATTTTTTTTGTTAACCACACCGTCTAAATGAAAATGCGCCTCGTCTGAAAACCAAACGTCGTTGAGTGTTTCTTCCCTATCCTCCGCCCACTGAGCAGACAGCAGTCTCTGCTGCTTGTGTTCTTCAGTGAACTTCTGTGCACAGGTCATCTTGTATGGGTACATATGGAGGTCAATTTTAAGAATGCGTTTAACGGAGCGTCTGGATATCCCAGCTGCACTGCTGCCTTTCTACACGATTTCCCGGGACTTCTATGTACAGCATCTCGTATCGCTTCAATATCCTCCGGCGAACAAACAGGCTTAGGCCGAGGTCCCTTCGCTTCCAATACTGTTCCTTCCTGTACAAATTTATCGTACAACCTGTGGATGGTCTTCTTGCAAAGGACCCATTTTGTGTTAAACTGTTGTCGAAAACGCCTCTAAGTCACAACAAGGCTTTTCGTTTCATGAAAAAGTAACACAATTGCCAATCGTTGCTGCGTCGTCAGACTTCCATTGTCAGGCATTGCTGCTTACTAGTCTCCTAGCGGCAGTGTCGTGAATTACACGTCATTTCGTAACTCATTTGTTTTTCCAAGCACTGCTGGTACTGCTGTAGAGGTCCCAGCGGGATATCTAATGTGCGTCGTAAATTGTGAAAGAAACAATTGGTAACAAATTTAGTGCGCCACCACGTAGTATTTTGAGGTAGCACACTGAACGAACACAAGCGTAATGCTATGTAATGGCGAAGACTTGGTTACTCGTACGTCATATACAACTTTACCATACAACACTGCATTCGACAACTAAATGTTGAGAGTTTGCAACGTGAACCATATGTTCCACTTGCTCAAGATGTGTGCATTGCATTCGGCGCCCGGAGGCGACTGTGTTAAGTACGATTTTTAGCCCTGTTTCACTTACGTACTTCGTAAACACACCCATAACCTCCAACCAAACTGGCGACACTGTCTTGTACAAAAATCCTCATTCTACCCGAACTTCTTCAGAATACACTGGTATGCGGGGAACTGTGATTCATTTTCTCGATAATTTTTGCTTTTAGGACCACGTTAGATTTTTCTCCTTACATTTATCCAGTCCGAGCTGTTGCTAAGTCTCTAAAGACATCTTCATCTATCGGTTGCTGTACTGAAACCTCCATTACATTGCGTTGAATATTACCCAGCACAAGCCACATGCTAAGAAAGTCTAAATGAATACCGTAGCTGTGCAGTAGTAAGCTACGAACGATACCCGTCTTCTCTCTAGCACAAATACCCTCCTAGCCTCACGATCCCGTTATTTCCCGCGCTATTCTTGGTGCCAGTTCTGATTCTTCATATCTCTGAACATCTTCCGTTAAACGTATAAATGGCTTCTTATTTCCATTTTTTCCTGAAACTGGCCGGTATCTGTTCCTGATGTTATACATTGTGGGTTGGAGTTTTCATCGAAAACAGTGTCTGCATGTTTCGTTAAAAACACCTACGTATGTCTGATTTTTATTTTCGTACTCATCGACTAACATTCTGAATTCCTCAGCCATTCTATTCCAACAACTTAGCGTGATTTATTTTTATTTATCAACTTCTCATGGGTGAGGTTCAGTCATGTAGAATTTTTTGAGGGACATCATGTTCGCCGTTGATTGTATTTCACTGGCTGTTTCACTTCACGATTGCGATTTCGGCCTCTGGGCCATTATCAAGAGTTTGCTTAAGCACACGTCAGACTTTTAAAATCTTCCGGTGTGTATAAATGTTATTGTCAAAGCCAAACCTTTTCACTGGACGTATATTTTGCGGACATGACTTCTTTCAACAAATACTTTCATTTACTTATCTATTATCACTCTAACCAGTGATATCCAACAGACGTTTCTGCTATTCGAGCACAGTTTCGTAAATGACACAGCAGACATCTCTTGTCATATCGTGTGAACTAAGTCGGCGTATTATTAACTGACGCTAGAAGGACTTCGGAAAAGCGCTTGTTGTTCAAAAAAAAAAAAAAAAAGTGAGAGAGAAGATTAAATTTCAGTGTTCCATCAACCATACAATAGAGGCCGTACATCAGCCGTGGCTTAAAGAAGGTGAAATAATAACATTAACCTGAAAGTGATTTAGCGACGTCAGGGAAACCTAAATCTGCATAGCGCGAATTGCTCTTGAACTCTGCTCCCTATGAATGAAACTCCAATTCACGAAGCGCTACTCCATCTTCCTCATTCCCAAGTAAAAAAACATGAAACTCCCAAATTGAGGAAATACCAAAGTGCCAGATATATCACGAGTGTCTTTTCCTGACAGACACATTTATAAACAAAATATAACAGTACTGATAAAAGTGTTAAAAATCATACATGACTAGATTTTCAGATTTTATTTTAATGCCATGTTCTGTAATTCTGAAACTTTCTGGCAAATCAAATCTGCTTGCTTGACAAGGAGTCGAACGTAGGACCTTTTCTTTTGGCGGGCAAGTGGTCTACTGACTGAGCTCTCCAAGCACGAGTCACTACCCGCTCTCAAAGCTCATCTTCCACCTGTACCTCTTCTGTAATTTTGTCATACATCGTTATTATGTAAGTTCTTACTGTCAGAGGAAATGTAGCACACCACAAATTCTGATTCACTCTTGACATTAAGGAGCACTACTTCTTAGACTGTTACATTCATAGAAATCTCAAGCCACATTCTTCCTTCGATTCGGTCTCCTCAATCACGTCTTTTGCAAAATTACCGAGTATGTAACAACGATTTTCCTGTGCGTCCAGTTGTAAAATAAACAAATCGAGAGTAGACGAAATATCAGACCTTAAGTAATGCAAAAACATTAGAATGATCTTTAGATTCAATTTAATACACTAACGTAGAACATCTTCAATTTTTGGCACTTTTTACCCCAACGGACGTGCTCAGAAACTATCATAATTTATGCCCGCTTATACGGAGTATGGTCACAGCCAACGGCCAACTCTATTTCACAGTTGGGCGCTTGGGAATTAATTAAATGTTGGGGTAATGCAAGGACGTTAACATTATTAAAAGAAAAAAAAAAGGTTACAAACTCTGAAGAAGTTCCGAACTCCCTTAAGAGCAAGCAAGTCATAAATTTCTCTGTTGGACTCACGTTCTTGGGTACGCATCAGAAACAGTCGCAATGAGAGCAATGTGCTCAGAACAGTGTGGTGTTTTATTTGGCATACTACCATGAGCGGCCGTAAGTAACTTCTTTCCACGACCTGCGACACGACAGAACCATATGACGAAAGGAAACCACAGTTTAACGTGGAATCTGAATCACATCAGTTAAGCCAACTAAGAGCAGAACGAGTGATCGAAAGATTTCTCTTCTGTACAGCAATCCTGAGAATTCTGAACGTATACATCGAGTGACAAGTGCATCCAGTGACACAAAGATCCCTACATCTGTCAACGCTGATTCTTGTCCATGTCACCCAGTTTCGACAGTGGTCTAGGGACGGTGACTTTGACTAGTCATCAAACGTTCTAAATCCCGAGTTGGAGCCCCATCACTGCTTAAATTTTGAAATAAAATCGTTAGTAATGACGGCCGAAGACTCTGCGCATAGGGAGTCACCCTTTCTCTGCCGGTGGCCTTATCAAAGAAGGTGGAAGGAGCAAGGAGCAGATAGAGTTTCAGGACACAATCTCATGCCCGTGGTGTGGGAAACTTTCCCTAACAGGCGGCGGGAGAATTGGGAATGGTCAATGGCATCAGGATGCATAAGGCAATGGAAACCATTGCATTAAAGACAGTTTGTTGCTAAAGTACATGTGGCCCATAACTAAAAAACTGCCTTGATGACATTTCCGTTGGCAGAAGATTACGGGAAGGGACTGCCAGTGGGAAGGTGCCCACGAGAAACGGATTGAATAACAACGAAAGGGTGCGTCGAATACCATACGATTGCACGTGCTAGGGAAACTACAAAATCTGGAAAGGGAAATGTAAGCCACAGTCTAGATACAGTTGGGGTCACTGAAGTAAAATAGAAAGAAGACAAGGGTTTATGGTCAGGCGAGTATAGAGTAACATCAATAGCAGCAGAAAATGGTATAACAGGAGTCGGTTTCGTTATGAAAAGGAAAGTAGCGTAGAGAGTGAATTACTGAAAAAGTTCATTGATAGGGTTGTTCGTAAGAAATCTGAAGGAAAAAAAGGCCGACAACAATAGTTCAGGTAAACAAGCTGACATCACAAGCGAAAGATTGATAGTGCAATTGCGTCAGGATATTGAACGGCTAATTCAGTATGCAAAAGAAGATGACAATCTAATAATCAAGGACAACTGGAACGCGGTACTAGGGGAAAGAGTTACGAGAGAATATTGACTTGGTAGTAAGTGTGGCGGAAACGGTTTATAGTATTTCATTACTTTAATTACTTATAAATGATATTTCAGGTAGATTAAAAAATATATAACCAGTTACCTATTGTCAGCGTAACAATTCGTTTGATCTCAAAAATGATTGTCACTCTGCTAAAGAAATCTTCACTTGACGTTGTGTAGAAATGTTGTCTGTAAAGTCGTGTGAACGGCACTAAATTGCATATCATTTAACAGGTTTTACACAACCGTTACTTAAGATGGAAGCACTTTTCTCTAGCAAAAGGAACATTGAGTCACAAAATACTTCCCGCGCTCAACACTGACGTATGTCTCCTATTAAAGTATTTCATGTAAATCGTCCGAAATAATTATTCTTCATACATCAGCAAATAAGAAATTGATATTACGTAATGTGCTGTGAGCACTATTTTTAAAGATTCAATTTGAGTTAAATTCTGTCTTTTAAAATAGATTCGGGACCACCGGTGCACATTTATTTCCATTCATTTATATCTAATAACATTTACGTTTGTTACAAATCTCGATTCAAAACTGCCGCGGAGATATTTTTGCTAAGATGGCGGCAGACAGATGATAGTCAATTTGTCTATTGTTATTTTCAATTCCTGTTATATCAAGACAATATATTTAGGTAAAACTCTTTAACCCTTTTATCTCTATTCTTTAGCATTTAAAATTATTTTCAATGGAAATTACGTCATATTTTTTATACCAGCTACTAGTAAACTCGGCTGTAAGTTACTAACTGTGGCAATTGCGGAGTTGAAAATTAACACTTAAAACATTAATTAGACTGATTACAATTGAAATAAATACAAATCCACGTCTAGACAATAGCGACTCTATTTTTCAAATAACAATTAACAATATAGTTAAAGGCTTTCTCTTTACATACCAAACACGTCTCACGTCCGAACAGTTGATCCGTTAGCATAGGAAGAACAACTAATCCACAATTATCACAGATAATAAAAAAAGATTATAATTGTCCTTGTCTATGAATGAAGTTCTCTGATAATAGTTTTAATTCACACTGAAATTAAATTATTACAGGAATAATGAAATAATTATCGTCATTTTTACACGCTGCAGTCTTTTTTACACGTAGTATCGATAATATTTCTTGAAGTTTGTACACTTTGTTCATTTTAACATCTTGTGGCTAGAATATAGCGTCGTGGATATTACATACGAATGAGAGAGAAGAAAGACAAAAAGAGTTCTGCATTAAATTTCAGGTAATGCTAGCGAATGCAACGTTAAATAATCACAAGAGGAGGAGAAGGAGAAGGAGAAGGAGAAGAAGAAGAAGGTTTATTTGGGTTAGAGCTGGACATATGGAAAGACGACGGCTGAATTACGCCGTGGTGAAACAAGAGATTCAGACATCAGATATTGTAGTGTAAGGCGTACGCACGAGCTGATACAGAGGCGGATCACAGTTTGCTAATGATGAAGACAAGGCTAAAGTTCAAGAATGAGATGTGTATGAAGTTCTCTGAAGCTAAAGATACTGTCATCTTGGATGAATACCACAGTAGGCAGTTCATTTCAAGAGAAATCACATTTCTAACGGGAGCAGTCACAGAAGCTGGACGGACAGACACAGGTACAAGGAAAGTAAGTGAAAAGAAACCCTGGAACGGAAATCGGTTGATGTGATTTATATGTTAAAACAAATGATTACTATTTCAGAAAAAATTGATAATTTGTTTCAAAAGAGAGATCTTTACAAAATGAGTAAGCCAATAACGCGTTGCTCCACCTCTGTCCGTTAGGCATTGATTGATAGAGGTGTTGAATGTCCACTTGAGGGAGGTCGCGCCAAATTGTGTCCAATTGGCATGTTAGACCTTCAAAATCCCCTAGTTGGAAAGAGATACAGCGACCTTGCTGGCTAGGGTGGACTTTGGCAGGCACTAACACAAGCAGTAGGAACTCTCGCCGTGTGTGGGAGGGCATTATCTTACTTAAATGTAAGCTCTGGATGGTTTGCAACGAAGGGCAACAAAACAGGGCGTAGAATATCGTCGACGTACCGCTGTGCTTTAAGGGTCCCGCGGACGACATCTAAAGAGAATGGCAGCCCAGACCGTCACTGATGGCTTATGGTGGGTGACAGCCAGACTGGTGTTCCACCGTTATGCGAGTTGTATCTAGACACGTCTTCGGCATGGAATCTCATTGACTGGAGTAGAATTGCCTTCAGTGATGAGCCCCACTTCGAATTGGGTATATGGACATCACTACGTAATGATGAATTAACCACTAGACGTCACGCGAGGCGGACCGACCAGTACAAAAGGAGGCGCGTGAGTATCGGGTGTATTGTGTTGATCTTAGGGAAGCAGTAAGAGCAGAGTGGATCCGTCGGAAGATCTCAGTGACTTCGAGCGTGGACTAGTCATACGAGGGTGAGTCAAATGAAAACCTTAAGTTTGTAATAACAAGCCGAAATTTCTCGCCGTTATCCTGTAAGCTGGTAAGCGTGCTGCAAACAACGTGCAGAACGGCCTGTAGGTGGCAGCACAGTGCAGATGCACACATACCGTCGCAGTATCAGTATAAAGTTGGCCGCCCCACTTGCGACTTGCGTTAGGGAAGAACACTTAAAAGCACTCCGTCTTCAGGCCACGAGTGAGCTACCGGGACCATCCGACCGCCGGGTCATCCTCAGGGGAGGATGCGGATAGGAGGGACGTTGGGTCAGCACACCGCTCTTCCGATCGTTGTGATGGTATTCTTGACCGAGGCCGCTTCTATTCGGCGAGTAGCTCCTCAATTGGTATCACGAGGCTGAGTGCACCCCGAAAATTGGCAACAGCGCATGGCGGTCGGATGGTCACCCATCCAGCACTTCTCACGGGAACCAGTGTACCAACTGCGGCAAGGCCGTTGCCACCAGGAAATAACAGCTTTCTGTTATTCGGTTTTTGCGTAGTGAAGGTGTGAAACCTATTGAAATTTATCGACGAATGAAGGTTCAGTACGGTGATGCATATTTGTCACAGCAGCAAGTCTACGAATGGAGTAGGAAGTTTCCAAATGGCGTGGAAGATGCTCCTCGTCCAGGTCAGGCACAACGAGTTTTGACTCCACAGAACATTGCAACAGTTGAAGCCATAGTGAAGGAAAACCGCCGAGTGACACTGAATGACATCGCAGCATGTTTACAGATTAGCTATGGGTCAGCACACCACATTTTGCATGATGTGCTCCAGTTTCACAAAGTGTCTGCAAGATGCGTGCCACGGCAGCTGACTCCTGAAATGAGAGACCGACGTGTTGATGCTTGTGAAGAACTTCTTCGGCGCTTTGAACGAGAAGGTGAATTACCGAACTATTAGTTTAATAAGTCACGGCTCCAAATTTTAATGCGAATTCTTTACAGACGAATGGAAAAACTGGTAGAAGCCGATCTCGGGGGAGATCAGTTTGGATTCCGTAGAAATATTGGAATACGTGAGACAATACTGACCCTACGGCTTATCAAGATGGACCAAGGAAAGTCATTTGTAGACTTAGAGAAAGCTTTTGACAATGTTGATCGGAATGCTCTCTTTCAAATTCTGAAGATGGCAGGGGTAAAATACAGGGAGCGAACGGCTATTTACAATTTGTACAGAAACCAGATGGCAGTTATAAGAGTCGAGCAGCATGAAAAGGAAGCAGTGATTCGGAAGGGAGTGAGACAGGGTTGTAGCCTCTCCCGATGTTGTACAATCTGTATATTGAGCAAGCAGTAAAGGAAACAAACGATAAATTGGAGTAGGTATTAAAATCCATGGAGAAGAAATAAAAACTTTGAGGTTCGCCGATGACATTGTAATTCTGTCAGAGACAGCAAAGGACTTCGAAAGCGTTTCTGAAGAAGAGAAATTTGTTAACATCGAGTATTGATTTAAGTGTCAGGAAGTCGTTTCTGAAAGTATTTGTATGGAGTGTAGCTATCTATGGAAGTGAAACATGGACGATAAATAGTTTTAACAAGAAGAAAATAGAAGCTTTCGAAATGTAGTGCTACAGAAGAATGCTGATGATTAGATGGGAGATCACATAACTAATGAGGAAGTATTGAATAGAACTGGGGAGAAGAGGAGCTTGTGGCACAACTTCACTAGAAGAAGGGATCGGTTGGTAGGACATGTTCTGAGGCATCAAGGGATCACCAATTTAGTATTGGAGGGCAGCGCAGAGGGTAAAAATCGTAGAGGGGGACCAAGAGTTGAATACACTAATCAGATTCAGAAGGATATAGGTTACAATAAGTACTGGGAGATGAAGAGGCTTGCACAGGATAGAGTAGCATGGAGAGCTGCGTCAAACCAGTCTCAGGACTGAAGACCAGAACAACAACAACAATACATTTGTAAATTAATCAGACGTCTGAAGCTGTTTTATACGTGGAAGTTCGTTTCTTTAAAGAAGTGGGGTTGAGATGAGGGGAAGGGGAGGGGAGGGGAGGGGAGGGGAGGGGAGGGGAGGGGAGGGGAGGGGAGGGGAGTGGAGTGGAGTGGAGTGGATAACTTGCTTATGACTGAAACACGTCAATACCAACAGTAAATCACACTATCTGGACATGGATCACCAGAAGTTGTAACGAAGCAAACTGTCACCAAATACCTACGATAGTAGAGCTCCAGTAGGGGGTCACACGTGCAGTTGCGTCTCTGCAAGCCTAACGGTAGTAGTACATAGCTGTTCTTCTGCATGCTGTCTCTTATACATCTTTTTCCAGAATAAATGAGAATATCTTAACCGTTGTTCTGACTGTTTCGCGGCCGCAGTATTGGTTCCAAAGTCCGATCTGTGGCTTTTCGTGTAGACGTCAAATGTTCAAATGTGTGTGAATTCCTAAGGGACCAAACTGCTTAGGTCATCGGTCCCTAGACTTACACACTACTTAAACTAGCTTATGCTAAGAACAACACACACACACACACACACACACACACACACACACACACACACACACACACACACACACGCACACACGCAAGCCCGAGGGAGGACTCGAAGCTCCGACGGGAGTGTAGATGTCTTTTATTGTCTGTGGTCGTGTCTTGACTTCGTACATAGCAGAAACGCTCTCTGTTTGTGTGGAATTAACGGATGGTCGTGCAACGTGTATGAGACGCAAAGGCATACACGTTGAATACGGCAACAGTTTATTCGAACGTGTCTACTTCTGAGTGCAATGGTTCCATCATAGAAGACGAAGGCTGCACTGACCAACACACCGAAAGTAGCTTTGTTATGTATCAGACCAATCCATGTTCATGAATTGTATCCTATCAGCACAGTCCCATTCCACTTTCGTGGACAGATTTTAGATATGTAGAGTATGCCCTAGTGACCTACATTTATTGACCTTCCTTGTTTTTTCAAAGACATTTCTTGGGACGTTAGATCCGGGTGATCGTAACTGTCACATACGAGGACTTCCTCACCATATCTCCAAGAGGAGAAGGAAAGACGTTCTCATTTCGTTGGATACTTTGAACATAAATATACACAGATACGACTGAGAGCTGGCAATGTAACCAGGAATACGGCCATCAAAGTCGAATAACACCAAAACTACGCTTTGGGTGGATACAGGTCGCTTGACTAAAACCATTCCCCTTTCGCTAGATCTGTCCTGATTCAAAGCCACATATGTCCTGACTCACACATTGTAACAAAGAAGAGAATGTTAAGAGGAAAGCATAGGAAGCTAATGTGGAACGATGTAGTTTAGCGTAAAAGGCAGTATAATAAGAAGGAAAAGAAGCTGTAGGAACAAGCAACGTCAAATGGAAAGAGGTGCAATATTTTTAGTATAATGGAACCGTTGACTTACAAAAAAGTGGTTCAAATGGCTCTGATCACTATGGGACTTAACTTCTGAGGTCATCAGCCCCTAGAACTCAGAACTACTTGAACCTAACTAACCTAAGGACATCACACACACCCATGCCCGCGGCAGGATGGTGCGGTTCCAGACTGTAGCGCCTAGAACCGCTCGGCCACCCCAGCTGGCGTTGACTTAACAGTAGAGTGATCTGAACTCTTGCAATGAAGCGAAAAATGCTCCTGCCAATTCAGTTACATTATCCGCTCGTCCACAGTATGACGAACCTGTGACTTCGCCAATGTGTCCGATGTTACTTTTTAAGATCTCTCATTCCTAGCATTTATCCGTCTTACATGGTCCAATTGTTTCCACGAGCTGGCAAATTCATTTAAACGGTGTGGCGAAGTGTATGCCGCTATGAGCCTGTGACCGACTGTTCCTGCCTGTACATGGGTACTGAAGCGATCCTGATGCCTCACCACTAGTATTGCTCGAGGATTTGTCCCTGTGCACATGTACGTACTGTGGTAATTCGCTATGCCATTTCTTGTGAATCCTGCCTACACCGTCAGATACTAAACTTTACCCATCACGTGTAAAACGGCACATATCTCAACCGCTAATGGTCTCAGGACATTTCATTACAGGAACTTTTCTTTTAGTTTGGTCCAGTACGTCCTCATGTAGGAAAAAAAGGCCCTCCGTATTTCTATGAGATGCCGTTGTCATTACTCACATTCGAGAAGTACGTAGTGACGAAATCGCTTAACACAATCTTAATAACACCAATATATATCATACACACATTTCACACCTAGACCTTCACTTTCCTCACGCCTCAGTGCCTTAGACTTTTGGTTATGTGGATACTTGAAGGAATTCGTCTACACCACGCCAATCAACGAAGTGCGGACACTGCTGAGTCGCGTCTTCAATGCGTGCCAATGGGCACAAACACAACAACCGGCTATACTTCAAAATGTACATCATTCCTTACGCCGGAGGGCAGAGGGATGCATTGTCGTCAATGGATGCCACGTTGAACATCTTCTGTAAACACATTCTTATCGCAGAAAGTATGCGTTTCCAAACCCATATTTATTCGACTTGTTTTTCTTGTTTTGATGAGTATTACCACCATTCAAAGTATTTGACACATTTTTAACGCGCATTCTATGAAAAAAATGTTCCATGTGAATATTTGATATTTTCAAAGGGGACGCCTACCTGTGTTAAAACTGGTCATACTCCAATTTCCCCCCCCCCCCCCCCCCCCCTCCGACACACACACCATCACGCAATGGCAGGGTCAGTTTCTTATTTTCAAATGGAAACCCCTTTTTTATTGTGGATTGGGATTTTACGCCAAAAACTGCATAGGGTTTACCCAAGGAAACCTTTTCCATTCTTGAATGACATTTTCACTCTGCAGCGGAGTGTCGCTGATATGAAACTTCCTGGCAGATTAAAACTTTGTGCCAGACCGAGACTCGAACTCAGGGCCTTTGCCTTTCGCAGGCAAGTGCTCTACCATCTGAGCTACCCAATCACGACTCACGAGCTTTCCTCACAGCTTCAATTCTGCCAGTACCTCTCTCCTCTGTTCCAAACTTCACAGAAGCTCTTCTGCGAACTAGACGAGCTTCTGTGAAGTTTGGAAGGCAGGAGACGAGTTCCTGGCAGAATTGAAACTGTGAGGACAGCTCGTGAGTCGTGACTGGGTAGCTCATGTGCGACGGCACGGTAGCTCAGCGTGTTCGGCCAGAGGGTTAGCCGCCCTCTGTAATAAAAAAACTGAGTTCATAGACCGACGATGATCTAGAACAAGCGCCATGGGACGTCCGCCCTGAACAAATGGAACGAACTATCACGAACAAAATGAGATCAACAGAAAAAAAGCTGGTAAAGCACTTGCCTGCGAAAGGCAGAGGCCGGGGTTCGTGTCTCGGTCCGGCACACAATTTTCCATTCTTGGTGGATGGTGCTGTAATGGACAGTATTCAATTTCTTCGTTTTTTTTGTTGTTTTTTTTTTTTTGCAATTAAAAACCGACTCCTTTGATTCAACATGACATTTTCGATAAAAATGAAAACGTTTTAATTCTAAACAATTAATTTAATATTAAAAATGTAAGTTAGTTTTGCAAATGTGATCACACCGTAAAATTTTTACTTTCAGGTATTTAGAAGATTGTCAAATAAGCTATTTTAACATAAACCAGTTTTCTGTTCCCTACTGGACTGGTTTCGGTGAGTCATCTCGAATCTCACCATCAGGGTAACTGACTTCCGTGCCTTCTTCCGTCCAACTGCTGTGACTCTCGCGCCGACTTCCATGAATGCAAAAATTCTTTGAGAAAAATCCTAGGTATTTTTGCCGTATATCTTAAGCTGCAATAAAAACGGAATTCCCATTAAAAAAAAGTCGGTCTCCCCTATGGAGGGGAGGGGGAAGGGGTTCAGAAGTGACCAGTTTTACCGCAGAAAGATATCCCCTTTGAAAATATTAACTTTTTATCTGAAGCATTTTTTTTTTTCATACGGAACATTGAAGTTACCCAGTCAGGTCGTAGCGCGCGCAAATTTAAGCAGCCTGTTAATACACAGAGTCGTCAAACACTTTCTTCGTTTGGTTTTCTCAAACCGAAAAGGTAGCTTTTTATCACTTCCGAAAAACTCACATTTTAACGGCTTATTTGCATTTGGGCGAGTGGTGACTCACAGACCCACAGACGTCTGAGCATTACAACATTTCAGTGCATGAACTTGCGCGCACAACGGCCTGATTGGCTAACTTCCATGCTAAATAACTCAGAAATGACACAAAGTATTGAATTTTTTTCTTATCGGTTATTTTCCAGTACAGCTTCCTCTGCAACAACTTTACAAGTTTCCAGATTGTTTCTGACCACTCTGTACACAATCTCTGTTGGCCCATCATGGCCAGGAGACATCTGCTGGTAAGTAATTGTCAATATCAATAAAATTCACCAGCAGCTGTATATTTTAAGATATTATTTTATTTTATTCTGAAAGTAAGCAGTTTCGGCATCTATCGAAATAAACGAATCTGTCGTATAGTCCCATAAATCACTGGATATCGTGAATTCCAATCGTTATACAATTTTATAACGATTGCAATTCACAATATCTGTGATAACAGAGTTGCTGTCACGTCTTCGTATGAAACAATTATATAACGACTGGAATTCACGATATCCAGTGATTAATGGCGCTATACGACAAGTTCGTTTATTTGGATAGAAGCGTATGGGGCCTGAAGGCGGATAATTAAATGCCGAAACTGGTTGCTTTCGGAATAAAATAAAATAATAACTTACGGTATACAGCTGTTGGTGAATTTTATTGATACTGACAACTCTGTTTACAGGATTAGAAGCAAAAATGTCTAGTAAACATGGCCTCTAAAATACGTATCATAAGAGCTCTGAGCACTTGTTCATCTTCGCTACCTGAAACCCGTAACTTCTACTGAACAAGTGCTCATAGCTCTTAAGGTAAGCGTACTAGTGTCGAAGCTTTACTAGACATTATCGTTTTTAATTATCCTATCTCTCATATCCGTTAATATATTCCGTTCAAGTAACATACATACTAAAATGTCGACTCACTAAGGATGTCTCAAAGGCAAGTGTATGTACGTAAAGACACAATTTACTCCAAGACCAGCAACTACCATCCACTCGCGTAGTGTTCATGAATAGCGTCTAAAATGTTTTAAGTGGCATAACATGTATCAGTGAGGGACAGAGATGCATTCAGAATTTTCTAGAAAGTATCTTTCTAACTGTATTTTTTCAGAAAGTGTCTAAACCTTTGAAGATATATGTAGCTGAAAATTTTAACATTATTAATAATTACAATAATTGTAAGTCTTAACACAGCTATTAATAGAATTACATAGTTGAATATTTTAAAAAAATATAATTCATATCTTTCACAGTTTTTTTTAAACTTTTTCTCCTTTCACATAATTTTAAATAGAATTTGTTTACGCGACAAAATGTTTGTTTTCTTTCTCGCAGTCGGTTATAAAAGAAAATAGGGAAGTTGTATTTGTAACTTACCGACCCAAGATTAGCATACGATTGCGGAATCTGAATCGTCGAAACATTGTAATATTACACGTTCGCGGATTACATTATGAGAAATACTGTCATTGAACCTACCACTTCATAAATGCAGCAGCTGGAGAGGTTTTCTCGCATAGCCTGTATACCAGTGATTCCAGCCGCTGTAGAAGAGATGGTCAGAGGGGGGAGGGGGAGGGAATCGACAGAGAGAGGGAAAGGAGGAAATGGACAGATAGAGAGAGAGAGGGGGGGGGGGGCAGGGAGCTGGAGATAAATATTTAGCAATTGCGAAGCATTTCCGGGTTCGTTGGTGCACAGATAAATAAATAAGCCTAAAGTTACTAAATAAAGGGTGTTCTAAACCTTACGTTCAAAATTTCACACAGATGAGAGGATCCTAAACTGAATACCTTGAGATAAGGACTTAATGGATGGAAATAAATATTTAGTATTTTATTGATATAAGAAACTTAAACCCTATTGCAACAACTTTCCTCACAGTTAACTTCAATTTTATTTTTTCTCTTGCAATGACCAATGTACTCTATTCGTTTGTCATATAGTTTCGGTTCGTTGCCGTTTTTTGCCCCAACTTCGAAATAGGGTAGACTGTTGTCTCTTCCCCAAAAAAATGCATAGAACGCAATCACCACGCAGCTAAGCGCGACTTGCCACCATATCGCACTTAGCCCCGTTTCCCGATAAGGCATGTCCATGACTAGAAAGAGGACGTGTGGGCCGTTGTTCCGCTTATCAGTTCGTCAGACAACACCTCATTACCATTCACTGGCCGCGTGGGAACCAAATAAAGCTCTAGAGCGTTGAACCCAACACGAACGAGAGCACACTGGCCCGGAATTCACCTTTGTTTGTGTGAGAAAGTCATTTGTTAGTGATATCTAGCAACAAAACAGCATAAATTACTAGGGTGAAATGTCTCGTTTGCGAGTGGCAACCTACCAGGAAGTTACACTTGCCTTAATTCGACTGTCATACGCAATGTAATGATGCGTATTATACCGAGATTCAAAGCTGCGGTTTTTTTCTGCTGTTGTTCGACTGAACCTGCACAAAAATTTGTTGTGCAAACAACACAAAACGAACGCGTAAAGTGTTCAGCAGAAACGAATTCATAAACTTGGAACTACAGAGTAACAAGCACTGTAGAGTGAAAGCAAGTAACAGAAAGCAAACTGCGCGTCGCCGTTAATTGCTTGAATTGACAGGAATAAGTAATAGTAGTTATAGGAATCTCAGACTTTCTCCAGGTTATGAAGATATCTGTAAAGAAATACGTTCTGAATAAAGCTGCATAAACATTTAGTCACATCTTAATAAGATTTCAAGGTGGTGCAAAAACCGGAAATTTGCATGAAACGTTCAGATACGTAAAATTTTGCGCTTCACAGAACTCAAAAACACAGTAACCTGTAACACTATTAATTAGTCACAAACAGAGGTAGTCAACTCATACAAATACCTGGGTGTAATCATTTATAGTTCTTTGAGGTGGAATGGTCAATAAACTCATCAGTAGATGGTAAACTGCGGTTCATTGTTTTTTTATGGTTTTAGGGCGCAAAACGGCTACGGACATCACCGCCCGAGCGGTTCATTGGTAGGATTCTGGCAAGATACAATGAGCCTACAAATGAGACAGCTTTCAAAAATTGATCATGCGACCAGTGAAACTTTCTAAATATGATTCTATTTTTGTAACTAAATGGAAATGGTGCAGCTATTATGTTTTACTTGGAAACTGTATAACAGTTAAATTCCGATTACAGATTCTTTTCTAGACTTACCTTCCCTACTTTTAAACAGGAATGTGCTTGTGCAAATAACACATATTAGTGTGATGTCATTTAATCTAAACTGCGTCTGACTATCTGTAAATGATATTCAGTGTAAATAATGGTTGTCAATAATGCTCAGAATGGCTTTCTCATGAAACAATTTCAAACAGTGGTTAACTGTTACGAATTGGAAATATGCCCTCTTAGGTAAACACACTACTGACTTTATATGAAATATTGCCAATGAATGCTGTTTCTAATTTTTTTTTTCAAAAAGTACATTATGCCCTGCAGTTGTTTCTTAACTTGTAACGAATAGCTCAGCTGTGCTCCGCGCACTGCAAGAATGAGAAGGGCTGAACTGCATGGTCCTGAATCCTGAAATAAATCACTGCGCGGCAAACTGCCTTATTTTATTCGGTTGCTTTCCGATACTAAACATTTGTTCTCAATACAATTCTCTGTCCACGCAGTATTGCAAGGTTTAATCAGATACATTTTTTAACTAGCAGCGAGGATAAACTTCATTTCAGCATTTATAAATGACAAAATATACTATTTGAAATTATATCCAGTCATTTTAATGACGCGAGAATGACTCGATCTAACATGAAGAATAACCTTTTCTCAGCATTGTCATATGCCATAAAAATTACTTTTACGAAGAATATTTAAGTTACGTAAAAGTGTACTCTTTACCTTTTTAAATGAAAAGAATGTAACTAACGCGGCGAAGGGTATATTGAATATTGTGTTTGACTTTCGACATGAATGCAAGTCAGGAGCTGGCAAAAGTGCATTTCACGTACGATAAGGCAGACGGCAATACAGGGAACGAGAGGCTATTTAGAATTTGTATAGATACCAGATCTCTCCCCGATGTTGTACAATCTGTTTATTGAGCAAGCAGCAAAGGAAACAAAAGAAAAATTCGGAGTAGGAATTAAAATCCATGGAGAAGAAATAAAAAATTTGAGGTTCGCCGATGGCATTGTAATTCTGTCAGAGACACCAAAGGACTTGGAAGAGCAGTTGAACAGAATTGACAGTGTCTTGAAAGGAGGATATAAGATGAACATCAACAAAAGCAAAACGAGAATAATGGAATGTAGTCGAATTAAATTGGGTGATGCTGTGGGAATTAGTATAGGAAATGAGACACTTAAAGTAGTAAAGGAGGTTTGCTATTTGGGGAGCCAAATGGTCGTGGTAGAGAGGATATAAAATGTAGACTGGCAATGGAAAGGAAAGCGTTTCTGAAGAAGAGAAATTTGTTAAATCGAGTATGGATTTATGTATCAGTAAGTCGTTTCTGAAAGTATTTGTATGGAGTGTAGCCATCCATGTAGGAAAGTGAAACGTGGACGATAAATAGTTTGGACAAGAAGAGAATGGAAGCTTTCGAAATGTGGTGATACAGAAGAATGCTGAAGATTAGATGGGAGATCACATAACTAATGAGGGGGAATTGAATAGAATTGGGGAGAAGAGGAGTTTGTCGCACAACTTGACTAGAAGAAGGGATTGGTTGGTAGGACACGTTCTGAGGCATCAAGGGATCACCAATTTAGTATTGGAGGGCAGCGTGGAGGGTAAAAAACGTTGAGGGAGACCAAGAGATGAATACACTAAACAGATTCAGAAGGATGTAGGTTGCAGTAAGTACTGGGAGACGAAGAAGCTTGCACAGGATAGAGTAGCATGGAGAGCTGCATCAAACCAGTCTCTGGATTGAAGACCACAACAACAACAACAACATCTACAAGGCAGACGGCAATGCTGCGCTGGCTCGTCGTTAGTACCGACGTCATTGGTACAGCAAAGACGTCCAGATCGGAAGCCTGTGAAAGCGTCCATCGCCATGTGTTCGCTCTTGGGAAGTTTACATCTCCTGTTTTGGGGAGGAGGAGGAGTTTCCTTCTATCAACACAGGAAGGCTAGCGTTGAGTGTGAATGCTCCTCATACGGCTGTCTGGAGACTGTTGCAAGAGCAGTTGTATCCTCAAAATTTGCAACGTGTACGGGCTCTGTCTCCATCAGGTTACCCTACACCAGTTACGTTCTGCTAGAGGTTCTTGAAGCAGTGTACTACAAATCCGAAATTTTGCAGCCTTACTGTTAGTCACAGATGAAGCGCAGTTCCCATAAGATGGCATTTTAAACCTCTGTGAAGGCAAGTACTTGCGGAAAAAAAATGTTCCGGGGAATATCACATGTTTCACTTAACTACCTACGTATAGGGAATACATAGCTGAAAATTACGTCTTCTGTTTTTGTAGCACCCTGAATAGCTTAGGACGATGCATGTCAGCCGCATCTCGTGGTCGTGCGGTAGCGTTCTCGCTTCCCACGCCCGGGTTCTCGGGTTCGATTCCCGGCGGGGTTAGGGATTTTCTCTGCTTCGTGATGGCTGGGTGTTGTGTGATGTCCTTAGGTTGGTTAGGTTTAAGTAGTTCTAAGTTCTAGGGGACTGATGACCACAGCAGTTAAGTCCCATAGTGCTCAGAGCCATTTGAACGATGCATGTCAGCCTATTCAAAGTAGGTTAGTGTGGCCTCATCCTCAGAAAGTAAATGTTATTTACAGAGTGGGATAAATGTAGGTATAAATGTATCAAATTTGTCGAACATGCGAGTAGTCGAGTAAAGTATGCAGCTATTAGTATTTAACAGTAAAACTACAAATATAATTTTGTACGTAATGGATGTTACGAGTATATGAAATGTCTGACCAGAACAGCAACCAGTCACCTTCAGTAACATTTATTCATAAGCTCGTATTTAAATCGAGAGCATTCCTTATTTACATGCAAAACGGAGTCGGTATTGAAACTAAAATGATATTCCAGACGGTATTAGGTAGTTAACTGAACCACAGGTACAATACCTGATGGTCGTATTTTTTCACAGTAACCGTAGTCGCGAAAAGAGACACTCCAAATGTGTAGTACAAAGAAAATCAAATAAATAGAGCGTAAATGCAACGATGTTAAGAACCAGTAAGACTTTGTGAAAATGGATGTCTCTCAAGGCCAGCGAGAGCATGCATTCGTACAATACTGAGAATAATCTTCTGAATATTGTATTCTACAGGAATACACACCTGTTGCACGGAAGATGCTAAGAAGAACAAAGGAAAACAGCATAAAAACAGGTAGTGATCGTAAGCACAAGGGCGAAGAAGCAGTAGCTAGTAGTTGCGCAATGCTAGAGAGACAGCAGTCAGACTACCACACAATAGCTTATTAACGCTGCAGTTATGGATACTTGTCTGAAGACACTCCTTTATGGTAGCCCGTAAATAGCAGAGAATTGCACATTAACAATTGCGAAAACATTACATCGTGACCTACTTTTGTACGACGGCACGTCTATTACATTAAACAGCCTACTTGCCACGTTGGAAATATCTTACGTGACGACCGTTGCAGTAGTTACGCTGAAAGTCCTTGTGGTTCTGCCTCTTTTCTTATATAACATTTATATTACTTGTGATGACGTTGACTTCTTGTATAGAACCGTAGGGCTGTCTGTTCAGTCTTCCTCGTTCGCACCGTCAGTCACTACTTACCATGTTTCTTCCCTTTTTTCTTTCTAAAATATTCCGCTGTCCCTCAACCGCTCATGGTCCACTGCATTTTGTTATGGTGGGACAAGTGTTTTCAACTCGCTTATCGTTACGGAGTTATCAAACCTAGCCGCTGGCCTCTGTGGCCGAGCGGTTCTAGGCGCTTCAGTCTGGAACCGCTCTGCTGCTACGCTCGCAGGTTCGAATCCTGCCTCGGGCATGGATGTGTGTGATGTCCTTAGGTTGGTTAGGTTTAAGTAGTTTTAAGTTCTAGGCGACTGATGGCCTCAGATGTTAAATCCCATTTCTCTGCCTCGTGATGGCTGGGTGTTGTGTGAAGTCCTTAGGTTAGTTAGGTTTAAGTAGTTCTAAGTTATAGGGGACTGATGACCATAGATGTTAAGTCCCATAGTGCTCAGAGCCATTTGAACCATTTTTTGTTAAGTCCCATAGAGCTCAGAGCCGGACTGGATCGCCCAGAACCGCTCGGCCACATGGGCGGCTCCGTTTGGACAGAGTTTAGTTTAGTTTAGTATGATGTCAGACATAACATGTGATGCCCCATCTCAAGCGACCTTATAAGGATGCAGGAATCATTTCATCTCGTGGTACACAACGTGGCATGATTGTTTTTCTTGTTTCAAATGGTTCAAATGGCCCTGAGCACTATGGGACTCAACATCTTAGGTCATAAGTCCCCTAGAACTTAGAACTACTTAAACCTAACTAACCTAAGGACATCACACACACCCATGCCCGAGGCAGGATTCGAACCTGCGACCGTAGCAGCCCCGCGGTTCCCGACTGCAGCGCCAGAACCGCACGGCCACCGCGGCCGGCAAATTTTTCTTGTTTCATCCTCAGTACGAAAATTCCTCAATTACATGAAGCTATCTTTCAAGCAATCACTTTTTTTATTCATATATGTCGCTGTACGAACATTTTTTTAACATGTTACTAGCTGTAATTGATTAAAATTGTAATTCAGCATCTCCTTCTGTTTCTTTCTCGTGTCCCGTTTCTCTATGGTGTCGCCATTGTTATAAGGGTTTAGACAATATGGCAGTTGACAGCCGGATGCCATCGTGAAGCCAGCAGTCTTCCAGACGAAGAATTTGTGTTTCGAAACTTCCTGGCAGATTAAAACTGTGTCCCGGACCGAGACTCGAATTTGGGACCTTTGCCTTTCGTGGGCAAGTGCTCTACCTACTGAGCTACCCAAGCACGTCTTCACAGCCTCAATTCTGCCAGTACCTCGCCTCCTACTTTCAAAACTTCACAGAAGCTCTTCTGCGAATCTTTCAGGTTTTAATCTGCCAGGAAGTTTCATATCACCGCACACTCCGCTGCAGATTGAAAATCCCATTCTGAAGGCTTGTGTTTTGTGTAGCTTGTATATGAGGAGGGGCGTGGGTATCAGTCTGTTATTCACTTAGTTAGTAGTGTGAAACCGCCTAAAAACCGATTGAGGAGGCTGACCAGCTCATGAGCCCTCGTTGTTAGTTCTCGTGGCGGATTGGATACGGGCAGGCTCGCTTCCCGAATCCCAAAAGCGGGGCGTTAACGCACTCGGTTGTCTGGGTCGGTCATAAAATTGTATTTCAGCGTAGTAACAATTATAATAATAACAAAGAAAATAATACTAATAGTGATTAAACGCTAAAATATTGTGTATTAGTAACAGCATTAGTTGAGAGAATTATATACTAGCTGAGTACCTGACATTGTCCTGGTAGGTATTGCTTCTAATAATAATAGTGCATCTCTTCCTACCCCCTCTCTCTGTCCATCTCCTTCTCGTCCTCCCCATCTCTCTGTCAACCTTCTCCTTCCTCCACTCTGTCTGCCTCCTCCTGCCCCGCTCTCTGGCCATCTGCTACTATCCACTCTCTCCGCCCATCTGCTCCTTCCCCCTCTCTCCATGCCCTCCTCACTCTATCTCCTTCTTCCTCAAATTTGTCTCCGTCGCCTCCTCCTCCCTCTCTGCTGTCCGTCTCTTCCTCCCCCATTCCCTCTCCATGTCATCACCCCACCTCAACATGAAATTTCTATTTCCTAACCACAAAATATTTCTTCCCAGATCTTACGTAATATGTGTCAAATAGATTGAGGGATTTTGGAGTAGTTTTTTATTCTCTGCCTTGCCCACATACACAAGTCACTTATATTCCACTTATTTGTACACATATTTGAACCGTATTTCTAGCGAATTTCTCGCATTAGTTTCTTTTTTTACTCAGTTCAGTGTTATGACGTCATATATCCTTAACTATAAGTCGTACAATGATATAATTTCGAAGGTACATTCAGCGCATATGCGGATACTGTCTGCGAAATATGTTGCGAATCGATTTACTTCCAAAGAAGTAATAATATTATACGTCATACATGATGCTGCAGTTTTTCACACATCTCAGTTTTCATAACGTCATATCTCTTGAAGTATATGAAGAACAAGATATAGGTTTGCTGGTACATCCAGCGGTATATGTGAAAACCACCTGTGGAGTGTGTCGCCTTTACAGTTAATAGTAAAGAAGTAATCGTGGTTGTTGTCAGCTAGAAACAGTTTTGTAAATGTTTGAAATTACGTGGAAAGTCTGTTGCAAATCACTGTTGTTGTTATGGTCTTCAGTCCTGGGACTGGTTTGATGCAGCTCTCCATGCTACTCTATCCAGTGCAAGCTTCTTCATCTCCCAGTACCTACTGCAACCTACATCCTTCTGAATCTGCTTAGTGTAGTCATCTCTTGGTCTCCCTCTACGATTTTTACCCTCCACGCTGCCCTCCAATACTAAATTGGTCATCCCTTGATGCCTCAGAACATGTCCTACCAACCGATCCCTTCTTCTGGTCAAGTTGCGCCACAATCTTCCCTTCTCCCCAATCATATTCAATACTTCCTCATCAGTTATGTGATCTACCCATCTAATCTTCAGCATTCTTCTGTAGCACCACATTTCGAAAGCTTCCATTCTCTTCTTGTCTAAACTATTTATCGTCCACGTTTCACTTTCCTACATGGATGGCTACACTCCATACAAATACTTTCAGAAACGACTTCCTGACACTTAAATCTATACTCGATGTTAACAAATTTCTCTTCTTCAGAAACGCTTTCCTTTCCATTGCCAGTCTACATTTTATATCCTCTCTACTTCGACCATCATCAGTTATTTTGCTCCCCAAATAGCAAAACTCCTTTACTACTTTAGGTGTCTCATTTCCTAATCTACTTCCCTCAGCATCACTCGACTTAAATCGACTACATTCCATTATCCTCGTTTTGCTTTTGTTGATGTTCATCTTATATCCTTCTTTCAAGACACTATCCATTCCGTTCAACTGCTCTTCCAAGTTTCTTTGCTGTCTCTGACAGAATTACGATGTCATCGGCGAACCTCAAAGTTTTTATTTCTTCTCCATGGATTTTAATACCTAAGTGCTCATATTCTCAAATACTGGATGAATAAATTCTGGGTATTCACGCATTGCGGCCTAAACTCGCCTCCCCCCCTCCTTCTCACAACTACCCCTTTGGTAAGTAGGTGGTTCTTACCCCCAGAGCGATTCTTTCCGAGCAGTCAGTGATATATATAGTAAATTTGGTTGAAATCGCTCCTATTGCTTAGGAGAAGATGTGGAACATACATACACTTTTTAATATGCATAGATATTACTGGCCGCGCTAAGAGTCATCAGGTGCATTTTCTCTGGTGTTTCAGCAGATACATACTTGCAGTTTTGTTTTTGCCGTGTGTTGCTGGCCGTCCCGAACAAACGGTGCTCATCCTATCTTTCATGCGACGCCCATCGGCGACGGGAACAAAATGATTATTAAAGCGGAATTTCAAACGTCCATTCGACAGATCTGTCCCAAATTAGTAAAGGCGACATTCGTTTGATCGAGATTTATTAATAGGGACATTAAAGCATCAAGACTATCCAGTATTCGTGCGGCGACTGAGCAGGACTGCTGCGTGCCGGTAGGAGTCAGCACGGACCAGGACGGTGTTGTTGCAGCTGGAGTAATGCTTATTCTTCCTGTTTTACTGTTTTTGTTAATACGTCCTGCGCTTTCCGTCGACTTTGGGAGCTGTATGACAGACTGCTTGGTGTCCGCTGTGGTCATGAATACACACTCACAATTTCTGACACAATACTCGCATTCATATGTTTCAGAACATAAGATCCACGCCACCATTCACATTCGCACTTCCATGATGATGCTGTGCAGAATGGGAGGGAATTTGTAACTATCGTACACCGGCATGTTTGTCTTTTTTCATGACTAACTGACCAAACAAAGTAAATAAGTATTTTTTATTTATCCGTAACCATTTTCCACGCAAGAATGAGAACATGGATTTTCTTGAATTACAGCCCAACTACCAAGAATCAAAACAAATGTTTAAGACAAAATGTACATAGTTTTTTATGTTGAATCTGATTATGCAGTAAAAATGGGCCTCCCATTTCAAATTTTAAAGTTGCCTGCCTCCCCATGCCCAGGGGTTAATTTTAGCGCCAGCATATATCCCTCTCGAAAATAATCAACTTTGGATTCTACAAATTTTTTCGTCTGAAGTTTATTTTTCGAGTTATCCTGGTTTGTCAACTTAAAATTTACACCCTATCTAAAGGACCATGTATCCTAAGGAACATCTTCATTCTGCATAATTATCCTTCTTTTTTCGTGTGAAGTTTATTTTTCAAGTTATTCTGGTTTGTGAACTTAAAATTTACATCCTGTATAAAGGACCATGTCCTCTAAGGAACATCTTCATTCTACATAATTATCCTTCTGTCTGTAACCTAAAAGTACCAAAATTGAATTTGTCAATGTTCAATTCATGGTTTATTAGAAGATGGTTGATCTGTAACATGAAACATAATGATACTGTAATAAAAATAAAAATAAAACATTACATATTTATCATATAGTATTCGAACAAGCAGTTTCGTCAAAAAAAGATAAAATAAAAAACTAGAGAACAAAAATACATCAAACATACCTTCAATACGTGATGATTTTGGTTTGTGGGGGTGTATGAAACGTGTTTCTGTTACTCATATAGAACTTTCGCATTTATCAATAATAACAGAAAACTCCTTCCTTTGATCATGCTGAATCATTATCTATTGAGTACAAAATAACGACAATAATTATACAGATTTTTTTTATTTTTATATATGGAAACTGTACTTGCAGGAAAAGTAATTGCTTTGGTTACATAAAAGCGCAAAGTTACGCGACCGACTAGTTTTTATTACTTACAAAGTGTAATTATATTGTGTAAGGATGCAAAATACACAATACACTAACAATGAATGATGTACAGTTCTAATTATTCTCAAAACAAAGAATCAAACGAACAAAAAAACAGAGCACGCGTCGTCTCCCAGTTCCACTCTTAAACATTCATTGAAGTTTCTTTCCCTGATTATGCTAACAATACTACCGCAGTCACTACCATTTACTACGCCATTTATGTACTGCACCACAAATACAGAACAGTAGTTATAGTAGCGCGCAGCTCTAGCCGTATGGAGTCGGGGCATTAGGATGGGTCGACGAGCAGACGTAACGGTGTGGCGGAGAGGAGCCATCATGTTTAGACACGTACGTGATCACGCCGTGAATGAAATTCCTTGATTTTTTGGTGTGTCGAAGCAGACTGTCCGACCGGTCTACAAGGAACAGTGTACCGCTACGTAAGAAATGAATGGACACCATTTAGTTCCAATGAGGTAGACGTTGAGGGACCATGGGCAAAGTATAAACGGATTGTAAATCGAGCTCAGGAGAAGTATGTACCGTGTAAGTGGATTAAAGACGGAATAGACCTACCGTGATTTAATAACAAATTTCAAAAAATGCCGAGGTTGCAGAGAGTGTTGCACTCTTGGTTCAAAAAAGAACGCGCAAATGATGACAGGCGAAAGTTGGTAGAAACACGTGCGTCTGTAATGCTCGAAACATACAACTTCCACCGCCATACCTTAGAAAAACTTTGCAAACAACCTGAGAAAATTCTGCTCCTACGTAAAATCGCCAAGTGGACAGAAGATTTATGTCCCGTCACTCGTTGACCAATCTAGTATGACAACAGAAAACAGCGAAAGGAAAGCTAAAGTTTTAAATTTTGCGTTTAAGAAATCATTCACGCAGGAGGATCGTGCAGACTGCCGTACCATGACAGTGAAAAATTACAGTTTGCTTTTACCGCTAAAACTAACATTTAGCTGCAGAAGACGGTTGTGCAAACAACCACAAAATGTTCTGTCTTTAGTTCCCCCGTTGAGACTAGCCTTAAACGCCGTGAACAAAGCGATCGAATTGTGGTTAAGTTATGACCCCAGGTTAAATTCAGGGCTTTGACAGGTGCAGTTCAGTCATTGGTCACTTAAAACCAGCTGTTGACAGAGCGTCTCCCATTTCAGTCATAACTCGCGGCGGGTGCTTCCAAGAATGCTCTGCGCTGCACAGTAACATCATTTGTGAAGCCAACAGCCATGTTTGTAAGTCGCCTATAGCCGAGAGGTAGCTAGCAGCGGATGTTTCAACACTAAATCGGCAAGTGACAGACGTCAAGTACCAAGTAATTTTAATCCGTCTATAAGGCTCTTGCAGAGACACATAAACATTCGTAAGACCCTAAGGGACCGAAGACCATCGTCACGCCGTGGCCGCGCGGGATTAGCCGAGCGGTTGCCGGCACGGTAGCTCAGCGTGTCCGGTCAGAGAGCTGTTTGGTCTCTTAATAAAAAAACTGAGCGGAAGGATCAACAAACGAACTTGAACGGATGGCATGTGATGTCCGCAACGACCAAACACAACGATCAAGAATGGAAAAAAAAAAAAAACAGTCTAAGGCTCTGCAGTCATGGACTATGCGGCTCGTCCCGGCGGAGGTTAGAGTCCTCCCTCGGGCATGGGTGTGTGTGCTTGTCCTTCGGATAATTTAGATTAAGTAGTGTGTAAGCTTACGGTCTGATGACCTTAGCAGTTAAGTCCCATAAGATTTCACACACATTTGAACTTTTTTTTGTCACGCCGTGTATAAGGCAATAGGTTTTGTAACGTGGCCTGATCAGAAAAGAAAGATTTTGGAATTTTAACTGAAATTGTGATGTATTTTTTCGAAATGTAGTTGTTCGGAATTCGGGACACATCAGAACGACCACTGCAAAAGCAGAATATGGAAAGCATAATCAAAAGTGATAATATCAGTGTAGAATTATCTTTACTGCGGATGGTCAGTTTAAGTTAATTTTGCTACCTGATTTGTAGTCGTCAGGCTCAGAATATTTGTTGATAAGCAGATTTTTTTTGGTGACAGCGAACCGTGTTTTGTGCGACGTAGAAAACATAAAAAGACTTTAAAGAAATTTAGACTACAAAGTACGACTTTTTTCTATGTTATACAAATCTGCATATACTCGTAATGGGGTTCAGATAGACATCTCACCAGACTGATCCTCTTCCAATGTGATCAACAATGAAACGTAACAAAACTCTATATATCATTAGAGAAATGTAGTAACAGCGTTCTGATAAATAAATCATAGGCTAAATCAGGATTTTCCTTTATTACTTCAAATATGCTACGAAACCCTCCCCCCATGAACCATGGACCTTGCCGTTGGTGGGGAGGCTTGTGTGCCTCAGCGATACAGATAGCCGTACCGTAGGTGCAACCACAACGGAGAGGTATCTGTTGAGAGGCCAGACAAACGTGTGGTTCCTGGAGAGGGGCAGCAGCCTTTTCAGTAGTTGCAGGGGCATCAGTCTGCATGATTGACTGATCTGGCCTTGTAACAATAACCAAAACGGCCTTGCTGTGCTGGTACTGCGAACGGCTGAAAGCAAGGGGAAACTACGTCCGTAATCTTTCCCGAGCGCATGCAGCTTTACTGTATGATTAAATGATGATGGCGTCCTCTTGGGTAAAATATTCCGGAGGTAAAATAGTCCCCCATTCGGATCTCCGGGTGGGGACTACTCAAGAGGATGTCGTTATCAGGAGAAAGAAAACTGGCGTTCTACGAATCGGAGCGTGGAATGTCAGATCCCTTAATCGGGTAGGTAGGTTAGAAAATTTAAGAAGGGAAATGGATAGGTTAAAGTTAGATATAGTGGGAATTAGTGAAGTTGGGTGGCAGAAGGAACAAGACTTTTGGTCAGGTGACTACAGGGTTATAAACACAAAATCAAATAGGGGTAATGCAGGAGTAGGTTTAATAATGAATAGGAAAATAGGAATGCGGGTAAGCTACTACAAACAGCATAGCGAACGCATTACTGTGGCTAAGATAGATACGAAGCCCACACCTACTGCAGTAGTACAAGTTTATATGCCAACTAGCTCTGCAGATGACGAAGAAATTGAAGAAATGTATGATGAAATAAAAGAAATTATTCAGATAGTGAAGGGTGACGAAAATTTAATAGTCATGGGTGACTGGAATTCGGTAGTAGGAAAAGGGAGAGAAGGAAACGTAGTAGGTGAATATGGACTGGGGCAAAGAAATGAAAGAGGAAGCCGCCTGGTAGAATTTTGCACAGAGCACGACGTAATCATAGCTAACACTTGGTTCAAGAATCATAAAAGAAGGCTGTATACATGGAAGAAGCCTGGAGATACTGACAGGTTTCAGATAGATTATATAATGGTAAGGCAGAGATTTAGGAAGAGCATAAGGGAACAATTGACAGGAATGGGAGAAAGAAATACAGTAGAAGAAGAATGGGTAGCTCTGAGGGATGAAGTAGTGAAGGCAGCAGAGGATCAAGTAGGTAAAAAGACGAGGGCTAGTAGAAATCCTTGGGTAACAGAAGAAATATTGAATTTAATTGATGAAAGGAGAAAATATAAAAATGCAGTAAATGAAGCAGGCAAAAAGGAATACAGACGTCTCAAAAATGAGATCGACAGGAAGTGCAAAATGGCTAAGCAGGGATGGCTAGAGGACAAATGTAAGGATGTAGAGGCTTATCTCACTAGGGGTAACGTAGATACTGCCTACAGTAAAATTAAAGAGACACTTGGAGATAAGAGAACCACTTGTATGAACATCAAGAGCTCAGATGGAAACCCAGTTCTAAGCAAAGAAGGGAAAGCAGAAAGGTGGAAGGAGCGTATAGAGGGTCTATACAAGGGCGATGTACTTGAGGACAATATTATGGAAATGGAAGAGGATGTAGATGAAGATAAAATGGGAGATACGATACTGCGTGAAGAGTTTGACAGAGCACTGAAAGACTTGAGTCGAAAAAAGGCCCCTGGAGTAGACAACATTCCATTGGAACTACTGACGGCCTTGGGAGAGCCAGTCTTGACAAAACTCTACCATCTGGTGAGCAAGATGTATGAGACAGGCGAAATAACCTCAGACTTCAAGAAGAATGTAATAATTCCAATCCCAAAGAAAGCAGGTGTTGACAGATGTGAAAATTACCGAACTATCAGTTTAATAAGTCACAGCTGCAAAATACTAACTCGAATTCCCTACAGACGAATGGAAAAACTAGTAGAAGCCGACCTCGGGGAAGATCAGTTTGGATTCCGTAGAAATGTTGGAACACGTGAGGCAATACTGTCCCTACGACTTACTTTAGAAGCTAGATTAAGGAAGGGCAAACCTACGTTTCTAGCTTTTGTAGACTTAGAGAAAGCTTTTGACAATGTTGATTGGAATACTCTCTTTCAAATTCTGAAGGTAGCAGGGGTAAAATACAGGGAACGAAAGGCTATTTACAATTTCTACAGAAACCAGATGGCAGTAATAAGAGTCGAGGGACATGAAAGGGAAGCAGTGGTTGGGAAGAGAGTGAGACAGGGCTGTAGTCTCTCCCCTATGCTGTTCAATCTGTATATTGAGCAAGCAGTGAAGAAAACAAAAGAAATATTCGGAGTAGGTATTAAAATCCATGGAGAAGAAATAAAAATGTTGAGGTTCGCCGATGACATCGTAATTCTGTCAGAGAGAGCAAAGGACTTGGAAGAGTAGTTGGTCGAAGTAGAGAGGATATAAAATGTAGACTGGCAATGGCAAGGAAAGCGTTTCTGAAGAAGAGAAATTTTGTTAACATCGAGTATAGATTTAAGTGTCAGGAAGTCATTTCTGAAAGTATTTGTATGGAGTGTAGCCATGTATGGAAGTGAAACATGGACGATAAATGGTTTGGACAAGAAGAGAATAGAAGCTTTCGAAATGTGGTGCTACAGAAAAATGCTGAAGATTAGATGGGTATATCACATAACTAATGAGGAAGTATTGAATAGGATTGGGGAGAAGAGAAGTTTGTGGCACAACTTGACCAGAAGAAGGGATCGGTTGGTAGGACGTGTTCTGAGGCATCAAGGGATCACCAATTTAGTATTGGATGGCAGCGTGGAGGGTAAAAATCGTAGCGGGAGACCAAGAGATGACTACACTAAGCATATTCAGAAGGATGTAGGTTGCAGTAGGTACTGGGAGATGAAGTAGCTTGCATTAGATAGAGTAGCATGGAGAGCTGCATCCAACCAGTCTCAGGACTGAAGACCCAACAACAACATGCTACGAACAAAAAACAAGATATGCCTTACAGTTTGAAAGGCAGAAGAAGAAAGACAGCAAATGGGAGTCGATTCGTGCCTTTACTATTTTGCAAAATGAAGGTCAAAATTAACACCATCGATGGCTGTAGAAATATGATATTGGTATTGTACAATTTTGCAACTGATGATGACAGACCGGCCGTTGTAACCGAGCGCTTCAGTTTGGAACCGCGCGACCGCTACGGTCACAGGTTCGAATCCTGCCTCGGGCATGGATGTGTGTGGTGTCCTTAGGTTAGTTAGGTTTAAGTAGTTCTAAGTTCTAGGGGACTGATGACCTCAGATGTTAAGTCGCACAGTACTCTGAGCCATTTGAACCATTTGATGATGACAAGATACGACAGATTCAAGAACTTGTCCAGGCGATGTCGTCGGCTTAGGCAGGACCCATGTGAACAATTAGGTTGTCGACAGGAAAGGTCATCATAGGAATAGTAGGCGCGGTATCTGCCCAGACATCTTCGTTCCTCATGGTACTCTCATACAGCATCACTTGAAACAATTGTACAATGGAATTACTACTACGTAGGGCGTGGCTTACACTGTTATATTAAAGGAATCTTTCATTAGGGTACAATCTTTACGTCAACAGAAATAACAACATAAGTTCATGGCATATTAATCGGATTCGTGTTTAACTGGCGAGGGAGGAGGAAGACCTTTTTATTTTTACATTTCTAAAGCGTCATTTTTCGTTTCATATACAGCGTTCAATTACCAGAGTTCTTGATGAACGACTTCCTGCAGTTGAAGTCACTCCTTCATTTTAACGCCTACAACATGCACATCCTTAGATCTCTGTCGGACAAGTCTTTTTTTTATTTTTAAAACACTGGTTACAGTTCAACAATGACGCCGCGCTGTGCATTTGTAGCGACAAATGGGACGGGTGTCCCGTTCAGAGGTGGTTTAGCACGCCCCTGCCTGCCAACATTTGCGCGTCGAAACAGTGCGTTACCTAATGCCACGTATTTGTGAAGAGTGCGAAGGGATGTCGCTACCCACACTTGGATTACACCGCCATCAGTCTCCGCCAGTACCGGACGAGACATTGCTGGACTTGGTGGAGAAAGTCGCTGGGCTACAGAAAGTGCAATTCAACCAGGCTGCAGACCTCCCGTTCGTATGTGACTTCATTATGAGCAGTGCGGGTTTTGCTACCAACTGAAGGACACACTGCCAAATCATAGCAAATGCCGTACTTCTTCATGGCCAGACATGTCGACGCTGCTCGTCTCATATGCTGACGAACGTTTCGATGAGCTTGACGGCAGATTCTGCGTGTTAAGTTGAAAATTTTCATTCTATTAGTGCATGTTAAGATCCGTGCTTCTTTTATAAGTACTTCTAGCATACGGTTAGTCACTGTAATCAGTTTGTATGTCACACAAATATATGGTAAAGTTTCTTGGGCATACGATCAGCTAAATTCCAGCTTCCCACAGTAACTTTACCTTCCAGTAGCTTCTGGAAAGCTTTCGTAGGTCCGTTATTCTAAAGCAATATTTTTAAATTCGTGTGCATTTTTGATTAGTATTCTGCTGATTTTCGCTGATACTAAATCAACAAATTAATGTCGATTTTATTTTAATTCGAGTAGTAGTCACTCCCTCATCAATTTTAATCTTTTGATAGTAAAAAAATGGTTCAAACGGCTCTGAGCACTATGGAACTTAACATCTGTGGTCATCAGTCCCCTAGAACTTAGAACTACTTAAACCTAACTAACCTAAGGACATCAGACACATCCATGCCCGAGGCAGGATTCGAACCTGCGGCCGTAGCGGTCACGCGGTTCCATACTGAAGCGCCTAGAACCGGACGGCCACACCAGCCTGCTTTTGATAGTAAATTTGTAATTCTCTGTTCCCCTCCCCCCCCCCCTCCATTAAGTTTCCATGCTAGGATTACCACCTTCATTGTGCTTTAATTCTGTTGTGCACATTTTTACCAGCGTTGGATATTAAGGTCATGTGTGGATTATAGCTATCACAGATTCAATTAACTGTAACCACACACTCTAGCGAGGTTTCGCAGTCTGCTTCAAAAGAATGGAAATAACACAGAGAAAACAACCAAGTAATCATTTTCAACTACTCAGTGGACAAAAGATGATCAACTGAACAAATGGCTGTAAGAGCTACAACGACCTCAGACATATACCTTCCAGATTTTTATACATGCGTCTTATTCTCAAAATTTCCTAGGCACATGATCGTTTCAATGAGAAGTCATATTTGGAATAAGCACTATATAGGTCCGAAATTGTCCATTATTGTTGTTGTGGTCTTCAGTCCTCAAACTGGTTTGATGCAGCTTTCCATGCTACTCTATCCTTTGCAAGCTTCTTTATCTCCCAGTACCTACTGCAACCTACATCCTTCTGAATCTGGTTAGTGTATTCATCTCTTGGTCTCCCTCTACGATTTTTACCCTCTACGCTACCCTCAAATACTAAATTGGTGATCCCTTAATGCCTCAGAACATGTCCTACCAACCGATCCCTTCTTCTGGTCAAGTTGTGCCACAAACTTCTCTTCTCCCCAATCCTATTCAATACTTCCTCATTAGTTATGTGATCTACCCATCTAATCTTCAGCATTCTTCTGTAGCACCACATTTCGAAAGCTTCTATTCTCTTCTTGTCTAAACTATTTATCGTCCACGTTTCACTTCCATACATGGCTACACTCCATACAAATACTTTCAAAAATGACTTCCTGACACTTAAATCTATACTCGATGTTAACAAATTTCTCTTCTTCAGAAACGCTTTCCTTGCCATTGCCATTCTACATTTTATATCCTCTCTACTTCAACCATCATCAGTTATTTTGCTCCCCAAATAGCAAAACTCATTTACTACTTTAAATGTCTCATTTCCTAATCTAATTCCCTCAGCATCACCCTACTTAATTCGACTACATTCCATTATCCTCGTTTTGCTTTTGTATATGTTCATCTTATATCCTCCTTTCCAGACACTGTCCATTCCATTCAACTGCTCTTCCAAGTCCTTTGTCCATTATATATATTAAAAAAATTACATAAGAATTTTTGTTTTCTAGACAAATGCTGTGCCTTAACCGAAACTCTGTCTCCTGCTCTCAGGTGTCTATCGTGAACCACGCCTGTATGATTGCTTTTCTGCCTCTTTGCAGCTTGTTCTGTTTCCCCAATCACAATGCGAACAATTTTGGCGATCACAATGCGAACAGTTGTGGCGTGTTTTGCTCTTCCTGTATATGGAGACATAATTGCCCCTCTGATATGTCTGCTGGCCACTGATTCTTTAAAACTAGGATGGGTGGCATCCTCGTTGCTCCATGAAGTAGTTCATTTATTACATCCTGGAACTCTTTCAGAAATATATCCCAGTTTCTATGCTATCAATGGCAGTATAAATAACACCTTTTGGCCAAATCCCGTCATGATCCTTTCTCTCAGATTTGATACAAGGTGATGATAAGAAATGTAGACTGCTGCGATCTTTTCTCATTGCAGAAGATTTTGCCATCAGTAACATTGGAACTGAGACCCATTATCATATATCACTTTGTCTACCTTTCTAACTTATCTTAGAAAGCAGAAATGTCTTACGTATCATCTTTATCCACATCCAACTTGATCACCTCACAATCAGTATTTACTGTGACATGCTTCTCTTAAAAAATTTATGATCATCCTGAACTGATTTTTGATGTTCAACCCCAGTGTAGTGTCAGCGGTAGGAGACAGAATGAATAGGGAATTTTCCCACACATAGTCTGATTGGCAAATAATATCGATATGAGCCCACTTTTTTACTTCTGCTGCCTTCTCATCGCTGCACCCCTCACTTCAGTCTTGTATATTAGCAACTCAGGCCACACTTTCCCCCACAGACAGGTGTAATAAAGGCTACTGTTACTGTTCATTACCAACACCTGGCTTACGGTGTTCAGGATATAATGAATCTCCTAATGATTAGCTGTTGTTCTAACTACTATATGACCAACGAACTGTACCTCATCTTTCTCCCCTGACCGAATCTCTCTCATATCTTCAAAGCTTATGTACAACGACTCAGTTACATTTTTGTGAGGCAGCTAAGACAGGCAACCTCAAATACACTGACGGAAAAGAACCGCAACACCAAGAAGAAATTGTGCAGCTGAAATGCCATCTGGTAGGCGTGTTTTTACTTTTGAAAGATGATATCATTTCCAACGTCGCACCAGTCGCATAAGAGTGGCGCTAATAGTGCCACAATGAAGGTGCAAATCAGGTTTGTTTTAAATACAAGTTGTAACGATTGTGAGTGGTACTTATCTTTGAGATTGGACGGGAGGGGTGGGGGTGGGGGGTTGATATTAGTCAAGAATGGCTTTAAAGTGACAAAGTGTAACAGGGGCGCGAGAAGCTGTATGTTCCTTCTGCGATATTGCAGGAAGAGTTGGCAGGAATGTAGCCACTGTAGATGACTGCTGGCAGCGATGAGCACAAGTACATAGTCGCAAGAAAAGCGGGCTCCGGACAGCAGTTCAGCATATGGCTCTGGCGCATCACATTCCTTCTGCAGCACTATTTGAGTAGCAGCTGGCATACAATGACACAAAGAATTATTAAATTTGTTACTTCAGAGACAGCTCCGAGCACTCTATTGTCTCCATACCACTGCCATTTGCGACTTCAGTGGTTTCAAGCGAGGGCTCATTAGAGGGCAGGATAGAGGTCTGTTGTGTTTTCTGATGAAAGCTGGTCCTGCCTCGGTGCCAATGATGGCCGTGTGTTGGTTAGAAGAATGCCAGATCAGGACCTGCATCTACCCTGTCAGTATGCTAGACACACTGGACCTGGAGTTGTGGTCTGTGGTACGATTTCGTGTAGTACCAGGAGAACTCCCGTGGTTATCTCACGCTCCCTGACTGCAGAATTGGACTTCAGGGCACATACCACTGTTGTTACCCAATATGCTCTACAAAGTGTTGGCCGGCCGCTGTGACCGAGCGGTTCTAGGCGCCTCAGCCCAGAACCGCGCTGCTGCTATGGTCGCAGGTTCGAATTCTGCTTCAGGCATGGATGTGTGTGATGCCATTAGGTTAGTTAGGTTTAAGTAGTTCTAAGTCTAGGGGACTGATGACCTCAAATCTTAAGTCCCATAGCGCTTAGAGCCATTTGAACCATTTGTTGTATTGGCCTGCTGCATCACCAGACCTGTCTCCAATAGAGCACATATGGGACATCATCGGAAAACAATCCCAACGTCAACCACAAACAGCGTTAACCGTCCCTGTGTTCACCTCCAATCGGTCCTCACTGGTGGCCAGCCCAGTTACTGCTCGCACTGAGGTTGACCCCTCACCTGTGGTCGAGTGGGAGGTCGCTTCGGGGCATAGCAGGCGGTGAAAGACTTCGTAGGGGGCCGCACACAAGGCCTCCCTGGTTTGTCTGACAAACAGGTTCCAGGTGCTGTCTGTGGCTGACGCTGTCACTGAGCCAGATACCGTCGCCTGCCCTGTTTCAGAAGAAACCTCTCAGTCTGCAAGATCTGGAAAATCACAGAGGGTGGGATTATTGACAGGAGTCCACCGTTAGGCTCGTTATGGGGCCCCTTAAGGACATGGCTGCCAAGAAGGGGAAGAAAACCAATGTGCACTCCGTGCGTGTACCAGGTGGAGTCATTCCAGACGTGGAACGGGTCCTCCTGGATTCCATGAAGAGCTCAGGGTGCAGCCAACTGCAGGTGGTGGCTCGCGTCGGTAACAGTGATGTGTGTCACTATGGATCAGAAGAGGTTCTCTCTGGTTTCGAGCGGCTAACAGAAGTGGTAAAGGCTGCCAGTCTTGCTTCCGAGACGAAAGCAGAGTTGACCATTTGCAGCATAGTCGACAGAACCGATTGCGAACCTCTGGTACAGAGGCGAGTGGAGGGTCTGAATCAGAGGCTCAGACGTGTCTGCGACAGTGTGGGCTGCAGATTCTTCGACTTGAGCCAAAGGGTCGTTGGGTTTCGGGTTCTGCTGAATATGTCAGGAGTCCACTATACACAGGAGGCGGCTAGATGGGCAGCAGGGGCTGTGTGGCGTGGACTGGGAGGTTTTTTAGGGTAGAGGCTCTCGGAAAACACAAAAGGGCTTCGGCCACAACACAGGAAAAACGTAGATGCAGAAACCATCGGTATAACAGTTGTAAATTGTCATAGCTATGGTGGGAAAGTGCTAATAGAAAGTACTGATGCTCAAATCGTTATAGGTACAGAAAGCTGGCTAAAACCAGAGACAAGCTCAGCCGAAACTTTTGCGAAGAACCTAACGGTGTTCTCAAAGGATAAGCTAAACACAGTTGGCGGTGGCATGTTTGTTGCTGTTAGAAGTAATTTATCTTGTCTAAAATTGAAGTAGATAATTTCTTAGAGTTGTTGGCAAACGGAATAAAATAATAATTGGATTCTTTTACCGAGCTCCCAATTCAGATTGTACAATTGCTGAAAGGTTCAAAGAAAACCCGAATCACACTTGGTGGTACTTTAATTTACCCTCCATATGTTGGCGAAAATACATGTTTAATTTCGGAGGTACGCATAAAAAATCATCCGTAATTGTGCTAAACGCATTCTCTGAAAATTATTTCGAGCAGTTATTTCATGAGCCCAAGCGAATAGTAAACGATTGTAAAACACACTTGAACTCTTAGCAACAAATAATCCTGAGCTAATAACGAGCATTAAAACGGATAAGGGATTAGTGAACACAGGGTTGTCGTAGCGAGATTGAATATTGTATACCCCAAATTCTCCAAAAATAAACGAAAAATATAACTATTCAAGAAAGGAGATAAAATTTCACTTGGCCCCTTCCTGAGAGGCAATCTCCTCTCCTGTCAAATTAACAATGTGAGTGTAGACCAGATGGGCTCGAATTCAAAGAAATAGTATCGGCAGCAATTGAGAGTTTTGTACCAAATAAATTAACAAACGACAGAGCTGATCCTGCTTGGTACACAAAACGGATCAGAAACTATTGTAGAAACAACGAAACAAACATGCCAAATTTAAACAGACACAAAATCCCCAATATTGGCGACCTTTTACAGAAGCTCGAAATTTAGCGCGGACTTCAATACGAGACGCTTATAATATATCTACAACGAAACTTTGCCTCGAAACCTGGCAGAATATCCAAAGGGATTCTGGTGAAGTATGCTAGCGACAAGGCACAATCAGTGCCTTCTCTGAGCGATAGCAATGGAGATACTATCGAAGACAATTCTACCAAAGCAGAGTTACTAAAGACAGCCTTTTGAAATGCTTTCACAAAAGAAGACGGAGGAAATATTCCAGAATTCGAATCAAGAACAGCTGCCAACATGAGTAACGTAGAAGTAAATATCCTCGGAATGGTGAAGCAACTTAATCACTCAATAAAAGCGTCTCCTGGTCCAGATCGTATAGCAATTAGGTTCCTTTCAGAGTATGTTGATGCAGTAGCTCCATACTTGACAATCATATACAACTGTTCGCTCGACGAAATATCCGTACCCAAAGATTGGAAACTTGCACAGGTCACACCAATATTCAAGAAAGGTAGTAGCAGTACTCCACTAAATTACAGGCCCAAATCATTAACGTCGATATGTAGCAGGGTTATGGAACATATATTGTGTTGTTCGAACATTATGAATTAACTCGAAAGAAACGGTCTATTGACACACATTCAACGTGAGTTTAGAAAATATCGTTCTTGTGAAATTGAGTGCTATTGACAAGGGATTTCAGATTGATTCAGTATTTCTGGATTTCCGGAAGACTTTTGACACTACCAGTCAGACAAGGCTTGTAGTGAAATTGCGTGCTTACGAAAAGTTGACTTAGTTGTGTGACTGGATTCGTGGCTGTCAGGAGGTCACAGTTCGTAGTAACTGACGTGAAGTCATTGAGTAAAGCAGAAGTGATTTCTGTCGTCCCCCAAGGCCAAGGCCCTCTGCTGTTCGTTATCTGTATAAAAGATTTGGGAGACAATCTGAGCAGCCGTCTTAGGTTGTTTGCAGATGGCGCTATGGTTTATCGACTAATAAAGTCATCAGAAGATAAAAACAAATTGTAAAACGATTTAGAAAAGATATTTGTATGGTGCGAAAATTGGCACTTGACCCTAAATAACGAAAAGTGTAAGGTCATCCACATGTGTGCTAAAAGTAATCCGTTAAACTCTGGTTATACGATAAATCAGTCAAATCTGAAGGCCGTAAATTCAACTAAATACCTAGGCATTACAGTTACCAACAAAACTTAAATTGGAAGGAAAACATAGAAAATGTTGTGAGGAAGGCTAACCAAAGGCTGCGTTTTATTGGCAGGTCACTTAGAAAATTAACAGATCTACGAAGGAGCCTGCCACTACGCTTGTCCGTCCTCTTTTAGAGTACTGCTGTGCGATGTGGGATCTTTAGCAGATAGGATTGACAGAGTACAGCGAAAGAGTTCAAAGAAGGGCAGCACGTTTTGTATTTTTGGGAAATCAGGGAGAGTGTGTCACTGAAATGATAAAGGATTTGGAATGGACATCATTAAAACAAAGACGTTTTTCGTTACGTCAGAATCTTCTCACGAAATTCCAATCACCATCTTCCTCCTCCAGATGCGAAAATATTTTGTTGACACCGACCTACATAGGGAGGAACGATCCTCAGGATAAAATAAGGAAAATCAGAGCTCGGACGGAAAATTATAGGTGTTTGTTCTTTCCGCGCTATACGAGATTGGGATAACAGAGAATTGTGAAGGTGGTTCGATACACCCTCTGCCAGGCACTTAAATGTGATTTGCAGGTTATCCATGTAGATGTAGATGTAGGTGCAACAGGCATTGAACTTCTAACACATGTGACAATAGTTCTGATTTGTCTTCCTACAACAGTTGTGCAAGGATGTTCTGTGAGTGTTCTACAAATCTGGTGCTCAACCTATGGCCTGCAAGGTCGGAAGAAAGCATTTTGCGCATGCAGAGTTCAGAAGACTGAGAGTACGGACAGAGATGTAATTAGACAATGACCTCAATGTTGGTTCCACTACACTCCCTGTAAAGAAAACGTTATCGCTAACATAAATTAGCGTTAGCAAAAATGAAAATCTGAGAGTTTCGTTATTAAGGTTTATTTTCACTCTAAACACGACTTCATGACAAAGCAATGTTAGCAAAATAAGGTACACGATGGTAAAATTTTAATACTGGGTATTCAAGACTGTAAAGAGAAATTCTTAACTGTTATAAGTTTCTGTAATGATAAGATGGTTGATGACCATGTCTGGGGTCGATAAAAATACAAACAGTATAAATACAATTGGGGCCAGAGATATCAATTACGTCAAAATGCATGATGAAAAATATCCAAATTGAGTGGGGGTCGGTAAAGAGCAGTCAAAAAGAAGTACACAATTAAAACAATTTTGAATCCATAGTATAAAACACTCTACAGTGGCGGATCAATCCTTTTCGTTAGATCGGATTCCTCGCGTTTCTGCTTCAATTAAGCCCGACAATCGGGAATATATTTAACTAAAGCTCATGTTTGAGTATCAATTGAATATCACTTGCTGACGTGGCGTTAGCGCGCGTGTGTTTACCTTCAGTCGCCGGCGGCAGTGGCGGTTGTCGGCGCGAGCTGTGAACCTGAGAATCTATTCTAAATATCTCTCTACTGTTAAACACCAGTTGGATGCATTTCCTACGCCTCCGGTGAAGCCGAGACTCCTAGTTATTCTCTAGTTAACTGGCATGGTACACCCTACTTGGCTGGATTAGCGCGTACGTCGTTGCCCTCAAATCGCTCACAAGCGTCAACTGTCAGTGCTCGGTGCGATTCTCCATACTAGGAGACCTTACAGTTTAACTCCTTACGAGTTAAGTCGAATCTGTGAACACTTCACGTAATGACTCTCGCAATCGTCTCAGCGTGGCGCGAGTCGCCTTGCTCAAACTCTCGACGATTTTCTGTTAGACAAGAGCGAATTCCTCAGTCTGCAATTTGCCTATGTCAAAGCTGGTGGCCAAACGTTTTCTTTCTGGCCAATCAGAGAGTTCGTACTTGTTATAACTCCACCCACTAGAGTTTTTGTAGACTATGACATTCATCGTTTCTTTCATAGGGTAGAGTTTAACTTCTTCTACGTAATACTAAGGTATACAGCTTTTTCTTTCATGCGAGTTTTTAAACACAGGTTGCTACAGTGAGCCACGTCGTCGTTAAAAGCAGGGACAAGGAGCGTATTTTGCCGATGGCCTACGCAGTAGGTGCGGCGTCCCGTTGTGCCCGCTAGGTGCCCCGCAGCGAAGGTGTCGACCTACACCCGACAGGCCTTGCCGTCGCAAAATTTTCTTTCCCTCAGAACTGCGTCTCGTAGGTCGGGTCGGGGAAATTACTTACATGCAATTACTAGTGTGAAAGTTAGTTTACATTCACGAAATGCTGGCTTATTTATTACACTCCTGGAAATTGAAATAAGAACACCGTGAATTCATTGTCCCAGGAAGGGGAAACTTTATTGACACATTCCTGGGGTCAGATACATCACATGATCACACTGACAGAACCACAGGCACATAGACACAGGCAACAGAGCATGCACAATGTCGGCACTAGTACAGTGTATATCCACCTTTCGCAGCAATGCAGGCTGCTATTCTCCCATGGCGACGATCGTAGAGATGCTGGATGTAGTCCTGTGGAACGGCTTGCCGTGCCATTTCCACCTGGCGACTCAGTTGGACCAGCGTTCGTGCTGGACGTGCAGACCGCGTGAGACGACGCTTCATCCAGTCCCAAACATGCTCAATGGGGGACAGATCCGGAGATCTTGCTGGCCAGGGTAGTTGACTTACACCTTCTAGAGCACGTTGGGTGGCACTGGATACATGCGGACGTGCATTGTCCTGTTGGAACAGCAAGTTCCCTTGCCGGTCTAGGAATGGTAGAACGATGGACTCGATGACAGTTTGGATGTACCGTGCACTATTCAGTGTCCCCTCGACGATCACTAGAGGTGTACGGGCAGTGTAGGAGATCGCTCCCCACACCATGATGCCGGGTGTTGGCCCTGTGTGCCTCGGTCGTATGCAGTCCTGATTGTGGCGCTCACCTGCACGGCGCCAAACACGCATACGGCCATCATTGGCACCAAGGCAGAAGCGACTCTCATCGCTGAAGACGACACGTCTCCATTCGTCCCTCCATTCACGCCTGTCGCGACACCACTGGAGGCGGGCTGCACGATGTTGGGGCGTGAGCGGAAGACGGCCTAACGGTGTGCGGGACTGTAGCCCAGCTTCATGGAGACGGTTGCGAATGGTCCTCGCCGATACCCCAGGAGCAACAGTGTCCCTAATTTGCTGGGAAGTGGCGGTGCGGTCCCTTACGACACTGCGTAGGATCCTACGGTCTTGGCGTGCATCCGTGCGTCGCTGCGGTCCGGTCCCAGGTTGACGGGCACGTGCACCTTCCGCCGACCACTGGCGACAACATCGATGTACTGTGGAGACCTCACGCCCCACGTGTTGATAAATTCGGCGGTACGTCCACCCGGCCTCCCGCATGCCCACTATACGCCCTCGCTCAAAGTCCGTCAACTGCACATACGGTTCACGTCCACGCTGTCGCGGCATGCTACCAGTGTTAAAGACTGCGATGGAGCTCCGTATGCCACGGCAAACTGGCTGACACTGACGGCGGCGGTGCACAAATGCTGCGCAGCTAGCGCCATTCGACGGCCAACACCGCGGTTCCTGGTGTGTCCGCTGTGCCGTGCGTGTGATCATTGCTTGTACAGCCCTCTCGCAGTGTCCGGAGCAAGTATGGTGGGTCTGACACACCGGTGTCAATGTGTTCTTTTTTCCATTTCCAGGAGTGTAGATCTGCATGTTAATAAAATTCGTACAGTTTCACGTAACTAAGTCGTGTGACATATCGAATTAATCGGAATTGTTTCAGGAATTAAATGTATTTGTTTGACACCTTACAAACTCCATCCCAGAAACTGACATCAAATGGTTCAAATGGCTCTGAGCACTCTGAGGTCATCAGTCCCCTAGACTTAGAACTACTTAAACCAAACTAACGTGAGGATGTCACATACATCTATGCCCGAGGCAGGATTCGAACCTGCGGCCGTAGCAGCAGCGTCTAGCACCGCTCGGCCACAGAGGCCGGAAAACTGACGTCCGGCACTTGTAAAACACAATGTATGCACGTCTGTATCCTTCCGTTCAACACTCTGCCAATTAACCGGTTATTAATGTACCAGCACATCACATCTGCAATGGATTATCTCGCACTAACATTAACCTGTGCTCTTCCAATGTTAAACGCATATATATGTTACCTAGAAAAATGTCATCCTGAAATTTCATTGCTGCGCGGGATTAGCCGAGCGGTCTCAGACGCTGCAGTCATGGACTGTGCAGCTGGTCCCGGCAGAGGTTCGAATCCTCCCTCGGGCATGGGTGTGTGTGTTTGTCCTTAGGATAATTTAGGTTCAGTAGTGTGTAAGCTTAGAGACTGATGAGCTTAGCAGTTGAACATTTGAAATTTCATTACTCTACATCAATTATTTTTTGGTGCTGCGATTTTTTTATTCCGCGGATGTATACCAGAATGAATAAATATATCAAAGTACAGTTTTCGTTAAGTTATAGCGGACAATACGACGAATTTCCTGATGTTCGCAAATAATTTTCATTGTTAATAGTCGCTGAATTACGACACCAATCTTGTCTTTTCTAATGGAAAATGGTTCAAATGGCTGTAAGCACTATGGGACTTAACACCTGAGGTCATCGGCCCCCTAGACTTAGAACTACTTAAACTTAACTAATAAACGGACATCATACACATCCATGCCCGAGGCAGGATTCTAACCTGCAAGCGTAGCAGCAGGGCGGTTCCGGACTGAAGCGTCTAGAACCGCTCGGTCACAGAGGCCGGCTTCAAATGGAGCTATGTAAGCATTTGATAGAAGCTTGTATGAGAACTTCAACGACATAAAATGTATGAGACTTGATCAAATTGTGCAGACTAGGTAACAGCGCCGCAAACCACCTTCCAGCGTCAGTCTGTCCTGTTATACCAATTGTAAGCAGGCACGTAGCTCAGGTATCGTTCGTGCGTTTATTATAACGGCTGTCATACCAAGTGCTCAAAATATTGGGCACTGCCACACACTGTATTGAGCACTGCTACACGCTGTCAAGTGATTGTGGAAAAACAATACTGCACGTTGATTTTCATCTGGAGTTAACAGCAACGGCCCATATTACAAGGCATTTCATGCCCTCGGAAGTCGCTCGTGTTTCCTAATTGCCTGTTGTTTTATTTTTCACCGCCGATAAAAGTTCAGAAGTCTAAAGTATCGTGAGTGTGCAGACCCTTTTGCGTTTCCTGATCGCCCATTCCAGTGCTTTCCAGATGTTCTCTTAAGTGGGTCTGTCATTACGTTAGCGGAATGGGAGGGGCACCCATTGTGTTAGTACCACACTGATTACCTTATGTCACTGGGATCTCTTCCAATAACTACGGAACAGGAAACAATCATGCGGGTCTTGAAAAACATGCCTCGAACGTTGATAGACCAAGAGCGTTGCTTTTATCCACTCTTTTGCGCCAGCAAGGATTTTTAACTGACAATCAGTGCTTATTGCAAAGATTGACTCCATCATTTGTAAAATGTGCTTCTTCTTTAAACAAAATTTTTCATAGATATGCTGCATCACTTCGCAGTTTTCGTAGATAGCATTCGGAGAACTGTAACCAATTTTGGAAGTCATTCCCATGAAGCTGCAGTTGCAGCAAAATATAGAGAGGAAGAAATGTAATTGAATGCATTTGGCTGTTCACTGTTGTACTTTTGAGATGCCTCTTAGTGACATCTGCGTTGTGTGTTGTGCTGCTAAAATGTTAGTTTTATTTCCTTCATCATTAGCTCTTCCTTTTTTTTCGTTGGTGTATGTTATTCTCCACACTTCCAGTTTCTAGAACATTTTTTGTAATGTTTGCAAAAACAGATTCTGAATGTTTGGTACTATGTGGATAGTCTTCTGCATACAGCCGCACTAATGCTCTAATAGTTTTTAACATTCACCATAAATGATATTCACTTTTACGATTGTCGGATACATTGTAAATGTCTCAGTAGCTTTACGAGCAGGTTATGGCGACAACTGCAGAACACAGACTGAGGGGCTTCGAATTCTGATAGTTCTGACAAATCCCAAACTACCAACAGCTCCCTTGGACCGCAAATATTCTTAATGAATAAGAATTTCAGAAGACAATGGTGTGTCAATGCTGTGCGTGACCCGTCATCTTACGCTCGATTCGCCAAAAACATAGAAAAAGTGTTAGAAATCGGAACACACAAATCTGGATAACGATCCATATACTCTTTCTACTCAGCTGTGATCGATCTGAAAGATGACAAGCCGCTCTGGCTGATCATTTTTGAGTCATTTTGATACGTAGATTCGATTCAATGCAACAAAACTTGCGCAAATCATGCAAACACATTTTACGTGCTGCATAAAGCTACAATAGTGATCCTAAGAAGCGATGTCATTTCCTTTTTTTTTACTGTACTACAATTACACAGAAGTGAGAAAAGTCATGGGAAAGTGACTTGTACACACACAGATGGAGGTAGCACCGCGGACACAAGGTACAAAAGAGCAGTGCACTGGTGGAGCTGTTATTTGTACTCAGGTGAAAAGGTTTCCGACGGGATTTAGCGGACTTTGAAAGCGGAATGGTAGTTGGAGCTAGACGCATGGGACACTCCATTTCGGAAAACGTAGGGAATTCAATATTCAGAGACTTTACAGTGGCAATAGTGTGCCGAGAATACCAAATTTTGGGCATTGTCTCTCACAACGCAGTGGCCGACGGCCTTCACTTAACAATGGAGAGCAGCGGCTTTTATGTAGAGTTGTCAGTGGTAACAGACAAACAAAATTGCGTGAAATAACCGTAGAAATTAATGTGGGAAGTATGGGGCGGTGCGGCGAAATTTGGCGTTAATGGGCTATGGCAGCAGACGTCCGACGTGAGTGCCTTTGCTAACAGCACGGCATCAGCTGCAGCGCCTCTCCTGGGCTCGTGACCGTGTCGTTGTACCCTAGACAAATATAAAACAGTGGCCTGGTCAGATGAATTCTAATTTCAGTTGCTTAGAGCTGATGGTAGTATTCGAGAGTGGCACAGACCCCTTGAAGTCATGGCCCCAAGTCGTCAACAAGGCACTGTGCCAGCTGGTGGTGCCTCCATAATGGTTTGGCCTGTGTTTAAGTGGAATGAACTGGGTCCTCTGGATGTTCGTCTATTTGGGAAACATTGCAGCCATTCATGGAATTCGTGGTATTTTTGTGGATGAAAAGTACCATGTCACCCAGGCGCAATTTTTCACGATTGGTTTTCTGCACAGTTCGAGCATATGGTTTGACCTCAAAGATGGCCCGACATGTATCCAGTAAGTCAATTATGGGACATAATGGAGAGGTCACTTCATGCACAAAATCCAGCACCGGCAACACTTTCGAAATTATTGATGGCTCTAGAGCCAGCGTGGCTCAATATTTCCGCAGGCGGCTTCCAGCAACGTATTGAGTCCATGCCATGTTGAGTTCCTGCACTTTGCGCGGATAAAGAAGGTACGACACGATATTGGCAGATACCCCATGACATTTGTCACCTCACTATAATCTACACTACTGGCTATTAAAATTGCTACGCCACGAAGATGACGTGCTACAGACGCGAAATTTAACCCACAGGAAGAAGATACTGTGGTATGCAAATGATTATCTTTTCAGAGCATTCACACAAGATTGGCGCCGGTGGCGACGCATACAACGTGATGACACGAGGAAAGTTTCCAACCGATTTCTCATACACAAACAGCAGTTGAACGGCGTTGCCTGGTGAAACGCTGTTGTGATGCCTCGTGTAAGGAGGACAAATGCGTACCATCACCTTTCCGACTTTAATAAATGTCGGATTGTGGCCTATCGCGATTGCGGTTTATCGTATCGCGACATTGTTGCTCGAGATCCAATGACTGTTAGCAGAATATGGAATCGGTCGGTGCACGAGGACAATACGAAACGTCGTGCTGGAACCCAACGGCCTCGTATCACTAGCTGTCGAGATGACAGGCATCTTATCCGCATGACTGTAACGGATCGTGCAACCACGTCTCGATCCCTGAGTCAACAGATGGGGACGTTTGCAAGACAACCAACTGCACGAACAGTTCGACGACGTTTGCAGCAGCTTTGACGATCAGCTCGGAGATCATGGCTGCGGTTACCCTTGACACAGGCAGAGGCACCTGCGATGGTGTACTCAACCTGGGTGCACGAATGACAAAACGTCATTTTTTCGGATGAATCCAGGTTCTGTTTACAGTATCATGATGGTTCCATCCGTATGGGATGACGGCACTTTAAACAGTGGGTGTTACATTTCAGATGTGCTCCGACCCGTGGCTCTACCCTTCATTCGATCCCTGCGAAACCCTACATTTCAGCAGGATAATGCACAACCTCATGTTGCAGGTCCTGTACGCGCCTTTCTGGATACAGAAAATGTTCGACTGCTGCCCTGGCCAGCACATTCTCTAGATCTCTCACCAATTGAAAACGTCTGGTCAATGGTGGTCGAGCAACTGGTTTGTTACAATATGCCAGTCACTACTCTTGATGAACTGTGGTATCGTGTTGAAGCTGCATGAGCAGCTGTACCTGTACACGCCATCCGAGCTCTGTTTGACTCAATGGCCAGGCTTATCAAGGTCGTTATTGAGGCCAGAGGTGGTTATTGTGGGTACTGATTTCTTAGGATCCATGCACCCAAATTGCGTGAAATGTAGTCACATGTCAGTTCTAGTAAAATATATTTGTCAAATGAATACCCTTTTATCATCTGCATTTCTTCTTGGTGTGGCAATTTTAATGGCCTGTAGAGGCCGGCGTCACCCCACTCTCCATTGTTGCCAAATTTATTCAAGGTGGCCGCGATGACGTCCTCCAATATGGCGGCATGTATACTTGGCAACAGCGCATGACGTCATCCTAGATGGCGGATTTTGGCGAGAAAATAGGGCAATTCTCCTACCTCCACTAACCTAACCTGACGAAAAAATGGCGGGAATTTTGAATTCCAACAGATTAATGCAGGCAGAACTGTACTTGCCTTTTATTATTATTTATCATTTATTACCATTCATTATCATTTATTATTATTTATTATTATTGCCTTCCTCCACTAGAAAATTCCCTCCAAATTCAAATTCCAACACGATAATATCTCAAAAACTGTACTTCTATTTATTATTTATTCAAGATGACTGATTTTCTCGGCGAGAAATCCATTTTCCTTACATCCATAACAAAAATCTATCACAAGTTAAAATCTCAACACCATAATTGATCACACATGCGATTGCTCTCTGTCACTTATATTTTTTCACTGGTTGTTGTTGTTGTGGTCTTCAGTCCTGAGACTGGTTTGATGCAGCTCTCCATGCTACTCTATCCTATGCAAGCTTCTTTATCTCCCAGTACCTAGTGCAACGCACATCCTTCTGAATCTGCTTAGCGTAGTCATCTCTTGGTCTCCCTCTACGATTTTTACCCTCTACACTGCCCTCCAATACTAAATTGGTGATCTCTTGATGCTTCAGATGTCCTACCAAACGATCCCTTCTTCTGGTCAAGTTGTGCCACAAACTTCTCTTCTCCCCAATCCTATTCAATACTTCCTCATTAGTTATGTGATCTACCCATCTAATCTTCAGCATTCTTCTGTAGCACCACATTTCGAAAGCTTCTATTCTCTTCTTGTCCAAACTATTTATCGTCCATGTTTCACTTCTATACATGGCTACAATCCACACAAATACTTTCAGAAAAGACTTCCTGACACTTAAATCTATACTCGATGTTAACAAATTTCTCTTCTTCAGAAACGCTTTCCTTTCCATTGCCAGTCTACATTTTATCGCCTCTCTACTTCGACCATCATCAGTTATATTGCTCCCCAAATAGCAAAAATCCTTTACTACTTTAAGTGTCTCATTTCCTAATCTAATTCCCTCAGCATCACCCGACTTAATTCGACTACATTCCATTATCCTCGTTTTGCTCTTGTTGATGTTCATATTATATCCTCCTTTCAAGACACTATTCATTCCGTTCAACTGCTCTTCCAAGTCCTTTGCTGTCTCTTACAGAATTACGATGTCATCGGCGAACCTCAAAGTTTTTATTTCTTCTCCATGGATTACTCCGAATATTACTGCCATCTGGTTTCTGTAAAAATTGTAAATAACCTTTCGCTCCCTGTATTTTACCCCTGCCACCTTCAGAATTTGAAAGAGAGTATTCCAGTCAACATTGTCAAAAGCTTTCTCTAAGTCAACAAATGCTAGAAACGTTGGTTTGCTCTTCCTTAATCTAGCTTCTAAGGTAAGTCTTAGGGACAGTATTGCCTTACGTGTTCCAACATTTCTACGGAATCCAAACTGATCTTCCCCGAGGTCAGCTTCCACTAGTTTTTCCATTCGTCTGTTGGAATTCGTGTTAGTATTTTGCAGCTATGACTTATTAAACTGATAGTTCGGTAATTTTCACATCTGCCAACACCTACTTTCTTTGGGATTGGAATTATTACATTCTTCTTGAAGTCTGAGGGTATTTCGCCTGTCTCATACATCTTGCTCACCAGATGGTAGAGTTTTGTCAGGACTGGCTCTCCCAAGGCCGTCAGTAGTTCCAATGGAATGTTGTCTACTCCGGGGACCTTGTTTCAACTCAGGTCTTTCAGTGCTCTGTCAAACTCTTCACGCAGTATCGTATCTCCCATTTCGTCTTCATCTACATCCTCTTCCATTTCCATAATATTGTCCTCTAGTACATCACCCTTGTATAGACCCTCTATACACTCCTTCCACCTTTCTGCTTTCCCTTCTTTGCTTAGAACTGGGTTTCCATCTGAGCTATTGATGTTCATACAAGTTGTTCTCTTATCTCCAAAGGTCTCTGTAATTTTCCTGTAGGCAGTATCTATCTTACCTTCATTTATTGCATTTTTATATTTTCTCCTTTCATCAATTAAATTCAATATTTCCTCTGTTACCCAAGGATTTCTGCTAGCCCTCGTCTTTTTACCTACTTGATCCTCTGCTGCGTTCACTACTTCATCCCTCAAAGCTACCCATTCTTCTTCTACTGTATTTCTTTCCCCCATTCCTGACAATTGCTCCCTTATGCTCTCCGTGAAACTCTGTACAACCTCTGGGTCTTTTAGTTTATCCATGTCCCATCTCCTTAAATTCCCACCTTTTTGCAGTTTCTTCAGTTTTAATCTACAGGTCATAACCAATAGATTGTGGTCATTGTCCACATCTGCCCCTGGAAATGTCCTATAGTTTAAAACCTGGTTCCTAAATCTCTCTCTTACCATTATATAATCTATCTGATACCTTTTAGTATCTCCAGGCTTCTTCCATGTATACAGCCTTCTTTTATGATTCTTGAACCAAGTGTTACCTATGATTAATTGGTGCTCTGTGCAAAATTCTACCAAGCGGCTTCCCCTTTCATTTCTTTGCCCCAGTCCGTATTCACCTACTACGTTTCCTTCTCTCCCTTTTCCTACTACCGAAATCCAGTCACCCATGACTATTAAATTTTCATCTCCCTTCACTATCTGAATAATTTCTTTTATTTCATCATACATTTCTTCAATTTCACCGTCATCTGCAGAGCTAGTTGGCATATAAACTTGTATTACTGTAGTAGGTGTGGCCAGAATAATGTGTTCACTATGCTGTTTGTAGTAGCTTACCCGCATTCCTATTTTCCTATTCATTATTAAACCTACTCCTGCATTACCCCTATTTGATTTTGTGTTTATAACCCTGTAGTCACCTGACCAGAAGTCTTGTTCCTCCTGCCACCAAACTTCACTAATTCCCACTATGTCTATCTTTAACCTATTCATTTCCCTTTTTAAATTTTCTAACCTACCTGCCCGATTAAGGGATCTGACATTCCACGCTCCGATCCATAGAACGCCAGTTTTCTTTCTCCTGATAACGACATCCTCTTGAGTAGTCCCCGCCCGGAGATCCGAATGGGGGACTATTTTACCTCCGGAATATTTTACCCAAGAGGACGCCATCATCATTTAATCATACAGTAAAGCTGCATTCGCTGGGGAAAAATTACGGCCGTAGTTTCCCCTTGTTTTCAGCCTTTCTCAGTACCAGCACAGCAAGGCCGTTTTGGTTATTGTTACAAGGCCAGATCAGTCAATCATCCCGACTGTTGCCCCTGCAACTACTGAAAAGGCTGCTGCGCCTCTTCAGGAACCACACGTTTGTCTGGCCTCTCAACAGATACCCCTCCGTTGTGGTTGCACCTACGGTACGGCTATCTGTATCGCTGAGGCACGCAAGCCTCCCCACCAACGGTAAGGTCCATGGTTCATAGGGGGTAGCCTATCATAATCGCTTCAAATAATAAACTGCACTCATATTAACGTAAGTTACGTCCTTTGATTTTGCAGGGGGGAAGCGACTGAAGACTTTATTTCAAGGAATGCGGTCATCACTTGTTCTCCAACACAGTCAGCACACACATCTTTGATATCGCAGTGCAGTCGCCACGACGTCCGCGCTCCAACTGAATTAGTTCAAATCCTCGCCACCCCCTGGCCAGCGCGCAGAGACACTGCCGACGCCTGTCACGTGAGGCAGCCAGCCGGCCACTCGCGCTGGACTGGCAGCACGCTGGGGGCGAGCCCAGCGATCGCTCCCACGTGGTAAACGTTTCTTCTGGACACGCTGGAACTTGCGGAGTTTGACGGCACAGCGGTCCCCTGTCCGCTCACAACGTGTATTCGTCGCCTCCGCACGTTTCCCACCAAAATTGCTTGCCTCGGAACTGAATCACACAACGGTCGGCCATTCCCTGCCACACTTTTGCCGCCAAAGTTGTTTTCCTGGGCACGTTCAAACCTGTCGATGCCGACCGCTCGCCGTCCACCACATGTCCTTGTGCAAGCGAAAACGCAGTGCTACACTTTTGGCAGCAAAGTTTGCTCGATAGTGGAATCAGCCTTGACTGTATAACAGCACGTTTGGTCCGCACTAGAACGCTGACTAACTGACTCTCTCTCGCACACGCCTAATAACTGTACAATGGCTGCGCCACCACCCCGCTTACGTCACACATCCTCCATACACGCGACGGACATAGTCTTCCGTAAATACCTAAGTACTTAATTCCATTTCGTTTTTAATCATATTAAATAATTCAATTTACAATTTCATATACGTATGCAAAGGTGTTCAACTACCTAATTTCAAGTAGTTTTCGAGGACCAGACAGCCACCTCTCCCTAGGAACCAGTGCCAAGTTTGAAATCTGCCAGTAAACAAAGCTCACTTGCGCTTCCGCCACCAACCTAAGAAAGTTGTTGCAAACGTAGCTCATCACCGCCAAACTAAGCCACCAGCACTCAACCTCTTCCTACACATTTCGGGTAAAAGGACTCGCCCTGCACTAGGCCCATGAATGGAGAAACTAGTTTACTTTATTTAGGAATGAAGTATATGTGTCACACCGACATATTCCACACCATACAGACCTGCAAAACACTCCTACATAACTCATTTATAATGCTCTAGACACACACTTGCTAATTGTAAACAGTTAAAAATAATGCATAGCACAGCCTACAGACATGCTAACCGCTCGTAAATAATGCAAAATATTTACACCCAAATAGCCAAACAACTCCTAATTTTCGCAAATAATTTCAGTGCATAGGCTGATGGAAGTAGTAACGAGTGTACTTTATTTATTTGGGACATATCTTTTTGAAACTTTTGCTTCTCATAGGTTCGATATATAAGGCTGACCTAAGGCATGGTCTGAACTCCAGTAGTGCACTACACTTGGCAACACCACCACACACATCAAGATATTCATTCCAATCCAGACCTGTAACTCCTCTACAGATAAATTTGTCCAGTTATTTGTCGACTCACTCACAGTCTGACCAGACTGCAGTTTTTAGCGCATAAACCACTCAGACTGCACTGTGCTGTTCGAGGAAGTAAGGAAGGACTGCACTCTATTTATTTGCATCCCTTTTATTTAGTCTTGGAGTATATTTGTCACAAAACACCCGCACTGATCCGACTGCGGTCATCTGACACAGGCCACAAACACGTAAACAACTCCTAATTTCACCACACAATAGCAAACAGCTCTTAAATAATGCAGTACACAATATCAGCAGACGAGCTCTGTACTCTTAAACTCTCCAAATAAAGCACCGCACAGTGCACATACATGCTTGCAAAACAGTGCAACAGGCGCGTCCAAACACCCCCAGCTGCCAAACCGACCAAAAGTCTCTGCTTGCCTCCCCCCAAACATGACCTTTACACAGTCGCATTCGCACCTAACACCGGATAAACTGATATCGCCTTTGCGCCTTAGATTACCCTCCAAAGTCGGACGCGCGTGCGGTCGGCGGGGGTGGGGGTTCCAGAGTCTCCAGTCAAGTTCAGCTTCCGAGAGCTCGTGACAGCCGATCAGAAAGGGCCCTCTCTTCTGACACATGTCAAAGTGTCAAGCTGCATTGTTCTTCATTGTATACCGCCGGCGTCTCAGGTCCGTACCTGCCTTCACGTCTATTGTCAGAATAGCTCATAGATCGTTGAAACACATGATCAACGCGACGCGGAAAACATTTACTACTCACATGCAACCGAAATGCTGATGCAAAACAAATCACACTGATCTGCGCTGCGTGTAATCATTGAGAACACTCTATCTATCACGCTATCACAAAATACCCACCCAGATGTGCCCTGGGCCATGTTGCACAGCCCACAGACACGCACCCAATCATAATTTCAGTTCACACTATAGCAAACTGCTACTAAATAATTCCTCACACAGATGTGTAGATACGCTCAGCACTCGTAAACTATCCTAATAACGCATAGCAGAACCTGCAGATCTGCTCGCAAAATAACCCAGCAGGCGTGCGCAGGTGCACCCCACTCCTCACCCTGCCATCTGATTTCAGACCTCGCACAGCCCCTGCTCGGCTTCCGCAAGCTTGAGTTGGCGCGGTCAACGCGCTCGTCAGTGGTCAAAGCACACACTTACGTCCGTCCAGGACCACGATCCGTCACAATCCCGAGCCGCGACCACCGAGCGCGGGTGAAAGTCAACTTTATATCAATGTAGCATAATTCCCAAGCGCAGCCTCCATACGCTAGACACATCGTAGCAGCACATGTCATTACCTCTTATGACACAGTAGCACATTGCTCCTGACACGACATTACACGGCCCTTTAACTAAACAAAACTACTCATCGCTGCTCTCGCCTCGTCGCCATTTAAAACCTTCTCAATATTATTCTTACTTTACAACATTTTTTAAAAAATAAGATCTAATTTACACCTCCCACCGCACCTAACCTCACACACGTCCCACCATCAACATACGCAAACGTCCTCAGCCCTATCTTGACACTCATATATCACCCCACAAACCATGTCCGTCAATCAATTTACCATTCTCGTTCCCTCTTTTCGAACTGTAAACGTAGCCTCTATCTAAACACCAATCAACTCATCTTTCTCGCACTTTCAACAGTAAAATTAATTTTACACATACCCAGAAATACCAAACGCAATTAAAGAGTCAAACTTTTATACAGAACATCAAGCATATATCACACTTACACCAATATTCAAAGCCTGGTCCATATTTACCACCTCAACCTTGAATTAAATATTATTACCATTGCCGCAATGTTCTGCCAGCGCTCGATTTGTACCCATTTTGCCGCTCTTAACTGTTGTCATTAGCGGTCGAATATCACTATCTATAGATTGCATAATTTTCCACATAAAAAAAATCTCGCCCCGCCGTTTAGAGACTCCTATATCCGAACACACAGCATCATTCAACTATCACTTGCTCTTATCTAATAACACATCCATCAGGTCTGTGGGCAAGGTCACCCCTTTCTTTCTTTCTTTCTTTCTTTCAGCAGTAGACAGCTATTTTATTTACAGCGGTAGCTAAATTGCGCCATCAACTTAACATCACCATTAGCGAAACATATCTTCAAATACGTAAACATTCTTACTCAATTACACAGCCGTCCCGCTGAGGACATGACCTTCAATATTACAGTTCTTAATCCAATAACCACCGAAACAAGTACTAAATGCTCAAACTAATCCCATAGCGCCTTGCAAAGCGAGCATCCGAGCGCCGCCGGCGGCACTTCAAAGCCACATAGCTGTCCATCTAAACAGCCATCCACTGAGCCCCCAGAACCATCATGCTGAAGCTGGCTCTCCCTATACCTGCTCTTCAGCTTTGTCTAACGATATACAGTTCACAAATGGATTCCTGAACAGCGCAGATCTCTATCTCCCCCTTGCATCTCCAACAGGAGATGTAAACAGTGTCTCCCCCAGTCAGCGAACCCGACGTCATTCACCCTTCGCTGACAGTTTCTGCTCACAAATCTTAAACACTCGCATATATAAAACCATATTCACTCCTGCCAAAACTCATTTAATAATAAAAAACATTCTCCCTTTCTAAGCATAGATAAGTGTGCATTTATCTTCACCCATCTGATCTCTGCAATTTAAGTCGGAGAAAGACATATCTATTACCTTCTGCAACCTGTCTATAAACTGAACTATCTCAGTTGCTACAACAGGACCTTGTTTTGACCATTCGCCGGAAATGCACGAAATGTTGTACGCCTCAAACTAGGTACAAGTACAACAGCTCCATAACACCCTATCGTCTTTATCCTCTACCATCAAACAGTGAAAAAGTCACGAAGGCACCAATGCTATCCACCTCCAGCGCGGACAAACGGAATTCACAGTACTCTCCTTGAATAACACAGAGTGCGACCATCAAAGAATTCCTAACAGCTCGCCAAGTCCGACACCTCAAACTACAGATGCCTATATGAACAAGATCATATTAAATATACTCACGCTGCAGAGACCCCTTTAAATTTTGATCACCCATACTCTAAGCGAATGAGAAGGTCCCTCTGGCCCTTGTTCAAACAGTGTTTTGTAACACGCTTCTACACACTGCCGAGCATTTCGTCTTTCTGCCGAGACTTCGAAGTCAGTGACTGATTCTAAACAGACATTAACATGGACTGATACACGGCGTCTCACAGGAAACTATACCCTGCACCTTGGAAATCATATTATTACAGTCGATAGCATAACATTGAATGATTTTAAATTTTGCACACAAGTACGGGATCACCGTTTTCGGTGCTAGCAACCCCGGAAGTTGCGGTCCATGAACCAAACTTTGCCCCCCCTCCCAACTCAAGCAAGCATTGTCAGTCAATCATTATGTTGCACACAATGCACAGATGCGATGGATAACACACCATCGATCTACTGTAATATTATCCATCACAGCTGGTATCGCGAAAAATTTTACAATAAGTCCAACACTGGCCAATCATGTGACAGCTTGTTTTCTTAATTTCAATATCATAGCTAAACCATACATCCTCTACTTTGCAAGTATCACTGCGAACATTCATAGATGGCTGCTTAGCATGTCCATTCACATTTAATACTCGAACACATAAAGACGATCAGATTATACCAGACAACGCTATACATATCTCTAAGACCTCGTGCATAGGACTCGATCAATCTCTCTGCGTATGGTGGTCACAGAGCTATCTAGTCCTTTTACATTAAAAGACCATCCTCACCTCAGCATTGACCAAGCAGATGCCAGACTGAGATTCATTGGAAGAATCCTAAGGAAATGCAATCCGAAAACAAAGGAAGTAGTTTACAGTACGCTTGTTCGCCCAATACTGCTCAGCAGTGTGGGATCCGTACCAGATAGGGTTGATAGAAGAGGTAGAGAAGATCCATCAGAGAGCAGTGCACTTCGTTACATGATCATTTAGTAATCGCGTAAGGGTTAAGGAGATGATAGATAAACTCCAGTGGAAGACTCTGCAGGAAAGACGCTCAGTAGCTCGGTACGGGCTTTTGTTGAAGTTTTGAGAACATAACTTCACTGAGGAGTCAAGCAGTATATTGCTCCCTCCTACGTATATCTCGCGAAGAGACCATGAGGATAAAATCAGAGAGATTAGAGCCCACACATTCGGAGAGTGCTTGCTCTGTTTTCTGTATCTCTATGTACATGTGGAGGTGACTGGATACGCCTTGGTTACATTTACAGACAATTTTAGAACACAGAATGACAGCTTATGTCACGGTTGCATGGATGGATCCATATAAAATAATAATAATAATAATAATAATAACAATAATAATAAATGATAATGAATGATAATAAATAACAATGAATGATAATGAATATTAATAAATGATAATGAATAATAATGAATAATAATAAACAAAAATAGGTTTTGCAGCCATTATTGTGTTGGAATTTGATTTTGGAGTGAATTTTCTAGTGGAGGCACATCAATTACAATAAATAATAATAAATGATAATAAATAATAATGAATGTTAATAAATGATAAATAATAATAAAAGGCAAGTATGGATTTGCATGCATTATCCTGTTAGAATTAAAACTTACCACCACTTTGTCTTCTGAAGGCTTAGGTTAGTGGAATTAGCACAATTGGCCTATCTTCCCGTCAAAATTCAAAATTTCCGCCATTTTTTCTTGAGGTTAGGTTAGTGGAGGTAGGACAATTGCCCTATTTTCCCGCCAAAAGCCGCCATCTTGGATGACGTCATGTGCTGTTGCCAAGTCTACATGCCGCCATATTGAATGACGTCATCACCGCCATCTTGAATAAATTTGGCAACAATGGAGAGTGGGGTGGCGATTGCCTTGTCCCACTACTCAGTAGTGTAGTACATGCAGTTATAATTACTTCTTTGGCTGAACTTTCAAGCCGTCGTGTGGTGCAGTTCGTGGGACAGGATACTCAGAGTGAAACGCAAGTGAAGCGGAACCCCGCAGATAAGGGATAAGGCTGAGAATAGTCAAGTGGCCGATACAGGTAAAAGTGGCTGAGTTCGTACGCATTGTCCACGTAGTAGTGGAGAATCCGACGCAGGTCCAGCTGCGCCTGCGTGGCAGAGCCAGTGACTCTACAACAACATGAGCCAAGGGTGCAGACACATTAAAAAAAGCAAGGTCCAGCTGGGAAAAGTTGCTTTCTACAGCCTGTGCCCTGTTAGACAAAGGTGCTCTGAAGCTTTAGTTCTCTAGTGAGTAATTCTACAAAGTAGGGGGCAGCAGTCGGGCATGTGTCAAAGAACCATTCTGAGAGATACACAACTCTTACTGTAGCTTGAAGTTGGCTGAGCTGTCAGCAGGGAACAAAGTTACTTTTAATTTCGGCAGATCCATTCCCTTTAAGTAGGAGGAGAGTACCACAGCCAATAGAAATATTACAATTATCGACACTACCGTCAGCTGCAATTTAGTGGCAGCCGAATACGATAATGCACTTCGTCATCATCAGGCCCTCTAAATATATAGAGGCTGAACTTTCCCGAAAGACATCAATCAGAAATGACTTCTGCATGCGGTCTCGCTGTGTATGGTTATTGACTACAGGTGCTGATGTGGATAACGGTTATTTACACGTGTGACTTTCTGATTGGTGTCTCTCGGGAAGATTCAGCCACTATAGATTTAGAGGGCCTGACGATGACGGAATGTTTCCTCGAAACCGGTTGCCAGTAAATTGATAATGAAATTACAGCTGATGCTAGTGTTGAAAATTGTACTAAACTTACTTTTTCCTCTTAATTATTTTACCACAGGTAGAGGAAACCATTAGCAGCTAAATGACCACTGACTAGTGTCTGTAGTGAGATGGTAGTATGCCATAGCATTTAAGTTGGTTCCTTCGAGAATAAAGCGACGGAAAGCAAGCGTATTGGATTTGGAGTTTTTCCAGTTTGTGGTGAGAGATTTTTAACAACAAAACAATTTCGCTGTTGGCGAAGAAACTGTAACTTTTTAAATATTGGTAGACGAAAATTTTTAGGCACGAGAAACAGACAGTCTTCTTGTTAATTTCTAAAAAAGAAGAACTCTGACTTGGTACGCAGAACAAGAAGGGACTCTGGCTTATGAGGTGGTACAAGACCGTTGGTTTCGCTCTGAACCAGGATGGAAGGCAATGAAAGCAGCTCTCCTCTGCAAGGGGGATTGTTGAAGTCCAATGTTCGAGTTCACAGCAGCGCACTTCTAGGAGCGCATTTGATGGCAGCCGGCCACACGATCTGAGATCTGCTCACACTACATAAATGAATGTGGTGAGAGCGAGCTTCAGCGCCGCCGGGTTAGAATGAACAGAACGTAGGGACTCAACGTCTTCGGCTTAGCGTTCCGATGTTCGAAGACACAGTCATAGCTGCATGGATAACTTGTTTCTCTATTGAGATACACAGCCAATGTTACTCAAGCGCAGGGTACCCTGACGTCTGGATATATCCAGAGACGTCCTCGTTCTCATCTCTTTGTCCGAGGACCGAGCGGTTTTTTTAAATTGTCCTCCTTTTTCGCAAAGTTGATCCAGGCATCGATCCACAAGCGACTGCAAATATCGATTATTTAAAATTTCCGTACTGTATTTTCAGTTCCGGAATCATATTGTCTTGGCATTATAGGTTTCGTGTCATGTGCTCAATACTAATGTGTGCTTGTGATATGCTGTTTACTGAAACTGAGTGAGTTTTATAAAATATATGACGATGCGTAAAAGCAAGCGTACATTCTCAGATGTTCTTTCTTACAAAAATCCTGCCTTCAAGAAAGGGAGAACTGCATTCGAGCAGAATGCAAAATATGCTAAGCAAGCCTAGATTTCCACAGAAAATTGGTTCTTTAGAGAAGTACCAATAAAATTTAAGGAATGTGTGCTATGTCTATCGATTAAATTATTTGTTAAATATGAATGTACGTTTCCATGTGTCCTCTTTTTTCTAACTTTGTCCTCCTTTTCGAAGCTGTTTAACCCCTTTTTTAAACGGACGGATCTGTTCAATCCATTCGTGCATAGGCTGGTTGCGGTAAATTCATTATGAAAGGAAGATGGTCCTTAACAAATTCCAGTTCCCACCAGTTAACTTTGTCAGTCGTTATTTGAATTATCTCATTTTTGTGGTAATCAGTGGTTAACTATGCACCAAGTAACTTCATGTTATGCCTTTGTAATTTTTTGTGCATTTAAGCTTTCGGTAATTACTTCAGAGTCACGCAAATCATGCTTCTGAATGATGTAGTTAGTAAGCCGTCTATTATAATATACGTTTTTCAATCAAAGAATTTTGAATACCCCAACTTAAGTTTCACTGCTAGGGCCGAAAACTTCTAAAGCGTTAATCCATTGGGCACATTTAATTCAGCACTGTTTCTTAAGGTCACCCTTCCCTGTGATAGTTAATCCCAGATCAGATTCTTTTTCGCAACACTGGGATTTCACAACCTGAGCAGACGGAAATTCAAGCCGAGCGTAAGCATACCGTCAGAGCTCCAGCATACTGAACGACTTAAAGTGACGTAAAAATTTTAATGCTCAACTTTAATAATAATAAAACCCGCGGTTGCGGATAAGTGACTTGGAGATGATGACAACATTTCTCTTATCCACGCTCACCACTAGTTATAGTTGTGATTCTCTTCCATTTACTCAATGTGGTAATGCAAGTGATCCTTTCACATATAGTTGAGGAGGTTCGTAGATATAATCAGTGTTTTGTGTTTCGTTAACACGGCATCAGTTTGAGTTACGTCGTCGTATATTAGCTATGGAGAAACATCAATCTGACGAGATAAATTTATCTTCTTTAGATTGAAGATTGCAAAAGAAAAAACCATTGTGAGAAGAGACACCTGTTCTTCAGCGGCTTTCGGCAGTCACGTCCCTGGATGGTGCTCAGCTACAACTATCATACTGATATGTATAAAAGCTGTACTTTTTACCAAATTACGGCCACAAAATAAAAATTACGATGCTACTTATGTATATATAACACCCAAAAAAGACTGGTATTTTTACGCATAGAAATTCAAACTGTATTGCTCGTCCTTAGCTCGAAATTGTGCAACAACATATGTTTCAGAATTAATTGTTGTGTATGAGATAGCATTGTAGTCATCTTCGATTGTTGATATTTCATTGGTGTCGTTGTTGAGGTCTTCAGTCAGTAGACTGGTTTTATGCAGCCCTCTCGACGCCAGTTGATGCTGTACATAGCTGCTGCAACCTAGAACCATTTCAGCCTACTTAAAGTATTCACATCTTGATATCCTACAATTTTTGACCTTCTGCACTTACCTCCAGTAGGAACCCGACCATTCTTTAATGCCTCGGGATACGGTATATCAACCGACACCTTATTTTAGTCAGGTTTTGCCGTAAATTTCTTTCTTCCTCAGTTCAGTTCAGTACATCTACATTAGTTATGCGTCCGCCTCCATAGCTGAGCGGTCACTGTGGCTGATTGGCATGCTCGTTCAGTTTCCAAAGGAGCCAAGAATTTTTCCTTGGTACGAGTGAGTTGGGTCCAGTCAGCCTTGTGATGCCAATTGAGCTGCTTGAATGAAAAGCAGGAACTCCAAAGTCTGAAAAGCCGACAACGGGCGGGAGAGCGGTGTGCTGGCCCCACGCAGCTCCATAGAGCATCCAGACGAACCCTCTTGGCTGAGGATGACAAGGTGATCGGTCGGCCCCAACTTTCCCGTCTGAGGTCAGAACGGCGGAGCTGTCCCTTTTTGTTGCTGTTAGTTACTGATTTATTCATTCTTCTGTAGCACCACATTTCAAGAGCCTTTATTCTCTTTTGTCTGAGGTTCAAACCTATATTCTTTTTTTGTCTGAGTTTGTAATGTACAAGTTTCACGTTTTAAAGAGCTACAGTCCAGACCAACGCCTTCATAAAATACTTACCAATATTTAAAATTAACAAATTTCTCTTTTTCAGTAGTTCTATTCTTGCTATTGCCAGTTTGCATTTTATACCCTTTATATCATACTGGCGCCATCATAAGTTGTTTTCGTGCCAGAACCCCAAAACACAACTACTGCGTTTATTGTCACATTTCCTAATGCCGACCGGAGTGGCCGTGCGGTTCTAGGCGCTACAGTCTGGAACCGAGCGCCCGCTACGGTCGCAGGTTCGAATCCTGCCTCGGGCATGGATGTGTGTGATGTCCTTAGGTTAGTTATGTTTAATTAGTTCTAAGTTCTAGGCGACTGATGATCTCAGAAGTTAAGTCGCATAGTGCTCAGAGCCATTTGAACCATTTGAACATTTCCTAATTGCTGCGAATGCAGGAGGACGGCGTAGTTAGAAAGGTTCCCACCAATTAGTAATAAAATGATATTTATCAAATATGAAGAAATACTCAACTTAAAGGATGCTTGTTCTTGTGACATGTCCAGCACAATTAGACGTTTGAAATTATTACAAGTCCTCTAAAATATTACCGTCCTGTCACTGTGCCTCTGAATGATGCCTACGTAGAGTCCAGAGATGGCCTACGATGCCTACGGAGCCTAAGTCTCGGAGACTACGGACGAACATGGCAGCTTGTAGACTTGGCAGTAAATGGAGACGGCATTTATCGATGCATCGACCAAACGGTGTTGACAAACGTGATGCCCATGGGTTGGAAGCTGCGGCCCCTGACGAACCCCAATATAGCTCTTATTGTCAGCCCGTACAGCTGTTGATCTACGAGTGTTTCGAGAGCGTCTTATCGATTGCTGTGCAGCACTCTCTGGGGTCATGAGTACTGTCACCACACTAATGTAATTCCCTCAGGATCGCCTGGTTTATTTCCGCTTGTTTTGAGTTTGCTGATGATAGAAGTAACGTGACTGGTACAGGTCGCTTGAAAAGTCTGTATCAGTTCAGTTAAAATTCGTTATTAATAAAAATAGAAAGTACAAACTGTTGGGGAGGTGTTTGGAACCCTCTCGCGTAAGGAAGCGGATTCCAGGACATCCCATGTTTACTGTCGAGTTGTGGCAAAAAAGCTTTCCTCAAGACATAGCTGACAGTCTTGGGAATTTCCCAGCTAGCTCACAAAATTCTGATGTAGTGGTCCTTCCCCGCGGACGGAAGGGTTTCTAAGGTCCCAAGCGCCCAACTAAGACAATATCAATTCACCATGGATGCCAGCAAATACATCTCCTTTCGTTTCCACTGCAACGTGAGAAAATTCGTACAATCTCCACAGCACCAATCTCCACAGAGCTCTATCCGACCAACCCTGTCTATTGTCCACCCCATCCCCCCTCCCTCCCACTCCGCAGTCAGACACTGTGAGTGTTATTGCCCATCAATAGTAAAAGACCGTTCACACTGGGTACCAACATAACAAATTGTTTATGCGTTTTCGCATGCCATGTCAGGGAATTGTTTTCAACGTTGCTCTCAGTTTAAGCTTCAAGGCACGTTCTCTATATCACACTGGCTACAAACATGCTGTCCTCCAACGGAGTTTGGACGGAGTACAGAGAACTGTCCATTTGTTGTGGTTCGCTTTCTGACTTCTGTCCCGTGATGAGGATATAATTTGAAAATATAAGTGTCGCTTCATACAGCATTTCAGAATCCGTATCCCGAGCAGCCTGGTTCTTTGTGCACTGTGGATGCGCGTTCTTTGGGTTGTTGTTGTTGTTGTTGTTGTGGTCTTCAGTCCTGAGACTGGTTTGATGCAGCTCTCCATGCTACTCTATCCTGTGAAAGCTTCTTCATCTCCCAGAACCCACTGCAACCCACATCCTTCTGAATCTGTTTAGTGTAGTCATCTCTTGGTCTCCCTCTGCGATTTTTACCCTCTACGCTGCCCTCCAATACTAAATTCGTGATCCCTTGATGCCTCAGAACATGTCCTACCAACCGATCCCTTCTTCTGGTCAAGTTGTGCCACAAACTTCTCTTTTCCCCAATCCTATTCAATACTTCCTCATTAGTTATGTGACCTACCCATCTAATCTTCAGCATTCTTCTGTAGCACCACATTTCGAAAGCTTCTATTCTCGTCTTGTCTAAACTATTTATCGTCCATGTTTCACTTCCATGCATGGCTACACTCCATACAAATACTTTCAGAAATGACTTCCTGACACTTAAATCTATACTCGATGTTAACAAATTTCTCTTCTTCAGAAACGCTTTCCTTGCCATTGCCAGTCTACATTTTATTGCCTCTCTACTTCGACCATCATCAGTTATTTTCCTCCCCAAATAGCAAAACTCCTGTACTACTTTAAATGTCTCATTTCCTAATCTAATTCCCTCAGCATCACCTGACGTAATTCGACTACATTCCATTATCCTCGTTTTGCTTTTGTTGATGTTCATCTTACATCCTCCTTTCAAAGACACTATCCATTCCGTTCAACTGCTCTTCCAAGTCCTTTGCTGTCTCTGACAGAATTACGATGTCATCGGCGAACCTCAAAGTTTTTATTTCTTCTCCATGGATTTTAATACCTACTCCAAATTTTTCTTTTGTATCCTTTACTGCTTGCTCAGTATACAGATTGAATAACATCGGGGAGAGACTACAACCTTGTCTCACTCCCTTCCCAACCACTGCTTCCCTTTCATGTCCCTCGACTCTTATAACTGTCACCTGGTTTCTGTACAAATTGTAAATAGCCTTTCGCTCCCTATATTTTACCCCTGCCACCTTCATAATTTGAAAGAGACTATTCCAGTCAACATTGTCAAAAGCTTTCTCTAAGTCTACAAATGCTAGAAACGTAGGTTTGCCATTCCTTAATCTAGCTTCTAAGATAAGTCGTAGGGTCAAATCTACCGTTAATTTGCAAATGCAGGTTGGTCTGATTTTGTTCTTCTTTCAGTGGTTCTGAAGAAGTAAATCAAAGCCCAACATAATTTCGAAATAGTTTTTCGATTGTTTTTACGAGTAATGTTGCAGTAAAATTCCATGTCGGTTTTAAATGTGAGTAAAGGTCTGCTAATTGTGAGACCAACTTACGTTTGTGAACTTTTCTTCCTACAGTTTATCCCATGATTAGTCGACTCTCATGTATCAAATATAATCAGAAATACACTAAGTTGTTGTTTGAATGTGATGGAGTTTCTGTTGTGTGTAGTGCCAAATTATGAATGCCGTGATGCGTAATATGATAATGTCTTAATTGTGGCGACGAGTGGGCAGCAACCGCACGTTTTAATTCAGAGCTAAAACCAGGTACTGATGCAGAATAGTTTGATAGTCCTATAACCACCTTTCAATACGATATCCATTTCGTTTAACTGCTCTTCCAAGTTCTTAATCGTCTCTGAAAGAATTACAATGTCGTCAGCAGATCTCAAAGTTTCTGTTTCTTGTCCCTCAACTTTCAATTCCCTTTCCAAATTTTTTTCCTTGCTTAATGAAGTCTTTACCGGAGAAACCAGATACTATCCTTCTCACATTTCCGTTGTTTTAAACGGTATGACAGGCAGTTTTTATCCGGCTGAAGAGTAAAATTTAGTGTTCTGCAGTCGTAGGAACGTCCAAAGAATTTCGTTACCTTGTAACGCAAACTTCGAACTCGTTTTTTGTAGAGTACATATGATAAGAGAAGTGCTTTGTGTTCATTGCCCTGGATGGTAGCGAAGACAACGTACTTTCGGGGGAGAGCGGTGGGGGAGGGGGGAGAAGGTGAGGGAAGGAGTGACGAAATTACTGACACTGATGAAACGAATACCGCTAGTGTAGTCAACATTGACATCAATAAAGATTATGATTAGATGGAGGGCCGGCCGGCGTAGCCGTGCGGTTCTAGGCGCTACAGACTGAAGCCGTGCGGCCGCTACGGTCGCAGGTTCGAATCCTGCCTCGGGCATGGATGTGTGTGATGTCCTTAGGTTAGTTACGTTTAATTAGTTCTAAGTTCTAGGCGACTGATGACCACAAAAGTTAAGTCGCATGGTTAAAAAAAATTAGGTGGAGGATATTTCTGTGTAATTTATCTACAGAACAAAATAAAAAATGTTATCAAGAGTGACCTGACCTACCGAGCGAGGTGGCGCAGTGGTTAGACACTGGACTCGCATTCCGGAGGACGACGGTTCAATCCCGCGTCCGCCCATCCTGATTTAGGTTTTCCGTGATTTCCCTAAATCACTCCAGGCAAATGCCGGGATGGTTTCCCTGAAAGGGCACGGCCGACTTCCTTCCCTAATCCGATGAGACCGATGACCTCGCTGTCTGGTCTCCTTCCCCAAACAACCCAAGAGTGACCTATTGTGAACAGTTTTTGCAAATTAGTAATGTAGCATAGCTCGCCCGGTTAGCCGACCGGTCTAACGCACGGCTTTCCGGAGTGGGAAGGAGCCCCTGGTCCCCGGCACGAATCCGCCCGGCGGACTTGTGTTGAGGTCCGGTGAACCGGCCAGTCTGTGGATGGTTTTTAGGCGGTTTTCCATCTTGCTCGGCGAATGCGGGCTGGTTCCCCTTATTCCGCCTTAGGTACACTATATCGACGATTCCTGCGCAAACAAGTTCTCCACGTACGCGTACACCACCTTTACTCAACCACGCAAACGTAGGGGTTACACTCGTCTGGTGTGAGATGTTCCCTGGGAGGGTCCAACCGGTGGCCGAACCGCACAATAACCCTGGGTTAGGTGTGGGGCGGCGGAGGGGTGAAGTGGACTGCGGTAGTTGTAGTGGGGTTGTGCACCACTGCGGCTGCGGCGGGGACGGAGCCTCTCCGTCGCTTCTAGGTCCCTGGTTAACATACAATACTTAAAATGTAGCATAAGTTTTTATCCACTGTTTTCTTGTGTCTTTCGACACCGTTCCCCACAAGCGTCTTCTAACCAAACTGCATGCCTATGGAATATCGCCTTAATTGTGCGACTGAATTCGTGATTTCCTGTCAGAAAGGTCATAGTTCTTTGTAATAGACGTAAAATCATCGAGTTTCCCAAGGAAGTGTTATAGCCCCTCTGTTGTTTCTGATCTATATTAACGATATAGGAGACAATCTCAGTAGCTCTCTTAGATTGTTTGCACCTGGTGCTGTCATTTGCCGTCTTGTAAATTCATCAGATGACCAAAATGAATTGCAAAATGTTTTAGATAAGATATCAGCATGGTGCGGAAAGTGAGAATTGACCCTGAATAAAGACGTGTGAAGTTATTCGCATGGGTACTAAAAGAAATCTGCTAAATTTCAATTACGCGATAAGTCACACATATCTGAAGACTGTAGTTTCAACTAAATACTTAGGGATTACAATTACAAATAACCTAAACTGGAACGATCACATAGATAACGTTGTGGGTGGAGCAAACCAAAGACTGCGATTCACTGGCAGAACACTTTGAAGGTGCAACAGGTCTACTAAAGAGACTGCTTACACCACGCTTGTCCGTCCTATTCTTGAGTACTGCTGTGCGGTGTGGGATCCGCATCAGGTGGGACTGACGGATGACATCCAAAAAGTTCAAAGAAGGGAAGCTCGTTTTGTACTATCGCGAAATAGGGGAGATAGTGCCACAGACATGATACGTGAATAGGAGTGGCAGTCACTAAAACAAAGGCGTTTTTCGTTGCGATGGGATCTTCCCATGAAATTTCAGTCACCAGTTTTCTCCTCCGATTGCGAAAACATTCTGTTGGCACCCACCTACATAGGGAAAAATGATCACCACAATGAAACAAGAGAAATTAGGGCTCGCACAGAAAAATTTAAGTGCCCGTTTTTTCCGCGCGCCTTTCGAGAGTGGAACGCCAGAGAGACAGCTTGAAGGTGGTTCATTGAACCATCTGCCAGGCATTTTATTGTGAATAGTGGAGTAATCACGTAGATGTAAATGTAGATGTATTCCCTACCCTCTCAAATTAAACGCCAGGTTGAAAGGCATTCACTGAGGTGACAAAAATCATGGGACAGCGATATGCCATATAAATATGGCGGTAGTATCACGTACTCAAGGTATAAAAGGGCAGTGCACAGGTCGAGCTGTCATTTGTACTCAGGTGATTCATATGAAAAGTCTCCGACGTGATTATGGCCGCACGAGGGGAAGTAACAGACTTCGAACCCAGAATGATAGTTGGAGCTAGGCGGGCACGGGATATTGCATTTTGGCAGTCGTCATGGAATTGAGTATTCCGAGATACACAGTGTCAAGAACGTGTCGAGAATATCAAATTTCATGCATTACCTCTCACCATGGGCAACGCACATGACGACGGCCCTCACTTAATGACCGAGAGCAGCGGTGTTTGCGTGAGTTGTCAGTGCTAACAGACAAGCTACACTGCGTGAAATAATAGCAGAAATTCATGTGGACATACGACGAAAGCATTCGTTAGGGCAGTTTGGCGAAATTTGTCGTTAATGGCCTATGGCAGCTGACCACCGACGCGGCGAGTGTCATTGCTAACAGCCCGACGTCGCCTGCAGTGTGACCATATCTGTTGGACTCCAGACGACAGCAAAGCCATAGTCTGGTTAGACGAGTCCCAATTTCAGTTGGTGAGACACGATTGTAGGGTTCGGGTGTGGCGCAGACCCTAGGAAGCTATGGACCTAATTTGCCAACAAGTTTGTGGTGGCTCCTTAAATGTGTGGGCTGTGTTTACATGGGATGTACTGGGTCCTCTGGTCCAGCCGAACCGATCATTGTCTGAAAATGGCTATATTCGGCTACTTAGAGATCATTTTCAGCCCATCATGGACTTCATACTCCTGAACAACGATGGTCCTTTTATGGATGCCAATGCTCCATGTCACTGGGCCACATTTATTCACCATTGGTTTGAAGAACATTTTGGACAGTACGAGAGAACTGTTTGTCTACCCAGATATCCCGACATTAATCACATCGAACATTTATGGGAGATAATCGAGACGTCAATTCGTTAGTTCAAATGGCTTTGAGCACTATGAGACTTAACTTCTGAGCTCATCAGTCCCCTAGAACTTAAAACTACTTAAACTTAACTAACCTAAGGACATCACACACATCCATACCCGAGGCAGGATTCGAACCTGCGACGGTGACGGTCGCGCGGTTCCAGACTGTAGCGCCTAGAACCGCTCGGCCACTCCGGCCGGCCGTCGTCAGTTCGTGTACAACATCTTGCACCGGCAATTCTTTCGAAAATATGGAAGTTATAGCGGCAGCATGCCTCAATATTTCTGCAGGGAACTTCCAATCGAGTTACTGCACAACCCGAGCGAAAGGGGAGTCCGACATGTTATACAGTTTGCTTGGTTCCTATAGTTTAATAACGAGGTATCTATCTGTGTGAGTAACCGCTTCTTACTTTGTTAAAAAAAACAAGTATGCGACATCCCTTTTTGTCGAACTGCGATAGGCTTTCGCTTTAATGCTTTTGAAGCAAGGCCGGCTTTCATATACTCAAATCGGCATGCATGCGACACCATGGATACCTAGCATGCCTCAAATCGCCACGCATAAAAACAGGATTTTCCCGTGCTCATACCTAGGATTGTATTGGTGATAAAAATGTAGGTTCAAGTGTTTCGGATAGCTGTTGGGCTTCGGATCATGTACATGCCCAACAGAAGGATCATATTTAGTGTCACTCTCCTACAGTCCGGGATGAAAGTATGAATATTACATACTTGCTGTTGCTTTCGCAAAGGGAGGAAATCGGATGTTTTTTTTGCGCGTTTAATGTTATCTACGGAGGGCTTCATGAGACTTTCGCAAGCACCATTAGTTGATGGTCACTTCCTCGGAAAACTCCAAAAGCAGGGTTTTTTTTTCCGCCGTCGCAAGCAACCAAAACCAAGCCGAAGATCCAGAGACGGCTACACAGAGCAAACAGCTATAATTTGTAAAGTGTATTCCTAAGATCCCGTTCTCGAACAACCTTGAAAATTTTCTTCATGTCTTTGTCGGTTTCCGAGATACATTGGCTCAAAGCTAGCCTACTGGTACATGTAAAATACGCACATAAAATCCAGTGTGAGGCGAAAACGTAGTTTATAAAGTGACATAGCGCGGAGAAATTGCTGTAAAGAGTCTCTGTTATCATCTGGGAGTCCCATGTTGTAGTAGCGAAGCACAACCAATTTTTTCGCCTAAAATCTGGTCTGAAGTCTGAAATTAGTTCGTGTTATTTCAGATGCACATAAATAAACTACTACGTAAATTTTACTGACCAGTACATTTCTTTTCATATAAGTTACATGCCTTCTGCATCAGGGAAAGAAGGGAACCAGCGGAAAAATGCTCTTATCGCAGCATAAAATATGCGAATACGTTCTCGTTCATTTAAAAGACTCAGACGGAACAGTGGGGTACCAGCTGTCTCGTCCTATCTTCCTCAGCGCGCCATTCCACGTGCGCTGAGCTTGACATTCATTTCCATCCAGGGTACTGCGAAGTAAAAGCCCATGGAAGCCCAAAACCATCAACTTCACGTCCCTAGTCTGTCGAATAGCCATAGAAGATTCGTGAATAAGTGTGTGGGTCGTTGTGACCTTCACCCCTCAGCCCTAGGATGGTGGACTGATTGCTTTCCCAGCAATTTTGGCATGCGAAGATTTTCGCGCTTGTTTATGCTGAGAGAGAAGAAGAAAGTGTCACTGGAAAAGAGATGGAAAAGTAGTAAATACTGGAAGAAAGTGGTTAAGTAGTAGAAAGAATGAAGGAGGCAATGCAGTGTGAGAGAAAGAGAAGGACACAGTGGCAGTGGAAAACATAGTTGAGAGTAACAGAACAGTACTAGGAAAAGAGTGAAGGAGATGGTGCCACGAGGGGGGGAGGGAGGAGGAATTAAGAGAAAAAGAAAGTGGAAGTGGGTAACAGACTGCTGCGTTAGGAAGGAATGAGATATGAGCAGTAAGAAAGGAAGAGGGATGCAGTCACAGTGATGGGATACCGCAGTAGTAGGATAAACGAAGGAAACAGTGGCTGTGACACAGGAGACGGTGACATGTAAAGAGACACAGAGAAATAATGTCAGTGTGTTGTGCTGAATGAGTGAGTGAGAAAGGGCAACTGGAAGTGGATTGGTGTGAGCGACTTACAGCGATGGACTAGTGGGTGTGATTGAGTTACATTTAGGGGAGCTTATGAGAGTTTGAGATGAGTCGCACGTTAACAAAAGCTCGAATATGTTCACACTCGAAAATATTTTGGGAAAATTTTTAAAGGTGCTGAGGAAGGGTGCTGATGAAAGTACAATGAAGCAATTGTTACCCCACTGTTCAGTCATAGTCTTTTAAACAGATCACAAACTTACTTTTTGTGCTCCGATAGGGGCATTCTTCCACTGGTAAGCTTTACCAGCAATCTGCAATTGGTGTGCGTCACACCGATCTATATAGTGTCAAGTGAAGACTGTCTAACAATTCTATTCTATACCTCCTCATTAGTTATGTGATCTGTCCATCTAATCTTCAGCATTCTTCTGTAGCACCACATTTTGAAAGCTTCTATTCTCTTCTTGTCCAAACTATTTATCTTCCATGTTTAACTTCCTTACATGGATACACTCCATACAAATACTTTCAGAAACGAATTCGTGACACTTAAATCTACACTCGATGTTAACAAATTTCTCTACTTCAGAAACGCTTTCCTTGCCATTGCCAGTCTACGTTTTATACCCTCTCTACTTCGACCATCATCAGTTATTTTCCTCCCCAAATAGCAAAACTCCTTTACTACTTTAAGTGTCTCATTTCCTAATCTAATTCCCTCAGCATCACCCAATTTAATTCGACTACATTCCATTATCCTCGTTTTAATAAATTTAATAATTTGTTGATGTTCATCTTATGTCCTCCTTCCAAGACACTGTCCATTCCGTTCAACTGCTCTTCCAAGTCCTTTGCTGTCTCTGACAGAATTACAATGTCATCGGCGAACCTCAAAGTTTTTACTTCTTCTCCATGGATTTTAATACCTACTCCGAATTTTTCTTTTGTTTCCTTTACTGCTTACTCAATATACAGATTGAATAGCATCGGGGAGAGGCTACAACCCTGTCTCACCCCCTCCACAACCACTGCTTCCATTACATGTCCCTCGACTATTATAACTGCCATATGGTTTCTGTACAAATTGTAAATAGCCTTTCGCTCCCTGTGTTTTATCCCTGTCACCTGTAGAATTTGAAAGAGTGTATTCCAGTCAACATTGTCGAAGGCTATCTCTAAGTCTACAAATGCTAGAAACGTAGGTTTGCCTTTTCTTAATCTTTCTTCTAAGATAAGTCGTAAGGTCAGTATTGCCTCACGTGTTCCAATATTTCTACGGAATCCAAACTGATCTCCCCTGAGGTCGGATTCTACCACTTTTTCCATTCGCCTGTAGATAATTCGAGTTAGTATTTTGCAGCTGTGACTTATTAAACTGATAGTTCGGTAATTTTCACATCTGTCAACACCTGCTTTCTTTGGGATAGGAATTATTATATTCTTCTTGAAGTTTGGGGGTATTTCGCCTGTTTCATACATCTTGCTCATCACATGGTAGAGTTTTGTCAGAACTGGCTCTGCCAAGGATGTCAGTAGTTCTAATGGAATGTTGTCTACTCCCGGGGCCTTGATTCGACTCAGGTCTTTCAGTGCTCTGTCAAACTCTGCACGCAGTATCTATCTCCCATTTCATCTTCATCTACATCCTGTTCCTTTTCCATAATATTGTCCTCAAGTACTTCGCCCTTGTATAGACCCTCTATATACTCCTTCCACATTTCTGCTTCCCTTCTTTGTTTAGAACTGGGTTTCCATCTGTTGTGATTTTGAGTATTTTAATGGGGGACGATATTAAGAACATTATTTTTGCATTTCCGTTTCCGGAGTGTTATTGCTTATATGAAATATAGGCATTCAATGTTAATAACGATTCAGTTGTAGCTTGCCTGTAGACGAAGATAAATTCAGGAAAATATATGACAATTTGTAGCCTTAACCTTGTTGAACTTATACAGACCCTGACATAAGTTGACGAAAGTTTGGGCCCCTACCTTATATTCAAGCCAACAGTCTACTTAATAAGGAGAGATAATACGGAGAGCGTCTCGCAGTACGGAGCAGGAGCCTCTGCGGCAAGACCGTTCATCCGTTGGTAGCCCTGCGGGCCATGTGTCTGAGCAGTGCAGCGCGAAGCCGGGGGGAGCGCGTTATTGTGGCGCGCTGCCCCCCGCCGCCAATCACATTGTGCGTCACACCGGCCGCCGTGCGCCTCTACTCCCTGCGCCGAGCGCCCAGTCAGTCTACCGGCGCGGCCGCGAGAGGGACTATCTCTGTCTCTCGCTCAAGTTCTCTGACGCGCGCCGCAGCGATATAGCCGTAGAGCGCGAGCGCGCTCATTAGCGCCGGCCCTGACGCACTTATTTACGCTTCCGCGGCGCTCCAGAGGTGGCCCACCGCTTTCTCCCCCCCCTCTTCCGTTTCTTCGCGAGCGTTTCCCGTCACCGCGTCTTTTTCTCGCTTTGAACCGGTCGGATTTTAAATTTCGAACAGCTGCGAAGTGAGCAAGTTGCAGCCGCCGCTGACACGAGAGGTGGGAGCACAGGGAGGGGAAAGGGACGCACTAAATATAGAAGGCGGAGCTGTGCACGGGGCCAGACGGCAGCGCGCGCGCACGAGCTGGCTCAGGTCTCCGGGGATTCTAACTTAGTGCTCGCCTAGCGGCCCGGCAGTATAGTCTGTCAGTACGCTGCCGCCCAGTTACCTCTCGGGCGCGCTCGCCGCTGTCGGCGCAACAAAAAAGACGGACGGCCTAGACGGTGCCCCACCACTTCGTCGACTGCGACCACGTGTCTTCCGGTGACTGGGACAGCGGGGGAGACCTCTACTGGCACGGCAGTGTTCCCACCACCGACACCGCCGCCGAACAACCTGTCGCCGCTGCAGCTGCGTCGCCGCATCGCGAAACGGCGAGTACGCATGAGGAGGGGACATAGCAGCAGCGAAGTTGCAGCATCGGCCACCATCGCCGCCAGGAGCAATATACGCAGGAGAACGTTAGATCACCCATTCTAGAGCTTCGCAATTTTGTATACATTCGACTGTTACAACGTACTAGTTCAGCGCAGTAGTAAGCAGCCTTCCGCCCTAGAGCAGGCAACGACGCCGACTCCAACAACGAGCTAGCGATAGCCGGAGGGCGACTTTAGACGACTCCTTTGTTGTAACATGATCCCAGCCTTCGGCCGGCGGTGAGCTATCAAACGCGCAACCATCTGCCGTGCTGCGCGCCCCCCTCGCCGTTGGAGGGAAGGTGGTAGGGTGAGCTGCCATAGAGGGAGGCGGCGGAAAGAGAGAGAAACGCAGCTGAGGCTGAGTCGCCAGTGTCGGCGGCCCGACCGAAGCAGCGCGAGCGTGAACAGGGGCGCACCGCCCGGCGTTTATTCGGCGGCACTCGGGTTCGAGACCGGCAGCCACAATTGAGGTCGCAATGCTGATGCCCGCGGGCGCGGAGGCCGTCCTCGGGGGCGGCGCTGCGACGGCGGCGGACGGGCTGGCGGGCCTGGGGGCGGCGGCGGCGGCCGCTGCGGCCGCAGGCGTGCAGCAGAAGGACACCACGTGGACCAAGCTGTTCGTGGGTGGCCTGCCCTACCACACCACCGACAAATCGCTGCGGGAGCACTTCGCCGTCTACGGGGACATAGAGGAAGCCGTCGTCATCACCGACCGCCAGACGGGCAAGAGCAGAGGATACGGATTTGTGAGTACCACTCATTCACGCCGCTTCCGTACCACCTGCTATTTTTTCCTTATTCGTGGATACGTCTATAACGCTTGAGAACTTCCATCTTCAGAACTGTTTCACAATAATTTCCGTTGCGCAGTCTTTGAGTAAGGTAGGGTGTCCATTTCATTTTTATTAAAAAACAGGACATTTTTAAAAAGTTTAGAAAAAAAACTGTCAAATTACGGGAGAAAATGGGTCACAAGCTGTGCTGACAAAATTTAATGGACATAAATTTCTTTTTCATCATGCACTCAGGTGATCCGAAACGTCTTTTTACAATTATTCTCCCGCACTGTCATTATACTTTTCACTTTTGTGTATTTTATGAAGAAGTGCGTCTCCTTTTGACATTTTGGCATAAAAATGAGCACATGATACCCAATTAAAGTGTGTTGTGACAATGAGCAAGGCATTCGCTGTTTCAGCATTTATTCTGCGTCTTTCATTGACCACAGAGAGTTTATTAAGGAAAACACACGTATATTCTGCGTTTCTCCACTGCTAATGATAAAAAGGATACTCACTTTGTATATTGCTGTCAAAATTACACTTTCGTTTTGTCATGATGAAATTGTCATTGCGTAGAATTAAAATTGTCCTGTATCAACTACAACGTCTTCATATTGCTTACCACAACGGAACGGAAATTCTTGCTATCTAAACCAATCGAAAGTATAAGTTAACATGAATCGACACTACGAACAGAGCAACAAAAGTTGTAGTGTAAGTTGCGCAAGTGGCGCTTCCTAGCGTAAAAGTCTTTTTAGCCAAGCGAATACACAAAAAAACGGAATATTTGAACGTCCCGAAATAAATACTTATGGCACAACGGGGCATTTTGGAAAAAAATAAGATAGTTCCGGGAAAACAGGACGAATGGACACACTAGGATAGAACCTATTTCAAATTTTCAATACCTTTGAGCAGAAGAAGGATGTAAGTTTCTGTCGCTTGGTAAAAACAACATGTAGCTCGACTCTTCAACTCAACGAGGTCTTTCGATAGTGGAATATCGAAAGGAACACATTATTGTGGATTATATAGAGTCCAGTTACGTTACTCGATTACGCAACTAAAAGGACATTACACTTATTACGTTCCTAATATATGATAAGGTAAACAGGTAAAGCTGTCATTATCCCCAAGATTAGTTTGAACGCCACAGACATTGTTCACAGGCATAACGTCTTTTTCGTCCGACTTTTGAACCGTCTTACCTAGCCATTTATATTATAGATGAACCAACAGTTTATCATGAACGTCGATCCGTGGTGTATATTTCACATTAACAAACATTGCCAGAGTTTTTATTATTTTTTAGGACATCATTGTATTCGCCGTTGACTGTAGAAATTATTTATTTCACTATTGGAATTTCAGCCTTTGGGACATTTTCGAATGGTGTTGCGAAAGATTTTGCTTCAGCACATGTCAAAGACCGGATTTGCGATAGTGAAATAAATAATTTGTACAGTCAGTGGCAAATATGATTCCCTTTTAAAAAATTCTACGTGACTGTGAACTCCGACCATGAGAAGTTAATCAGTTGCCAGAGGTGAAAGAAGTGATTAGCAACATATAAATGCGAACACCGACCAGAATCTAGCCCAAGATCTTTGGATACAACGATTTAAAATTAATGATGGTCGATTGATGAAAAAATTACTGGAGAAACGAAGTTATAGATTCGAAATTCACTTTACCCATCCTTGCAGTTGCGGATTACGCGTTTTACCAACATTTGAGAATCTCCGTTTTGTTGTACCTATTGTTAAAGTGTTGAGATGTATCCTACAGGAATCAGAAGTTACAGCACAACAAAGAAAAGCGGACATGGGTATTATTGCCTCCCCCGTGTACACTTCCCATTTATACCAGCAATTTTCCTTTGAACGGGCAGGAGAACGCATATAGTTTAACCAGTCTGTGAGACGTATGTACTTTAAAATGTATTGGCTGATGTTGAAAGTGGAATAACTCCATACAGCTAGTAACTGTTATTATTATATTTCACAACATGTATGCCGGTTACGAAAGTTTTTTAATCACTGTATCTGCTTGGATGATATTGCTCTTAGAATTTTATCATTTTCCAAATTCATATATTTATTTTTTGTGGCCGTTTTGTGAGTTCATCTGCGACCAATTTAGGCAAATTCTAAACAGGATAGAGAATTTCTGGTGTTTCGTGTGACATGGTACAAAAACCTCCTCTCTCTAAAACACACACAAACAGAACCAGGAACCAGTAACTGAACCGCCGTGTTATTGCAAACCGTTGGGAAATAAGACTACGTAGGTACCGAAGAGAACTGCCCAAAATATGTGAACATTTCTATCTAAATGTGACTCAATAAGTTCCAAACATGTCACGCCGAAGAAAGAGTAAACTTAAAACAGGTATTAAAATTAGATTAGTTCACATTTGGTATCAGAATTTTATCAGTAGCTTTTCGCGCAACCTATTTCGATCAGTATTCCTGCCTGTTGCTTAAGCTTTGTCTCCGAGATAATTTTTCTGTGATAGCGCATGCTTTATTTTAGTTGATTGCTACTGAAGCATTATGAAAGCCAGAAACTTTAACTGTAGTCTTCCGCATGTTCTTATCCAATAATTTCTAATACAGGTATAAAATGATTTCAAAACAGTCTGACGGTCTGGTATTTGTAATGTACCTTCGTAGAGCAAAAACTAATGTTAATGTTTCATTTAATTTCATTTCGCAAAGATACTATGATCAACCTGTTTCCTGTTTGAAGAGACATTTATTTATACATCTTTTGTATACATAAAGTATACATCCAATCCGTTGATTAAGTTTAAGGGTGTTACATTACACTTATGCAACCGGTCGACTGCTGTCAGACGTGTTTAAAATTGTAACATTTCTACATAATACGTTGGTGTTCCTCCCCTCTCGTTCGCTGTTTGAATTTGATGGCCAGGGCATGAGGTACCAAAATGGGCGACAGTGAATTTGATGGCCAGGGCATGAGGTACCAAAATGGGCGACAGAAGCTACAATATCAGGACGGCTTAACATTCTCTAGCTATCTCAGTAATGAAACCGTAGGACGATAACGGCATTGTGGCCTGTTCTCGATGCACTCGCAGTAATGGTGTTTCCGATCGTGATAAAACCAACAGATTTGCCGTGTCTACACCCTACCGGTTTTCTTCGTACGAGAGAAAGACGTCGCATGGGTTGTAGTTCTGCATGAGATTAATTCCTGCTATGTCAATCAAACACGTATATATTTGATTTGTTATTTATGACGTATATATTTGATTTGTTATTTATGAGAGCGTCGCGTGTGTGTTGTCCCTGTAACTTCCATTTTGGAATCATGAAAGTATCTTGCGCACAGTGCTGTATTTACCCAAAGACGTTTAGTTTTTTTTACTTGATGATTGTCAGGGATTAAAGAGCATTTATGTAGCCAACTCCATTAATGTTGGTACAGTGCCTTGTGTGACACTTCCACCTACCATACTTACGTTTCCTGCATCAGTTTTATTGTCATAGTTTCTCCCTATAGGCCTGTTAGTTTCCAGTAGTACAGAGTAATTCAATCAATGTAATGGCGCCAAGAAGCCTATTGGGGAGCGGAAGTTAATGCAGTAACGTTGTAAACAGAATTCGCGCTTTGTTGGACACATTGTGTTCTAAGTGCCTGTTTCTGAAAACTTTGATGATGCTGAATTGTGTAGTTGAGTTTAAACTGGCGTTTCTGTCAACATTAACTCTTTTGTGTTATGTTGCATTTTGTATTCAGTATTTCAGCGTGGAGCGTCCACTTCAGCAAAAGTTCTCATTTATGCAGTCGTCTAGTAAGTAAAGTTTGCTCCCCATATTTCAACAGTGGTGGTTAGTCAGAATTTTTTAATCTAATCGTAATTGCACGCTTCATCTTTAATTTAGAATTTGACGTTGTCCCGAATTTATCAGCTCTTGTAACTTCAAAGAGACGTTTCACGTTGATAGAATAATTCTGTACTGAGTTCTTCTTGATAATGCCTTGGGAAGAACAGCACACAGAGTGTTACCGAAGTCTTTGCTTTTTGTGATGTAAAAACAAATCTTAAATGTTACCGCTGGATAAACGTATTCTTATCTGCAGGCCCTCTCATACAGAATGATAAAAGTCTGAAATGTATTTACTGTAGGTACCTCTCCCGTTATCTGTACTGGTTCACCGAAAATGTAGCTCGAACATGGTAGGATGCAGGAAATGGGAATATGTCAGTGCAGTGAGCCATATCGACAGACGCGTGTGCGTAATTTGTTTGTTATGTCGAAATCAATGACGTCATTGTCCAAGCAATAATGATTAATGTTTTGCGTAGACGTGGCATGATGGGTCTGAAGACTTTTGTTATATGTTATATAAATCAAGTTTACATACATACATACATGTATGTGGTTGGAATGTACGAGGAGAGTTCAAAAACGAGTTACACAATCTCTTGCAACAATGGTCGGAACATTCAACCAGTCTTCCAAAACATCGATGATGGAAATCCGTCCCGTTGTCATGGACCCATTCGACAAGTAGTATGTGACGTCCTCATCGTTGAAAAATCTCTTTCCAATCAGATGTTCTTCCCAAAAAGATGGAAATCGCAAGTGTAGGACTTACCGATTGGCATCACACAGCGTCTGTGCAACTTTGATCTAATTGTTGGCACCATTTCACTTTAGCTGGTAAAAGTCCCTCCGTAGAATGGAAAACAGTGATTAAACTGATCATTGGCGTCTATAAACTGATCATTGGCTGCGGTAGATTGTTGTAGTTCATTCACTTTTCAGTGTTTCTTCTATCTTGAAGCCGTTGCATCGTTTGAAGGATGCATAGCAACACTGAATTTCCAAGATTCAAAAATCTGCAGTGTAACGTAAGTTAAATGTTATAATGTTGGTTGCTCGGTAATTTCTTTCAGCAACCTGTGGAATTTTATATTGCCCAGGAACGTGTGGCGTATGTAAAGCCGTTCACCACCCCATGGTAATTCGGCAAGAATTGACGACGAGAACTTGTCCGTTGCTTGTCTTGCAAAATCCGACGCCTCTCTCCCCAGCGTTGCAGCAGCTTCAGACTGGCGCCTGAAGATGCACGACAGAGATAGCGCACGTAGGATTGTACAGGGTGCTTCGCAAGTGCTTTGAAGATCCCTAGTGAAACCGAAAATACCATCGCAGTGGTCAGTTTGGAACAGAACTACCGTATCGCAGGCTGCAATGTTGCTAAATTGTGTAGAGAATTGAGATTGTTCGTCAGTGGAGTTAATATTTGTTTGGAAATGCTCCGACTCGGAACGAACCAGAGTAGGGGAGTTGAGTACTTTCCCCTTGCTTCAGTTTTTTGTGTCAGTGCATTTTTCCAGTAGTCCACACATATCTTTTTATTGAGCTTCATTCGTGGGAAAACTGTTACTACTGTTGAACCATATTTTGGGGAACGTCCATTGTATTGTTCTCGTACGAATTTAAATAAAAAAAGAAGTAAATATATGGATCGTAATTACTGCTCAGGTAAAACCATCTGGCTATGAGCTTATTCAACAGGCTGCAGAAGTAGACCCATAGATTTCTCGCGCAGCCCTTCGTGACTGGAAAAGGTACCAACAGCGAATTGCAAACCACGGGAAAGAAGGCCGTCGATATTGGTACGGATTACACTTGACTTCGCTCTTGCTAAGCCTTGAGGGTGCATGTATATGTACAGATAGACTGCAGACAGGCTCGACTAATACCCTCCCTGCTCAGCTTGTAGTTTCCCACTGGACATTAGTCGCCAGTTTCTATTAGTACCATAATTATATTGTCCAACATGTTGTCCGCCTCAAATCTACCAGCATACTAACCGTAGCTCACCCCCCCCTACATGGTAAACAATAACCAGTCTATTTGAGATTCGAGGAAAACCAGACTTAATTGTTCAGTACTGCGAATCAAATTCCTGTCAGTGACCAAAGTTGTACTAGACACTGTTTCAGACTTCCCCGCAAGTGAGATTTGTCAGATTACAGGAAGAACTCTATGCGAGTTTTAATTGTAGCACAACTATGTAGGACTAGCTATATTCCGAGAATGATTTAGAACATCTGCCTACCAACAGAATAACAGCGATGCAAAGTTAGTTGCGATCTTAGGGTATGTAGGGCAGATGAGATGCAACCGTGTCGTACGTTCAGACACGCTAAAAGTCCTTTGTGCTATCCAGTTGACGTACTCACCACGGAAGCGAAACCAGGTCATGCTAAAGTCTCTTCTCTGCCCTCAAATGTAGAGGAAGCAAGTGTTGTTTTGCTGGTCTTTGTAAATATATGATACTTAACTTATAGATAGCTGAAGAGACTCACTGTGACCCAGTGATCCACCACGAATGAACCCTCTGCGGATGATGGAAGTCGTATGACGGTGGAAGTAAGGTTGTCTAGTGATGAACGGTGATCAGCGTACACACCAGGTTCCTCATAAGGGATAAAATAGTGTCAATCCACCGAGGAACAGAACATTGCACAATTATGCGTGGTTTGTTTGCTCTCGATTAGTGTACTGTATTTCAGTGCCTATTTAGTTAACTATGTGTCACATATTACACGAACATCTTTTATAGTGTTTTCTTTGAGGCGCCGTATCTTGATCAAATGATGGTCCTCCTTTCTTCGCTGACAAAGAGGCATATGTGCTAAAAGTTCAAAATTCGTGTAACATCTGAACCTGACAATGACGCATATGTGCGTGTAACATATGAAAAACGCTACCAGGACAAAGGTTTACTTACTTTCGCTTTAATTTTAGTAAGCAGTCATTTAGTCAGATTTTCCTGATTTTTCAGTGGAGCCACCGTTTTAATATTTACTTCGCTGAAGTAACAGTGCTTCCTAAACTTAAAAAGTGTAGACTGTATTATTATTTTCAGATGCGACATGCGGCCCAAAATGGATTATTAAGGGCTCAGTTTTTTAATGTCTCCTAATATTCTGCGGATGAACCATCTAGAACATAAGAAAGTATCGTTAAGTCGAGTAGGGCAATTTGCAAGAAATCGCCCATCATTGTGCGTGATTATACGCAGAACAAGGAAAAAAGTATTGTATGTGCTTTATGTGTGCGCTTTTTTGCGTCTAGGAAAAGAAATCACACCTAGGGGCGTCGCGAAATTTTGGAACGTCCTTTGGTGTACAACAAAGAAAAAGATTGAGAAAAGCGGTTCTAGATCATGACGTTTTCGGGCGGTTTCGTGTTAAACTTTAGCCCCAGGGGTTTGAAGGAATGTTACTGCTTTGAGATTCAAAACTTCACAAACGATGAAATAGCTGCTATTTGCGTGGTTTCATGCTTCAAATCGAAGCAAAAACACTGCTTCCAGCTCACGTCGTCGTTATTGCAACTAAATAAGTTCGAGGTTCGTCAGACAACGCAAGCTTCTGATGTCCTTTACGGGAGTTACTGTATTTATGTGCCTGTAGTAGTCTGAGCGACTACCAGCCATTAATTGAAACGTTTGTTCATAAGCGTTTCACGGCTAGAACGACGAGTGTGATGTTACTGATGTTATCAACAGCAAACACTCTGGGTAGAAACACTACCTCTTACGTTAGTGAGGACTTGACGTACTGTCGTTTAGCACTCTCCTCAGGACACATTCTAAGTAACTCCGAACCTGATACTGCTCGGAATGCTTACTGCTGGACTGCCTTGTGCATTATCCATTTACTGGTCCTCTCTGAGGAGAAATAAAGTACTATCCTGCCTCTTGTTTCTTCCAGCTGTAAGTAGTAGTCAACCACGAACTTGATACGAAGCAATATAATACACAAATTTTAATATGATAAGACCATGTGTCATTAATTTTTAGGTAATATAATCTTTGTAACATTTTGACGGACGATAGGCACTTAGTTTGGCACAGAGAAGCGGAATGATAAAGAAATCTACTTTACCTTATTCCACCCAGCTCGAGACGATCAGATCTACATGGCAGTTCTGCCTACTCGTCATGTACTCACACTTTGAAGGAGACAGATTAAAATTCGCGCTTACTCATCCTGATTCAGATGTTGTGTCGTTACGGTAAATCGCATCAGGAGGAAAGCGATATCTTCTTTCTAGCAAGATACGTCTAATTCCGGTCTCCACGTCCATCCAAGTGACTTAGTATCCAAGTTTATAACACCATTGAAGCAGACAGATTTTTAATTAACCGACAAGTTCGATCTCAAGAGAAAGTGTTTTTAATTTATGTTTCGAAGTTATTTATTATTCGTTAGATGGTTGAGGAACTGCACCATTTTGCAAATCGCTTTCATATGATAACTCCTGCCTTTAACATTGTCGTAAGCATCTACTTTCAGCATTGTTGTGCAATGTTCCGATAAATTGATGTCGCCTCGTCGGTGTATTTTTCTGGCTCACTGTTGCCACATGTCCTTTCCCCTGGAAGAAACCAAACTGTCTTGCTTCTGTTTCATTACTGCCATCTGTATACGTCGTAGCAACATTTGCAAGATGTCATTTCTGGTATATCAGTCTAGTGAGGCACTTCGAAAGCACTGATCTTCCCCTACATCTACATCTATACACTGCAAGCCGTCTTACGGTGTATGGCGGGGAAAACTTCTGATCCCCTTCCTCATCTCTGTTCCATTCGCAAACAATATGTGTGAAGGAAGACTGTCGATGAACCTCCGTACGAACTCTTTATTTCTCTTGATTATCTAGTCAGTTCTTCGCAAGACGTATGTGTGAACAAGCATGTTGTCTGACTCTTCTCGGAACATACACTCTCAGGGTTGCATCAGTTAATTTCTCTGTGATACACAACGCCTCTCTTGCAGCGTCTGTCATTGTACTCGTATTTGTTGAACATATCCGTAACGCTCTCACGCTTTCTTACCGATCTTGTCACGAACTTCTCGCTAGTCGTTGGATCTCCTCTATCTCTTCTACTAATCCTACCTGGTAAGGGCCCCAGACTAATGGGCAGTCTTCAAGAACGGGTAGAACAAGTGTTTCGGAAGCAACTTCTTTCGTGAATGATTTACCTTTCCGTTAGATTCTTCCAGTGAATCTCTGTGTAGAATGAGCTTTCCTTAAAATTAGTCTTATGGGTGGTTGTTCTGTTTCCAATGACACAGCCAGTAGCGTAATCATACAGTAATGGTTCTTTTCACCTATTTATGAGCAATATGTTATATTTATTTACGTTCAGGATTAACTGTCAGTCCCCCCCCCCCCTCACACACACACACACACACACACACACACACACACACACACACACACACACACACACACACACACACACACACCAGTCATCGATCCTCCCCAGTTCTTCATGCGTGTCACTGCAACATTATGGCGTTGGAACGTTCTTATTGACAACTGCATACTCTGGGAACAGTTTCATGGGACCTCCGGCGTTCTCCTCTAGACCATTTATATGTATTGTGAATAGTAGCTGCCCCGTATCATTGCTTTGGGGTGCACCCGAAATTGCCTTTACATGTTGATCATGTTACGTTATGAGCGACGTGATGAGTTGTATCTGCTTGTAACTCTTAATCCAGTCACAAACCTTGTCCACTATTCGGTAAGCTCGTATGTTTTTCAGTATACGCAGTGCCGGTTGAAAACCCAGGCGATACAAGACACCGTTTCGTAAGCCAATCTGACAAGGGCGCCAAAGGCCTTGTAAGACTTTTGTACCGCGTGTATCACAGTTAGTATCGGACGTTTGGTACATAGTAACAAGGCAAGAGTCAATAGCAGCTGAATACCACCAGGAGTCTGGCGGTGCCCCACATAGGCCTACATCGTGAAATAAACTTATTAGTATGCGACACAATATAGAAAAGTTTTTGAGATGAAATATTGTTACTACTTGTTCTTGTTGTTGTTGTTGTTGCCTTCAGTCCGATGACTGGTTTGATGCAGCTCTCCATGCCGCTCTATCCAGTGCAAGCCTCTTCATCTCCCAGTACCTATTGAAACCGATATCCTTCTGAATCTGCTTATTGTATTCATCTTTTGGTCTTCCTCACGATTTTTACCCTCCACGCTGCCCTGCAATACTAAATTGGTGATCCCTTGATGCCTCAGAATATCCACTACCAACCGATCCCTTCTCCTAGGCAAGTTGTGCCACAAATTTCTCTTCTCTCCAATTCTATTCAATATCTCCTCATTAGTTATTTGATGTACCCATCTAATCTTCAGCATTCTTCTGTAGCACCGCATTTCAAAAGCTTCTATTGTTTATCGTCCACGTTTCACTTCCATAAATGGCTACAGTCCATACAAATATTTTCAGAACCGACTTCCTGACATTTAAACGTATACTCGATGTTAACAAATTTCTCTTCTTCAGAAACGCTTTCCTTGCCATTGGCAGTCTACATTTTATATCCTCTCTACTTCGACCATCATCAGTTATTGTGCTCCCCAAATGGTAAAACTCATCTACTACTATAAGTGTCTCATTTCCTAATGCAATTCCCTCAGCATCACCCGACTTAATTTGACTACATTCCTTTATCCTCGTTTTCCTTTTTTTGATACTACTTATGCAACAGCATATTACGATAGGGGCCTACCGTGATACTACACATTAATCTTGCCATAAGCCGAGACCGCGCAGTCTGGGGCACTTTGCCACGGTTTACGCGGCTCCCTCCGTCGGAGGTTCGAGATCTGTCTCGGACATGGGTGTGTGTGTTTTTTCCGTAGCGGAAGATAGTTTAAGTTAGATTAAGTAGTGTGTAAGCCTAGGGACCGGGTCCCATTGGAACTTACCACCACCATAACCCGAGAAGCGTATGTGTAGATGTAGATATATCTTTTTAACGTATATTATTTTTGAAACTAGAGGGGTTGTACAAAAATATGGAAACCGCTAGAGATGTACATGCTTGATCGTAATGCAAATGCTTGCTAAGCCAGCTTGTTGCCTTGTTGCATTTGACCATGAACGGCACCTGTGCAGTGGCCTCATTATGTCACAAGTGTCCGCGATGGTCAGAACAGTGTTCTGTGTAGTTGTGAGGGCATAATGTCAGAATATATCACTTCGAACGGGGGCAAATAGTTGGTGCTCGTATGATGGCTGGTTCCGTAACCAAGGTAGCAGAAGTGTCTGGTGTTTCAAGAGGCACCATATCGTACCGTATACAGCGTACAGGGAAAGCGGGAAAGCTTCATCCGCTGAGTTACAACTCGGACGAAAGTTAGTGTTGATTAAGCGTGACGGACGGTCATCGAATAGGATTCTGACGAAAAGTTGGAGGACGCAGCTCCAAAATTGAATGTCGTACTCGCGAACCCTGTCCGCTCCAAAACAACACGAAGGGAGCTCCATAAACAGGAAACTGCAGGGCGAGTTGGAACTCCAAAATCACACATCAGTGATGAGAATGCGCCGGCAGGAGTGGCAGTGCGGTTCTAGGCACGACAGTCTGGAGCCGAGCAATCGCTACGGTCGCAGGTTCGAACCCTGCCTCGGGCATGGTTGTGTGTGATGTCCTTAGGCTAGTTAGGTTTAATTAGTTCTAAGTTCTAGGCGACTGATGACCTCACAAGTTAGGTCGCATAGTGCTCAGAGCCATTTGAACCATTTTTTATGAGAATGCCCGTAGCAGGAAAACAGGGTGCCGAAGTCATGAAACCTGCGCTATGCAGCAGTGGAAGAAAGTCGTTTGGGGGCGGATAAATGTTGTTTCACTCTGCACTCTGTTTTCAACTTCTGGCCGGCTTTACGTCCCGAGTGAGAAACATGGCGGGAGTTTGATGATGGTTTCAGCAGTTACATCGTGGTATTCCAAGGGCCGTCTGGTTACCTGCAAAGGTCACATTACTGCCACATATTATGTTGTCGCTTTGGATTATCAGTTTCTTTCCATGGTACAGTGACAGTTCTCCAGTAGTGATGCTGTGTTCCAAGACGACCCGTGTTCACATAGCTAACATCGCCCAGGGCTGGTTTTGCGAGCACGAGGATGAACTATCGCATCTGCCTTGGGCACTACACTCAGCAGATTTCAATATTATTGAGTTTTGTAGTATACTTTGGAGCGAAGGGTGTGTGATCGCTACCCACCTCACATCGTCGTTGCCTAAACTTGCCATTAATTTGTAAGAAGAGAATCGTACAGCACCTGTATCTTTTCATTCCGTAATGATATCAGTATTCGCCTACAGTTCTTCGAAGTATGGGATACAAGTGCTGCGTTCCCTTTTGCCAGGGAAATTATAAATCCCAAAAAGGCATGGAAGTGCACATGTTTCGATTTCCCAAATGTGTGAAGTTGAGAAATCGCTGGATTGCAGCTATTCCCAGACAGGAATTTGTGTCTACGCATCATTCAGTGGTAAGTAAATGACAAAAAATTTGTAGCGCGTTATTTGTTTCCAGTTGCACAACATTTGCCAATTGTTTTTAAAAGGAGTTACGTTTCATGTACCAGTATAATTTGTTTCTTAATTCTGGGCCATTGCTACGAGGTTAATACGAAGCTGGTTGTGTAATGTCACTCAAATTTGCAACTATTGTCACACAGAATAGTTATATTAATTAGTGTGACTCGAAAATGTTTAGTATTCCTTATCATTCCTACTTGATTATGTACTTTTATTTGGAAGAGCTACAGAATGATTTTGTTCAGTTTTACATATACAGCTATTCGGAAATAATTTCAATTTGAGTAAACTACCTTAGAAAATTGCTTTAATGAATCTCTTCGACAGATTAAGCAGTATAGAAAGCATAATTTCGAGGTAAGTGCTTTATGATTAAATTAAGAGCACTCTGTAACACGAATTTCAATCAAGGATGTAGGAGAAACAATCTTTTCATGTTAAAGATGCTAAAGTTCTGGAGAAACAGGGAAATAAAATATTTTTCAGGTTTTTTGATTTGTTAAACATTATGTCAGGAGGTCCTCCATTTCGTCGAATGATTTGAGTTTCGTGTGAGATAAGCAAATTTTGAAGTAGAGAGGAAAATTTATGAAAATAACCAGGGAAACAAATTCTTAACAAATTCTTAAATTCTGTATGAGCTCCAGGTGCTTTATTTAAAACCGAAATCGTCTGCTTGTTGTTGCATATTTCCGATTTTTTACTGCAAGAAAGCGTTGCTCCTGAGGTAAAAGACAGGATTTAAAATAACAGTTTGTATTCAAGCCAAGAAACGCGTATTTAAGGCAAATTGTCAAAATAATTTTACACTTGAAATTACATAGGGCAGTTTTGTTCAGTTACTTTACGCAATGATATAAATTTCCATACTTTCATTACAAGGACATGTAGGAGAGGAAAGCACGAGAATCTCTATGCGGTCTCAGCTATAAAACTCGTGAAGTTCGTATAGCTGCAGAGTGCTTAACAGGAGCGTTCCGATACAGACCCGGCCATCAGTATGTGACGTCACAAGTACGCGCCCAGGCCTGTAGTCTAGGTGGTGTTGATTAGACACGGTAATAGTTTGGTTTTGGTGTTTCCATATTTCTGTCCACCCCCTGTATGTGGCCTTGCGTAATTAATTACTAATCCGCTGCAGCTGAATAGAGTTCCAGACGTGCGTAACACAATTAGTAGTGGAAACTGGCACGGAAGAAAGTGTACACGGGGAAAAGACGGAAGCGGGGGGCGCCAGATAAGTCTGGAACTGTCCTTGAGTAAATGGCAGTGCGGAACTGTAGCGAATGTATTCCTGCAGTCAAGTAACACATCAACCCGCGCGACTGCGTTGCATTTTTACCGATGCATGAGCCGCCGTATCAGTTGGCCGTTGTGGAACGTGATGTCTGCCATGCCATGTTTTACCGCCGAGCATATTTTATCCGCTTAACTGCGCAGCAGGCAGAAAAGTCTTGCGGCGCACAGCATCAGGTGAGCAGTGTTTCGCAAGAGGCGGCGACTCCTCCCTCTCAGACTAGAGGTGGCCAGGTGCCTAAGCCACTTGGACGTCTCCTAGGTTTCCGCTGTCCTCACGCGATAGCGCAACGGACCCTGTGCTTCGATGTGTTTCCTGCTCTCACTCGCTGCTGAAACAGTCTTCAGACACGCTTGCAAACCATACCTTCACTCCTGCCACAATTTCGGCCCAAAAATAATCCAGTAATTAGGTTTGACCTTGGTTATACACCTAGTAGCATGGAAGACGATTAACAACTACAGAAAAATCATTAAGAGGTCAAATCCCTCTTACAGCTAGAGCGTGTCAGTATGTTTGCAGTAGGTCACTAGAATTGTTCGTCCTCCTATAGAGTGCGAGTGAATCTCCATAGCTGAGAATCCCCGGTTCAATTCCGGTGCCGTCGAGGATTTTTCCTTCGTGGGAAGGCTGACCTCGGGTGCACAGTAGCGGCTCCAAAACGGAAAAGCTGGCCGATAAAGTGGTGTGCTGACGACCTCATGACCCTCCATACCGCATCCAAATGGTAGAAATGACAGTACTGCTACCGTCATTGCGTAAGGTCTTACGGGCTTGATCGCGGGATTCATTTTCTTACAAGGTGTGGAATTCGCATTTGAGAATCAGTTACATGTTTTTCTTTTTTCCCTTCGCACATCAGCGTGCAAAATTTGTTGTTTTCATCATTAGAACTTGATTAAGTCCTCAGTTTTATATGCTGGCTGCTTATAATTAAAGGCTAGCTACTCAGGAGGTCCATTGTGTATTGCAAACTTGGTAGATGTTGTAATGCGTTAGTGCTGAATCAGTTTACACTGGGAAAAAAATGAGTTCCAGTTTTGGGCACCAGGTGCAAATCGGGCGCTGTGAATGCAAGAAAGACATGAAACGTTTCCATACGTAGTCTATTAGGAACGGGCCGTGGACAGAAAAGGTCAAACAAATGAGGAAGGCATATGTTGATATTATTACCCGCCACTTACACAATTTGTTCAGTATGATCATCAGCGACGATGACGAGATGCTGTACACTGTTTCAGCGGCGAGTGCGGGCAGGAAACACATCGAAGCACAGGGTACGTTGCGCCAATACTGGAGCTAATTATTTCTAGCGTAAATCGGTTCCGCCTTAACGCATTAGAATATCAACCAAGTTTGGCTGCCATGCGATAATTATGACCAACACTGGTCCTCTGTGAGTAGCTGCACTTTTACTTATAATCACCCGGAATATCAACATAAGTTTCATGTAGTCTTGGTCTTCAGTTGCAACTATCCTAGGTGGCATTCGGTTTGTGAGGAACTTTCAGAGCTCCCCATTTTCTCATTATTTGTACTGTTTCAGGTACACGCCACCTCAAATGGTTAAAATGGCTCTGAGCACTATGGGACTTAACATCTGAGGTCATCAGTCCGCTAGAACTTAGAACTACTTAAACCTAACTAATCTAAGGACATCACACACATCCATGCCCGAGGCAGAATTCGAACCTGCGACCGTGGCAGTCGCGCGGATCCGGACTGAAGCACTTAGAACCGCTCGGTCACCGCGGCCGGCACACGCTACCTCAGAATATGCGGAAGATAGTGCAAACCGAACAAAGTGACGCAAAGAGGTTCATACTCCACATACTCAGCACATGCACTTTGTAGCGTATGACATCATACCTGAACGATTTACTTTTTTGACATAGCTCTGTTTACACACACTTCATATTTATAGTAACAAACTTTTTGTTGTTGTCTTGCTAACTGCGCTGTTTACATACGGCGAGTGCGGAAAATACTTTACAGACTATAAAGTATAAGCAAGCTGCATGCGACTGTGTATCCGAAGTTCGAAAAACATAGCCCAGCGTTCAATAAATTCAACACAATAGTTATCGACAAAAGAACAGAGCGTTTGGTGAAAAGTCTTACAGTTCTGCGGTCTCATGTTAATGACAGTCAAAGACACTGAAGATTTAGAAATGATGGGATAAAGTATATTCGTCAATATGAAGCATGAAGTAATTTAGAAATAAATTGATTAAATCCTTCCACAACCATTGTTATAACTTTATATCCTTTAGTCAGGTAGGCAGATTCGAGACAGTATCATTATCAAATGTTACGTAGGATCATTATGACAGATAGCTAAATGCAGGTGACATTTTTATCGATTTTCTAAACTATTATCATTAAAACTGATTACATCCATCCAGATTAACATGAACGCTTCAGGAAGTCGTGCAGTTCGTTGTAAAGTATAGCGTTTTGTTGGTGGTCGAAATATACAAAAGGTGCGCGTTCACCGTCACCGTGTCACGTCGTTTAATTTTAGCCAACCGGTATTATGAATCACGTAACATTGCTAATGAGACAGCGTGTCTCGAACTATATTGATTAGCGATCACGAAAACCTTCAGAATCACGTCAGCGGAGGTGAAGAAAGATTTTTGTCAAGAAAGTATCTCTTGTCTTGTTTTATACTGACAAGGAATTGAGAAATAAGTTCTGAAATAGCATGCCTGGACCACAGTATTTCATGGAAGTCTAACGTGGATCGTGGGAAAACCGAAGAAGGAAGTAGAAATATTTGCAATAAAGTATTGCAGAAGAATATTAAAAAATTAGTTGTACGCATAAAGTACGAAGTGAAGGTGTAATAGAGGGACCGGACGAGGAGAAAGACGTCATGGTAAAAAGGGACAGTTAACATCTGGCAGAGCATCCAGCGTAGTTAACTTGGCGCTGAGAGACGAATCAGAAGAAGATAAAAAAAAATTACGAGTCTAAAAATAAAGATTTCTCCAGCAGAAGAGGTAGTGCAGTATGCGTTCTGTAGTGGATGTACAGGTGTGAAAAGATTAACCCGAGAGTGGCACAGTAGGAGGACGTATCACGCAAGTGATTTGGAGAGAGGATGTCAACCAAACGTGCTCCACTCCTTCGTAATGGGGTTGTCTGAGGAGAGTTGCCAAATTAAAACGGAAATGCGCTCTTGGCTTCGCCCCACCTGTCGGCACCAATCTACAAGATCATCGTCTGCGCTGCGAACCAGTCACGCAAGCCGATTCCCGCCCCAAGTTGGTTCTGCGTTTGCTAATCGGCCATCAATAATATTTGAACTTGCGTGACGTAGATTATATCACGTTGCACAGGAATCTTTCCACGTGTGCCTATATTGCACGAGGCGAAAGACTGTAAATGGCAGAAAAATTACATTGTTAACCACAGTAAACTACTACAAAAAATATACGTGTGTATTACGCGACCGGTACCAATAAGAGACTATCGTGTAGCACACATTTTATATGACAGCGTAGTTTTACATTGACATAGCAATGACGTCATTCACACCATTATATCTCTATATACCCATTGGAGATATGGCAGCACACGGTATTTGATCAGCAATCAGAAACTTCGACTGTTTCTTAGGCGTTCAAGTCGTATGTCGCTAGTGTGTTTCTAGCGTGAAGCAGGCCACCGTACTGCATGTACTAGCCTGCTCATTCAGACTGGTCTTCATGAAAATACGATAACTAGCAACCCGCCCCTCCTTCACACATTGACACCGGTGTGTCAGACCCACCATACTTGCTCCGGACACTGCGAGAGGGCTGTACAAGCAATGATCACACGCACGGCACAGCGGACACACCAGGAACCGCGGTGTTGGCCGTCGAATGGCGCTAGCTGCGCAGTATTTGTGCACCGCCGCCGTCAGTGTCAGCCAGTTTGCCGCAGTCTCCATCGCAGTCTTTAACACTGGTAGCATGCCGCGACAGCGTGGATGTGAACCGTATGTGCAGTTGACGGACTTTGGGCGAGGGCGTATAGTGGGCATGCGGGAGGCCGGTTGGACGTACCGCCGAATTGCTCAACACGTGGGGTCTGAGGTCTCCACAGTACATCGATGTTGTCGCCAGTGGTCGGCGGAAGGTGCACGTGCCCGTCGACCTGGGACCGGACCGCAGCGACGCACGGATGCACGCCAAGACCGTAGGATCCTACGCAGTGCCGTAGGGGACCGCACCGCCACTTCCCAGCAAATTAGGGACACTGTTGCTCCTGGGGTATCGGCGAGGACCATTCGCAACCGTCTCCATGAAGCTGGGCTACGGTCCCGCACACCGTTAGGCCGTCTTCCGCTCACGCCCCAACATAGTGCAGCCCGCCTCCAGTGGTGTCGCGACAGGCGTGAATGGAGGGACGAATGGAGACGTGTCGTCTTCAGCGATGAGAGTCGCTTCTGCCTTGGTGCCAATGATGGTCGTATGCGTGCGCCATGCAGGTGAGCGCCACAATCAGGACTGCATACGACCGAGGCACAAAGGGCCAACACCCGCCATCATGGTGTGGGGAGCGATCTCCTACACTGGCCGTACACCTCTGGTGATCGTCGAGGGGACACTGAATAGTGCACGGTGCATCCAAACCGTCATCGAACCCATCGTTCTACCATTCCTAGACCGGCAAGGGAACTTGCTGTTCCAACAGGACAATGCACGTCCGCATGTATCCCGTGCCACCCAACGTGCTCTAGAAGGTGTAAGTCAACTACCCTGGCCAGCAAGATCTCCGGATCTGTCCCCCATTGAGCATGTTTGGGACTGGATGAAGCGTCGTCTCACGCGGTCTGCACGTCCAGCACGAACGCTGGTCCAACTGAGGCGCCAGGTGGAAATGACATGGCAAGCCGTTCGACAGGACTACATCCAGCATCTCTACGATCGTCTCCATGGGAGAATAGCAGCCTGCATTGCTGCGAAAGGTGGATATAAACTGTACTAGTGCCGATATTGTGCATGCTCTGTTGCCTGTGTCTATGTGCCTGTGGTTCTGTCAGTGTGATCATGTGATGTATCTGACCCCAGGAATGTGTCAATAAAGTTTCCCCTTCCTGGGACAATGAATTCACGGTGTTCTTATTTCAATTTCCAGGAGTGTAGTTGATCATATTTCCTGTGGCCGGGACGAATTGTCTGGCGTAACGGTAATAAGTTATATAATAATAGCTTCATCGTGAATCAGTCTATTAGTGAAAGCCGTATCAAAATTCCTACTGTAGTTGCTGAGATTAGCCTTCTCATACAGACAGAAAAATGCGGCGGGACTTTAATTTTTAGTATGTATAGATGAGGCAATTTTTAGTATGTATAGATGAGGCTCCTATTAGGCATCTCCTGTTTAAAGTTGAGTAGGTACTCTCATGATGTCTTATAGCCAGGTCAAATAGAGGACACCAGTCAATCAATTGAGCCCTTTATAATACCCTTCTGTCAGCAATTGTACTAGTCAATCTGTGTCTTGCCTTAAAATTCTATGTATCATCACAGTTAAATTTCTCATTCAGGATTCTCTCTCCATTCTTTGTCAAACTAAACTAGTCTGTTTCCAATGACCTCTTTGCTGAAATGTCCAACTCAGTCCTGCCAGGGCGCTATGTTTTCAGAACACCAGACGTGTTGGAGGTACAATTAGTTACGAATGCATTGGTTGTCTTCAGCTCCCAATTAACGGAATTCCATTATTATATCTAAGAAGGGATCGGTTGGTAGGATATGTTCTGAGGCATCAAGGGATCACCAATTTAGTATTGGAGGGAAGCGTGGAGGGTAAAAATCGTAGAGGGAGACCAAGAGATGAATACACTAAGCAGATTCAGAAGGATGTAGGTTGCAGTAGTTACTGGGAGATGAAGAAACTTGCACAGGACAGTAGCATGGAGAGCTGCATAAAACCAATCTCAGGATTGAAGACCACAACAACAACATCTAAGAATAATAATGTTTTTCTGTTGCTGGCTGAATTTAAAAATGAAAAGTGTGAAAACAGCGTCAAAACAAAAGACTCTTTTTGAATTTTTAATTTGGCTGTGAATGATGTTACACTTCTGTGATTATAGCGTTACTAATTAATTTTGTGGTAAGTGAGAAACACTACAAAACATTTGGAGATGGTCGACGCATGTAGGACAATTGAATCGCAAGAACACGAAAGGAACCAGTTCCAGAGCGATTATAGCTCTAATAAAGGTACAGCCTAATCCCCCACGATATTAATAGTAATCAGTATTAATAATATTGTTTCCAAATTGTTTCCTGTTTTAAGTATTGGCTACGAAAAAGACAAGCAAGGAAATCCATTTGTTGGCGAGAAGATGCAAGAGAAAACATGAATATCGGCAATGACCATAGAGAGGGTAGGAGTTTGACATTGAGCGCGTGCAGTAAACACCTCTTACAGTTAATTACCGAAAGTTCGCTCGAAACCTCGTGTACGGAGCTCTTATGATATCTGTGTGACGCACGCCCGCACTTCGCCACTATCACTACGCTCTCCAATGACGTGTTTTGTATCACCATAATTAGCTGCGATTGTTCTTTTCCTTTCGTACTTGACTTGCGTGACGCAGCTCGTCCGTAGACTGCAAGCGTCAACGCCTCTCGACGAATGGCATTATTTCTGTATCATTTCCAGACGCCAGTCTGAAATTCGTGACAATGGCGTCTAATGAAGGCTTCGCCTCACCTCATATAGATGGCATCGGCGATCCTCGCGTGTCATCGTGATTTTGCTCGCTTTTATATCTGCCACATCCACTTCAGCGCTATACCTTGTACTGTTGAACACTGCACCAGAAATGCCACGTGGTGAGTGACCGAATGTGTCCATCAGTAACAATCCATCTTTCAGCCGCACTTTGCTATCTCTCGTTTGCGACCATTATAGCTAGAGATTTAGTGTACTGTGAACCCTTCGGCGTTAAGCAGTATGGACTCGCGACATGATTGGCTTATGAGACAATTCCGGCAGTCTGGTGAGTAATAACAAGTTATTGTTCTAGGACTGCATATTGGCCGTAACGTGGAAGTGTAAGTGGGTTGACACGGCTGGTTTCTGCACGCGCGTGTTTCCGGTCATGGTCCGGTTGCTCCTGGACTGGAGCCACAACGAGTTACTTCCGGGAGAAATACGGCCGTTATGTGGCGTGTTTTTCGTGGCTGCCCTCAAATGCATTGCATTGGTACAGCGCCACCAAACTAGTCTGTCATCTTTATCACCCTGAAGCCACCTTATGGTGGGTGGCGGAAGGCATTTTGAGTATCGTTGTTGCTTTCCGCCGTTTCCTGTTGCAGGAATGGCGCGCGGGAATAATGATTGTTGTGTGCGCTCTAATTTTATCTTCATGGTCTCCTGGAGAGATATACGTAGGACTAAGCAATGAGTCTGTAGACTCTTCTCGATTTTAACAATAAACCACACCGTAATCCATAAATTCTCTCTTGTAGGGCTGCCCCCGGATTTGGATAAGCACCTGTGGTGACGCTTTCGTGCTTACTAAACCAGCCTATGACTAAAAGCATGGCTGTTCCCTATTCCCCCTATCAGTCCTGTCTGGTAATGGTCTCTGACTCAACGGGCTATGGTTCAAGTGGCTGTGAGTACTATGGGACTTAATATCTGTGGTCATCAGTCCCCCAGAACTTAGAACTACTTAAACCTAACTAACCTAAGGACATCACACACATCCATGCCCGAGGCAGGATTCGAACCTGCGACCGTATCGGTCACGCGGTTCCAGACTGAAGCGCCTAGAACCGCACGGCCACATCGGCCGACCAACGGGCTATGCTCAGGTATCAGTCGAACGAATGTTTTGTAAGCTACCTCATTCGTTGATTGACTACGCTTTCTGAATGTTATCTCAATGAATCTCAGTCTGGCCTCTGTCATTTCGACGATTCGCTTTATGTGGTCGCTCAACTTTAAATCACTAAGTTCGCTTTCTCCTAGATATTTAATTGATGTGTCTGAGTCCAGTGATTGTTCAGCATTTAATATAATCATACAGTACAGAATCTTCGCTTCTACTTATGAATGTACATTACATGTTGGGAGTCAACAGCCAATCACTGCACGAAGCGCCGATCCTTTGTAGGTGTTCCTGCATTTTACCACAATTTTCCAAGTTTGCGATTTTGTGTACACAACAGCATCATCCTTGGAACAGCCTTATAGAACTACCACTATGTCATCCCCATTTTCATTAACGGAAATACGTGCCTTAAAATTTTTCTCATGGTGAGTTTAAAACCACGGTAGGCTGTTGTTTAGCATTGTTGACTGCTGGCGGAATAATCAGGTTCTAGTACTGTTGATTGCAATGGTGTAAATGTCTGGAAGAGGTTATACTACACGTTTCGAAGCCATATAAGAAGCTGCTTGAATAAATATACAAGAGTTTTGCCATTCAACGACGGCCGCTGTGGCCGTTCGGTTCTAGGCGCTTCAGTCTGAAACCGTGCTGTTGCTACGGTCGCAGGTTCGAATCCTGCCTCGGACATGGATGTGTTTGTTGTCCTTAGGCTATTTAGGTTTAAGTAGTTCTAAGTCTAGGGGGACTGATGACCTCAGATATTAAGTCCCATAGAGCTTAGAGCCATTTAATTTTTTTTTTCCATTCAGCACGTAGTGGTAAGCTAACCTGTGGGCTGTTAAATATAGCCATCTGGCATAGGGAACAAAAGGCAGTTTGCAAGGATCATTGCAGGCTGAAATTCAACCATTGCTACTTCCGTCAACACCCATGTAGACTCCATGTGGTGTCATCACCGTATTGCGACTGTGGGAAGATACAGGACGTCAACGACATCTACTTTAGCTGTTCTCGATACGGACTGGGTATTTACGGAGCTGATTCACATGAATCAAGAACTTTCATTAACTGTGTTAACTCCTGATTACAGTAAATACAGACATTTACAAATTGCATGTGGAATTAATGTGTTAAAAGTTGTGGCTGAGCTTAAATGGTAACCGTTAAGTGTGTGTGTGTGTGTGTGTGTGTGTGTGTGTGTGTGTGTGTGTGTGTGTGTGTGTGTGTGTGTGTGTGTGTTTATTTCGCTTTGTTGGAAAACTGTTGGTTTACCTAAGAGGCTCCCATTATTTGTGTGTTATTCACCATGTCAATGAAATTTGTTTTATATTTGTCAGCAGTTGTAGAAACGATAGATTGATGCTTTCAGATGATAGGCAGCACTGTAAGTTTAGATTGGCGTTATTGGTGCACCCAAAGGCCAACAAATAAATAAAAAGAAATATTGTGGTGGAGATCGAAACGCTTCCGGGATGGAGGCCACATAGACTTGATGTTGACAGGTAGTTTTGTGTGTTCATTGTACTAGTTACAGCCAAACGTCATCCGTGCTGTTAATGTGTATTCAGAATAATTCATCTCCCTGTATGATGTCTCACGTAGGCCATATTTGGAAATGTATGTGTGTGTTGCTGAAATATTTTAGACTGTACTACTGTCTGTGATGTCCAGTGCCAGCTACAGCACTTACTCAACGAGACTGGGCAATAACGACCTGCAAATCGATTAAAAACGTACTGAAGGCATTGCTTCGAATATGCTGATTTAGAAAACTGCCCTCACACTTGAACTCGTCTCATAGGTGGTTACACCCCATTATAAGCGAGAAACTTACTAGATTCATTTTATGATTATTGACTTTTAAGCAAGTGTAGTTACGCTGGGATATTTGCGTCGCCATATGCACGTAACGTGGTTCAATTGGCTGTGAGCACTATGGGTCTAAACATCTGAGGTCATCAGTTCCCTAGAACTTAGAACTACTTAAACCTAACTAATCTAAGGACATCACACACATCCATGACCGAGGCAGGATTCGAACCTGCGACAGTAGCGCTCACGCGGTTCTGGACTGAAGTGCCTAGAACCGCACCGCCACCAGGGCCGGCTGCACGTAACTGTCTATTATCGATAACTGATTTTGCCAAGATACTTTCTCCGTTTTTTAATTGGCCGTAAACGGAGCTCAACGATACACTATTTGTTTTTCAATGGGAACTTAAGTAGGGCAGGTATCGTTTAACTCGCAATAAAACTGATTTATCCTTAGTTTTACATTGTCCTCAGTACAAACCGCCTCCAGAGTGAAAGGCCATGATTTTAATTATGAATTACAAGTAAATGTTGTGTGACTAGGACCTTCCGCCGGGTAGACCGTTCGCCGGGTGCAAGTCTTTCGATTTGACGCCACTTCGGCGACTTGCGCGTAAATGGGGATGAAATGATGATGATTGGTACAACACAACCCTCAGTCCCTGAGCGGAGGAAATCTCCGACCCAACCGGGAATCGAACCCAGGCCCTTACGATTGACAGTCTGTCGTACTGACCCCTCACCTACCGGGGCGGGGGCGGACATGCATTACAAGCACGATTTAGCTTATTTTCCCATGTAGGTCTAACTTCCGATATCTCAGTTATTCCGCTTATGACAGTCGTGTTTTCTCACGGACAGCAACATCAGTAAGTGGAAGGCATTAAAAAAAGAAAAAAGCGACAAAATTACAGTTGCGTATTTGATTTAACACGAAATCTGGAATCGCGAGATATCAACTGTTACGTCACATGTAGGCCAACGGCAGGAAACGCTGGTATGTTGCCCACAATATCTAGGCTGGTGAAACGCCGGCATAATTCTCCCTAATAGTGTTTTAACGATAGCAAGAACAATGGCCCACTTTCTGTAGAGTAATTTGCGATAAAGCAAGCCAGCCACGTACGGCAACCACACCGGTTGTTCCCTGCACAAAGGGAGTCTGCTGCTCTGTTCCAGTTGCCGGCCGGTGTGGCCAAGCGGTTCTAGACGCTTCAGTCTGCAACCGAGCGCGACCGCTGCGGTCGCAGGTTCGAATCCTGTGTCGGTCATGGATGTGTGTGATGTCCTTAGGTTAGTTAGGTTTAAGTAGTTGTACGTTCTAGGGATCTGATGACCTCAGATGTTGAGTCCCGTAGTGCTCTAAGGCATTTGAACCTCCGTTCCAAGTGTACAGTACACGCGATCCCTAACGGACGTGCGCGAGCGTTAACATTCAGGATTCTCAACAACCGTGAGGATACGAATGCATTCGCAGGGAGGACGTTAATCACATCCTGTCCGCAGCTCGTGGTCGTGCAGTAGCATTCTCGCTTCCCGCTCTCGGGTTCCCGGATTCGATTCGCGGCGGGGTCAGGGATTTTCTCTGCCTCGTGATGACTGGGTGTTGTGTGATGTCCTTAGGTTAGTTAGATTTAAGTAGTCATAAGTTCTATGGGGCTGATGACTTCAGAAGTTAAGTCCCGTAGTACTCAGAGCCATTTAAATTTAAATAGACCACAATACTCAATGAAACAGGTTCAAATGTGTGTGAATTCCTAAGGGACCAAACTGCTGAGGTCATCGGCCCCTAGACTTACACACGACTTAAACTAACTTATCATAAGAACAATACACACTCCCATGCCTGAGGGAGGACTAGAACTGCCGGCGAGAGGGGCCGGGCAATCCGTGACATGACGCCTCTAACCGCGCGGCCGTTATGCGCCGCGAAGCAGGTTCGGGGACTGTAGCTGGGAAAAGAACAACAAAAAATGTTCAAATGTGTGTGAAATCTTATGGGACTTAACTTCCAAGGTCATTAGTCCCTAAGCTTACACACTACTTATCCTAAATTATCCTAAGGACAATCACACACACCCATGCCCGAGGGAGGACTCGAACCTCCGCCGGGACAATGTACAACACTCCATCCGAATGTTATCCGAGTGTGTTAATGCTGCTCGGTGGAGAACGAATGTATTTCATTAAGATAGCTGACCCGAAACTTAAAGAATAGAGACTGTGTATGGAAATGCTGCAAGGATTAACGAATGAAGAAGGTGAAGATCAAGTGCACAAGTTTAAACACTGGCGATGTAGAGATCTATGCCTACATTACCGAAACTGTTCTAATATTCGTTTGACCCAAACTAATGGTGCAGCGTTTTAGGAAGTCGGAATTCGTATCCGAGAAAAATCACGTTCAAAAAGCATTTCGGAGAGAAGAAAGTTTAGAATATAGCGTAAATCGACGGCGATATCGCTAGAACCAAAGCAACAGGTGAGAGCAGGACTGCGGTGGGGAACAAAAGCTGCAATGGTATTGTTGAAGGAATAATTCTGTTAAAAGAAATGTTTTACGAAAACCACAGAAATTAATATAGCCGCCGGGGAGTGCATTCCACTCCGTCAGAATGTGAGTCTCATGTGTTTAACTGCTACTCGGTTACAAAGGTTCGGCCTCGCTGATAGACGCGAATGCGGCAGTTGTACGTTAGCCAAGGCCACGGATAACCTTCGACTGATTGGGACAGTGCTTCCTTCTGAACAATCCAGCTGGCGAAGTTTTCATCATTAATTTAGGCAGCGCCTGCAGGAGGCAGAATCACAGTCTCCCTGTCCCGTTGTACACCCTCTGCGTTTTTTTACCCCAGATTCACAACAGCTGTCGCGGCTGCTCTTGTGTCGTAAGAGGAGGGTCGAAAGAGAAAGGGGTGGGGGATGGGGAAGGTTTGTGAGTCGGTGTTGACAGTTAATAAAGCGAAGAGGCTTCCGATTGTGTACTTTAAACTTTTTGAGTTAAACAATAGGTAAAATGGATTAGAGAGCATATATCTCTGTGTATAGGCTCTCTAGTGTCTGCCTAATCACATGCAATCATAGTCAAAACTTTTAAATACCTGCTGTAATACATAGTTGATAAGGAGTCAAAAAACTGGAGCAATGGTATATTCTGTGCAGTTTCGTTTATAGATTTACCGCTCTTACATTCGTTTTCTCTAATACTGAATTCACTATTTCATGTTGCTTCATCGTGCTTCGCAATGTAAATGATGTTAGCCACCAATCTCACAATCTTTCTCTTTGGTATGGGTACCTTGCATTTGGACACGCTTAAAGAGAAATGTTATTCAGTACACTAAATGATGCTGTGATGTTATCGCTGTAACCTACTTTGGTCAGGAGATCGCGCTGTTCTAGAGGGTGCTGATTTGAGAAGCGCGTCGTGGAACATTCCGTACGAGCCACCGACGAATCGTACGTTATCTGAACAGTTCTGAATTAAAAAAGACGAGTTCCTATATGTCTTTTGTGTTTCACGTATAGGAGCATGCAAAATACTCAGCAAATTCTTATAGGATACGGGCTTGACTAATAATAAATTATTGCTGCAGCTTGACTAATAATAAATTATTGCTGCAGCTTGACTTCGTCGTCCAATAAAGAAACATTATTCTTAACCAGTGGCGGGTGGTATTTTATATTGTTCTTCGTGAACCATGTAACTAGCAGCAGTTTTCTACAGTAGCTTCTAAGATTAATCGTAGTGGTTCGGTAATATTTCGATCGAGTGATTAAATAGGCGGGGAATATACGAAATTTTGTCATGTACGTCTCTTGGCTAAGCCACTATTGTTTATGCACTCGTTGACACCAAGTCATCCACAACAATGATCTGCTGCTATTTGTTGCTAGGTACATTTCGGAATCAAACAGACCGAAGCATGAGCACTGCGCATCAAAATTCTTAACAGCTCCTGTTCTAGGCGACGATGAGGAATGTATATTAATACTCAGAGCTTCTAGAACTTGTATATCCCACTTTTTCTCGTGACTTACGTAACACTATTGGACAGAAGAATCTGCATTCACTGCAACAAATACCACATAGTGTGATTACAAAAGACAGTAACAGTGAATTTTAGTTCGATGTTACTGATTTAGGAAAATATACACTTATTGCAACAGTGGGTTTTTTTTCCATCATTTCTGCTTGCATGGTTTGCTGTAGATATGAAAACGATTAACGAATGGAATATTTATGTGAATGGTTGTGAAAAGTATCGTGAAAGATCGCAGAAGCTGGCCATCGTGACGTTTATAGAATAAGAGTATGACCTGGCGCACATACTTCGGCAGCAAAAGTGCGCGTACCGTATTTAACGCTTTCAGCTACGCTGGTGGTCACTTAAGAGTTGAGTAATTGCTCGTGATGAAATGTTTTCTTAGGACAAGAACGTGTAAATACTTGAAAGTTTGTCCTAGCTTTCTACAAAAATAAACAAATTTTTGCCAGGATGCAGATTCAGAGAATTTCTTACGCTGGACTGCGGTCGTCCGTTGTTACAACTAAGCATCAGTTCAGATTCAGATACATTTTGTGTATTGAGTCTTACAGTTTAACGGTCTTTTGCTCTTAGATAGGGAATTTTTAAATGAGCTGGATTCAGTTTCTCCTGAACCCTGTATAAGTCTCTTTAATACTGGACGATCGTATTCCAGTTGCGTTTTCTATCTATACGTTTTATCCTGTTCTCTCCTGTCCATTGCCAAAGTAGCTATTCCTGGGTGCACTGCGGCAGGCTCCATGACTTAACATCTTGTCGTGTTTTAAGGTCTTTCAGCATTATTATCTCACCCTCTTACTCGACACTTTGTCATTTGATAGCTTTTCCTCAGCATTTCCATCAGCCTTCTTTTGCATTATATCACAAATAATTTCCAGGGTTTTATTCTTCGGTTCTCGTCGGTGATGTCTCACGTAGATAAACTGGTGTATTCCAAATTCACAGTTACAGAATCTTAAAAAGTATTTGTAGATCAGTGATGAAGTGAACTTTATTATTTTGTTCTAATCTTATTCTGCTTTTATGTTTTATTTTCTACGCTCCTTAATTGTAACTGCTATTTGATTTTAACGAATCAGGATGAAGGTCTTGTCTTTCCCGTTTGTAGTAGGCTACAGTACTTTCGCCTCCATTTTGTCGTCAGATAAAGGGATTCTGTTGTGACTACCTTGTTCATTTGATTCGATAACACTTTTAAGTCTTCATAGATATCAACCAGGTGATGAAAACATTTGCAGACCTTAAAAGTGCTTTTTTGTCTTGCTGCTCTCTCACTCCAGTCTTGGATATTGCCCAACTCAGGATGGTTACAGAGCAGGGTTGCCAAGTTTTCCTAATCAAAGTCGGGATTTTTTTTTCCTACATGACACATTTGAACTGAATAAAATCGCGAATTTTAGCATGCGTCTTTTACGTCATTTTCGCCTTAGTGAGACACACAAATTAACTATGAGAGGCATACAACACAGTGAGCGTTTGTTGTTGTTGTGGTCTTCACTCCTGAGACTGGTTTGATGCAGCTCTCCATGCTATTCTATCCTGTGCAAGCTTCTTCGTCTCCCAGTACCTACTGCAACCTACATCCTTCTGAATCTGCTTAGTGTATTCATCTCTTGGTCTCCCTCTACGATTTTGACCCTCCACGCTGCCCTCCAGTACTAAATTGGTGATCCCTTGATGCCTCAGAACATGTCCTACCAACCGATCCCTTCTTCTAGTCAAGTTGTGGCACAAACTTCTCTTCTCCCCAATCCTATTCAACACTTCCTCGTTAGTTATGTGATCTACCCATCTAATCTTCAGCATTCTTCTGTAGCACCACATTTCGAAAGCTTCTATTCTCTGATTGTCCAAACTATTTATCGTCCATGTTTTACTTCCATACATGGCTACACTCCATACTACTACTTTCAGAAATGTCTTCCTGACACTTAAATCTAACCTCGATGTTAACAAATTTCTCTGCTTCAGAAACGCTTTCCTTGCCATTGCCAGTCTACATTTTATATCCTCTCTACTTCGGACATCATCAGTTATTTTGCTCCCCAAATAGCAAAACTTCTTTACTTCTTTAAGTGTCTCATTTCCTAATCTAAACCCCTCAGCATCACCCGACTTAATTTGACTGCATTCCATTATCCTCGTTTTGCTTATGTTGATGTTAACCTTATATCCTCGTTTCAAGAGACTGTCCATTCCATTCAACTGCTCTACAACTTAACATTTATACCTTTGCGAAGCCATGAGTAAACCTTTCACCGCCGGCCGCGGTGGTCTAGCGGTTCTAGGCGCTCAGTCAGGAACCGCGCGACTGCTGCCGTCGCAGGTTCGAATCCTGCCTCGGGCATGGATGTGTATGATGTCCTTAGGTTAGTTAGGTTTAAGTAGTTCTAAGTTCTAGGAGACTGATGACCTCAGATGTTGAGTCCCATAGTGCTCAGAGCCATTTTTGAAACCTTTCACCATTCGTCATTAAAGGTGGTTTTAAATTTCACTTCTTGCTTCTTGTTTTTGCACTGACACTGAATTAGTTTTGCTGATGGCGGATCCAATTGAAAAATGGTTCACCGTCAGTGAAAATAACCAGCTGTTTCGATCGCTACAGAGTTAGCCGACTGCAAGACCTGTCTCTTGATTCGCCGCTACCGTGCGGGTTGAAGAAGTCACAGCTTCTGCTGCAGGCAGAAGTCACAGGTATAAATCTTTTAAATGATGTCCACAACCGAAACTGAAATCGTATTGATATTTTTAATAAAGATCGTAACTGCAACAATTACGTACACTTATCACAAGGAAAGGAAATACTCGAATTAGTGCGAAGTGCTACAGATAATAGCAAAGCAGACAACAATTGCTACGTCTATTAGTACTGTCAGCTACGTATGTAACGTTGGCGCCGGCCGCTGTGGCCGATCGGTTCTAGGCGCTTCACTCTGGAACCACGAGACCGCTATAGTCGCAGGTTCGAATCCTGCCTCGGGCATGGATATGTGTGATGTCCTTAGGGTAGTTAGTTTTAAGTAGTTCTAAGTTCTAGGAGACTGATGACCTCAGATGTTAAGTCCCATAGTGCCCAGAGCCATTTGAACCATTTTGTAACGTTGGCTGCAGGCAGAAGCAAATGACTGGCGACCGAAACCTGTCGACTTCTATCGACTGAGGACATGTTTTGCTCTAATGGGCAGTTGGTCATCGTGATATAGTGATTCAGGTCTAGGGAGAGCTGCATTTGCAAGTTCAGTTAGATTTACATGTGTGCCACTTAACTTGTGTACTGTAGTGTGTGAAATTTTATCCGTTCGGATGTAATCGGTATTTTCGTGTATCCCGACAAGGGTTAATCGGGAGTCCGATTGAAACTTCCTGGCAGATTAAAACTGTGTGCCCGACCGAGACTCGAACTCGGGACCTTTGCCTTTCGCTGGCAAGTGCTCTACCAACTGAGCTACCGAAGCACGACTCACGCCCGGTACTCACAGCTTTACTTCTGCCAGCTGTGAGTACCGGGCGTGAGTCGTGCTTCGGTAGCTCAGTTGGTAGAGCACTTGCCCGCGAAAGGCAAAGGTCCCGAGTTCGAGTCTCGGTCGGGCACACAGTTTTAATCTGCCAGGAAGTTTCATATCAGCGCACACTCCGCTGCAGAGTGAAAATCTCATTCTGGGAGTCCGATTTTCAGCGGAAAATCGGGATGGTCCCGCCCAAATCGAGGTACCTGGCAACCCTGCTACGGAGACCAGAGCGAGATTAAGAGCCAAGCGACACAAGCTCAAAGAACGACAACCAGTTTATGAAGAATTGAAAAGTGTGGAGAAACAAAAGCTACGCCGCATATTGGGAAAAATAGAGGAGGGCGCCAAATGATACGTCGCTTGTGTGGAAAAATGTTCTCGAACCGGCCATGCCCGACACATGCCGTAGGTGCAAGTTGTCCTTTGTCGGAGGATGCTCCTCGTGGGTCGTGCGGTGAGTACAGACGTGAACTAGCCAGTGAGAGGGATAAAGTAGCGGCCGGAGAATGGCAGCCATTCGTCACCGACGAAGCGGGCGCGGCGCGTGTCGCCAGCGTACATTTGCATGCGCCGCCGACAAAGGACGCATGCGCAGCAGACAGGGCACGAGGCCCTGCGCGGCAGCTGCGGCCTCCGCGCTCGCACCTGGCCCAGCTGGCGGCGCTAGCTGGCCAGGGGGCCGCTTGTTGCTGGCTCTCCCAGCACACGGGCAGCTGCGCGCCGCAGATCAGCCACAAGCACACGTATCAGCTGGCGCGCCCTCCAGCCGCCAGCGAGCAGTACAGGCTCGTCATCGCTGATAACGTTGCTTTCATTTTATTTTTTCGTGAAGCGTTTGCTGACAATCTGTCACAGTTCCAGTACATACAGTCATGGAAATAAGTATTCATACCGTAGGTGGTGACAAACTACGATCGTGTGTTGGGATAGTAAATCACCCACAGCGCCGATACGAGAAAAATGTTCAAATGTGTGTGAAATCTTATGGGACTTAACTGCTAAGGTCATCAGTCCCTAAGCTTACACACTACTTAACCTAAATTATCCTAAAGCCGTCGGCACACGGACCGTGCATCCAAACGTTGCGCGTTGAGCGTGCCAAGTTTCTGACGTCATACCGTGGAATAGATCGTTCGGGGGTCTTTCCGAACGTGCAGTGCAATATCTGACATGTCAGATATTCTGAGCGTGCGTCTGAGCGTTGACCAGTGAGATGTCACAACGCCACCTACGTCACACGCACGCCGTCTCCCTTCAGTACAGAGTTGTGAGGCGCCATATTGGCATTCATTTCAAGCGCATATGTATATATGCCGTTTCTGAGCACCAGCAAATTTAGAATCACTGGAAAACCCGTTGTTAACTGTGTGATTCGTTCCAATAAAATAATGAGAAACATCATATTCGTGGCAAAAGAATTGTTGTAACTTGCGTATTATGAGAGTAGGCTATTTGAAGGCAGCGATACACTTCAGGTCCACCCAAAACGTATTGTTCTTGTTACAATTTGTATTAATTAAATTTCAATTAGAAAGATGTCTACGATTAAGGTTTTCAGCACGGGCTAAGATAATGTGATTAGATGCACTGCATGTGTTGTTGGTATAGCTCAGCGTGTTTGGTCAGAGAGCCGGTTACCTCTGTAATAAAAAAAAAAAAACTGAGTGGAAAGATCAACAAACGAACTTCAACGGATGTCATCGCAAGGACCAAACCCAACGACCAACAACGAAAAAAAAAGGGTAATGAGTAGCATCATTGTCACATACTAAGAATTTCATTGACGACGGTGGCTGGCAACTTAACACTCCTAAAAACTTTTTCTTAACATTCGCTTTTTTATTATACTCTGACGCTTTATTATTAGTTTAATATAAGTATATACTATAATATTTGATGCTATGTAAATATAAGTTCCTTTTTTTTAGGGGTTTCTTTGTTCGATTGGCTTAATGTACAGGACAGCTTGCGCTACTTGTATAAAGATATTTTGCTCCTTTTTCTTTTACGCTTCGTAATTCACATGTTGCAAAGATTCTGCTACTGGGTAGGAACAGTTATCCAGTAAGACTGACCTTGTGATTTTTCTAAAATGTGGGAATGATGAGATAATGTTTATCTTATGTGGAGAAGAATTCCAAATTTGCACCGCACTGTTTGTAATGGAACTTTTACAAGTCTGTGTCCTTATTGACTGGACATGGTACTTTCCTTTTCGTGGACGAAGGAGGAAATGTGCGTTTTAATAGAGCTAACGTGGGAATTTTACGCTCACCCGTTGAGGCCATCAGTCCCCTAGAACTTAGAACTACTTAAACCTAACTACATACTATGCCACTTCCCGTTACACGAATGTTCCACGACGGTAGACATTGTGAAACGTGGATCATAAGTGATTCTAATTTACGCCACGAAAGCGTGGAAGTAGCTTTGAAATATTATTTTGTAGCACATTAAGCGCTGCTGACACATCAGTCGTCTGTTGCACAGCTTTCATGCATATTTGAATCTCGTACCTATTAGAAGCTGGATTTACTTCTCCCCAGTAAAGATAACACCGATTTGATTTTTTGTGCACATTTTGGCAGACAGTTACCGCGATTCCTCGTCTTTAATCCTTACCTTTTCATCCGGTTCCCTCTTACAATGACTTTTGGATGCTTACTTTTTCTTTTTGCTTCAGGCCAGATATTTGATTATGCGTGCTCCGCTGTTTTAGCCCTAGAAGAGCCAATAGGTATGCACAACTGCCGTGTCATTCTGTGCCAAAGTCACCATTTGAATGTGGATTTGAGGAACATAGGGTCAGCGCAACGGTCTCTCGGCCGTTGTTGGCTTTGCAGACCGTGGAAGCGTTACTTTTCGTTCAAGTAGCTCCTCAAATGGCAGCAGAAGGGTGAATGAAAAATGGTTCAAATGGCTCTCAGCACTATAGTACTTAACATCTTAGGTCATCAGTCCCCTAGAACTTAGAACTACTTAAACATAACTAACCTAAGGACATCTCACACATCCATGCCCGAGGCAGGATTCGAACCTGCGACCGTAGCAGTCCCGCGGTTCCGGACTGCAGCGCCTAGAACCGCACGGCCACCGTGAGGATGAATGAACTCCGTTCGAAACCTGCCCCCAAGGAAATATCCATGGCAGTACCGGAATTTGAACCCAGGTCTTCCATATGGCAGTCAAGCCACGTTGACCACTCATCTATGCAGACGTACGTGTATTTGATTGTAATTAATCAAAGAATAATCTGGGTCATTATTTCTTTCAGTAACGAACAATGGTTTCGATCTGATTAACAGATCATCTTCAGATCTGCTGCCGTAAGATGCAGTTTGCCAGAAGGTTTTTTTATGCTATTTCGTACCACTACTGACTTACTTCTACATCTACATCTACATCCATACTCCGCAAGCCACCTTGTACCACTGGATCAGATGGTCTGATCTTGTAATCAGATCGAAATCGGTAGTCATAAATAGAAGAAATAGCGACCTAGACGGTGTTGTTTTTTTTTTCATTCATCACACCAAGTAAGATTACGCTTCCTGAGAGATGATGTCAATCATGAAGTATTTGATCACTATGGAGGGAAATTGTTTCAAACAACAGCCGCACTTGTTCATCATTGACGGCTTACCCTGTGTAAATTGTACCAGATCGGTGAAGTGGAACATCTCGCTGAGATTTGTAACCCCTTTTTTCTAAGCGACTGCTTTTCTGAACCTGCAGAAGCTTTTGTTCACAGGGTCAAAGCCGAGCACCTTACTCTCCGTCGGCGGGAAGTCCCGTGACATGTAGAGAACTTGGTTCTGCAGGTGACTCAGTGTCCAAGCGTTAACCTTCTACAGGAGTCACCAGCTCATTTCGGTCAAAGGTCAAAGAGACTGCATAATCCTTGCGCAGAACAAACAATTTGGTTTTCGAGAATCACGATTCAGATTCCTATCTATCACTGTGCTCGCGCGTCTTCGAAATCAGTCCGAACGAGAGTTACGAGTTTACGGCTCTGATGACCTCACTGTCTTATACCATCCTAACAACAATAAAAACTACTGCTACTACTACTAATACTACTACCGCCACCACTACCACCACCACCACCACCACCAACACCACCACCGAACGCGTGCGGTAGCATTCTCGCTTCCCACGCCCGGGTTCCCGGGTTCGATTCCCGGCGGGGTCAGGGATTTTCTCTGCCTCGTGATGGCTGGGTGTTGTGTGGTGTCCTTAGGTTAGTTAGGTTTAAGTAGTTCTAAGTTCTAGGGGACTAATGACCATAGATGTTAAGTCCCATAGTGCTCAGAGCCATTTGAACCATTTTTTTTTAAACCACCGAATGCCACACACCGTCAGGTGGCTTGCGGAGTTTGGATGTAGATGTAGAGGTGGCACAGAGACTAGCACACTGCACTCGCATTCGGGAGGACGACGGTTCAGGCCTGCGTCCGGCCATCCTGATTTATGTTTTCCGTAATTTTTCTAAATCGCTATATGCAAATGCCGAGATGGTTTCTTTCAAAGGGCACACCCTATTTCCTTTCCCATCCTTTCCTCATCCGATGGGACCGATGACCTCGCTGTTTGGTCCCCTCCCCCAAACCAACCAGCCTACTACTTCTATCGCTGCTGCAGAATGCAATTGAACGGCAGCTGCATTCCCCACACATGTCGTCTTTCAGGCAGCAATGAGAACATTAGATCATTGAAATAAACGCTTGGTTCGGTGCTGAAGCACAGATATTGACTGCGGGTCTTGCTGTACATGAAAAGAGAAAAGCAACTGTCGTACTACTACTAATGTTACTATCAGTTCTGCAACTGCGTTGGACAACTATTGCATTTTTTGCGCTTTAACTTTCAAATCGATAGCTGAAGAATTTGAGACGTAACCCTGGACAACTTTACTGTAGCTTCCCTGGGAGAAACAGGTGACAATACTCTTACGGAAGTTACTCTGGTGCTCTTCTGAAATGACAGAGAACTTGTACCAAAATCGAATCTGTGTTGAAGTATAAGACCATGTACTCTTGGAGCTAAAGATGAATTTGACATTTGACTGCTGTGTCATCTTCCATGGCCCAAAGTAATCATTATTCTGGTACACCTCTATCTCTTTTTCTGGAGTCAATTCAACATCAAACATGCCTGAAGAACCTGCTATAGAAATTCACGGAGGTGCCAATGAAGTTTTTATAATTCATCGGCTGTCTTGCAGATATTTTTTAAGAATGGCACGAATGATTCTTATTCCTTTCTTGTTAAGATGGCATCAATGTGTTGAATTAATTAAAGAATTTGTTTTTTAAGAAAGAGTATATGCATTAACAGAATGTGTTACATCGAATTATCAGATTTTGGCATTTAAATAGAAACTCTTCACAACTACTTCTAGTTGGATGTCCACATCTGAGTCACGGTATTGTGTTGTTAACTAAACTCACTGTATTAATCTCTGATCATTGGTGCACCTAACAATCGACTACCAAATGCTTATACGCGCAGACACTTAGCGAGAAAAAAGATTGCAGGAAAATTAAAAAAAAAGGAACTTTTGGAATGCTCGTACTTACGGTTGGCTGTAACTTAATGCTAGTTTTTGGGATTGACACTGTAAATATGCTACATGAACATTACACCCTCAAATCATTACATACATATTCATCTTGCAAAGGAAAAGTTTGCAATGCTCCTGGTGGGTTGGTCTCAACGTCTGCATGTTTTGAAGTGTGTACAAATGTACCACAGTCAAGATGCCCGAGACCCTGCTATCAGTTTTGCTCCGTATTTCATTCAGCGTCAAGCGTCGTCGCAGTGAAAGGAATGTCGACTTGTTTTCCACGAGAGCTGATGGTACATGTAATACGTCTCACTTACTAAGTGAAGATTGTATATTTTCGTCCGACCTTATTCGTATGTTTGAGAGAACAGAAGCCTAGGGTCTATCGTGCTCTGGTCGACCTTCATCGTCCATAAGAATGAATGTTGTTGCAGAACTGAAACTTATAGTGCAACAAACACTAAGGCGTTTGTGCACCTGAAAAAGTACACAACACCGCAAAACAACATGTTCCTTCTTACCGGTTAACGCACGCCTTGATGGAGTGACAACTGGATCGGCCTTTCTCGTGGTGCAGGTAACAATGTGAAAATGGTGCATATCACGAGGTTAAGTTTGGTGACGAATACTGCCTTTATTTCTGCTACTTTGCATCTATGCCGGAAACAAGACGTGTGTGAAGATTATGATGCACTTACCACACTCTGGAAATCGTGACAACTGACCACTGTTTCCTATGGAATGTGGAAATGAGTGGTGTTCGTTTGCTGGTGACTTAACGTGTTACACTTACTAATCATCGAGCAATTTGAACTTTTCTTTTTCCTGCGGTAGGTTTCATATTTCGTACGAATTTTCCATATAGTCTAGAACTTTCTCCCAGTGAATTTACCTTCTGTCCATATCTTAAGACGAAATTATTACTATTTTCTGCACATGGATACCTTCAGCAGGTGTAAGGCTAAGATTGCACAAAGTATCCATGAGATATCTGGGTAAATGGTTTAATAATGCGTGGTTGCGAAGGATAAACATGCGCTGAATGCAAAGGGATATTATTATGGAAAATTAAATTGGTCTGTACTTGGAAATATTACCAGTACAGCACAGTAAAGTTATCGCAGAGAGAACCGGTATAGCTACCCTCTTCTCGTCTAGTTTCACTGTCAATTGCCTCAAATTACCAGCAATATGTCTGGTCTGGAACTTCTACCATGACACCTTGAGATAGAGTCGCATGTAAGAGCAGAACAACAGCTTTCCGGGGGAACTTACCAAGGTGACCGCTTACTACACCCATTAGCGCCTGAAGATAAGAAATTACCTAATCTATAAGCAGAACTAAGTTTGCCAGACACGTTGGAAAAAAGAAATATCAGTAATTTTTCTTGTGAAAATTGATTGGTATGTTAGTACTGATACTCTGCCATGTAATTTGATACGCCTATGAGGCTAGGTGTGTTCCTTAAAGTTTGCTCAATTCCGGAAATTCTCTATCTGCTCCACATATCTTGAGTACCACAGCATTTTAGGGACATCAGCAGGACTCGCACATGAGAGGTCATAATCATTTAGTCGCTGCGCGTACAAAGTTACAAATAATCGAATCTATTGATAAAACGTCTGTCGTGGCGGTTCAGAAAAAGCAAAAAGAAGTCCGCAAATGCAGCTACTGCGCCCTTTTTTACCTTGCACTCTGCTGACAATGTTCGACAACTCTGCGTTGTCGCTCGGGTTAGACGCGCGGTCTAGGACCCTTTTCACGGTCCGTCGGCTCCCCGTGTCGGAGGTTCGAGTCCTCCCTCAGACATGGTTGTGTGTGTTGTCCATAGCGTAAGTTATTTTATGTTAGATTAAGTAGTGTGTAGGCCTAAGGATCGACGACTTCAACAGTTTGGCCCCGTAAGACCTTACCACAAATTTCCAATTTTCCAACTCTGCTTCGTAATGGAACCGACGCATCGTCAAACGCGTCATCGGAATCGTAGAACCATTCTCTCTCAAGAGCGCGTAATCGCCGCACGCAGCACACGAAGCTGACTACAACTCGCTCGATGCCGTCTCAGATGTGAAATGGTTCAAATGGCTCTAAGCATTATGGGACTTAATATCTGAGGTCATCAGTCCCCTAGACTTAGAACTAATTAAACCTAACTAACCTAAGGACGTCACATACATCCATGCCCGAGACAGGATTCGAACCTGTGACCGTAGCAGCAGCGCGGTTCCGGACTGAAGCGCCTAGAACCGCTCGGCCACAGCGGCCGGCTCTCAGATGTCTTCAGTAGGAGTGAGTGAGGAGACTCGGTGGGCATCCAGTATTCGTGGAGCTTCCTTCAGATATCGTGATACAGTTCGGGAGTGATGGAATAGTGCATTGCCTTGCTGAAGGAACAGATCACCTTCATTGTACTGTAGAAGACTCCGACGGGTGCCAAGATTGGGTTCCGGTATCGTGAGAGACAGTGTTAGAAGTATGGGCAGCCCTATTTCATGCCGTATAAACACACCCGCTGGAGAATACTTCCAGCACCAGTCTGAACAGCGCCCCCTTGGCAGGCTTAGTGTCGTGTCGTGCAGTTCATCGGCAGCTCCATTCCATGCCGTGTAAACACGCCCACTGGAGAATACTTTGAGCCCCACTTTTAATAGTGTCCCTTTGGCAAATGGCATACATAGTTCCATGGAGTTTCGACGTAGCGTGCACCTTGACTCATCTGTCCAGGTGATTTTTTCCCATACTTCTAGCGTTTAACATTGGTGTTCTTGCGCCCTTGCTAATCTCTTGCTTTCTGTGATGTGCGGCGAGTAGAGGCCCCCGTTGATTTTTGTAGTCCATCCGTTGTCACTGTCGTAGATAGTCCACGGCGATCACTGTTTTCAACCCATGGTAACCTACGGAATTTCATTTGGAGGTGGTGGCGGTTTACTACCAGTAGAGCTACTCAAGGTGCACCCATGTAGTTTAGCGTGTGCTACTCTGACATTCGCAGGTACATCCACGATTTCAGACAAAGAAATTATAAACAACCCGTTAAATAAATAAAAGGAAAAATTAAAGATCAGTGTCCGGTTTTTTCAGCCATTCTGTTGCTTTAGAGCCAGCCTTGTGTATTTCTACAAGGGCGGGCCTGAACAGTACTTGGGACCGTCTGCAACACATCGCTGCAGTCACAACTTGGGATTCTTGAGAGTAGCTAATGTGCTCCCACTCCCCACTGCGTATTCGGTTCAGTCTGCGCCAGGTTGGCGCGAGGAGAATTGGAACCCATGAGTTTAATAGTTGGGTTTTCGACTCGCAACAAGAGTTGCTGGGTTGAAGATGACCTCACTCCGGTTTCCAGGCGGCTACATGATTGTGAAAGCGCTGGCTAACAGGTTCAAGGCGGTTCTCTGAGTTGGTTGATGAGATGTCGATCGCATTGCAGAGCCTTGTACGATGATTTCGTATATGGCGAGAGACTGGTTCTTCTGCATTCTTGTTCATAACGGAACGAGAGCTCGCTGTCATCCTACGTCGTGTAGTGATGTTGCTCAGCACCGTTAGGTGGGGGGGGGGGGGGGGGGGGGAGGTTGTCGGGTACTGAACAGGAATAGGCAGAAACGTACCAGCTGCAATGTGCATGGCTTGACGAAGCTGAACATTTGCTAGGTTGGCATGGGAACTGAAAATTACTCAGCTGATAAATAAACTAGATCGAACGATGTTCTCGAAGTACGGAGTCATCACTTTGTACAAGGCTTATAGGAACGTAAACATGGTTCGCACGTAACAGATATTACCGTCTCACTTGGATATTAAAATGTGCTTCTTTCAGTGGTTTATTCATTATTTCTCTTCCGTATGTCCTTACAGATGTTTCCAGAAAGTTTCATTGTCCTACGATGGCTTGTTTCTCGCGGGAGTGGGTGAGGGGGTTTCTCAGATACTCAAAAGTTTAAAAGTTTAACCACCCTATGTATATGACGCTGTGACATGAAGTGTTTCGTATCTACTAAAGATGACACTCCAATTACTTGGCATTCCGAATTGTTCCCTTCTGTATGGCAATTACTCTGCTCCGTCATCAACAAAGCAACTATGTCTGCTATAATTGCTCACAAGCATAATTGACGGGTTATTTCAAGGAGCGTCCGTGCCGTTAGAAGCGTTTCAGCAAAATATATTAGTATTTCTGGAAATTGTGTACTGAGGGAAAGTCTTCTAATGCCCGTGGTGCGGCCATAATCACGTCGAATTCGAATCCTGCCTCGGGCATAGATGTGTGTGATGTCCTTATGTTAGATAGGTCTAAGTAGTTCTATGTTCTAGGGGACTGATGACCTCAGATGTTAAGTCCCATAGTGCTCAGAGCCATTTGAACCATTTTTGAACAACTGGCAGCTCCGCCAATGCACTGCCCCTTTGTATATGGCATACGTGGTGCTACCGCCACACACCGTCAGGGGGCTTGCGGAGTATGGATGTAGATGTAGATGCATATGTGCATACCGCTATCCTATGACTTTCATCACCTCAGTGTATTATGGCAGACCAAGTAATATTTATTGATTGCTGCCTTACACTTCAAGATAAATGGCACTCTTTTTCAACATACGCACAAAAAAACCGATCGGGATGTTGTACCAGCCGGCCGCGGTGGTCTCGCGGTTCTAGGCGCGCAGTCCGTAACCGTGCGACTGCTACTGTCGCAGGTTCGAATCCTGCCTCGGGCATGGATGTGTATGATGTCCTTAGGTTAGTTAGGTTTAAGTAGTTCTAAGTTCTAGGGGACTAATGACCACAGCAGTTGAGTCCCATAGTGCTCAGAGCCATTTGAACCATTGTTTTACCAGTCGTTACATTCCTCGGCGATGTAAATCCACTTGCTAATAAAGACTGAACAGCCAAGATCGCATAAAATATTTCTTTATTTAGGACAACACCTTTCAACAGACTTTTCCCTTTTTTTTTGTAAAACATGTTCATTTTACGCTGAACCTAACGCACAAGACGTCATGTGGATAAAGACTACCACATTATAAAGGTTTCTCATCGCTATACTATTTAAAAACATAAACATCTGTTCTTTGCCCACCTTACGTCTTGTGCGTGAAGTTCAGAGTAAAATGAACATGTTTTACAACAAAAACTTTAAGACCTGAAGATGACATGAAAGTCTGTTGAAACCGGGTGTCTTAAAGAAATATTTTATGCTATATTGGATGCTGAATGGTTTTTAACAGTTAAAACAGAACGCCCTCCAGTAACCTCAAAATGAGAAGATTCAAGGAAATCTTCTTGGTCACGGAACCATTTCGTAACCACTGTGGAAATGTCGTTATCCTTGGATGGTCCAATTCGGGAGGACGGCGGTTCAATCCCGCGTCCGGCCATCCTAATTTAGATTTTCCGTGATCTCCCTAAATTGCTCCAGGCAAATGCCGGGATAGTTCCTTTGAAAGGGCACGGCCGACTTCCTTCCCCGTCCTTCCCTAATCCGATGAGACCGATGACCTCACAGTTTGGTCTCTTCTCCCAACAACCCAACCCCTTGGATGGTGGGGATGGTAAGTTCTTATGGGACCAAACTGCGGAGGTCATCGGTCCCTAGGCGTACACATTACGTAATTTAACTCAAACTAACTTACGCCAAGGACAGCATACACACCCATGCCGGGGGGGGGGGGGGGGGGCGGTTGCAGACCGCGCGGCGTCAACGTTGGAACATCACTTTCCTTCCCAGATGTTCTTCCAGCTTCTCGAGAGCCTGGACATTGTCGCGTGTGCTCGATGTCAATGGCATTCCTTCCCGATCATCATTAACCCACATCTGTGCGGCATTCCTCAAATTGTTGGCTCCATTCCACTACTACTGGACGGTACATTGCAACTGATTCAGGGTTAATCTTGTGTGCAGTTTAGACGTTTTATCCTCAGGAGTCGTACCGCCTCGCGCACTTCAAATCTGGAGTAAGTTTACAATTGCCACGTCATTTCACTCCCACAATGTGATGGATCTGTTGTCCGTACCATAGCAGAACTGTGTCTGCAGAAAATCTGGCACATGTGTTCTCTGCTGATTGTGCCTCTTGTGGTACACTGTTCTTAACACCATGAAACGACATGTGTAGCTCACTTTGTGAAGTCCCTACATAGTGACTTGGAGTTGTACCTTTTTTAAAGTTATCGAACTCTTAAGTATTTAGCTAGTTGCTTGATGATGTATTGTTAGTAGTACAGTCCAAGCCGCAAGTTGCAGCTTGATAGCACACACACACACACACACACACACACACACACACACACACACACACACACACACACACACACACCAAGTAGTTTAAGGGACGAGACATGAGTGTGACACATTAGGGTCTCAGATTCATATGAGATTATTCTTCGTCCTACTGTTACTTTTGGTCAGAGAAGCTACAAATTCGAGCAGTGGTTTGTAATATATTTCTCTTATATTTAGGCGTATCATGAAAAGGATAGTTGCTACTCAGCAAATAGCGGAGTTGATGAGTCGCAGATAGGCACAACGAAAGGACTGTCACAAAATGAGCTTTCGGCCAACAAGTCAAAAATAGACATCAGACACGGACACACACACTCATGCAAACACAACTCACACATACGTGATCACAGTCTCTGGCAGCCGAAACCAGACACTGTGGTCATGTGTGTGAGTTGGAGTTATGTTTGCGTGCCTGTGCGTGCGTACGTGTGTATGTGTCTCTCTTGTCTATTTCCGACAAAAGCCGAAAGTTCATTTTGTGGCAAGTCTTTTTTTTTGTGCTTATCTGCAACTCAGCATCTCCGCTATATGCTGAGTAGCAACTATCCTTTTCATAATATTCTTACATTCTGTCCTGGATTTTCCATTGTTTCTCTTATATTTAGCGATTAGAGAGAGCGCAGTCTTTGATCTTGAAACGACTCCCTTGTGTTTCGATTAGTCTTAGACCTCCTGTTCGTTACTTCAGACTTCCCTACCTCTTGTTCGTTAGTTCAGACTCTCCTACGGGTGTAAGAAACCGTTAGACGATGTTTGTTTTATTTTGTATTGTGGCATTGCTTCTCCCAGTAATTACGGCATAAAAAATGGCTCTGAGCACTATGGGACTTAACAGCCACGGTCATCAGTCCCCTAGAACTTGGAACTACTTAAAGCTAACTAACCTAAGGACATCCCACAACACGCAGTCATCACGAGGCAGAGAAAATCCCTGCCCCGCCGGGAATTGAAAATTACGGCATAATGTCGCGTCTGGATACGATAACTGCTTTGGTTGTTCATGTTTGGAACCCGCTCTCTAACAGCTTAACCGACTGAGAATCCCAAGCCAACAGATGCAGAGAGCGCCAGGGTGACTCAGAATTGCGTAACGGTTGGCGACCCTTCGCAAACGCTGGCTGCGGCGAGTGGACGCTAGCGTATCGATTTGTCCCGAAAGTAATTTCTGTCCTCACTCCATCTTCCTTCCAAGTACACTTCAGCAGTCGCACTACTGCCTCTCTAATCGACAGTGGTTTCCCATTGTTCGCGGCAGAGCATAGCGGCGTGGGGTACTCCGGCAAACAAACCACTGGACTGCTACAAGCAGCTTGTTTGACGATGGTGTGCGCAACAGTAACTCAGAAACATCAGTTGTTCTTTAATCTAGGGTGTTAGATCAATACATTCCAGTTTGCTTTCCTCTTCCATCCTACAGTTGCCAAATGTGTTTCCCCAAATATTGACGCCCGCCAATCGCATATTTAGGAATTGGTAAACATCGCAGGCTGAATAAAAATCGATGTAGCAGGCCTCATCGTTCATCCACGATGTGTCCATACGAAAGACGACCTTACTCCATCCCATTTCATTAATGTCTGTTATGATACTTTGACAGTATGTGGCTTGGTGGGTACGTATTAGATAAATCCATAGACCCGGGCTTCATACCTGAAGCTATACTGTCATTTTTCCTGTCGTTTATCGCTTCTTTCATTCCTTTAAATGATTCGTGTATGTAAAAAATGCTAAGTTGCATGATGGTACAGAGTCTGCTTTAAACTGTAGGCCTCCCTCCCTGTAATATGTTTGAATTAAATAAAATTACAAAAATTCTTTACTGCCTATATTGCATTAACTTAACACATTTAAAATAACACGACTGCAAGTAACAACCGTCTGTGCAGATTAGGCACATATTAAATGCGGGTCGGGAAAAAAAAAACTGGATGTACCAGTAGTAATCGACACACGTTTTGCCAGAAAGCAACATGACTAAATTTGGTGCTAACAGCAACAACAAAACTGAACCAATCAGTACGCCATAGTCGTACGTGAAGCCGGTTGAACAAACTGGTTGTTTGTAAAATCACATCAGTGATTAACTTGCCGTTTTATGAAGGTAAGTTCAGCGGAAAAAATACTTTTATACAACATAAAAGTTGAGAATGTTCCTTCAACCTTGTTGATAAAATCTTTCTCAGTCATAAAGTACGAGGATAAGTCAATTATTATCTGCAAAGTAGTTATAAAATTTTTATTTTAATCAAATAGGAAACTTACGAGAACATTTTTCGATATTGTTTCCTTGTGTTTTCAACGCGCTTGTCCATCGTTGTACAAGCTTCATGATGCCCTCATAAAAGAAGGTTCTCGGTTGAGCTGCGCAACAGCAATGCACCGCTTCTTTCATTGTTTCGTCCGAGGCAAATCGGCGGCCCCTTAATGCCTGTTTGAGTGGACCAAACAAGTGATAGAAGGGGCAAGATCGGGACTATATGTAGGATGATCCAGTTTCAGCAGTGTGGGCAGCAATAGGCGGACGGGCATTGTCGTGCAATAACACAACACTTTTTGACAGCAATCTTCGGAGTTTGCAGAGAATTTCCGGCTTTAGCGTGGCAGTAAGCTTGTAACGTACGATGTTTATTGTTGTGTCCCTTTCCCCTAATGTTCCAGCACTGGATCTTGTGCGTCCCTTCCTGCGGAGGGTTGGTTCTTGAACTTTTTTTTGCACGGCGAATTTGGATGTTTCCATTCCATACTCTGCCGTTTTCTCTCTGGCTCGTAATGATGGATCCATGTTTCGTCACCAATAATGATCCTATCTGAGAAGTTGTCCCCTTCGTTACCATAGCGATCCAAACGTTTTTTGCAGATGTCCAAGCGCGTTTTTTAATGCAACTGTGTGAGTTGTTTCGGACCCACATTTCACAAAGTTTATGAAAGCCAAGTCTGTTTGTGGATGATTTCGCAGGCAGAACCGTGACCAATTTGCAGACAATGTGCCACTTCGTCAATAGTTGTGCCACTTCGTCAATAGTTAATCATCTGTCGTAAGATAATCATTTCACGTGAACGCTCAATGGTTTCTTCATTTGTGGCTGTAAACGGTCGCCCGGCCCCTTCATCGTGCGTAACACTTGTGCGACCAGTTCGGAATTATTCAGTACATTCGTAGACACTCCGTTGTGGCAAAACACTGTTCCCGTACTGTACGGAATGTCTTTGATGAATTTCGGCGCCTGATACGTCTCCCGACCACAAAAAAACAGACTACTGAACGTTGCTCTTCTTTGGTGCAAATAGACAGCGGAGCAGCCATGATTAACGGCAAGGCAGCGATAACGAAACTAGCCTAACAGCTTGAAAACTGCAAAGATATAACAAAAATAAACAAAGCCTGCGTCTTCAACGTAAAACGATAGTACTACAAAAATAAACAAAAATATAATTAAATTGCGGTTAATAATTAACTTACCCTCGTATTAAACGTCCATCGTTAGTTACATCACGTAACTCGTCAACAACGAAATAAAATGCTCACGAGTTACGTCATGTAGTGATGGATATTTTACGAGGGGCATTCAATAAGCAATGCAGCACTTTTTTCTTCAGCTTATTTTGGTTTAAAAAATGCAGAATTTGCTGTCGGACATAATGGAATATTCCCACTTCAGCCTCTGTCGTTTCAGGAAGTTCCAATAGGTCGCGGCGCTTGTAGCGGTAACGGAGGTCCGCTCCCAGCAAAGAGCCGTCATTGATTTTCTTTTGAAGGAAAAGGTGAACGTCGCAATATTCGTAGGCGCTTGTGGAATGCCTAATGAGACCCTACATTGTACAAAAGCTCGGTGAGTCGTTGGGCGAGGCGTATGTCATCATCGCAACAAGGTCGCGCAAATCTGCCCGATCTTCCACGTGCCGGCCGAACGCGGCTGTGACTACTGCAATGTTGGAACGTGCGGACACTCTCATTGGAGGTGATCGACGGATCACAATAAAACTACTCGCTTCACAACTGGACGTCTCTGTTGGTAGTGCTGGACATTCGTGCACCAGTTGGAGTACTCAAAGGTGTTTGCTGGCTGCGTTCCTCGCCGTCTTGCAGAAGATCATAAAGAACAACGAAGGACCATGTGCGCGGAATTGCTTGCACGTTACGAGAGAGGGTATTGAGGTTCCGACGTCGTCCATTGGAATGGTACCATGCTAGCATACAGGTCCGCCCACGAAGGGGGCGTAAGGCCGTCGCATTGAACGGTGATTATATTGAAAAATAAGGTTTTGTAGCCAAAATTTGGGGAATAATATGGTGTATTGGAATCTTGAATGAAAGCAACTCTGTTTTCAGAAAAAAGATGTGTTGCATTAATTATTGAAAGCCCTTCGTGGTTGTTTGGCTTGTCCTAATCATTCCGTTCATCTTTGTCACAAAGATGCGCTTTTCACCGGAGTGGCGTCAGCTAGAAAGACTTGCACCAGAAGGCTGAACAGTCTAAGACCTCCCGGACAATAATATATTATTCTTTCATTTTTCATGGTGCGACAAGAGGATCCTATTGCTGTTCATGTCGTGGCTACGTAAGTAATTTCTGTAGAAGGTTTGAAGTCATTGTCATTGCACGAAATGCAGTGTCCTTTAAAATTCGTTCTGGAAGTGAAATGTACTGTTCTATAATTCATGCTTCGATGTTAATGTCACATTACACTGAGGTGCCAAAAGACGTAGGATAGCGATATGCACATATACAGATCGCGATAGCATCGCATACATAACGTATAAAAGAACAGTGGAGTAGCAGAGCTATCATCTGTATTCAGGTGATTCGTGTAAAAATGTTACCGACGTGATCAAGGCCGCACAGGGGGAATTAACAGGCTTTGAACGCCTAATTGTGGTTGGAGCTAAACGCATGGGACGTTCCATTTCGGAAATCATTAAGGAATACAATATTATGTGATCCATAGTGTACAGTGTGTGTCAAGAATACCACTCTTCAGGTATTACCTCTCAACACGGTCAGGGCGGTGTCCGACGGCCTCAGTTAACGACCGAGAGCAGGGACGTTTTCGTAGAGTTATCAGTGATAACAGACAAGCAACACAGCGTGAAGCAACCGCAACGTACGTTAGGACACCGCGGAGAAATTTGGCCTTAATAGGCTATGGCAGAGGCCGACCGACGCGATTGTCTTTAGTAACAGAACATCGCATGCAACGCCTCTCCCCGGCTCGTGGCGATATCGGTTGGACCATAGACGACTGGAAAACCGGGACCTTCTCAGACGAGTCCCGATCGCAGACCCCATGAAGCAAGGGAGACAGGTTGTCAACAAAGCACTGTGCAAGCTAGTGGTGGCTCGATGATTATGTGAGCTGTGTCCACATGGAATGGACTTGGTCCTGCTTACGTTCGGCTACATGGATCCCATCTGCAGCAGTGGAATTTTTATAGACAACAATGAGGCAGCCGGCCGTGATGGCCGAGCGGTTCTAGGCGCTACAGTCTGGAACCGCGCGACCGCTACGGTCGCAGGTTCGAATCCCGTGTCGCACGTGGGTGTGTGTGATGTCCTTAGGTTAGTTGGGTTTATGTAATTCTAAGTTCTAGGGGACTGATGACCTCAGGAGTTAAGTCCCATAGTGCTTAGAGCCATTTGAACCATGAGCCATATCAACGGGGCACAATTGTTTGCGATTGGTTTGAAGGACATTCGGGACGATTCGAGCGAATGATTTGCCCACCCAGATCGAAAATGGTTCAAATGGCTCTGAGCTCTATGGGACTTAACATCTGTGGTCATTAGTCCCCTAGAACTTGGAACGACTTAAACCTAACTAACCTAAGGACATCATACACATCCATGCCCGAGGCAGGATTCGAACCTGCGACCGTCGCGGTTCCAGACTTGCGCCTAGAACCGCACGACCACACCGGCCGGCTCCACCCAGATCGCCGGACACGAATCCCATGGAACAGTTATGAGACACAATCGAAATTTCAGTTTGTGCTCAAAATCTTGCACCGACAGCACCTTCGCATTTACGAACGGCTTGGGGCAGCATGGCTCAGCATTTCTGCAGAGAATTTCCAAAGACTTGTCGAGTCCGTGCCACGTCGAATTGCTGCACTAGGCCGGTCAGAAGTACAGGGCGGCGCACGAAATGTGCTACCATTTTGTTTTTGAATATAAACTTAAATGTCAATACAATCTGAAAGGAACATATACTGCAATGAAGAGCCGTCCATGGAGATTTGTTCTAATCCAGCACATGCTCAACATGTCCTAACTTCCTTCAAACAAACACGGAAGTTAGTGATTATCCTACGGCACACGTCTTACGTAATTTCACTGCAAGCTTGAAGAATAAATCTTCTGAGCTACATTACATCACGTGGACGTTTTGGCAAAAACATTTTTCCTTTAGGTACCCTCAAGGAAAAAAGTCTCATGGATTGAGGTCTGGACTGTTGGGGGGCCAATTATGTCCGTCATTGAAGCGACCTGAAAACCTGAATGAAATGATCCGCAAGTCGAAATGCTCGTGTAAAAATTCCAACACAGTGTTTGCAAGATGTGGCCTTGCTCCATCTTGCATGAACCACTGCGTATTGAAGGGCAAGGCAGTAGCAAGAAGCTGTGGAATGAAGCTATTGCGAATCGTGCTCAAATAACGCTCGCTGTTCACAGTTTCTTCAAAGAAAAAGGGTCCAATAAGTCCGTGACTGGAAATTGCTGCGCACGCTGTAATCCTCGGAGCACAATGTTGTCCTTCATGAAGCACTTATGGGTTTTCAGTGGCCCAAAAGCGTACATTTTGTTTGTTAACCACACCGTCTAAATGAAAATGCGCCTCGTCTGAAAACCAAACGTTGTTGAGAGTTTCTTCCCTATCCCCCGCCCACTGAGCAAACAGTAGTCTCTGCTCCTCGTGTTCTTCAGTGAGCTTCTGTGCAGCTGTACCCATCTTGTATGGTTACATATGGAACTCACTTTTAAGAATGCGTTGAACGGAGCGTCTGGATATTCCCAGTTGCACTGCTTCCTTTCTACACGTTTTCCCGGGAATTCTCCGTACAGCAATATTCTCCGGCGAACAAATAGGCCGAGGTCGCTTCGCTTCCAATACTGTTCCTTCCTATACAAATTACTCGTACAACCTGTGGATGGTCTTCTTGCAAGGAACCCATCGTGTGTTAAACTGTTGTCGAAAACGCCTCTACCGCGCGGTATTAGCCGAGCGGTCTAGGGCGCTGCAGTCATGGACTGTACGGCTGGTTCCGGCGGAGCTTCAAGTTCCCCTCGGGCATGGGTGTGTGTGTTTGTTCTTAGGTTAATTTAGGTGAAGTAGTGTGTAAGCTTAGGGACTTGTGAACTTAGCAGTTAAGTCCCATAAGATTTCACACACATTTGAACATTTTTTTTTGAAAACGCCTCTGAGTCACAACAAGGCTTTTCGGTTCATGAAAAAGTAACACAATTGTCGATCGTTGCTGTGTCGTCAGTCTTCCATTGGCAGCTATTGCTGCTTACTAGTCTCCTAGCGGCAGTATCGTGAATTACACGTCATTTCGTAACTCATTTGTTTTTTCCAAGCTCTGCTGTAGAGATCCCAGCGGGATATCTAATGTCGTAAATTGCGAAAGAAACAAACGGTAACACATTTCGCGCGCCACCCTGTAGGTTCGACACGATATTTCGAGGTATTACATGACTTCTGTGTCACCTTAGTCTAAATGCATTGTTCTATAATTCATGCTTCGATGTTAATGTCCCATTAAAAGCTGATGAAACGGGGAGGTATTGTATGATTATATGATAGCGGAACAAACACTGGTAGTAGTTACTAATGTAAAATATCTGCGAGTATGCGTGCCGAACGATTTGAAGTGGAATGATAGTATAAAATTAATTGTTGGTAAGGTGGGTGCCAGATTGAGATTCATTGGGAGAGTCCTTAGAAAATGTAGTCCATGAACAAAGGAGGTGGCTTACAAAACACTCTTTCGACCTATACTTGAGTATTGCTCATCAGTGAGGGATCCGTACCAGGTCGGGTTGACAGAGCAGATAGAGAAGATCCGAAGAAGAGCGGCGCGTTTCGCCACAGGGTTATTTGGTAGTCACAGGGTTATTTGGTAAGTGTGATAGCGTTGCGGTGATGTTTAGCAAACTCAAGTGGTAGATTCTGCAAAAGAGGCGCTCTGCATCGAGGTGTAGCTTGCTCACCAGGTTTCGAGAGGGTGCGTTTCTGAATGAGGTATCGAGTATATTGCTTCCCCCTACTTATACCTCCCGAGGAGATCACTAATTTAAAATTAGAGAGATTCGAGCGCGCACGGAGGCTTTCCGGCAGTCGTTCTTCCCGCGAACCATACGCGACTGGAACAGGAAAGGGAGGTAATGCCAGTGGCAGGTAAAGTGCCCTCCGTCACACACCGTTGGGTGACGTGCGGAGTATAAATGTAGATGTAGATGTATTCGCAGTAAAGCTCCAATCACTCCCGTATCGCACCATTTCTCGCGCCAGCGACTTGAGCAGAAGAGCGACAGCGAGTTAAATGAGTGAGACAGGGGGGAGGGGAGATATGGCGCGGGTGAATAAAACTCTCAGCGCCAGGTCCCTCAGGTCTGCGAGTCGGAAAAGGCGAAGGCAGGCAGCCGCCCAATCCAGCTAAGTGAGACGGCGTCGCGTCTCCTGTGTCCCGGCGGGCCGCAATTACGTCGCGACGACAGCTGAAACTGGGCGGCCAGGCGAGCAGCGGCTAGGGCTGCCCGAGGCAGCAGAGTGGCTGCGGACCGCGGTAATCAGGGGAACTGCCGTTAAGGGAGCCAGCGCTGCGCTCTTCTCCTATCCCCCCTGCCACCACCTCGCTTCTCACAGCCCCCTGCGTGCGCTCGCCGGGAACGGGGTACTCGTTGCGTAACGCACGCGGCGCGGGGAGCAGACGGAGTCGCAGCTGTGTCGCAGCCCCCTCCGCCTGCCGCGCTGGGAAAAAACGCGAGGCGAGGCGAGGCGTGGTGGCGGTGCGTGCGCGGGACAGGCCCTCGGCGCTGCATCCACACAGAGGACGAGGCTGAGAGCGGCCGCAAAAACGGCGCCGGCGCGCTCCAGGTGGACGGGGCCTCCTCTGCGATGCGCCAGCAGCAGGCGAAAGTACGGCAACGTCTGCTGTCCTCGCAAGTAGCCGTGTCGGGAGGCTGCAGTGTCAACGCGAGGACTACCGACCAAATGCGAGAGGTCGACCAGATTCGTCCACAGAGCTCGCGGAAGCTAAGGCCGGTATTACACTATCAAATTTCTTTGTCAAAGATTTAATAAAAGATGTGATCAAATATTCCGTTAAATATACAGGGTGTAACAAAAAGGTACGGCCAAACTTTCAGGATACATTCCTCACACACAAAGAAAGAAAATATGTTATGTGGACATGTGTCCGGAAACGCTTACTTTACATGTTAGAGCTCATTTTATTACTTCTCTTCAAATCACATTAATCATGGAATGGAAACACACAGCAACAGAACGTACCAGCGTGACTTTGTTAGAGGAAATGTTCAAAATGTCCTCCGTTAGCGAGGATTCATGCATCCACCCTCCGTCGCATGGAATCCCTGATGCGCTGATGCAGCCCTCGAGAATCGCGTATTGTATCACAGCCGTCCACAATACGAGAAGAAGAGTCTCTACATTTGGTACCGGGGTTGCGTAGACAAGAGCTTTCAAATGCCCCCATAAATGAAAGTCAAGAGGGTTGAGGTCAGGAGAGCGTGGAGGCCATGGAATTGGTCCGCCTCTACCAATCCATCGGTCACCGAATCTGTTGTTGAGAAGCGTACGAACACTTCGAGTGAAATGTGCAGGAGCTCCATCGTGCATGAACCACATGTTGTGTCGTACTTGTAAAGGCACATGTTCTAGCAGCACAGGTAGAGTATCCCGTATGAAATCATGATAACGTGCTCCATTGAGCGTAGGTGGAAGAACGTGGGGCCAAATACAGTGACGTGGTCAGCGTTACCTTTTACAGCAGCAACTTCTCTGACGCTGACATTAGGGTTATCGTCAACTGCACGAAGAATTGCCTCGTCCATTGCAGGTGTCCTCGTCGTTCTAGGTCTTTCCTAGTCGCGAGTCATATGCTGGAATGTTCCGTGCTCCCTAAGAAGCCGATCAATTGCTTCGAACGTCTACCTGTTTGGACACCTTCGTTCTGGAAATCTGTCTCCATACAAACGTACCGCGCCACGGCTATTGCCCCGTGCTAATCCATAAATCAAATGGGCATTTGCCAACTCCGCATTTGTAAACATTGCACTGACTGCAAAACCACGTTCGTGATGAACACTAACCTGTTGATGCTACGTACTGATGTGCTTGATGCTAGTACTGTAGAGCAATGAGTCGCATGTTAACACAAGCACCGAAGTCAACATTACCTTCCTTTAATTGGGCCAACTGGCGGTGAATCGAGGAAGTACAGTACATACTGACGAAACTAAAATGAGCTCTAACATGGAATAAGTGTTTCCGGACACATGTCCACATAACATCTTTTCTTTATTTGTGTCTGAGGAATGTTTCCTGAAAGTTTGGCCGTACCTTTTTGTAACACCCTGTATTTGACAAAGATCTTTGACGTAGCGCTAGAAGGGGTATTACACTGTCATCATATTTTTCGTCAAAGTTCAAGATGGCTGACAACAACAACTTGTTATTAACCGCAGCAGCTGCATGTACCACAGTTGCGTTGTGTGCACATCCGGAAGAGAAGTAGGGGAAAAAAAGGAACCATACATACGAGGTTGACAGTCTTAAATTCCAGGGATTACAACTTGATAATAAACTCACTTAGGAGGAGCACACCACAGAACTGCAGAAACGCCTTAACAAATCTGTATTTGCAATTCGAGTGTTAGCAGACATAGGCGACATAAAAATGAAAAAGCTTGCATACTTTCCCTACTTTCTTTCCATAATGTCATATGGTATAATATTTTGGGCTAACTCTTCAAGTCAAACAAAAGTTTTCAGAGTTCAAAATCGTGTGGAGTAAATTTACGGACGTCCTCTAGAAACCTCTTCAAAGAACTGGGTATACTAACTACTGCCTCTCAGTATATTTACTCCTTAATGAAATTTGTCCTAAATAATATACCTCTTTTTCCATACATACAATACTAGGAACAAAAATGATCTGCACAAGGACTTAAAAGCACTTACTTTAGTTCAAAAAGGGGTCTACTACTCAGGAACACTCATCTCCAATAATTTGCCAGAAAACATAAAAAATTTAGTTACAAATAAAGATAAGTTTAAAAGGAGACTCCTCCTACTCCATTGACGAAATTTTTAATAGAAACAAATGTATATATTCATACTATTAGTATTGTTATTTCAGCTTTTAAAAAAATTGATATGTTCCACATCCACGAGGATCTCCTCAGCACGGATCTATGGAACGAAAAACTAATCTAATCTGGGTGAAGCCATGGGTTTTACGACACGATAAAAGCGTTCAACAATACTTGTTACGTGAGATTCTAGTGGAGGATGTCAAGTCGTACGTTAATTACTTAAGAATGGATGAGCATACATTTCTGTATGTGCTCAATGAAGTGTATCCTCATATCACAAAGCACAATATTCCCTTAAGAACCGCTACATCTGCAGAAGACAGGCTCACTGTAACACTCCAATTCCTTGCTACAGGAGAGGGTTATGTTAGGTTAGGTTAGGTCAGGTAAGGTCTCCAATCTTCTTAATCTATTTTGGTATTCAGGGTGCCTTATGTTGTAAAGAGCCTCATCAGCTTCATACATCCCTCTTAATTTTGTAGTTGTCGGCACACACCAATTGTATTTACCGGCAATGTTTATAAAAACAATACAGACGACAGAACGCTGCAGCGATGCTAGCGCTCCATGTGGTAACGTGTCACATTGCAGTGAACAGAAGACAAGCGACTTCTTTGATCAAATCTACAGCGAGGCCCTAGACTTGATCAAATATTGGACGACATTTGACAAAGTTCCCTATTACACTATCAAATATCTTTGACAAAGATATTTGATAGTGTAATACCGGCCTAACTTGGCCCGTGCGCAGAAACACATTTTCGTTGTTAGCCCAGGGCGAGTCTATCCTGTTGCGGAGAACGGCCGTCCGTCGCCGCAGTTAGCTGTCACCTAATCAGCTACGTGCATCGTCCATTGTGAACGTAACGTTCTCTGCCCGCTTCGGCGCTACCGACTAGCAGCACTGCGAGAACGAAGGCGTGCGCTCGCTGGTGTTATTGTGATAATTTACTGCAAGAAGTTTGAATAGTTTGCAATGAAAAATAGGGGTCACTGTGGCTTGTGTTCGGTATATGCCAGGCTAAGACAGGACGATGCCTAGCAGCCTTCTAGACAAGCTTCACATTGATGACTACTTTAACGATATTTTGTATACGAGGGTCACTCTAATAGAAATGCACACTATTTTTTGTAAAAATACAGTTTTCATTCTGCATATGTGAAAGTTTTACAGTGTGTAGATACATCCTTCCCGCTTGTTTTCAAACTTAGTTCAACCTGTTCCCGTGAGTGGCGCCGCCACTGCATGTCTTCAAGATGGCTGCTACACTTGACGTTCGTCAAAAGCAACGTGCTGTCATAGAATTCCTGTGCTGTGAAAACGTGACAGTGGGAAACATCCACAAGAGGTTGAAAAAGGTGTACGGAGATGCTGCTGTCGATCGCAGTACAGTTAGTCGGTGGGCAAGCAGGTTACGTGATGAAAGCGGGCACGGCAATATTCAGGATTGTCCTCGCAGCGGCAGGCCTCGTACTGCACCCACTCCAGACTAAGTGCAGAGAGTTAACGAATTGGTGACTGCTGACAGACGCATCACACTGAACCAATTGTCACGCTACGCTGGGATAGCGGAAGAAAGTGTTTTCAGAATGCTGAAAGTGTTGGCGTGCCAGGTGGGTTCCCAGGATGTTGACAGTCAAAAAACCATGGAAGCTATTACAAAACTCGGATGGACAACACTGAAACACCCGCCTTACAGTCCTGACCTGGCTCCATGTGACTATCATCTCTGTAGGAAACTGAAAGACTCTCATCGTGGAACAAGGTTTGAAGATGACGACTCCCTTGTGCACGCTGCCAAACAGTGGCTCCAACAGTTTGGTCCAGAATTTTACCGTGCGGGTATACAGGCGCTGGTTCCAAGATGGCGTACGGCAGTTGAGAGGGGTGGAAATTATGTGGAGAAATAAAAATATTGTTCCTAAAGGATGTATCTATACACTGTAAAATTTTCAAACATGTAGAATAAAAGATGGATTTAAAAAGAAAAGTGTGCATTTCTTTTGGAGTGACCTTCGTATTTCTGTGTACGAAATTTAACTACCATATTGAATTTTTCTTTAAACTTAGTATTGAGAGCTTCACTCTCGAGAAAATGGATTGTAGTCGTTTACTCACTTCCACACTCTCACGTACAACAATAGAGTAAAAATGAAACGTTTGTATAATTTATCTTATTTTATAAACGATTTTATGTACTGAAACGAGTTTTTGGTAAACGGTAGAGTAAGAAGGGAGAGTATTTTGCCGTGTAGTTAACAGCCAGAGTGGCCGAGCGGTTCTAGGCGCTACAGTCTGGAACCGCATGTCCGCTACGGTCGCAGGTTCGAATCCTGCCTCGGCCATGGATGTGTGTGATGTCCTTAGGTTCGTTACGTTTAACTAGTTCGAAGTTCTAGGGGACTGATGTTAAGTCCCATAGTGCTCAGAGCCATTTGAACCATTTAACAGCCAGAATTTTCATGTCTTATGTGCTATATCAATAACTACAGGTTTTTTATCAATAGGTTAAAAAAGGTAAAGTTTCACTTTCTGACCATAGACGGACCAGTCGAACACGACCGATCGCCATCTCATCCTCTGCCAGTGGCGTGACGAGGTTCAAAATGGTTCAAATGGCTCTGAGCACTATGGGACTTAACATCTATGGTCATCAGTCCCCTAGAACTTAGAACTACTTAAACTTAACTAACCTAAGGACAGCACACAACACCCAGTCATCACGAGGCAGAGAAAATCCCTGATCCCGCCGGGAATCGAACCCGGAAACCCGGGCGTGGGAAGCGAGAACGCTACCGGACGACCAGGTGCTGTATGGAGTGGTATGTTATCAGCACACTGCCCTACTGGTTGTTGTCGGGGTTTTTGATGTTGAACAGCTACTGGTCGGTACAGTAGCCCCTCAGTTGGCGTCATCAAGCTGAGTGCGCCACGTATCAGCCCTCCCCTCCTAGAACAAATCCGTGGTAGAACCGGGAATGAAACTTGGGTCCCCTACATGGCATTCAGCCCCACTGACCACTTACTCTTTTGAGGAGGGGGGACTAGCACTACGCGGAATTGGTTATAGACTTATCTGCTGTTCATCTAAGGAGGCAAACTATATTTTCTCAATGAAATAATGTATTTATTTTATGGAGCTTCAGTAGCTGGTGAAACAAGAATTATTGTGGGTTTGCAACAATATAAATGAAGAAATTACACGTTTATTTTAATATCGAGCGTGAGCTTTTCATAAGGTATTGATCTGATACATTCATAGTTGTGTGTTTAATAGTAAACTTGCAGGATTCTGTCGCAATTGCGTTAGCATCTTAGTCACGTGAAACTGTGTGAACGTCGCCGTCTTTTGGCAGAAGAAACCAATTTTGACGAGGCAAGAAGAGAAAGGGAAAAGGGTTTACAAGTGAAGCGAAAATAAATCGCTCTTTCTGTTCCAGTTTCAGCATAATCCTCAAACCCATTGCGTTTCTAGTAATAATCGGTTGGCCTGCAGAATTATTGGTCATACTGGGACAACTTGTCTCTGTGGTCATTTGCAGCTCACTAGCTGTAGCTTACAGTTCTTGTGAGCACCGATCACTTGTTGAATTAGAATTACACGTCCCCTACCATGTGCCCGCCGCCCACTGTGGGACGCTCACAACTATTATTGTTCCCTCTCCTACCACTCCATCTACTCATGCAACTAGGGGCTGTATTAT